>NC_030828.1:37658729-38406229 GCF_001704415.2 Capra hircus | reverse complement strand
AGTCTGTAATTTTCCATGTACTTAGAGTGAATACAAAGAACATAAATTGTACTGTTTTTACATGTGATTTTGGCCAACTTTTAAGAAATAATTACAATAGACAGACTTTACTTCATTTTAGAATGATGCAATTATATAGCTAACTATTCTTTTTGTTTATTGTTTCCATGATTCTGTAATGGTTATTTTCTTGGTTGGATGGACAAACCTAATGACAGTTAAGATGAAGTCTTTTTGTTTTCCTATCAGTTTTGTAGGTTTTTCTTATTTTTGCACTTAAATGATTTTCTTTTTCTCTTTAATGAGGCAAATTATATATGTAAGTATATAAAGTATACTTTAAAAACTTAAATGATTTTTTGAGTGCAACCAGTTGAAAACAATTTTATCAGAGATGATGAGGTTTTTTTATACTTTCATTTTGTATTTTGGTGACTAAATAAGGGATGTTTAAAATTAAGCTGTCTGCCATATTACTGGAAATGGAAGTTAAACTACAGATTTTTTTTTTTTAATTGAAGAGTTTATCTAGACTCAGAAAAGGCCTTGTTTGGTTGTTAGTGGACGATCTTTTGTATTGTATTAATATTCTATTTTTCTTTTTGTTACTTCTCACAGCTACCAATGAATTTGTAAATGCAGTTCATTTATCTTCTAACTTCAGAAAATACATTCCTCTTGTTCTTTCACAGAGTTAACCTTTAGGTTACTTGAGTCAAATAGTATTTTCCTCACTTGACCAATGAGAAAACTGAAGCAAATTAAGATAAACAGATTTGTCTAAATTTGCTTATCAAACTTAATAATAAATTTATAGATTTAAATACAGGTCTTTTGCATATCAGCATAGTTAGTATCCTATTAAATATGCTCTAAATTTTCACTTCAGAAATAGTGTCCACACATGTGATTTTAAATTCTTTAGTCATTTAAATTATGGGACCACAGCAGAGAAATGCTGAAATAAAAAGAAACAATTTTATTATTGAAAATAGATTTTGTTCAATTCATGTTATTTATTCTAAATTCACAGCATTGAAGGTCCATTTATTTTATTTTCACCTTTAGCTGATCTCTACTTTTCCTCTCAACTCTTTGCTTCTTTTCTAAACTTATACCGTAGTGCTCAAGATCTCTCATTCCTAAATGAGCAGGTAATCTTTCCCTACTTAAAAGATTGAAACCATGTTATCTCAGGGATTCTCTCCAACTTTACCTGTTCTCTATTTCTTTTTAGAGAAAATAGCATTATTCTATTGCACAAAATTAAAACTACCTACTGTCCTCTTTATACCATAGCTGCAGGTAATATGCTACTTCAGTTTTCTGCTTTTGAATTTTCCTATTCATTAATTCTTTGCTTCCAAAATGATCAATTCTCACCTCTCCTAAAAACACTCCCTCAAATGGACTTCTTTCTCAAGCTATCATACTATACCATTCATTTCCTTTATGACATTGCTCCCAAGTTATCAAGTGTAAGCTTCCCTCCTGATTTTTTTTCAATATTCACTCATTTCTTAAGTGTGTTGTTATTAAGTATTATGGGTCACAGTGCCTTTTTAGCCTCTAAAAATTAGGTAAACTAATCTTTTAGAAAAATGCACACAATGACCAGGTTTTTCATAAAATTTCAGGTATTCGATGTAATGAAGCTCACTGTAGAGTCCATAGAGAAGCTGTTTTTAAGTTTTACTCTGCAGAAGAATTGCCTGGAGGGCTTGTTAAAATGTAAACTAGTGTGTTATCCTAGAATTTTGTTCACAGAAATTTAGAGAAGCAGCTTTGGAGTCCCTTGGACAGCAAAGAGATCAGACCAGTCAATCCTAAAGGAAATCAGCCCTGAATATTCATTGGAAGGACTGATGTTGAAGCTCTAATTCTTTGGCCACCTGATGCAAAGAGTCAACTCATTGGAAAAGATCCTGATGCTGGGGAAGATTGAGGGCAGGAGGATAAGGGGATGACAGAGGATGAGATGGTTGGATGGCATCACTGACTCAGTGGACATGAGTTTGAGCAAACTCTGGGAGATACTGAGAAGGAGAGGGAAGCCTGATGTGCTGCATTTCATGGGGTCGCAAAGAGTTGGACACAACTCAGTGACTGAGCAACAACAAATGTGCAAGGATTAAAGTATCTAGAAGTAATGAGAGTCTCTTGCTCACAGTCAGCAAATAAATAAGAATCTTTTTCATACAACTGTTAGTAAATGAACTTGACCAAAGCCTAAATGAGCTTAGAATTGATTCGTCTCTTGAGCTTCCAAAAAGTAAAGTAGCTCTGTTGACACCTTGATTTTAGCCCAATGAGTCCTGTGTCACATTTCTGACATATACAAACTATGAGTTTGTAAATTTTTATTGTTTTAAATTGCTGACTCTGTAGTAATTTGTTACATAAGCAATATGAAGTCTATATACTTGGTGGTTCATATTTTGGTAATTCAAGGGCCCATACCAAAGCATAGTGGATTCAAGTTAGGAACTCTTGCCCTATCTTGAGATCTTAATCTTCAAATGTGCCAAGCAGTCGTTGAAAAATATGGTAGTCTGATATCTGAAACTAGAAATCTTTTCTCAATTTCTTCTTAGTCCTGATCTTTCTCATTTTCTTCAGTATTTGATTTTGCAGATTATTCCATTTTGAAATTCTTTCTTGCACTAACTATTCAAATCTTGCATTTTTATAGTTTTTCTTGGTCTCCTCATCTCTTTTTTTGTATATCCATCAAATAGAGATTTCCCAAGATTTTTCTTGAGCATTTACACTCAGTTCGGAATTACATCTTCCACTTGTGGCTTTTCATATCACAGCTTGAGAGGCAGAGTAATGTAATAGACTTCATAGAGGATTTAAAGCCAAGGAGAAGGCAATGGCACCCCACTCCAGTACTCTTGCCTGGAAAGTCCCATGGACAGAGGAGCCTGGTAGGCTATAGTCCATGGGGTCGCTAAGAGTCGGATATGACTGAGCGACTTCACTTTCACGCATTAGAGAAGGAAATGGCAACCTACTCCAGTATTCTTGCCTGGAGAATCCCAGGGACGGGGGAGCCTGGAGGGCTGCCGTCCGTGGGGTCGTACAGAGTCGGACATGACTGAAGCGACTTAGCAGCCGCAGCAGCAGCAGCAAACTTAGTTTGATTTTGAGCTACATATTTTATCACTGTATTAGTTGACCTTCACAAGGTTACACTGCATAAAAATCAACCCTTAAGTAGAAGTTGTTTACAATACAAAAACTTTATTTCCTCTCATATTTTATATCATATGTATTCTACTCTATTTCACATGCTTTATTTATCCTGGATCCAGGCTGAAGAAGAAAATCCTATCTCCTGGACAAAAGGAAAGGATGATATTGTGACAGATTCATGTGATTGTTCTTGAAGTTTTTAAGTGAATATAGCTTTTATATACATCTAGAGCAAGTCATATAAACAGCATGATGTTCATAATCTGCAGAAATATATTCCTTCCTTAGGGTAGTATAGCAAATCATATGGCACAGGGCAGGGATATATAATACATCCACTGGAAAGGAGTTGGTGACAATATACAATTTATAAAAATTACTTTTATAACAATAGCAACTTGCTTGTATTTTTTCTCTGTTTACTAATCGATAAATTGAAGATACCAATAATCATTCTACAAGGTTGTCTTTGATGGTAAATCAGTATGTATGTTTAAAATTCTTGCCTTGGAACTTGATGCATTATGTTTAACAAATATTGATTATTTGCATTCTTTTTTCCAACTATTCTAATAATTTTTATCCTGAGCTTTAGGACGCAGATTTTGCATTGTTTGATGTTTTATTCTTACCACATCATTCTGATATGTTACAATCCACAGGCCCCAATTTCTCATTACCTTCCCTGACTAAACATACTTTTTTCTTGTTTCAAGTTTTGAAAAAAGTAACCCAGATCTCTTAGTCATGCAGGAGCAAAAAATAGCTATTCTTCCTCAACCATGGTCTCCAGCCAGTATGCCAGGTCATGTTAATAGTCTGACTAGTACCCATTCTCATTGCTTTGAACAAAATTCAAGAGCCCCTTATGTTTTCTATGTAATATTAAAAAGCCTTTTTAAGTTGAGAAGTTATATAATGACCAGTTCTACAGTTTATAATTAAATTTTTCTTTATTAATCTTTAAAAAAGTTTATACTACTCTTTGTTGCATGGGCTGCTTCATCAAGTTTTAGCATTTTTAGTATTGAAACAAGAAATACTAGCATTTTAACTTTCAAATAGGGCATGTATCTCCAATAATAAGTAATTGATAAATAATGAAGTTTTAATCCCATGCTCTGATGTTGCAGTTTCTTTTTAATAGATGTGATTTCAATTAAAATGAAAGTCAGCTTTAAGAATATTCCTAAATTCAGACACTGAAAACTTTTTTTAAGAAGCAAAAAGAGTTTTGTTTTCTTACTAATGAGAATTCTTAGGGTCTGCTTTCAAGAACTTTCATATATACCATACGGGTGTCTTAGTGATAGTCATCATGGGTACATTACATCTCTATTACTTATTTCTCTTGTGCTGGAACTTTGTACCTTTTGATCGCCTTCATCCAATTCTCCCTCTGTCTATCACATGCCTCAGGGAACTTTAGCAAAACTGATCTCTTTTTCTATGGGTTGTTATTTTGTTTCCTTTGCTTTCTGATTCTACATATAATTGTGATCCTATGGTATTTATATATCTCTGACTTATTTCTCTTAGCATAATGCCATCAAAGTCCATTCATGTCACAAATGTCAAGATTTCCTTATTTTTATGGCTTAATAATATTTTATTTTATAAATATACCATGTTTTTTTTTAAATTCATCCATTGGTGAACATTTATGTCATTTTCATATTTTTGCTATTGAAAAATATGCTACAATGAACAAATGTTTGCTTTCTTGAGAACCAAGTACCATAGACAAACATGATCATTGTACTGTAGATTCTGAAGTAGAAATTTAAATATGAAACTTGGATGAAGAGAATGCAGTAAATGTGTAATATCTTAGACAGACAAAATACAATTAAGTGGTTATATGTTACTTTAAAGCAATTATTTATTCAGCAAAATATTGAGTACCCACTACGGTGAAGATTTTATGGAGGAACTAGGGATAGAGCCAGCTAATATAAGATATATTAATTCCTGCCCTTAAGGAACTTTTTTTAGGGGAAACAGGCAGTAAATAGACATACATAGTATATATATATATGTATATATGTTATGTAAGTACTGTGATAAAACTACTAAGAAGAAAAATAAAGCAGACTAGAAGGATAAAGAATGTTAGATACTGTTTTAAAATTGGTAATAAGAAAAATATTATGGTCAAAGTGATATTTGTGAGGAGATTCAAAGTAGTGATGAAACAACCCATGTAGGGTACATTACTTTGCCAACAAAGGTCCATCTAGTCAAAAGCTATGGTTTTTCCAGTAGTCATGTACAGATATGAGAGTTAGACTATAAAGAAAGCTAAGTGTCAAAGAACTGATGCTTTTGAACGGTGGTGTTGGAGAAGACTGTTGAAAGTCCTTTGGACTGCAAGGAGATCCAACCAGTCCATCCTAAAGGAAATCAGTCCTAAATATTCATTGGAAGGACTGATGCTGAATCTGAAACTCCAAAACTTTGGCCACCTGATGTGAAGAACTGACTCATTGGAAAAGACCCTGATGCTGGGAAAGGTTGAAGGTGGGAGGGGACAACAGAGGATGAGATGGTTGGATGGCATCACCGACTCAATGGACATGAGTTTGAGTAAACTACAGGAGCTGGTGATGGACAGAGAGGCCTGATGTGCTGCAGTCCACGGGGTCGCAGAGTTGAACACGACTGAACGACTGAACTGAACTGAGTGTATCTGGGGTAAGATCATTCCAGGCATGGGAATAGCATGAGAAAAGGACGGTTGTTTTTTTTCTTTTTGCTGTGCACAAGGGATAGCAAGAAGTTCTGTGTAAAGTAGATGGATAAAGGAAGAAATATTAGATGAGACCTTTAGAGGACTGGAGTGCTCAAATATGTAAGTGCTTGCAAGCCATCATAAGGATTTTGAGTTTTGGAGTTGGAAAGTCACTAGAAAAGTTTGAGCAGAGATGTGATAAGAATCTGACTTATGTATTAAAAGGATTACTCTACACTGAGAATGGAATACATCTGAGGTGTGGAGCAAAGGCAGATGCCATGAAACCAGTCATTATTGCAATATTAGTTAAAAGAGAGACGATGATAGTAGTAGTCAAGGTGGGGAGATGTAGTTGTATTCTAGATATTATTTGAAGGAGAATCTGCTGTCTCGGGTGCCTTGATCTGAAAATAAGAAAGAAGCCAAGGAAAATCCTGAGTTTCATGGTAACTCAAGAGATTCTCCATTTCCTGTGATAGTGGAGACTGTGTGGATGTAAGATGGAAAAGAGTGAGTTGGGGGGGGGGGAGGTAGATCAAAAGTTTGTTTTTGGATACAATAAGCTACCTGTCTGAGGTATCTATTAAACATGAACATAATGATTTGCCTTGATGATTCTGAGGTCAGAAGAGAGATCCTGCCTGGAGATGTAAATTTTGAAACAATTTTCGAATACATGATATAAATGACATGTAATCACCAATGGTGTGAGTGGAGAAGAAAGAAAGACCAAAGAATGAGCTCTGAGTTAAGCTAATATTTAAAGTGAGGAGATGAGGAAAAACAAGCAAAGGTTGAGAAAGAGCCACAATGGGACTCTTTCACAAAGGAAACAATTAACTATCCGTTCCTATTAATGGAAAAGTCCCTGATGCTGGGAAAGATTGAGGGCAGGAGGAGAAGGGGGCAACAGAGGATGAGATGTTGGATGGCATCATTGACACAATGGCCATGAGTTTGAGCAAACTCCAGGAGATAGTGAAGGACAGGGAAACGTGTAGTCCATGGGGTGGTAGAGAGCTGGACGCGACTTAGCAACTGAACAACCAAAGATGTGATGGAAAATTAATCCCCAAATTTAGCAAAGTTTTAGTAGAATAGGGAGAGATGAGTCCTGATTAGAGTGGGACCAGAGAATGAGAATGAAAAAATTGGAAAAGCAAGTACAACCAACACTAATGATCAAAAAAATTGAATTGTGATACTAAAGACTGATACATGGATCAATATTTCACATGTGTTTGAAATTGTCTCCAGGAGAATACAGTCAATTTTCTAATGAGAAATTATTTAATTTATATCTACAGTGAAATAGAACATCAATCAAGTTTATGGGAAAATCCACTATAGTCAAGAAAAAAAAGGTGCTCAAGTCTTGATCTTCAAATAATCTTGAAGAGGATATTGCCTATATGATTTCAGAAGTCAGTTTGCATTTCTGAACTTATTTCATTCAATTCTGTTACTGGGTACATTGCTTAGATAGTACCCAGAACGTAGTTGGCACTTAAATAGCAAATATGTTTTTTAATTTCCTAACAAAATTATCTTTCTTTAATTATTCCTTTGTTTTTTGAGGCCTCTTACCCATGGCATTTCTCCATTAATTAAAGTAGTTAGGAAAGTTTTAAAAATTGTTTAACTGGTGACTTCCCTTGTGTTCCAGGAGTTAAGATTCAACGCTTCTATTGCAGGAGGGCACAGGTTCAATCCCTGTTGGGGAACTAAGATCCCGCATGCCACACAATATAGTCAATTAAAAAATAATTGTTTAACTGAGCTCCATTTGTCAGTTATAGGAAATTAGAGCATCAGTGAAATGAAAACATTTGTCTCTTCTTCCTCATTTTGCATATCAAGTTGCTAGTGATAAACTATCTTCCATTGCTCAGCGATTCAGCTTTCCTTCTTTAAGATTCTTGAAACTTGCACACAGTTAGGGTCATTTTATGTCCCAATTTTTCTCTTTCTTTCTTCCTTTCCCTCCCTCCTTTCCTCTTTCTTTTCTTCCTTCCTTATCTCTCCCTTACTTTCTCTCTTTCTCTCTGTCTCTTTCCTTCCTTATATAGTAGTACCAAACACAGAATCTCCATATTTCTTATTTCCAAGTGTTCTGGTCACTCTGCATCTTAGTAGGAGCTGAGATTGAAGGAGATTGTTCCCACTGGAGGTTTAAAATACTGAGCCTCTTGCTTGTAATGACCCCTAGTAACTGAATATTAATTGAATGGTTTCATTCATTAATGACTCATTCATTTATTCCTGGTATGTATATTAATTTCATTTTTTTCAATACCAAGTCTGTCCCCCTAGGGCCCTACAGTCATGTGTCACACTTTGAGCTGTGCACTTGGGGATCTGGATCATAAGAGGGTCTTGTGGATGTATTTCTGACATGTTTCTTATATGGGCATTTTGCCCAGAGGAGCTGAAAGGGAAAAACATGACCACCTAAGGAGTTTATATTCATTGAAAGGACTGATGCTGATGCTGAAACTCCAATACTTTGGCCACCAGATGTGAATTGACTCATTGGAAAAGACCCTGGTGCTGGGAGAGATTGAAGTTGGGAGGAGAAGGGGACAGCAGAGGGTGAGATGGTTGGATGGCATGACCAACTCAATGGACATGAGTTTGAGTAAGCTCTGGGAGTTGGTGATGGACAGGGAAGTTGGTGTGCTGAGGTCCATGCAGTCGCAAAGGGTCAGACACGACTGAGCGACTGTACTGAACTGAAGGAGGTTTTCTGCCAAAATAGGAAGGTGGGAGGGTTCTTTCTTCTTCTTCTTTTTTTTTAAACTCAATTTAGTTAGTGCCTGGGGAGCTGACCAATAGGAGGTTTGGAGGGGACCTTTCTCACACTTGTGGATCTATTGTGATGGCTTACTTCTGCTCTCTCATTATAATTGCTATAATGGCCCTTTTAGATATTGAAAATTGTCCCCGTTTTGAAGATACATTATATGGTCAATGTATAAATGGGTCAGTCTTTCAATTTGAGGTCCTTCTGGTCTCCAACACCTGTAGTCTTGCTTCTGGAGTGTTATAATCCCATTTATTCTATTTCTTACCTTTTTTCTTTTACTGTTATTCTCTCAGCCATTTCCCCTGTTCCCACTGTTCAATGTGAATCCAATAAACATGCAAGAAACTTTAATCTGGAGAAATTGCTGTAGAGGTGTTGTCAGAGTCTTCATTTTAACATGTAGAAAAAAAAATTCCCTTTATAAAGGTAATTTTTAATGACTTTGATAACAGCTTAATTTTAACCCATTTGATAATAACTACTTAAAACTCTTACAGCATTATTTGAGATGAAGCTTCATTAACCTTGAAGGCAAAAACTTCATGTTTTCAGTTCAGTTCAGTCGCTCAGTCGTGTTCGATTCTTTGTGACCCCATGAATCGCAGCACGCCAGGCCTCCCTGTCCATCTCCAACTCCTGGAGTTCACTCAGACTCACGTCCATCGAGTCAATGATGCCATCCAGCCATCTCATCCTCTGTCGTCCCCTTCTCCTCCTGCCTCCACTCCCTCCCAGCATCATTTCCAATGAGTCAACTCTTCACATGAGGTGGCCAAAGTACTGGAGTTTCAGCCTCAGCATCATTCCCTCCAAAGAAATCCCAGGGTTGATCTCCTTCAGAATGGACTGGTTGGATCTCCTTGCAGTCCATGGGACTCTCAAGAGTCTTCTCCAACACCACAGTTCAAAAGCATCAATTCTTTGGCACTCAGCTTTTTTCACAGTCCAACTCTTACATCCATACATGACCCCTGGAAAAACCATAGCCTTGACTAGATGGACCTTTGTTGGCAAAGTAATGTCTCTGCTTTTCAATATGCTGTCTAGGTTGGTCACAACTTTGCTTCCAAGGAGTAAGCATCTTTTAATTTCATGGCTGCAGTCACCATTTGCAGTGATTTTGGATGCTAAACCTCAAATCTAATTTTATGGATTGCTATTAATCATTATTGTCTCTGACATTTTCACGATACCTGTAAGACTATTTCCCAGTGAATCTTACCAAAGTTTTATGTTATTTTTGTTAATGAATATAACACCTTCATCCTTTGTGTGAGTTCTACCTACATCATAGGTACTATTAAGATTGTTTTACACAGTGTTGAGAAGACATTTACATGGTAATTTTGCGTTGTGGAAACAATAAGCAACTTATTCATTACTAAATAAAATAAATAAGTAATATAAGAGTTCATATTCCATCATTTGTACATGAAATCTAATTTGATTAATGTAGCACTAGGTGATGTTAATAATATCATAAATCATGATATATGACAGATTTCAGAGCCTTAGGTGTTTGTAAAAATTCTAGGTGATTTCTGTTGAAATTATATGAGATTCATAATTTAAAATGTGCATTTAAATATACAGTGCATACTTTAGCAAAAATTTAAAAGATGTTACTGATGTATCTTTTATTATTCAATTTTAGCTTTTATATTCTGGGTTTTCTTTTTCTCCTCATATTAAGAAGAAAGAGCTGGAATACATTTCAAACTAAAGAGAAAATTCAACCTGGACTATCTTTTTCTTTCAAGAAAATTAACAGAGTACCAATGGAGCCCTTTATCTATTGAGTGCAGACTTCATTAATTAATCCTTTTTATCTGTGACAGTTAAAGGTAAATCTAGAATATTTGGCCTTTTGAAATGATTTCTAGTTTTACTCTTACTAGCTAAAATACATTCTTTCAGCTATATGTTATCTTTTTTCCACCATGTATAAATTAAATCAAATTGCATTGGGCAATTTCTTGCCTTGCATTGACGTTAAAAAAGATAGGCATTTAGATAAATACTTTTTCAAATTATTAACTTAATATTTTCTGAGAGTGACAGAAAGAAAATGGAGTATCTTTCTGTTACTCCTCATTTTCATAATAGTAGAAGATGGAATTCATATGGCATTATAAGCAGAAATTTTCTGCATCACTAAGAACATGGCTTAAAGTATAATGCCTCCTGGACAAGTCAGAAAAGCATTCTAATGAGAAATATTTCCAGTCATATATCATGTACTAGCTGCACAGTTTCTGTCCCATTTCACTAAATATGCTTTCCACAAAAAGGAATACTGGTGTTTAGTTCATCTGTTCCTTCTATCTATTCTTCATCTAATACCACATACATAGTCTGACCATTGGCTTTAGAAATAATCATGATTCAGTCTTCCAAATCAAATCATGGAGAAGCAAGATAGAATCCTGAGAATATATAATTCATGCCTATCTTTTGTTTAGGCATCAGCTGCTTTTATTGTTTTTCCTTTCCATGTAGGACTATGCTGTTAGACCATAATCTGCCAGGAACCAGTAATGGGGAAACATTTCATTTACATGGATATTTTCTTATTTGTAATCAGTTTTAATGAAAAGTGACAAGCATGTCACATTTCATCAATTTATATCAGCTTGTGTCTCAAGAAAACAGAGAACATAAGATAAGCCAGTTCAAAACAACATCCTTCATCTAGAAGCAGAGAGAAAAGGAAACATCAACTACTTAGGATTTGACAAAGAAAATTATAGCATATGTATCCATAGATCAAATAACGTTTCTGTGTTAATACCACTGAAATTGCAAATGACAGTTGTCTAACAACTGTAATTACCATTCTGTTTGTATGTGTTAAAGTGACTTTATTTCTTAAAGTATTTGTTTGCTTAATGTGTTTAGGCAGACACTGATGCTGGAGAAGATGGAAGGCAAGAGGAGAAGGAGGTGACAGGATGAAATGATTGGATGGCATCTTTGACTCAATGGACATGAATTTGAGCAAACTCCAGGATATAGTGAAGGGCAGGGAAGCCTGGTATGCTGCAGTTTATGGGGTAGCAAAGAGTTGGTCTTAGCAACTGAATAACAACAAAAACAAGGCAGCTCTATTAAAAACATCAAATTAATTATGATGATGGTTCCCTGTTTTGAGGGAACATGCTGTCTGGTGAAATATCTAGAACTGTGTTATCCTGTATATATTAAATCACATGAGACTATAGCAATAATTAACTTAGTCTCATTAGTTACAGTATAAGTGCCCAATGATCAGATGTAGTTGTTGTTTCTTATACTGGAAAGAACAGTTACAGAACATTTTTAACATTACAACATCTTATTGGGCAGTGCTAATATATAACACACAGGTAAGATGCATTCCTATTATGTCTCTAATTGTCTCAACACATTGAAACTGCATATGAATTACTCCAAAAAGTGGCTTCAGGGTAAAATTATGCAAAGATTCAAATATATGTAGCATATATAAAATTTTATTTTGGAAAGACTTTAGGTTGCTTAGAGAAGTTGAAAGTGGACCCTCTCATCTACATTCAGTTTCTCCAGATGTTATTATCTTACATTCAGTTCAGTTCAGTTCAGTTCAATCGCTCAGTCTTGTCCGAATCTTTGCGACCCCATGAATCGCAGCATGCCAGGCTTCTCTGTCCATCACCAGCTCCCGGAGTTCACTCAGATTCGCATCCATCGAGTCAGTGATGCCATCTAGCCATCGCATCCTCAGTCGTCCCCTTCTTCTCCTGCCCCCAATCCCTCCCAGCATCAGAGTCTTTTCCAATGAGTCAACTCTTCGCATGAGGTGGCCAAAGTACTGGAGTTTCAGCTTTAGCATCATTCCTTCCAAAGGAATCCCAGGGTTGATCTCCTTCAGAATGGACTGGTTGGATCTCCTTGCAGTCCAAAGGACTCTCAAGAGTCTTCTCCAACACCACAGTTCAAAAGCATCAATTCTTCAGTGCTCAGCCTTCTTCACTGTCCAACTCTCACATCCATACATGACCACAGGAAAAACCATAGCCTTGACTAGACGGACCTTAGTCGGCAAAGTAATGTCTCTGCTTTTAAATATACTTTCTAGGTTGGTCATAACTTTTCTTCCAAGGAGTAAGCGTCTTTTCATTTTCCATCTATTTCCCATGGAGTGATGGGACTGGATGCCATGATCTTCATTTTCTGAATGTTTAGCTTTAGGCCAACTTTTTCTCTCTCCTCTTTCACTTTCATCAAGAGGCTTTTTAGCTCCTCTTCACTTTCTGCCATAAGGGTGGTGTCATCTGTATATCTGAGGTTATTGATATTTCTCCCGGCAAACTTGATTCCAGCTTGTGTTTCTTCCAGTCCAGCATTTCTCATGATGTACTCTGCAGATAAGTTAAATAAGCAGGGTGACCATATACAGCCTTGACGTACTCCTTTTCCTATTTGGAACCAGTCTGTTGTTCCATGTCCAGTTCTAAGCGTTGCTTCCTGGCCTGCATACAGATTTCTCAAGAGGCAGGTTAGGCGGTCTGGTATTCCCATCACTTTCAGAATTTTCCACAGTTTATTGTGATCCACAAAGTCAAAGGCTTTGGCATAGTCAATAAAGCAGAAATTGATGTTTTTCTGGAACTCTTGCTTTTTCCATGATCCAGTGGATGTTGGCAATTTGATCTCTGGTTACTCTGCCTTTTCTAAAACCAGCTTGAACATCAGGGAGTTCATGGTTCACATATTGCTGAAGCCTAGCTTGGAGAATTTTGAGCATTACTTTACTAACGTGTGAGATAAGTGCAATTGTGCGGTAGATTGAGCCTTCTTTGACATTGCCTTTCTTTGGGATTGGAATGAAAACTGACCTTTTCCAGTCCTGTGGCCACTGCTGAGTTTTCCAAATTTGCTGGCATAATGAGTGCAGCACTTTCATAGCATCATCTTCCAGGATTTGAAATAGCTCTACTGGAATTCCATCACCTCCACTAGCTTTGTTTGTAGTGATGCTTTCTAAGGCCCATTTGACTTCACATTCCAAGATGTCTGGTTCTAGATGAGTGATCACACCATCGTGATTATCCAGGTTGTGAAGATCCTTTTTGTACAGTTCTTCTGTGTATTCTTGCCATCTCTTCTTAATATCCTCTGCCTCTGTTAGGTCCATACCATTTCTGTCCTTTATCGAGCCCATCTTTGCATGAAATATTCCCTTGATATCTCTAATTTTCTTGAAAAGATCTCCAGTCTTTCCCATTCTGTTGTTTTCCACTATTTCTTTGCATATATCGCTGAAGAAGGCTTTCTTACCTCTTCTTGCTATTCTTTGAAACTACATTTGTCAAAATTGGGAAATAAACACTGCTACGTTACTATGAACTTGACTATAGACAGTTTAGATTTTCACCAGTTTTCCAATTAACACCATTTTTCTATTTTAGTGTTCAATGCAGGATACCATACTACATTTATTTTTTAGATTAATTTTTACTGGATATAGTTAATTTCCAATGTTTTTTTAGTTTCTGATGCACAGAAAAGTGAATCATATATACATATATCCACATTTTTATAGATTCTAGTTATATCTTAGTCTTCTGTGGCTTGTGGTGATAGGAATTTGATAGCTTGAGGAGTACTGGTAAGGCACTTTGTAGAATTTTCTCAGTGTGGGTTTCTCTCACATTTCTCATTATTAGACTGGGATTGTGAATTATTAGAAACAGCACCACAGAGGTGAAATGACTTTCAACTTATATTACAGGCACATAATAGCCACGTGTGATTATTTAATATTGATCATGTGGATAGAATAGTGTTTCAGAGGTTTCACCAGTAGCATACAGTTACTAATTTTCCCTTTTCATAACCCCTCCATTTTTCATACTTTGAAAGCAAGTCATTTAGTTTAGTGACATTTAGGATTCAGGGGCTTCCCTGGTGGCTCAGCAGTAAAGAATCTGCCCACAACACGGGAGACGCAGGAGACATGGGTTTCATCCCTGGTTAGCAAGATCCCCTGAAGGAAGTCATGGCCACCCACTCCTTGCTTGGAGAATCCCATGGACAGAGGAGCCTTGTGGGCTATGGTCCATGGGGTCGCAGAGAGTCAGACACAATTGAAGCGACTTAGCAGCAGCAGTAGCAGAATGAAGGATAATTAATCTCCAACTCCTACAGGGAGGAAATATCTGCATTTTTGGGGGGAACTGTTTCATAAACAATACTGTCTATCTGCCTACCTTTTTATTTCAGTATGGACTAAAGTATATGCATTTTATATTATGAGTTACAATTCAATACTACAATTACTTATTTTATCAGAATTATAACAGATTTGGCCACTGGGGACTCTTCAGGTGACTTTTGTTTTTCTTTCACCCACCACCATCCTTTTAATTTTTGAGCTCTTCTTTTCTTTCTGGTACTACAAGATGCTTCAAGCTTCTCTTGTATTTCACTACCCCTGTTCTAGAATCAGGGTTTCCCTGGTAGCTCAGTTGGTAAAGAATCCTCCTGCAATGAAGAAGGCCCTGGTTCAATTCCTGGGTCAGGAAGATTCACTGGAGAAGGGATAGGTTACCCACTCTGGTATTCAATAATCAACCATTTATCCATGAAATCTTGAATACTTTTATTGAAACATGGTATTTAGAAACTAGGACCTCCCGTTCTGAAGGTTGTCTCTTCACCTAGTCAGTCATTTATTTTGCTGTCCAGAAGCTTTTAAGTTTGATGCAGTCCCATTTGTTGGTTTTTTGCTTTTGTTGTTTGTATTTTTGGTGTCATACCCAGAAAATCATTGCCAAGACCAACATTAAGGAGCTTCTTCACTACATTTTCTTCCAAGAGTTTCATAACATCAGTTTTCATGGTTAATTCTTTACCTATTTTGAGTTATTTTTTTCTGAGTAGCATAGGATAAGGGTTCAATCTCATTGTTCTGCGTATATTTACCTGGTTTTCCATGTACCATTTGTTGAAGATGCTGTCCTTTCCTTATTGGCCATTCTTAACTCCCTTGTTGAGTATTCAGTTCAGTTCAGTTCAGTTCAGTTCATTAGCATGTCTGACTGTTTGCGACCCCATGCACCACAGCATGCCAGGCTTTCTTGTCCTTCATCATCTCCTGGAGTTTGCCTAAGCTTGTATCCATTGAGTCAATGATGCCATCCAACCATCTCATCCTCTGTCATACCCTTCTCCTCCTGCCTTTAATCTTTCCCAGCATCAGGGCCTTTTCCAATGAGTCGGCTGTTTGTATCAGGGGCCAAAGTTTTGGAGCTTCATCTTGAGCACCTGTCCTTCCAATGAATATTCAGGGTTGATTTTCCTTAAGATTGACTGGTTTGATCTCCTTGCACTCCAAGGGACTTTAAAGAGTCTTCTCTAGCACCACAGTTCAAAAGCATCAATTCTTAGTTAACTGTTTATGTGAGGTTTAATTTTTGGCTCTCGATTATATTCATTCATCCCAATTCTTTTTTTATGGCATTAACTTACTGTTTTAATTATGATAGCTTTGTGATATAGTTTGAAATCAGGAAGAGTGATACATTCACCTGTGGTCTTCTTTTTCATAATTGCTATGGCTACTTGGGTTTTTTTTGTGGTTTCTTACAAATTTTAGGATTTTTTTTTTCTATTTCTGTGAAGAATGGCATTGGTTTTTAAAATGAAGATTGCACTGAATTTGTATGTAGCTTTGGTAATATGAATATTTTAATTATTCTAATCTATGAACATGAGGTATCTTTCCCTTTGTGCATTTTTTCGTTCTATCACCAAAGTCTTATAGCTTTCATTAGACAGAAATTTATACTTTTGTGGTTAAATTTATTACCAGGTATTTGTTTGCTTTTGAAGATATTGTGAATAAGATAGATTTCTTTTGCAGATATTTTATTATTAGTGTATAGAAATATAGTTAATTTTTGTTTGTTGATTTTATATCTTTCAACTTTACTGATATCTTGATTAGTGACAACAGTTTTCTGGTTGAGTGTGATTTTTTTAATATACAAATTCATATAATTTGCAAATAGTTGCAATTTTACCTCTTTTCTGATTTGCACATCTTTTTTCCCCCATTGGTCTTGCTTAATTGCTCTAGCTAGGACTTCCAGTGCTATATTGAACAATAGAGATGAGAGTGGACATACTTATCTTACTCCTGATCTTAGTTTAAAATTTTTCTCCATTGAATGCAATATTTGCTATTGGTTTGTTATATGTAGCCTTTATCATATTGAGTTCTGTTCCTTCTATACCTAATATATTGAGGGTTTTTGTTGTAAAAGGAAGTTGCATGCTCTCAAATGCTTTTTATGTATCTATTGAGATAATCGTTATTTTTATCTTTAGTCTTACCAATGTAATACACTACATTTATTGATTTACATATGTTGAAGCATACTTGTATCCCAGGGATTAATTCCACTTGGTCATGGTATATAACCTTTTTAATGTGTTCTTGAATTTGGCTTGGTAATATTTTGCTGAGAATTTTTACATGTATATTCATCAGGGATATTGATCTACAGTTTTCCTTTCTTGAAGTGTCCTTTTCTGGCTTAGATATCAGGGTAACACTGGCCCTATAGAATGAGAGTGGGAATGTTCCTTCCTCTTCAAGTTTTTGGGAGAGTTGAAAATGACTGGTAATAATTATTCATTAAATGCTTGGTATAATTCTCCAAAGAAGCTTTCTGGTCTGGGTTTTTTTGTTTTGAGAGGTTTTGATTACTAATTAAATCTTTTTATTCTTTATGCTCTGGTCTGGGTTTTTCTGTTTTGAGAGGTTTTGATTACTAATTAAATCTTTTTATTCTTTATTTAGTCTTTCTTCCTAATTCAGTCTTGGTTGGTTATGTGTTTTAAAAATATATTCATTTCTCTCAGTTACCCAAGTTGTTGGCATATAATTGTTCATAGTAGTCTCTTACGATCCTGTGTATTTCTGTAGTATCAACTGTAATGTCTTTTGTTTCTAGTTTTATTCACTTATTTGTTTTTCTCATCTAGTCTAGCTAAAGGTTTATAAACTTTATCTTTAAAAAAACCAGCCATTATTTTTATTAATTCTTTCTATTGTTTTACTGGTATGCATGTCATTTATTATTTCTTCATTAATTTATTATCTATTATTTATTTATTTTTGGCTAACTGGGCTCAAGTTGCTCTTCTCTTTTTAGTTTCTAATTTATATCTTTTGTGTATTGATTTGTAAATTATGTTGTTTATATAAGATCTTTCTAATATTAATGTATAGCTATACATTTTCCTATCAGAACTATTCTTTTGCATCCCATAAGTTAAAATATTTCCATTTTCATTTGTTTTGAGATAATTTTTGATTTCTTCTTTCACTCATTGATTTTCCAGAAGTGTGTAATTATGTTTTCACATATTTGTAGATTTTTCAGTTTTCCTATTTTTGTTGATTTCTGATTTCATACTGTTATTAATAATTGGTTAATCTAATTGAATGATTATATATATCAAATGAAGTTAGCTAAAAGTATATCTGACAGGACTTGTATCTAGCCAAAGTTTTTACGTTTACAAAGGACATCAAGAAAAAACAGAAAGAGAGAGAATGAGAGACTATAATCAAGGATTTATATAGAACGATTTTATAGACCTGTGAGCATAACATTAGGAATGCTGAAGTCCAAAATAAAAAATATCCATGAAAAATTCTTAGGACCAATGCATTGAGTTTTAAATCTGCATTCAGAGCAAGAGGTACAAAGGATTTAGACTGACAAAAAAAAATAGAAAAGGGTAGTGGAGATTAAGTAAAACATTTTTTTTTTCTTTCTCTCTTTTCTGCTGAGATTAGCAAAAAGAACAAAATATTGGTTAAGTGAAATATAAGCTAGAGTTAGGTAAAGTAACTAGGGACTATTAACCAAGTTTACAGCATAAGCTATGGAGATCTTTCAAGTGAGGTCACTAGACAATTGCTGATAACTTTGTAAGAACTGGAGAATATTCATACCAAATATTGTTGACAAGCTGAGTATTTGTCAATGTCTAGTCCAAGAAAAGGAGCAGTGGCTGCACTTTGCTGGAGCAGCCATGAAGAGATACCCCATGTCCAAGGTAAGAGGAACCCAAGTAAGATGGTAAGTGTTGCGAGAGGGCATCAGAGGGCAGACACACTGAAACCATAATCACAGAAAACTAGCCAATCTGATCACAGGGACCACAGCCTTGTCTAACTCAGTGAAACTAAGCCATGATGTGTGGGGCCATGCAAGATGGGAGGGTCATGGTGGAGAGGTCTGACAGAATGTGGTCCACTGGAGAAGGGAATGGCCAAACACTTCAGTATTCTTGCCTTGAGGACTCCATGAACAGTATGAAAAGGCAAAATGATAGGATACTGAAAGGGGAACTCCCCGGGTCGGTATGTGCCCAATGTGCTACTGGAGATGAGTGGAGAAATAACTCCAGAAAGAATGAAGGGATGGGGCCAAAGCAAAAACAATACCCAGCCGTGGATGGGACTGATGATAGAAGCAAGGTCTGATGCTGTAAAGAGCAATATTGCATAGGAACCTGGAATGCCAGGTCCATGAATCAAGGCAAATTGGAAGTAGTCAAACAGGAGATGGTAAGAGTGAAATTTGACATTCTAGGAATCAGTGAACTAAAATGGACTGGGATGGGTGAATTTAACTCAGATGACCATTATATCTACTACTGTGGGGAGGAATCCCTTAGAAGAAATGGAGTAGCCATCATGGTCAACAAAAGAGTCTGAAATACAGTACTTGGATGCAATCTCAAAAATGACAGGATGGTCTCTGTTCATTTCCAAGGCAAACCATTCAATATCACGGTAATCCGAGCCTATGCCCCAACCAGTAACACTGAAGAAGCTGATGCTGAATGGTTCTATGAAGACCTACAAGACCTTTTAGAACTAACAGCCAAAAAAGATGTCCTTTTCATTATAGGGGAGTGGAATGCAAGAGTAGTAAGTCAAGAAACACTTGGAGTAACAGGCAAATTTAGCATTGGAATATGGAATGAAGCAGGGCAAAGGCTAATAGAGTTTTGCCAAGAGAACGCACTGGTCATAGCAAACACCCGCTTCCGACAACACAAGAGAAGACTCTACACATAGACATCACCAGATGGTCCACACCGAAATCAGACTGATTATATTCTATGCAGACAAAGATGGAGAAGCTCTACACAGTCAGCAAAAACAAGACCGGGAGCTGACTGTGGCTCAGATCATGAACTCCTATTGCCAAATTCAGGCTTAAATTGAAAAAAGTGAGGAAAACTACAAGACCATTCAGGTATGACCTAAATCAAATCCCTTATGATTATCCAGTGGAAGTGAGAAATAGGTTTAAGGGACTAGATCTGATAGATACTGTGCCTGATGAACTATGGACAGAAGTTTGTGCCATTGTACAGGAGATAGGGGTCAAAACCATCCCCATGGAAAAGAAATGCAAAAATGCAAAATGGCTGTCTGAGGAGGCCTTACAAATAGCTGTGAAAAGAAGAGAAGTGAAAGGCAAAGGAGAAAAGGAAAGATATAAGCATCTGAATGCGGAGTTCCAAGGAATAGCTAGGAGAGATAAGAAAGCTTTCCTCAGCAATCAATACAAAGAAATAGAGGAAAACAACAGAATGGGAAAGACTAGAGATCTCTTCAAGAAAATTGGAGATACGAAGGGAACATTTCATGCAAAGATGCGCTCGATAAAGGACAGAAACGGTATGGACCTAACAGAAGCAGAAGATATTAAGAAGAGGTGGCAAGAATACACAGAAGAACTGTACAAAAAAAGAGCTTCATGACCCAGATAATCACGATGGTGTGATCACTCACCTAGAGCCAGACATCCTGGAATGTGAAGTAAAGTGGACTTTAGAAAGCATCACTATGAACAAAGCTAGTGGAGGTGATGGAATTCCAGTTGAGCTATTTCAAATCCTGAAAGACGATGCTGTGAAAGTGCTGCATTCAGTATGTCAGCAGATTTGGAAAACTCAGCAGTAGCCACAGGACTGGAAAATGTCAGTTTTCATTCCAATTCCAAAGAAAGGCAATGCCAAAGAATGCTCAAACTACCACACAATTGCACTCATCTCATAGGCTAGTAAGGTAATGCTCAAAATTCTCCAAGCCAGGCTTCAGCAATATGTGAACTGTGAACTTCCAGATGTTCAAGCTGGTATCAGAAAAGGCAGAGGAACCAGAGGTCAAATTGCCAACATCCGCTGGATCATGGAAAAAGCAAGAGAGTTCCAGAAAAACATCTATTTCTGCTTTATTGACTATGCCAAACCCTTTGACTGTGGATCACAATAAACTGTGGAAAATTCTGACAGAGATGGGAATACCAGACCACCTGACCTACCTCTTGAGAAATCTGTATGCAGGTCAGGAAGCAGCAGTTAGAACTGGACATGGAACAACAGACTGGTTCCAAATAGGAAAAGAAGTACGTCAAGGCTGTATATTGTCACCCTGCTTATTTAACTTATCTGCAGAGTACATCATGAGAAACTCTGGGCTGGAAGAAACACAAGTTGGAATCAAGATTGCCGGGAGAAATATCAATAGCCTCAGATATGTAGATGACACCACCCTTATGGCAGAAAGTGAAGAGGAACTAAAAAGCCTCTTGATTAAAGTGAAAGAGGAGAGTGAAAAAGTTGGCTTAAAGCTCAACATTCAAAAAACGAAGATCATGGCATCCAGTACCATCACTTCATGGGAAATGCATGGGGAAACAGTGGAAACAGTGTCAGACTTTATTTTTTGGGGCTCCAAAATCACTGCAGATGGTAACTGCAGCCATGAAATTAAAAGACGCTTACTCCTTGGAAGAAAAGTCATGACCAACCTACATAGTATATTCAAAAGCAGAGACGTTCCTTTGCCGACTAAGGTCTGTCTAGTCAAGGGTATTGTTTTTCCAGTAGTCATGTATGTATGTGAGAGTTGGACTGTGAAGAAGGCTGAGCGCCGAACAATTGATGCTTTTGAACTGTGGTGTTGGAGAAGACACTTGAGAGTCCCTTGGTCTGCAAGGAGATCCAAACAGTCCATTCTGAAGGAGATCAACCCTGGTATTTCTTTGGAAGGAATGATGCTAAAGCTGAAACTCCAGTACTTTGGCCACCTCATGTGAAGAGTTGACTCTTTGGAAAAGACTCTCATGCTGGGAGGGATTGGGGGCAGGGGGAGAAGGGGACGACCGAGGATGAGATGGCTGGATGGCATCACCGACTCAATGGACATGAATCTGAGTGAACTCCGGGAGTTGGTGATGGACAGGGAGGCCTGGCGTGGTGCGATTCATGGGGTTGCAAAGAGTTGGACACGACTGAGTGACTGAACTGAACTGAATGGTTGAAAACCACAGGTTTCTAGATGGCAAGGATCTTTCTGAATTTTCTAAAATCCCATGTAACTGCCTTATTCTATGTGCTACTCTTGGTATGGAACAAATCAGCAACTTTAACTGGGTTCCCATTACTCCTTCAGTCCCTCTCTGGAGACTCATTCTTTCATAATATATAAAAATTTTGGAATCATAAAGTTTCCTCTTGACTTTGAATTAATATAAAGATAACTTTGAGACAATAAAAGTCCAATAGAGCATAACTCCGCACTCCGTTCCCCTACTAGCTTATTAAATTAGTATGTTACATTTAGTATAATGAATGAAGTAACATGGACACATTATAATTAACTGAAGTGCATACTTTATTCATATTTCCTTCATTTTTACCCAGTGTCATGTTGTTGCAGTTGTTGTCTGATCCCATTCAGGACACTGCATTGCATTTAGTTATGTCTCTTTAGGCTTCTCTGACTTGTGACAGTTTCTCAGACTTTGTTATTGATGACCTTGAAACTATTGAAGGGTACTGGTCATGTGTTTTTTAAATGCCTCTAAATTGGGATTTGTTTGATGGTTCTGTCATTATTAGGTTGTTATTAGGTGTTTTTGGAAAGAAGCTCAGGAAGATAAAATGCCATCCACCTTACACCATATCAAGGATACACTATCAATATGTTTTGTGACTTTTGATGTTGACCTTTCACCGGGTGAAGTAGAGTTTGTCAGGTTTATTCATTGTAAAGTTATTTTTTCCCCTTTCCATACTGTAAACTATGAAAGGATGTCACTGTGTGTAGCTCTCAAAGAGTGAGGAGTTATCTTCCACCTCTTTAAGAGAAGATGTCTGCACAAGTTAATTGCCATTTTTCTGCATGGGAGTTTTATCTCCTCTCTTATATTTATTTCTTTCTTCAGTCATTTATTTTTATCAATATGGATTCTACACTTATTTTATGCTTTGAATAATTATCTAATACTACCATATTTTGTGGCTCAAATTATTCCAGTTTTGGTCATTAGAAGCTGTTTTAGTTGGCTCCTTTTTCCTCTTTGATGTACCACCATCATTGTGCATTTTATTATTGTGTTTTGAGCACTTTTTAATTTTATGTAACTGCAATATGATCCAAGGAAATTTGGCATATTTCCTGCAAAGTCATAGAATCAGCCTTTTCTCCAAGGGCCATTATTCCTTTTGTTGGAGAATGGTATAAGAAACCAAGGTTTGTGGTCCCCCAGTGATGGGTCTGGGAAGAAGGACAGAAAGAAAATGAATCCTTTAATAATTTCAAAGAAAATTGAGAAGGAAAATAACCTTTTCATACTTAAAGGCATTTGAATTTCTACTTATAGGCAATGTAGCAGTGGTAGTAATAAGTAAATGGCTTCAGGTTCAGTTCAGTCATTCAGTCGTGTCTGACTCTTTGTGACCCCACGGACAGCAGCATGCCAGACTTCCATATCCATCACCA
Organism: Capra hircus; assembly: GCF_001704415.2. Lineage (NCBI taxonomy): Eukaryota > Metazoa > Chordata > Mammalia > Artiodactyla > Bovidae > Capra > Capra hircus. Next base: position 38,382,646 of record NC_030828.1, on the reverse strand, counting down.
ACTCCTGGAGCCTACCAAAATCATGACCTTCGTGTCAGTGATGTCATCCAGCCATCTCATCCTCTGTCATCCCCTTCTTTTCCTGCCTTCAATCTTTCCCAGCATCAGGGTCTTTTCCAATGAGTCAGTTCTTCGCATCAGGTGGTCAAAGTTTTGGAGTTTCAGCTTCAGCATCAGTCCTTCCAATGAATATTCAGGACTGATTTCATTTAGGATGGATTGGTTGGATCTCCTTGCAGTCCAAGGGATTCTCAAGAGTCTTTTGCAACACCACAGTTCAAAAGCATCAATTCTTCAGTGCTCAGCTTTCTTTATAGTCCAACTCTCACATCCATACATGACTACTGGAAAAACCATGGCTTTGACTAGATGGACCTTTGTTGGCTTGGGAACCTAATATTGGTTCCCAAAGTACTTAAAAATTATTCCAGTATTTTTTGGCCTCTGTGAAAATGTATCAGAAGTAAGCATAGTCATAACTGATAGCATAATTTCTTATAATGATCTCTTTTCTCCCACCCCTCAGTATCTTTCTTTTCTTAGAGATTCACTGAAGTCTCTCGAAGCCTTACTTTCAAATTAATAGCTAATGAGATACAAAACAAAGCAAGAACAAAACAAAAACCCTCTATCTCTCCTAAAAACAGATTGAAGGCTCTTTACCTCCACCATCTCTCCACTTTTATTCTGTTTATATATATATATATATTTTTAATTTCTCTCTCTCTTTTTTTTAAATTTTATTTTATTTTATTTTTTTTTGTATCCAGTATGAAAATTTATTTGGACAATTGAGTTTATTTACATTTATTTTTTTTTAATTTTAAAATCTTTAATTCTTACATGTGTTCCCAAACATGAACCCCCCTCCCACCTCCCTCCCCATAACATCTCTCTGGGTCATCCCCATGCACCAGCCCCAAGCATGCTGTATCCTGCGTCAGACATAGACTGGCGATTCAATTCTTACATGATAGTATACATGTTAGAATGCCATTCTCCCATATCATCCCACCCTCTCCCTCTCCCTCTGAGTCCAAAAGTCCGTTATACACATCTGTGTCTTTTTTCCTGTCTTGCATAGAGGGTCATCATTGCCATCTTTCTAAATTCCATATATATGTGTTAGTATACTGTATTGGTGTTTTGCTTTTTTTTTCTTTTTTTTTAAATTTAAAAATCTTTAATTCTTACATGCGTTCCCAAACATGAACCCCCCTCCCACCTCCCTCCCCATAACATCTCTCTGGGTCATCCCCATGCACCAGCTCCAAGCATGCTGTATCCTGCATCAGACATAGACTGGTGTTTTTCTTACTGGCTTACTTCACTCTGTATAATCGGCTCCAGTTTCATCCATCTCATCAGAACTGATTCAAATGAATTCTTTTTAACGGCTGAGTAATACTCCATTGTGTATATGTACCACAGCTTTCTTATCCATTCATCTGCTGATGGACATCTAGGTTGTTTCCATGTCCTGGCTATTATAAACAATGCTGCGATGAACATTGGGGTACATGTGTCTCTTTCAATTCTGGTTTCCTCGGTGTGTATGCCCAGCAGTGGGATTGCTGGGTCATACGGTAGTTCTATTTGCAATTTTTTAAGGAATCTCCACACTGTTCTCCATAGTGGCTGTACTAGTTTGCATTCCCACCAACAGTGTAAGAGGGTTCCCTTTTCTCCACACCCTCTCCAGCATTTATTGCTTGCAGATTTTTGGAATGTAGCCATTCTGACTGGTGTGAAGTGGTACCTCATTGTGGTTTTGATTTGCATTCTCTAATAATGAGTGATGTGTTTATATTTTTTAATTTAGTTTTTAGTAGAGGATACTCATATCTTTGAAAAATTCTACATGCCAACAGAGGGTTATGTCCCTCTGTCCTTTCCACTGATTGTAAATCACACAAGCCCCTTAACTAGACTGGCTGACCAAGAACTTCCTTTGAGTGATGGAGGAATGCATCAAAGTCAGGGACAAAAATAGACTCATTTTTAGGAGTTGGCAGTGAAAGGTAGGAAGAGTGGATTTCAGATGTGTAATTTAATGAAGTTTGTTTTGCCCAATTGTAACTTACTTTGAGAGGTTGCTGTTTTTAGGTTACATTTGTGACTTAATACTTGTGTTAGGTCACAATATTTCATTAGCTCAAAAATGGTATCAAGTGAACTGTTAACTAAAGATCAATGATGAAAAAGATGTACTTAATTAGTGCCCACACTACCTGAAAAGTATAGTACCTAAAATTACCACTAATTATTAGTCAAGATGCACATACTTAATTTTGATGTTTACTGATATGTTGGAGAAGACTCTTGAGAGTCCCTTGGTCTGCAAGGAGATCCAACTAGTCCATTCTGAAGGAGATTAACCCTGGGATTTCTTTGGAAGGAATGATGCTAAAGCTGAAACTCTAGTACTTTGGCCACCTCATGCAAAGAGTTGACTCATTGGAAAAGACTTTGATGCTGGGAGGGATTGGGGGCTGGAGGAGAAGGGGATGAGAGAGGATGAGATGGCTGGATGGCATCACTGACTCGATGGACATGAATCTGAATGAATTCCAGGAGTTGGTGATGGACAGGGAGGCCTGGCGTGCTGTGATTCAAGGGGTCGCAAAGAGTCGGACACGACTGAGCAACTGAACTCAACTGATATGATCTACAGCATCTTGTTTTGTTATTAATAATGACATAATTAAGTGAAAGGGGCTTCCCTGGTGGCTCAGAGGTTAAAGCCTCTGCCTGCAAAGCAGGAGACCTGGGTATGATCCCTGGGTCAGGAAGATCCCCTGGAGAAGTAAATGGCAACCCACTCCAATATTCTTGCCTGGAGAATACCACGGGCGGAGGAGCCTGGTGGGCTACAGTCCACAGGGTTGCAAAGAGTTGGATATGACTGAGAGACTTCAATTTCACTTTAAGTGAAAAGCTGGCTCAGTTTAGACGCACTATAGAAAGTAGTACTCCCCTTTCTATAGTCATGGTTAAGTGCATATTCATTGGGGGTGGGATACTACTTATAAATCAAATTAAAATGCATTTGTTATCTAATTTCTATTAAAAGATTTCAGATTAAGCAAGTTTAAGGGGTTGATACTTGAGTCATTATTTTTGAAGAGAAAGGTGGGGAGATGAAAAAATAATTTTAAGTGCCTATGATATTTTGAAAATTAAATTAATATTAAGAGTGCTATCTCTAGTTTTAAAGGGTTTTCTTATAATGCCCTTTTATTATCCCCTTGGTTATTCATTTCTTGATGAGCCTGTGTCTGTTGCAGTGTTTCCTGTGGGACAACCGTGTCTTAATATTTTAGAAATTGCACAGCCATATAATTATCTGTAAATAATTTAACATGTATTTTCATTCATGTGGAAATGATCCAATTATCCAAAGTGGGGAAAAATAAAAACTTCCAATGAAATATTAAGCCACTCACAGTATGGCTTTTTTATATTATTATTTTAGTTCTTCAATGTTAGCTAATTAAAAATATTTTCTGTTTCAGATTGTCTGCTAAGTTCCTTCAACTAGTTTAAAGCTATTATTACTCATTTACTCTTTCTTGAAGTGTTTGACACCAAAACAAATCTTTGCCAGTTGTTGTTGTGGATTTGTAGAAAGGTCAGTTAAAATTGCTTTCACTGAAGCTTAGACTTTCCCTTCCACAAGTTAATTGGCTAATCTCCATCCCCTGAGATATACACTATATCATTCATCATGAATATAGATTTCTTCATGTGTCTAGTTATCACCAAGGTAATGATAGGAGGGTGGCAGTGGCTTAGATAATTAAAAGCAGTAGATTACCCAGTACTCCTTTCCACTAATATCAGCTGTGAAGATTAGAATTTACAGGAGGAGAGAAAAGATGATTTTGGAGACAGGTGCAGTCGGACTTATGCCTGCATAGTCTATGATGTAGATGTTCTGCCTATACATAATTCAACATCAACTGAAGTTAGAGTAGAGTCTTCATTTTTTCTTCCTATGAGTTGTAAATCAGTTTGATGACAATAGATTAGATGAATTAAATTTAATTCTGAAAACTAGCTTATCAATAAGAAAAAAGGAAAGAGTACTTTTTAAAAAAAGGTTTACTTATCTTAACTAATTCAGTTGAGTACCAAACACATTATCAAAACTATCATGAAGATAATCCATTCACTTAAAAGTGAAATTGATTGCACAGCCTTCAGCAAGAGCCTCTGGCTCATTTACATACTTAGTACAATGCTTAGCACTTTCTCTTCTCATGAACGTGGTACTAAGATGCTTTTCAATTCATTCTCTTCATGTGAGATTTTACAGAGTAAAAGTTTTAATTTTGGTGAGAATCAGTTATCAATCGTTCCTTTAATAATCATGATTTTTGTGTCAAACCTGGAAACTCTTTGGCCCTGGATTCCAAAGATTTCACTTATGTTTTTTCTAAAAGTTTTATAGTTTTACATTTATATCCATAATCATTTTAATTTAATTTTTGTATAAAGTGTGAAGTTTAGATCAAAGTTCACAGTTCTACCTATGTATTTCTAATTTTTCTATCACCACTTATTGAAAAGCCTGTCTTTATTCTGTCCTAGTGATCTGTGCATCTGGCCCTCCACAAGTACCACACTATTTTGATTACTTTGGCTATATAGTAATCAATATCAGTATCAAGTAGAATGATTCCTCCTCCTTTTTTATTTTTCACTGAAGTACAGTTGAATTACAATATTGTGTTAATTACAGCTGTACAGCAAAGTAGCTCTCTTGCTATATATATATATATATATATATATATATATATATAGAGAGAGAGAGAGAGAGAGAGAGAGAGAGAGAGAGAGAAGGAAATGGCAACCCACTCCAGTACTCTTGCCTGGAAAATCCCATGGATGGAGGAGCCTGGTAGGCTACAGTCCATGGGGTCGCGAAGAGTCAGACAGGACTGAGCAACTTCACTTTCATGCCTTGGAGAAGGAAATGGCAACCCACTCAGTGTTCTTGCCTGGAGAATCCCAGGGATGGAGAAGCCTGGTGGGCTGCCATCTATGGGGTCGCACAGAGTCAGACACGACTGAAGTGACTTAGCAGCAGCAGCAGCATGTATGTGTATACACACACACGCACACACACATTGTTTTTCACGTTCTTTTCCATTTATCACACGATATTGAATGTAGTTTCTTGTGCTATACAGTAGGATGTTGTTTGTCCATTCTATATACCAGTTTGTATCTGATAACCCCAAACTCCCAGTTCATCCATCGCTCATCCCCCTCCCTCTTGGCAATCACCAGTCTATTGCCCATGTTTCTGTTTCATGGGTAGGTTCATTTGTGTCATATTTTTAGATTCCACATATAAGTGATATCATATAATATTTCTATTTCTGACTTGCTTTACTTAGTATAATAATCTCTAGTTGCATCCATATTGCTGCAATCCCTCCTCCTCTTTCTTTGTCAAAATTATTTTAGCTAGTCCAGGGAATGAAACTTTCCATTATAAATTTTAGAATGAACTTGTCTATACCTACAAAAGTCTTTGCTGGAATTTTGGCAGAAATTTTATTAAACCTCTAAATCAATTTGGGGAGAAAGCACATTTTTCCTGTTTTGATTATTCTAATATATGAACATGAAATATTATACTATTTATTTAGATCTTGTTTGATTTCTTTCATCACCACTTTGTAATTTTCAAATGAAAGATCCTGAATATGTTTTGTTAAATATATATGCGTTTAATTTTCTTTGAGTGATTGTAAGTAGTGTTATGTTTTAAATTACAGTTTTTACATGTTTATTGTGCACTAAAATGTAATTGATTTTTGTGTGTTGATCCTATGGCATTGCTTAAATCACTTATTAGGTTTAGGAGTCGTTTTCCTTTGGGTTTTGGTAGATTCCTTGAGATTTTTTTCTATGTAGACAATTATGTCATCTTCAAATTGAAAAAGGAAAGAAAAGGCTTATGTTCCAGTTCTATACCTGTTGAGGCTAACTTCTTTTTAAGCTGTCTTTCACATAAAGTTTAAGTATATGTAACTTTTCATAAGGAGATACAGTACTAATAAAAGTTTTTAATATAAATCAATCCAAATCCAATTGAAAAATAAATGCTACATAGATATATTAAACAGGGCTTCCCCTGTGGCTCAGATGGTACAGAGTCTGCCTGCAATGCAGGAGACCCGAGTTTGATCCCTGGGTGAGGAAGGTCCCCGCAGAAGGAAATGGCAACCCACTCTAGTATTCTTGCCTAGAAAATCCCATGGATGGAGGAGCCTAGTGAGCTACATCGCATGGGGTTGCAAAGAGTAGGATAATACTGGGCGACGACACACAAATATATTAAGAGGTTATTTTAAAAACTCAGAATTTTCCATTAAAAAATTAAGGTTCCAATAAAGCAAAAATAAACTAATGGTACCTAATTAAACTTAAAAGCTTTGTGCAACAAAGGAAAACATTGACAAATGAAAAGAAAAACCTACTGAATGGGAGAAAATATTTGCAAATGACATGACCAACAAGGGATTAATATCCAATATATACAAGCAGCTTATAAAACTTAACATCATAAAAAGCAAACAACCCAACTAAAAGGTGGGCAGAAGAATTGGATAGAAATTTTTTCAAAGAGGGAATGCAGATGACCAATGGCACATGAAAAGATGCTCAAGATAGCTAACTATTAGAGAAATGTAAATCAAAACCACAATGAGATATCACCTCACATTTGTGAGAAAGTGTCTTAGTCACTCAGTTGTGTCCCACTCTTTGCGATCCCATGGACTGTAGTCCACCAGTCTCCTCTGCCCATGGAATTCTCCAGGTAAGAATACTGGAGTGGAGTACCATTCCCTTGTCCAGGGAATCTTCCTGATCCAGGGGTTGAACCCAGGCGTCCTACACTGCAGGAAGATTATTTATCATCTGAGCCACCAGAGATAGTTATCATAAGAAGGACACAAATAACAACTGTAGACTTGGATGTGGAGAAAAGTGAACACTTGTCCATTGTGGTAAGAATGTAAATTTGTGCAGCTACTGTGGAAAATATTATGGAAGTTTTTCAAAAAATTCAAAATAGAACTACCATATAACATGGGCAGAGAAACCTGGTGGGCTACAGTCCATTGAGTCACAAAGAGTCAGACATGACTGAAGTGATTTAGCATGCACGCATGCATGAAAGGACAATTTCACTCCTGAATATATATCCCCAAATACAAGAACACTAATTCAAAAAGATACATGCACCTCTATATTCATAAACAGCATTATTTACAATTGCCAAGACATGGAAGCAACCCAAGTGTCCATCAGCATGTAAATGGATAAAGAAATTGTGGTACACACACAGAATGGAATACTACTCTACCATAAAAAAAAATCAAATTTAGCAAATTGCAGTAACATGAATGGACTTAGAAGACATTATGCTAAATAAGTCAGATATAGAAAGACAAATACTATCTTACTTATATGTGGAATATAAAAATACAAAAATTAATGAATAAAACAAAAAGGCAGAAGACTCACAGATATAAATGACAAACTAGTGGTTACCAGTGGGTAGTACAAAGTGGGTAGGGGCAATATAGGGTAGGGAGAGAAAAATGGTTATTATGGGACTATATGAACGCAGGTGTGTGAAACTTTTGAAACCTGTAAAGCACTATAGAATTGAAAGAATCTTCAATACAAAAGTAAGTGAAAATAAAAGCTAACAATCCAAATAAAAAATTTAAAAAATTACAAAAGAACAGTCTTGAGTACTAGGGGTGGGGTGGGGTGGGGTGGGGTTGGGGAGGTCTTCTGTTTTGAGTTCTTTTCCCACAACATTTCACCCAGAGCCTGACCTGTGTTAATAAAGTTATCATTAACTGAGATACTTTTATAGCAATAAAAACTACCTTAATGAAGAAAAAAATTGATGTTCTAGATTTATCTTGAACTGTAAATGATACAATGAAAACAGTTTGTATGTTAAGTCAGTCAGTTCAGTCACTCAGCTGTGTCCGCCTCTTTGCAACCCCATGAATTGCAGCACACCAGGCCTCCCTGTCCATCACCATCTCCTGGAGTTCACTCAGACTCATGTCCATCGAGTCGGTGATGCCATCCAGCCATCTCATCCTCTGTCATCCCCTTCTCCTCCTGCCACCAATCCTTCCCAGCATCAGAGTCTTTTCCAATAAGTCAACTCTTCGCATGAGGTGGCAAAAGTACTGGAGTTTCAGCTTTAGCATCAGTCCTTCCAATGAACACCCAGGACTGATCTCCTTTAGAATGGACTGGTTGGATCTCCTTGCAGTCCAAGGGACTCTCAAGAGTCTTCTCCAACACCATGGTTCAAAAGCATCAATTCTTTGCTGCTCAGCTTTCTTCACAGTCCAACTCTCACATCCATACATGACCACTGGAAAAACCATAGCCTTGACTAGACAGACCTTTGTTGGCAAAGTAATGTCTCTGCTTTTGAATATGCTATCTAGGTCGGTCATAACTTTCCTTCCAAGGAGTAAGCGTCTTTTAATTTCATGGCTGCAGTTACCATCTGCAGTGATTTTGGAGCCCCCGAAAATAAAGTCTGACACTGCTTCCACTGTTACCCCATCTACTTCCCATGAATTGATGCAACCAGATACCATGATCTTTGTTTTCTGAATGTTGAGCTTTAAGCCAGCCTTTACATTCTCTTCTGTTATTTTCATCAAGAGGCTCTTTAACTCCTCTTCACTTTTTGCCATAAGGGTGGTGTCATCTGCATATCTGAGGTTACTGATGTTTCTCCCAGCAATCTTGATTCCAGCTTGTACCTCTTCCAGCCCAGCGTTTCTCACGATGTACCCTGCATAGAAGTTAAATAACCAGGGTGACAATATACAGCCTTGACATACTCCTATTCCTATTTGGAACCAGTCTGTTTTTCCATGTCCAGTTCTAACTCTTGCTTCCTGACCTGCATATAGGTTTCTCAAGGGGCAGGTCAGGGGGTCTGGTATTCCCATCTCTTTCAGAATTCTCCACAGTTTATTGTGATCCACATAGTCAAAGGCTTTGGCATAGTCAATAAAGCAGAAATAGATGTTTTTCTGGAACTCTCTTGCTTTTTTCCATGATCCAGCGGATGTTGGCAATTTGATCTCTGGTTCCTCTGCCTTTTCTGATACCAGCTTGAACATCTGGAAGTTCACAGTTCACATATTGCTGAAGCCTGGCTTGGAGAATTTTGAGCCTTACTTTACTAGCGTGTGAGATGAGTGCAATTGTGTGGTAGTTTGAGCCTTGTTTGGCATTGCCTTTCTTTGGAATTGGAATGAAAACTGACATTTTCCAGTCCTGTGGCCACTGCTGAGTTTTCCAAATTTGCTGACATACTGAATGCAGCACTTTCACAGCATCATCTTTCAGGATTTGAAAGAGCTCCACTGGAATTCCATCATCTCCACTAGCTTTGTTCGTAGTGATGTTTTCTAAAGCCCACTTGACTTCACATTCCAGGATGTCTGGCTCTAGGTGAGTGATCACACCATCGTGATTATCTGGGTCATGAAGCTCTTTTTTTGTACAGTTCTTCTGTGTATTCTTGCCACCTCTTCTTAATATCTTCTGCTTCTGTTAGGTCCATACCGTTTCTGTCCTTTATCAAGCCCATCTTTGCATGGAATGTTCTCTTGGTATCTCTAATTTTCTTGAAGAGATCTCTAGTCTTTCCCATTCTGTTGTTTTCCTCTATTTCTTTGTATTGATTGCTGAGGAAGGCTTTCTTATCTCTCCTTGCTATTCTTTGGAACTCTGCATTCAAATAGGAATATCTTTCCTTTTCTCATTTGCTTTTCACTTCTCTTCTTTTCACAGCTATTTGTAAGGCCTCCCCAGACAGCCATTTTCTTTTTTGCATTTCGTTTCCATGGGGATGGTCTTGATCCCTTCTCCTGTACAATGTCATGAACCTCTGTCCATAGTTCATCAGGCACTCTATTTATCAGATCTAGTCCCTTAAATCTATTTCTCATTTCCATTGTATAATCATAAGGGACTTGATTTAGGTCATACCTGAATGGTCTAGTGGTTTTCCCTAGTTACAGATATTAAATATAGCTGTCACAATAAGAATTTGACACTTTATAGACCAAAGCATGGTCAGTTCAGTTCATTTCAGTTGAGTTGCTCAGTCATGTCTGACTCTTTGTGACCTCATGAATCACAGCACACCAGGCCTCCCTGTCCATCACCAAATCCCGGAGTTCACTCGGACTCACATCCATCGAGTCAGTGAAGCCATCCAGGGATCTCATCCTCTATTGTCCCCTTCTCCTCCTGCCCCCAATCCCTCCCAAGTGATGGTGATTTCATATGGTTCAACCACAATATTTTTTTTTTACAGTTTGTATGGTCTGACAATCTTCTAAATTAAATTTTAAGGAAACAGAAAATGTAGCACAGATATATATAGCACTCTGATTTTCTTATAATTTTTTGAGGTAATTAGTATTGTGTCATAATCATTGTTACACATTATCACTTACAGAGTTCTTCACTTTTAATACTAATTGGGACAGAGTTATGTTTTGATAAGGAATATTTACAATAAAATTTTAAAGTGGAAAATATTGATTTATTGCATTTTAAAATCAACTAAAACAGTGCCTTTGAGGTATAACCTCTTCTTTTTCTTGTTGAAATAGGAATAGAAATATTTAAAAAATAAGCATATTCTTAAGAAAGAGTATATGGAAAAATTAGTTTTCTTTTAATCAAAAGTAACTTATGCTAGAAAAATTGATGGATTTTCTTGATAGCATTGTAAATGAGTTGACAGAAGGCACACATTAAGGTGAAATATATTCAGACTTTAGTAGTGCCTTAGACTCAAATAATGACATCTTAGCCATTGAATGAATTCAGATTGATTAGATATGAGCAAGGGTATAAGGACGGAAAACCAGCACTGGAATCATAAGATAAAGATAATAATAATAACACCTTCCACATATAAAACACTTAACTTCATCAAAACACTTTCACTTGCATTATCCCCTTTGATTTTCAACAGTATATTTTTAAAAATAAAAATGCCATGTTTATGAAACTCATTTACAGTTCTTCTTCAACCTGACACTGTAAAAGCCAAACAAATTTACCTATGCATTTAATCATATCACAGTGCTTCATATAAACAATAGACTTAATTCCATCCATTTCTTCCTGTTTTTCCAGTTCTTCTTTTAATCATACAGGCAATTTCTCCATTCTTTGTATTTAACCTATTTTACATGCTCCTGGTTTGCGCTATAATCTGCAAGATATTTTGTGTGTGTGTGTTGGAGGTTATGTGTTTTTTTCTTTAACTCCTTTATTTCTATTGCTATATTTTCTACCTTTTTTTTTAATATTTGTAAAAATTCATGGGAGTTTATAGTTCTCTGCTTTTCTTCTCCATTAATTTCCTCAGATGTTTCCTCATTCCTTTTTAACAAAATCTAATCTTTATAGTTATGGCATGTAATTGTATTTTCTGAAGTAGGCCCACACTCTAACCTGGGATATTTTCAACTAATTTCAGTTTTTCCTTGCTCCAATCACTCTGAATAAAAATGTTATTTTTTGCGGAAGCTCCATTTTACTGCTTTCCCTTCCTCTTGGTCTGCTCTTCCACTCCCATTTAATTGTATCTTGCTGAGTCAACACTGAAAGTTCAGATTGGTCATTTTCGGTTTTACTGCTGGATCTGTGAGGTTCCTTTGGTTCCATGTGTCACCTGTTGATATCTTCTCGCTCTTTGTCAATTGTATTAAGGTATCCTTGCTTGTGTTATCCCTGGTGAGGAAGTGTCATTATATAATGAAGCATCATGATATTCTGTGGATTTCTTCAGCCACATGTTAACAAGTCCTCAGGTATCCCTTCCATCAATTAGAACTCTTCTTTACCTCCAAATCAAATTATTTAGCATATTGTTACCCTGTTGTCTCATTTCCAGTTATATTTCTTTTTCTTTCACCCCTTTCTCCCTCTCTCTCATATAAAACCTGAACAAATTTACCCCTCTCCTAAGGCTGTTATTATCTTTTAACCATGTCAATGTATCCCCTGCTTTTGCTGCTGTTTCTGAATTTATTCATTAAACATCTTAGTTTGGTGGTTTTATCAAAAATATGCATATCTGTTCTAGTTTCTTTTTCCTACTTCACACACTTGCAAATGTAAATCCAAATGCTCTAACAATGTGTAACTGTTTGCAAAATTTCTTGCTCCTGGGAATTTGAACTAAGTCTAATATATCTTCTGTTCTGTCCCTACCACATATTGATTATTTTTGTAGATATTATAACTCCTTGTGTATATAATCCCCATCATATTTTTCATATACAATTATTTATTTTCCTTTAAAAGAGCTCAGTTTTTTCATCCTTTTACCCTCTTACTTTTTTATTTTTTTCACGTGTATGTCGTCAGTGTCTGGTTTCAGTATCAGGGTAATGCTGGCCTTGTAAATCGAGTTTAAAAAGTACTCCTTCCTCTTCTTTGTTTGGAAAAGTTTGAGAAAGATAGCTATTAAATCTTCTTTAAATGTTTTGTAGGACTCACCAGTGAAGCCAACTGGTTCTGGACTCTTGATTTTTAGAAGGTATTTTGTTACTTTTACAAAGTCCTTACCATGTCTAGTCTATTCAGATATTCAATTTCTTCATGGTTCATTCTTGGGAGAGTGCATGCTACTAGGTATTTATCCATTTATTCTAGGTTGTCCTTTGTACTTCTGTGGTATCTATTTTTATCTCTCCCCTTTTATTTCTGGTATTATTTAACAGAGCCTTTTCTCTTTTTCCTTGGTGAATATGCTGAAAGGTTTGTCAATTTTGCTTTTTATAGAACCAGCTCTTAGCTTTATTGAACTTTATAATTGTCTTTCTATTCCCTTTCATTTATTTCTGCTCTAATCTTTATTTTTTCCTTCTTTCCACTAACTTTGGGCTTTGTTTATTCTTTTTCTTAAGACTTCTTCAGGTACAAGTTTAGATCGTTTGAGATCATACTTGTTTCTTGAAGTATGCCTGTCTTGTAAACTTCCCTCTTAAACCATTTTGCTATATCTCATAGATTTTGGTATATCATAATGACCTTTTTATTTGTCTTCATGTACTTATTTCTCATTTGACTTCTTTATTGACTAAACAGTTTATTGAGTCAATTCTTCATCACTGCTATTTTGAATTCTTTCTCAGTTAGATGGGAAAATTCCTCTACTTCAAGTTTAGTTTCTGGATATTTGTCATTGTCTTTGTGAGACTGTGTTACTGTGGTTCTTCATCGGTGCTTAATGGGTTTTTTTTTTCCCCCTCCGCTGGCATATTTGAAATAGTGAACACCTTTATTTTTTTTTAATGTGAATACTTTCCTTTAAAGGTTTTTTTTTTTTTTCTTTTTCCTTTGTTGATTAGATTCTAATGATTTAGCAGGTTAGAATTAACGGCCTTCTTTTGTTTTCCAGTAGTTGGCAACATAGCACACATTTTTGGTTCCTCTTACCTCCACTGATTCTGGTTATATTTGGCAGTTGACATATCCTACCCTTCACTGCCTTCCTCGGGGGTGTCACCTGGTACTTTAATTATTGCTGCTGTGCCTCTTTGATCATTGGTGCCTTGCTGTTGCCAATGTGACTGGTGTTGCTGCCTGGGGTACTGGGTGACCAGATGCCTCTGCACATCTTGGACCTCTTGGGATGCAGGCGTCTCCCCTATGGGGGTCGAGCTAGGCTGGAAAAGGAGCTGGAATTGTGAGTGTCTCTGCTGTGACAAGGGTTGCAGAGTTTGCAGGTGATGCCACTGTGAGTGGGGGGTAAGTGGGTGTTGTGGGCACCTTGAAGCTGAGAGGCATGTCACAGGCTCTCCTGTCACTGCTGTGTAGTTGTCCATGGATGTAGGCATGTGAGGCGCTTCCCCCCAGGCCACAGGCTCAGCCACCAGGGGTTCAGTATAGCAGGCACTGCTATTCCACTGGCTCTGCCTTCTCTAGGTGTTCTGGTTACCCATGTTTAGATCCACAGATGTGTGGAATTCTCCAGCATCTCATTATGTTGAGCAGCAAAATCTTTGTTGAGTTCTGGAAAAGGAGTACGTCAAGGCTGTATATTGTCACCCTGCTTATTTAACTTATCTGCAGAGTACATCATGAGAAACGCTGGACTGGAAGAAACACAAGCTGGAATCAAGATTGCCGGGAGAAATATCAATAACCTTAGATATGCAGATGACACCACCCTTATGGCAGAAAGTGAAGAAGAGCTAAAAAGCCTCTTGATGAAAGTGAAAGAGGAGAGCAAAAAAGTTGGCCTAAAGCTCAACATTCAGAAAACAAAGATCATGGCATCCGGTCCCATCACTTCATGGGAAATAGATGGGGAAACAGTGGAAACAGTGTCAGGCTTTATTTTTTTGGGCTCCAGAATCACTGCTGATGGTGACTGCAGCCATGAAATTAAAAGATGCTTACTCCTTGGAAGAAAAGTTATGACCAACCTAGATAGCATATTCAAAAGCAGAGACATTACTTTGCCGACTAAGGTCCATCTAGTCAAGGCTATTATTTTTCCAGTAGTCATGTATGGATGTGAGAGTTGGACTGTGAAGAAGGCTGAGCCCCGAAGAATTGATGCTTTTGAACTGTGGTGCTGGAGAAGACTCTTGAGAGTCCCTTGGACTGCAAGGAGATCCAACCAGTCCATTCTGAAGGAGAACAACCCTGGGATTTCTTTGGAAGGAATGATGCTAAAGCTGAAGTACTTTGGCCACCTCATGAGAAGAGTTGACTCATTGGAAAAAACTCTGATGCTGGGAAGGATTGGGGCAGGAGGAGAAGGGGACGACCGAGGATGAGATGGCTGGATGGCATCACGGACTCGATGAACGTGAGTCTGAGTGAACTCCGGGAGATGGTGATGAACAGGGAGGCCTGGCGTGCTGCGATTCATGGGGTCGCAGAAAGTCGGACACGACTGAGCGACTGAACTGAACTGGATGATTTACTCGTAGATTGAAGGGAGAGACAAAGGGATTGTCTCATGTTGATATGATGCTGACATCAATTTGAGTATTCTTATCTATTTTATTGAGGTCAAAGAAAGTCAATTCTATTTGTTCCTATACCATCTTCCCTTATCTTCGTTGCATTACAAATCCTTCCCATGCTCATTGAGATAGTTTTATTCCCAAAGAAACTATTGATCTGCAATGGATTCATCTCTTTTGTAAACTAGGGGGGAAAATCGCATGAAGCTTTTAACTTATATTTGATTTTTTGTTAGTTTTGTTTTTTTAACATTTCTTAGGCTTCTAGAGATCCCAGTATGAATCTGAGCACAAGTTCAAAATATAATGTATTTTCTTAATATTTACATTCAACAAGTTGCCACAAGATTTCATAACAAAGTTTTTCCTGTAAGTGCCAGTCTTTGGTCAAATTCGTTTTCAATTTCCTCAATATACCTTAGCTGAAAACTTTTATGCATGTCACCATAATGATTACTGAATTTGATTCTTCTGATATGA
The DNA here is from genome assembly GCF_001704415.2 of Capra hircus. Classification (NCBI taxonomy): domain Eukaryota; kingdom Metazoa; phylum Chordata; class Mammalia; order Artiodactyla; family Bovidae; genus Capra; species Capra hircus. The sequence goes on along the minus strand of NC_030828.1, from coordinate 38,367,083 downwards.
AAGTTACTTCATGATTTTATGAGGACTTTTTTATATTTTAAATATCCTTTTCCATTATGGTTTATCACAGGATAGCCAATATAATTCCCTGTGCTATACAGTAGGACATTATTGTTTATCCATTCTATGTTGTATGGTCATGCCACTGGAGATGCCTGTCCACTTGCTTTCTGTACATCCCCTGCCCAACCAGTGCCTCCTTCATTTACACAGTAAGCACATGACTGACCTTCCTATATACTTGGTCCATGGCCCAGCTAGTGATTGTTGTTATCAAAGGGGCAGAGAGAGGCCTGTCCCTCTACTGGTTTCCATGGTAACTAATGAGCTCATCTGACATCATTCCTCTCTAATTGATGGTCTTTCCTTCCCCCTGGGAATGAAGACTGCCACCATGTCCTGCCCACTGTCTGCCACATACACCTATGGTAAGGTGATGCTGTAGGACTTTGCTAAAGATGTATAAGCTCCCCTACCCATTAAATCATTGACGTCTCTCTTGCTGACTCTGGGCTCTTTCTTCAGTCTTAAAGCTGAGCAAGTACAGGTCTTGTAGGCATGTGGGGTGCAGCCCCAAACTCTGCTAACACCAAACTCTGGCTGCGTCCCTCTGCTACTCCATTCCCTTTAACCACATGTCTGTTGTCTATGTTTGTTGAGTCTGTTTCTGTTTTGTAGATAAGTTCATTTATGTCATATTTTAGATTCCACATATAAGAGATATCATATGGTATCTGTCTGTTTTTGTCAGATTTGCCTCATTTAGTATGAGGATCTCTAGGTCCATCGATGTTGCAAATGACACTCTTTCAGTCTTTCTTTAATGGCTGAATAGGATTCCACTGTGTATAAATATGTCATATTTTCTTTATCCATTCACCTGTTGATGGACCTTTATCCATTCGCCTGTTGTTTCCATGTCTTGGCTATTGCGAATAGTACTCACGTGGTCCATAGACCAGAGGGGTGCATGTATTTTTTTGAATTATAGTTTTTTTTTTAAGAATATTCATTTGTAATATTTTATTTTATTTATTTTTAAAATTTTTATTTTTACTTTATAATATTGTATTGCTTTTGCCATACATTGACATGAATTATAGTTTTGTCTAGACACATGCCCAGGAGTAGGATTCCTGGTCATATGGCAACTCCATTTTTTTGTTTTTTTGTTTTTTTTGAGAAACCTCCGTAATGTTTTCCATAGCGGCTGTACCAATTTACATTTCCACCAAGAGTGTAAGAAGGTCCCCTTTCCTCCACACCCTCTCCAGCATTTGTTATTTGTAAACATTTTGATGATGGCCATTTTGGCCAGTGTGAGGTGGTACCTCACTGTGATTTTTATATGCATTTCTCTAATAATTAGTGATGATGCACATTTTTCATGTGTGTGTTGGTTATATGTGTGTCTTTGGGGAAATATCTACTTAGTTCTGTTCATTTTTCCATTGGAATGCTTGCTATTTTGTTTTTGAGTTGTATGTGCTATTTGTATATTTTGTAAATTAATCTCTTGTCGGTTGCATCATTTGCAAAGATTTTCTCCTCCTCTGTCTTTTCATTTGGTTCCTTTTCTGTACAAAAGCTTTTATGTTTAATTGGGTTCCATTTGTTTATTTTTATTTTTATTTCTATTCCACTGGGAGTCTGACCTAAGAACACATTTGTACAATTTATGTCAGAGAATGTTTTGCCAATATTCTTTTTAAAGTTTTATGGTATCATATCTTATTTTTCAGTCTTTAAGCCATTTTGAGTTTATTTTTGTGCATGATTTGAGGGTGTGTTCTAACTTTATTGATTTACATGTGGCTTTCCATCTTTCCCAACACCACTTGCTGAAGAGACAATTTTTTTTTTCCCCTATTGTGTATTCTTGCCTTTTTTCTCAAAGATTAACTGACCATAGGTATGTGGGTTTATTTCTTGGCTCTCTATTCTGTTCTATTAATCCATATGTCTGTTTTTGTGCCAATACCATCCTATTTTGATTATTGTACCTTTGTAGTATTGTCTGAAGTTTGGGTCAGTTATATCTCTACCTTTGTTCTTTTTTCCAAAGATTGCTTTGGCAATCTTGTGAAAATGTCATGGGTAATTTGATTGGGATTACACTTGAATCTATGGATTGCTTTGGGTAGTATGGCCATTGTAGCAATATTAATTCTTCCAATCCAAGAACATGGAATATCTCTCCATTTCTTAGACTCATATAAGTCTTTCACCTCTTTGGCCAGGTTTACTTCTAAGTAGTTTTTTTGGGGTGCAATTTTAAAAGGGATTGTTTTTTTGCGTTCCCTTTCTGATATACCATTCAGTTCAGTTCAGTTCAGTCACTCAGTCGTGTCTGACTCTTTGTGACCCCATGAATCACAGCATGCCAGGCCTCCCTGTCCATCACCAACTCCCAGAGTTCACTCAGACTCACATCCATTGAGTCAGTGATGCCATCCAGCCATCTCATCCTCTGTTGTCCCCTTCTTCTCCTGCCCCCAATCCCCCTCAGCATCAGAGTCTTTTCCAATGAGTCAGCTCTTCACATGAGGCGGCCAATGTACTGGAGTTTCAGCTTTAGCATCAGTCCTTCCAAAGAACACCCAGGACTAATCTCCTTTAGGATGGACTGGTTGGATCTCCTTGCAGTCCAAGGGACTCTCAAGAGTCTTCTCTAACACCACAGTTCAAAAGCATCAATTCTATATACCATTAGTAGCGTAAAAGTAATGCAAGCAATTTCCATATGTTAATCTTATATCTTGCTATCTTGCTGAGTTTATCAGTTCTAGTAGTTTTTGTGTGAAATCTTTAGGAATTTCTATACATAGTATCATGTCATCTGCATATAATGACAGTTTTACCTTTTCTCTTCCAATTTGGATACCTAATATTTCTTTCTCTTCTCTGATTACTGTAGTTTGGACTCCCAATACTATGTTGAAAGAAGCAATGAGAATGGACATCCTTGTCTTGTTCTAGATTTTAGTGGGAAGGCTTTCAGCTTTTTACCGTAGATCATTATATTGGCTGTGGATTTTTCATTAACTAACTTTTATTATGTTGAGATATGTCTGCTCTATCCCACTTTGGTAAGAGTTTTTATCATGAGTAGATGCTGAGTTTTATCAAATGCTTTTTTTGCATCTGTTGACATGATCATGCATTGTTGTTTATTTTTTCTTTTGTTGATATGGTGTATCACATTGATTGATTTGCATATGTTGAGTCATCCTTGTTAACTTGGGATGAATCTAGCTTGGTCATGGTGTATGATTTTTTTTTTTTTTAATACTCTGTTGGATTTGGTTTCCTAACATTTTTTTGAGAATTTTGCATCTATATTCAACAAGGATACTGGCCTATTATTTTCTATTATGGTGGTGTCTTTGTCTGGTTTTGGTATCAGTATGATGGTGGCTTCATAGAGGTCTTTAGGAGTATACACTCTGCTTCAATCTTTTGGAAAAGTTTGACAAGGATCAGTTCTCCTTTGTATGTCTGGTAGAATTCACCTGTGAAGTCATCTGGCCCTGGATTTTGTTTGTAGGAAGTTATTATTATTATTGTTACAGATTTTATTTCATTTCTAGTTCAGATATGAGAGGAGTTTTGAACTCAGATATACTCTTTCAGATGACCAGTGTATACCCCCAGAGCAACAGTTCTTGAAGTGTGGCTCCAAGACAGAAAACATCAATATCAGCTATGGACTTATGAAAATGTGACTTATCTCACCCACCAAAGTCATAGCAATACACATGGGAACCTGTGATCTGTGTTTTCACAGTCCCATTATTCTGATACACAGTAAAGTTTGACACTCACCAATTGCTAAAACCATCTGACTTCATTGCTCTTGTTAGTGATTGATTTAGACATAATATATAATATAAATCAAATGAGATATGAAAGGAAAATAGTAGGGAAGCCTTTGATAAACATGTTTTTGCTCTTAAAAAATAATGAGCAAGAAGGAATAAACCTTTTCATGGCTGGTTTGACATGTTGCAAATTGTTCCAGGTCTCTGTATGTATTTGGCCGCCATCAGGCAGAATAGCACTGACATCAAGGTTTGTTGAGCGGAAAGATTATAAATAAATATATTCCTGATGATGTCACTGAACCAGTGAAGAAACCAGCCTTGAAATAACAGTTTTTGCTATATGAAATAATAAATACTCATATTACACATCAGTTTAAGATAGATTTTCTGTTATCTACAGATGAAATATCTCATCTTACATGAGTTTCTTGTATCATCAATAATAAAATAACGAATGTTATTTATTTATTTATTTTAGTTTTATTTTATTTTTTAAAATTTTAATTGGAGGTTAATTATTTTATAATATTGTATTGGTTTTGCCATACATCAACATGAATCCGCCACAGGTATACACGTGTTCCCCATCCTGAGCTCCCTTCCCTCATCCCTCCCCGTACCATCCCTCTGGGTCATCTCAGTGCACCAGCCCCAAGCATCCAGTATCATGCATCAAACCTAGACTGGCGATTCGTTTCATATATGATATTATACATGTTTCAATGCTATTCTCCCAAATCATCCCACCCTCTCCTTCTCCCTCTCCCACAGAGTCCAAAAGACTGTTCTATACATCTGTGTCTCTCGCTGTCTCACATACAGGGTTATCGTTACCGTCTTTCTAAATTCCATATATATGCGTTAGTATACTTTTTTTAACTTTTTATTTTTATTTTTTTAAGTATAAATTTATTTATTTTAATTGGAGGTTAATTACTTTACAATATTGTATTGGTTTTGCCATACATCAACATGTATCCACCACAGGTATTCTTTCTGGCTTACTTCACTCTGTATAATGTTATTTTAAAAGCTACTGATGCATAAGAACTTTTTCTATGGAGTTTTGTATCCTGTCTATACAAATAATACTTGTTATCAGCCAGTGTATAGCAGTCTGTGGGTTTTAAAAAACAACTACAATTTTAAATATATGAAAAGCTAAAAATAGAATAGAATCTCTAGATTCTATTCTAGAGAATTCTAGAGAGTCTATCCTAAAAATAGAATAGAATCTTATCCACTTAATATAAAGTGGATAAGATTAGCTGCCTGTAAAAATCTCCTAAAGCATAAGAAAATCCATGAAGTAATTTATATCTGTGATTGGATTAGACTAGAGATTATAATCTCCTGAGGGATTTAAACTATGTCTGTGAAAAAAAGACACACTTGAAGTGTAATTAATTTAAAAAATCTCTAATGAAAACATGTTCTTTATATGGAAGTGTTCGAATGACAAAAGATACTGTTGAGTAATAAGAAATATTGGAGTGGGTAGCAAGAGCTTTTCAACATTTATTCAGCTCCTGTATCTGATTGACACCAGCATTAAAAATCTCCAGCCTTTACCACCACAGATGGGCTCAGATAGCAGGCAAAGTGGTTAGACTACCTTTTGTCCTGACTTTCTATACACATAACTACTTTATAGTTCTAAGTTTGATTTTTTTTTTCGGGGGTCTCAATTTTTAGAATAGTGTCATAGAAAATTAAACTGAGGTATTTTGGTAACTAGAAATATATATTCCATAGTCTCAGTGGAAAAAAAAGTCACAATCAGGTGTATGAATCAATATTTTGGGAGTTTGGTTAATGTGACTCACTTACCTACATTTAAAGCATTTCATGGTAATGGAGCAGCTTCTGTGATAAAATTGAGAATCAAACTTAGATTGTATAGTGCTTTACTGCCACAAAATACTTCATGAAGCCTTTTTTTTCTTCTCTCTTTTTAACTAACTGCCTTGAGTGTCGTAACTACTCTCTAATTTCTACCGGAGGTTCTGAATACTTTATGACCAGTTTAATAGTTAGAAACAGAAATAAGAAATAGTTTTCTTTTGTAAGTAGGGTCATAATGCCCCTGCTACTATGAATACTTAGAACTTACTGATGTTTTATATTTTCCTTATTTTGCTACTTTGGATATCAAAGGATCAATAACATGAACAAAAGTTTTTTATGTATTTACAAGACACTTTTTCTGATTGGTGGTAATAAAATATGAAAAGCAATATATGATAAATAATATCATGCTTTTCAATTAATACAGATAGCTATATAACTCATAGACAATCTACCTCATTATTTATCCAAAAGGTATTTATATGTGTGGTATTATTGTGCATATGAGATAAACAGTAGAGTTTACCCTTTGCTTAAAGGTCTGAAAACTAAGATTTCAGTAAACCCACACCAAAAGTATCTTAGAGATACTGGATGAAACTTTACCTTTTCCTTCTTGCATTCTTATGCACAGTTCCAAGAACTGTATGGAAAAGTCAGCTGCCTTTTTAAGTATTTTCTTGACCCAGTATAGAAAGATAGTATAGATTGTTTATTACAGTTTATACTATAAGAAGGTAAAAATCTGGTCTTCATGTTGGGAGACTGGAATTCATTCTTATTTCACTACCAAAATTAATTTCCGTGCACTTTTTAAAATTTAAAATCTTAATTCCCATTATGACACTTTTTTGATAGACTTTCACTCTGTTGGGGAGGGAGATCTTTTTCTTTTTCTAACCTTTTATCCTTGAAGTGATTTGGTTAAGCAGGAAAACAGAATGAAGGAGTTTTGACACCACATCCCCTATTCTATTAACCAAACTACATAATCCTCTCCTTTGCTCAGTTTGATTTTCCTTTATTGAATTTTGCTTTCTGCAGTGTTCTCATTTCCCTTATTAGATTAAATCAGATTGTTCTTACCCATCCCACATTATCCCTTTGGGAAAGCAAAATTCAGTCTCCCGAGAGAAAAATGTAAAGAAAATCTACTTAGCAAAGATTACTCAGCTACTGTTATTATCCGTTTCCAATTTCCTTTCTGCTTTACAGAGTAAGTTTGACTCATTCCCTGATGGCAAACTTTCCTTCCTTCTACTATGTAACAAGAATGAGGACAGGGCATCTATAATAGATGACTCCTAACGTAAAGTGCAGAACCTCAGAATTGATAAGACTTGTTATATACAATAGGTCAGGGAAATTCTTAGATTATCGCTTCTGCTTACAACTACTGCCATTTGAAACCAGAAAACAAACAAACAAAAACACTCAACCAAAAATTATTTAGGAACTTCTATTAGAATACCTCTAAGCTGACACCCAGGTGATGCTCTTTTGGTGCTCATGATGGAACTACTGAAGACCTGTCACAACAAAGAAATGAGAACAGAGCAGCTTTATCTGTATTGCTTTGCATTTATTTCACTTCTGCATAGATCCAAGAGAAAGCTCAAGACACGCAATCTCAGTGGAAGTTAGGTTTCTCTTCTCTACAAACTGCCCTTTAAGCCTCAAAATGGAGATTTCCGAGAAATTTCTCTTTTTAGGTTTTTAAAATTGCTGAGAAGCAGTTAACTTTTTCACTGTATTACCGATTTTTTTTTTTTTAAGTCTGTTCTGGTCCAAAATTTTAAAAGTACATGATAAACCTAATGAATCGGAACTAAATTGTGTGTGTGTGGGTTTGTGTGTGTGTTTTCTAACCTAGCATCTTAAATTCTCTTGAGGTCACCCTGTCAGCATCAGTTCTGTGGCCTGGATTTAGTTGAATCAATCCTAATTGCAATTCGGCACAGGTCTGGTCCTTTGTGGAGATTGCAGATGAATGACAGTGCAGTGGCAGGGAAGATAAATATGCTGGCAAATAAGATCCCAGCACTCACAGAAGATAGAATAAATTACTTTACCAATAGAGTGGAGGTAATACGTTGGAGAGAAAAAGTGAAATCGAAGCCAGTTTAATACTAGGTTTGTTAAAAGTTTAAAATGAAGCATTTTAGGCTTATGTAAAATACTGAAGGCAATTCGTTTTTATTTAGAATGCATTCCATTGCTCTCTATCATGAAAAATAATGGCAGACACTAATTTTGTTTATGCAGATGACAGCCTGGAACAATTTTAATTCATGTAACATCCTCTAGTAGCTGAAGGCTGGTGGTAGCTGTGGTATAGCATATTGATTAGTAATTTGATAAATACACAAAATGGCACATTGAGCTTTAGGTACTTCATGCAAAATGTATTTAAATGACCTTGACTAATTAGAGTGCATAGCTGTGAGGCAGTACCATATGAATAAGAGCCAGTTTGTGGATCTAGAGATTTATATCCTTCTACAACAGAGAATAGGAAGAGACCTGCGTACAGATACTGATTTCTGTCAAGGAAGAAGACAATATGTCATCGGGAGAAATTTTTTTTTTCATTGTGAGACTTATTTCCCTTATACTATGAAATTAATTCAATGATTTTATTTCTAAAATATATTTCAGAGGTTAACTGGACTCGAGACAATGTATAAACATGTGCTTTACTAAAATTTAATAATCAGGTGTGGGGAAATTAACAACATGGCGCCAGTCAGGCTCTCTTACCTCTGGGCTCTCATCCTCTCCGCCCAGGTGACAGCTAAGCTCACATACAGCATTGCGCACGCACGTCACGATGTACCCACTTGGCCATGGGCTACTTTTGAGATATAAGCTCTACCTGGAAAAAGCCCTGAAGGGTTTGTGTGTGGTTATGTTGTGTTATGTTATATCTGCCATTACGGCTGCTACACCAGCCAGGAGCGAATAGACACGTCTGCAGGTCCTATGACTCCTTGCATTTTCTTCCATCCTCTTAGCTCGCGCCTTGCTTACCATGGGTTCAGAGAACAGTGAGATACAGCGAGACAATTGGCGCTACGAGCAGGATCAGCAATACATCAGACAAAGCATTTTAGAGCAATATGAAATAATTATTTTATATTATACTTAAGGATGAATATAAATTCTTCATATTATTTACCTCTTTAAATTTTATAGCTGCATGAAGTGTAAAGTTCCAAAATAATAGGTTATCCTTATAGACTATACATCTACAGTTTACTATCACCTATTAATATTGGGTATCATATAGTTATATATGAAATTAAGCTTTCTCATTAGGTTTCATGGATGAAGTTTAGGTTTTTACTGTATTCTTATGGAAAACTTTTTGGTAAAAGTAAGGCAATGGCACCCCACTCCAGTACTCTTGCCTGGAGAATCCTATGGACAGAGGAGCCTGGTAGGCTACAGTCCATGGGGTCGCTGAGAGTTGGAGATGACTGAATGACTTCACTTTCACTTTTCACTTTCATGCATTGGAGAAGGAAATGGCAACCCACTCATGTTCTTGCCTGGAGAATCCCAGGGACTGGGGAGCCTGGTGGGCTGCCATCTATGGGGTCGCACAGAGTCGGACACGACTGAGGTGACTTAGCAGCAGCAAAGTACTCTAAGAATCCATAGACAACTCAAAAATTTATTAAAAATAAAACCTTCCTGTTTCACTTGGCTGTAAGTTTCATGACAGTACTGGCTAATAAATAGTGAATCATAAACAGGTGGCTCAGTTTTATCCCCTGCCATATAATCTCAGCATTTCTTTGAAGTGTATTGTTCTTATAAACATAAACAGAAGCTTCTGGAAGCAAAGTAAGCAGGTACTGAAGGTTGAGATTTTTATATAAAGTATTCAAAATCTCTGAAATAAGTTTAGGCCCAAATGAGTTATTCTTAGTAACATAGGCTTATCACCAATTGTGCAGGGTTTCTACAGGATGCATTTCAGTTGCTATGAAAGATCTCAGATACAACTGATCATTTGTCTACTATTTCAGTGCACTATTCTTGTATTAGAAATTTTGTAGGCTTGCTTCAATTAGGGGTAAAATATACAGACCACGAAGAGGAGGTGTGAATTAAATCCTTCAGTAACTTAACTCAAAGTCAGTATTTTTTTTTTTAAAATTTCAAATGCCAGTTAAACTCAACTATTCACTCATAGCATCTCTAAATGAATTTAGGTTATGTCAAATACAAGTTTCTCTGACTCTCCAAAATCACACTTCTTCTCACGTTGTTGCTTAACAACTTCAGAGAGCTGCCAGAGACTAGTTCAATTTGGTTTTCTATGTGAGAGGTATGATTTTGAAAGAATAGATTTCCTGAGAAGACTTTTTAAAAGCCTTACAGAAAAGTTTGCTAGGAGACTGATATTCTTTATAATCAACCTATTTCCTGTAACGGTTAATGAATATTTTAAAACCAGAGCAGACTTAAAATCTCCACACAGCCTAAATCTTTAGTAGTAAATGATAGGCTTATGAATATTAATTATAAAAGATTGCTATTACTCTAAATATTTTATATACATAAAATCTTGATTCAAGTAAACAAAAAGGAATTAGAGGTAATAATATTCATTTGGTACTAACCATTGGCCAGGTATTCTATCATGTTTGTAACTTTAAAATACAAGATCAGATATATCATCACCTGTGAAAAGCAGGGTTAAAGGGGTTAAAAGTAATTCCATGGTAAAATTGTGCAAATATTATAATAATCAAGAAAGTGGAAATTTTTGAGAAATTTAATGAATGTTTGAAAAAATGAGTCATGTGAAGAAGAAAGTAGGTTGAGCTGTCCTATGAAGGTGAAGGTAATTTAGATCCTCTCTTAAAGACCACATTAGGATGATAACCTCTATTTTAAGAAAACTATAGAAGGAACTCAACTAGAGGTCTTTAATCCAGCCTAGGTTTCTCTCACCCAGCTAAAGTAGAAAAATCTTTGCAGAATTGACCTTTAAACAAAATTACCTATTCACTTACGTCATTGGATACAATGTTATACAACTCGTGAAGATGTAAAACTCAGTGTTTAGTAAAGGGTAGTCCATCAACTGGGGTGCTTCTGATAAATGCAGATTCCTGCCTTTCCCCAGGCTTCTGAGTCAGGATCTCTGGGCCCAGAGCTCCAGAATCTGTATTTTGAAGGAGTATCATGAAAAAGTCTGATGTACTGTAAAATTTGAGATCCACATGGTAAATACTCATTATCTGAGAGATTTCAGTTTATAAGGTAGCATACAGGACAGATTATCTCTATTGATTTCTTCCACCACCATCATTTTTGAGAGATCAAGACAGTATTACTGAAAACCATAAATCTGAAGAGGGATGGCTAACATTTTTACAAAACTGTTGAAGAAGGTAAGGTAAGCTAATATAAAACTCCTGAATTTACTGCAGTAAAGAATACATATTGTAATTCCTTCTGACAGAAGACCATAAATGTCCACATCCTTTTATTTTGAGAAAAAGGTAATAATTCATATCAAATTTTGTACACCAGTTTAGTTCCCCCATTACAAGTTGCTATTGTAGAGAAATGGACTTCAAAGCAAGTGTGCCGCATATAAATGCCTTAAATAAAAGAAAAATCTAAAACACAACTTTCCCTTATTGAAATTACCAAGAGAAATCCATTCACGTGTCTTGTCTTCTCCTTACTTCTAAAGAATATGGATGCTTGGGACTGGTGCACTGAGATGACCCAGAGGGATAGTATGGGAAGGGAGCAGGGAGGGGGTTCAGGATGGGGAACACGTGTATACCTGTGGCAGATTCATGTTGATGTATGGCAAAACCAATACAATATTATAAAGTAATTAGCCTCCAATTAAAATGAATACATTTATATTTAAAAAAATAAAAAATAAATTTCCTCTCTGCAAAAAAAATAAATAAAAGAATATGAATTTGGTGCTAGTTATGCTTTAGGCAAAAATTAGAAACAGGACTTTAAAAATACTTAACCTATGCCAGATTTACTCCTTTGTTTACTCTTAGATATTTAAAACCTCTTAAAAATAAACAGGAAGGGAAGAGGCAAATTACTTTTAGAAAGGTTGCCTTTGTTCCTTGATCTTTTCTTTGTTTTTTCCTATAGAGACCTCATTTATTTGCATGCTGCTGCTAAGTTGCTTCAGTGGTATCTGACTCTGTGCAACCCCATAGACGGCAGCCTACCAGGCTCCGCCATCCCTGAGATTCTCCAGGGAAGAACACTGGAGTGGGTTGCCATTTCCTTCTCTAGTGTATGAAGTGAAAAGTGAAAGTGAGGTCGTTCAGTCATGTCTGACTCAGCAACCCCATGGACTGTAGCCCACCAGGCTCCTCCATCCATGGGATTCTCCAGGCAAGAGTACTGGAGTGGGTTGCCATTGCCTTCTCCGCATTTATTTGCATAGCTTCACCCAAATACTCTCTGGTCTATATCTACAGACTTATTCTCTCCTTCAAGATGGTATCACATCCCCCAAAACACTAGGAATTTCCACTTGCTTATCTTTTTGTTACTCAACATGTCTAAAGCAAGACTCATGACCTTTCCCCCCAAACTGACACCTAGTCTTCGCTTGCCTATTTCTCTTAATGATAGCATTATTCTTCAAAGCATACAGCCTCTAAATCTTGGCTCAGCTTTGTAATTTTCTTCCATCCAATCAGCCAATCTGCAATATAATCAATCACTATTTCCTGATGATTTTTCCTTCATTCTTTAGCATTTGTATTTTACTTTCAATTCTTTCTTTCCTGACCCTATTTCAGGTCTTAGTCATCTGAAACTTGGACTTCTATTATATTTCTGTATTGGGGTCCTCTTACAGAACATAGGACTTGATCAGAATTTTGAAAAGTGGAGCATGAATATATATAGTAGAAATATGCTTATGTGTACATATGTATACCTATCTATATATACATATATCCATTATATATATATATATATGTATCTATGTGTATGCATATGTATGTTTATATGAGTCAGTACTAATTCCTCTCTTTCTTTTGCCTCCCATATGAGTTCAGTTTAAATTTCTATTGGCTTATAGCTTATCCCTCGATATTTTTATTACCACCCATCTGGATTACCATCTCTTATTTCAGCTGCAGTAACATTCTTCCTGATGGTTTTTTATGTATCCATACTTGCACTTATATTCTCTATAATAGACATAGTCATATTCTGCATCAAATTCCCATAGGATTTCAAAATATACAATTTTTTTGTCTTTATCTGTAATTTGCAACATGATTTTTCCTTTTCAACATCTTTTTTGACATCATGTAAAGTCTTTCCCTTGACCATTTTGAGAGTCATACTGGCTTTTTTTTGCTTTTGTAAGCTCCACAGGCTCATTTTCATATCAGAAACTTAAAGGTCCCCTCCAGAGATGTTTTCATGATTTGACTACTTCTTGTTATTATTCAGTTCTTGAGTCAACTGATGCTTTTCCAAGACATTTTTTCTTGATCATCATTTCTTCATGATCATCTTTTCTAAAGTGGTCAACTGGGCCCCTAGCGTCATTCTCTATTCCATTTCCTGGTCTTATATTTTTGTAACACTTATCAACGATGAAAATGTATCATCATTACCTTTCTCTCCAAACTTTAACATTTAAGCTCCAGGAAAGAGGAACATCAGTACCTAGAATAACACTTGGCACTTATCCCAATTCCCAAGAAGGGTAGTACTAAAGAATGTGCTAACCATCAGACAGTTGCACTCATCTCCCATGCTAGTAATGTCATCCTTAAAATCTTGTATGCTAGGCTTCAACATCATGCAAACCAAGAACTTCCAAATGTCCAAGCTGGGTTTAGAAAAGGCAGAGGAACCAGAGATCAAATTGCCAACATTCACTGGATCATAGAGAAAGCTAGGGAATTCCAGAAAAACATGTACCTCTGTTTCAGTGAATGTATCAAAGCCTTTGTCTGTGTGGATCATAATAAACTGTGGAAAGCTCTTAAAGAGATGGAAATACCAGACCATCTTACCTGTCTCCTGAGAAACCTGGCTGTGGGCCAAGAAGAAACAGTTAGAACCCTGTATGGAACAACTGGTTGGTGCAAGATTGAGAAAGGAGTAGGACAAGTGTCTGCTGTTATCCTGTTCATTTCATCTCTACACTGAGCACCTCATGAGAAATGTGGAGCTGGATGAGTCACAAGCTGAAATCAAGATAGGCAGGAGAAACATCAACAGCCTCAGATATGAAGATGATACCACATTAATGGCAGAAAGTGAAGAGGAACTGAAGAGCCTCTGAATAAGAGTGAAGGAGGAGAGTGAAAGAGCCGGCTTGAAACAAAATACGAAAAAAACTAAGATTATGTCATCTGGCCCCATAGTTTCATGGCAAATAGAGGGGGAAAATGTGGAAGTAGTGACAGATTTCCTATTTTGGGGCTCTAAAATCACTGCAGATGCTGACTGCTGCCTTGAAATCAGAAGATGTTTGCTTCTTGGCAGGAAAGCTATGACAAACCTAGACAGTGTGTTGAAAAGCAGAGACATTACTCTGCCAACAAAGGTTCATATAGTCAAGGCTATGGTCTTCCCAGTGGTCACACATGGTTGTGAGAGCTGAAAAATAAAGAAGGCAGAGCACTGAAGAACTGATGCTTTTGAACTATGGTGTTGGAGGACTCTTGAGAGTCCCTTGGAATGTAAGGAGATCCAACCGGTCAGTCCTAAAGGAAATCAACCCTGAATATTCATTGGAAGGACTGATGCTGAAGCTGAAGCTCGAATACTTTGGCCACCTGATATGAAGAGCCAATTCAGTGTAAAATACCCTGATGCTGGGGAGGATTGAAGGCAGGAGGAGAAGGGGACAACAGAGGATGAGATGGCTGGATGGCATCACCGATGCAATGGACATGAACTTGGGCAAACTTTGGGATATGGTGAGGGACAGAGAGGCCTGGCATGCTGCAGCCATGGGGTCACAAGGAGTCAGACACAACTGGGTGATTGAACAACAACAAATCTGTTAGGCATTTGAAAGTAGGGGCTTTCACTGAGAATATAAAAAAGGATGGAAACTGTGGGGCCTGAGCTACGAATAAGTCTCCTTCTGTGAAGAGTCTCTGTTTATTCTTAATACTGGCTTTGATTTTATAAACCAATTTAGCAGGTTTCCTTATGTCTTCTAAATCCAGATTGGCTAGAGGTCCTTAAACACAGCGTTTATGTGGCATAATGAAAACATTATTCAATTTAAAAAGAAAAGGAACAGTTCTAATTACACTATTTAAAAAGTCTTTCTCAATAATAGTTATTTCAGGGAATAAAAGTAAATATAACCATATATGTATATAAGTAAATATAAGCAGAGTAAGTACATCATGAGAAACACTGGGCTGGATGAAGCATAAGCTGGAGTCAAGATTTCTGGGAGAAATATCAGTAACCTCTGATATGCAGATGACACCCCACTTATGACAGAAAGTGAAGTAGCACTAAAGAGCCTCTTGATGAAAGCGAAAGAGGAGAGTGAAAAAGTTGGCTTAAAGCTCAACATTCAGAAAACGAAGATCATGGCATCCGGTCCCATCACTTCATGGCGAATCAATGGGGAAACAGTGGAAACAGTGGCTGACTTTATTTTTCTGGGCTCCAAAATCACTGTAGATGGTGACTGCAGCCATGAAATTAAAAGACACTTACTCCTTGAAAGAAAAGTTATGAACAAACTAGACAGCATATTCAAAAGCAGAGACATTACTTTGCCAACAAAGGTCCATCTAGTCAAGGGTATGGTTTTTCCAGTGGTCATGTATGGATGTGAGTTGGACTATAAAGAAAGCTGAGCCCTGAAGAATTGATGCTTTTGAATGTGGTGTTGGAGAAGAGTCTTGAGAGTCCCTTGGACTGCAAGGAGATCCAACAAGTGCATCCTAAAGGAAATCAGTCCTGAGTGTTCATTGGAAGGACTGATGTTGAAGCTGAAACTCCAATACTTTGGCCACCTGATGGGAAGAGCTGACTCATTTGAAATGACCCTGTAGCTGGGAAAGATTGAAGACAGTAGGAGAAGGGGATGACAGAAGATGAGATGGTTGGATGGCATCATCAGCTCAATGAGTTTGAGTAAACTCTGGGAGTTGGTGATGGACAGGGAGGCCTGGCATGCTGCAGTCATGGGGTCACAACGAGTCAGACACGACTGAGCAACTGAACTAACTGAAGTAAATATTAACTATGAACAATTTAATATTTTCAGTCAGAAACTATGGTGCATTGTATCTATTAATGATAGCACATTTATATATAATACAATATGCCAGGTTTTCTTCTAATAGCTTTATATATATTAGTTAAATTATCTTCAGCTACTCTTAAGGAAATTACTATTAAGTCTTCTGTTTTACATATGGGAAATTTTTATAGAGAGAAGTTTGGTATCTATCCCTATCACATAAATTGTAAATGCAGATGGATTCAGAATCTCTTTGTTGAACCATGATCAAGATTGCCTTCCTATTCTCACACAACAATGGGGCAAAATAAAAGGAAACAAGGATTAAGTTATGGGAAAGAATAATGAGGCCAAAAATGCAGAAACAAACTTGGGCAGTAAAAAGCAAACTAAGAATACACAGTAAACTTGGGAAACACTTCTGAAATACATAGAAAATGAAGAATAGTGAAAAGAGTAGAGTGGAGATAGTGGACAATAGAGAACAAACAGTGAAGACGTTAATATTAGCTATCACATAATAAGCAAAAGTAAAATCCAGTGCTGTAAGGAACAATACTACATAGAAACCTGGAATGTTAGGTCTGTGCTGCTGGTGCTAAGTTTTTCGGTCATGTCCAACTCTTTGAGATCCTATGGACCATAGCCTGCCAGGTTCCTCTGTCCTTGGGATTCTCCAGGTAAGAATACTGGAGCGAATTGCCATGCCCTCTTCCATGGGACCTTCCCAGTGCAGGGATGGAATCCGCATCTCTTACATCTCCTGCATTAACAGACAGGTTCTTTACCACTAGCACCACATGGGAAACCCCATCAGGTCCATGAATCAAGGTTAATTGAATGTTGTCAAGCAGGAGATGGCAAGATTGAACATTGACATCTTAGGAATCAGTGAACTAAAATGGACGGTAATGGGTAAATTTAACTCAGATGACCATTATATCTACTACTATGGTCAAGAATCCCTTAGAAGAAATGGAGTAGCCCTCACCATCAACAAAGAGTCTGAAAGGCAGTACTTGGGTGCAATCTCAAAAATGATAGAATGATCTTGGTTCATTTCCAGGCAAACTATTCAGCATCACAGCAATCCAAGTCTATGCCCCAACCACTGATGCCAAAGAAGTTTGAGTTGACCAGTTCTATGAAGACCTATAAGACCATCTAGAACTAACACCAAGAAAAGATGTCCTTTTCATCTTAGGGGATTGGAGTGCAAAAGTAGGAATTCAAGAGATAACCAGAATAACAAGCAAGTTTAGCCTATGAGTGAAAAATAATGCAGGGCAAAGGCTAACAGAGTTTTGTCCAGGGAGCACAATGGTCATAGCAAACACCTGTTTCCAACAACTCAAAAGAGACTCTACACAAGGGCATCAAAATATGATCAATGCCCAAATCAGATTGATTATGTTTTTTTCAGCCAAAGATAGAGAAGCTCTGTACAGTCAGTAAAAACAAGATCTGGAGCTGACTGCAGCTCACATCATGAACTCTTTATTGTAAAATTCAGGCTTAAGTTAAACAGGGAAAAGCACTAAGCCATTCAGGTATGACCTAAATCAAATTCCTTATGATTATGCAATGGAGATGATGAATAGATTCAAGGGAACAGACCTCGTAGACAGAGTGCCTGAAGAACTATGGACGGAGGTTTGTAGCATTCTACAGGAGGCAGTGACCAAAACTATTCCAAAGAAAAAGAAATAGAAAAAAGCAAAGT
This sequence comes from Capra hircus, assembly GCF_001704415.2. Taxonomy (NCBI): domain Eukaryota; kingdom Metazoa; phylum Chordata; class Mammalia; order Artiodactyla; family Bovidae; genus Capra; species Capra hircus. The sequence goes on along the minus strand of NC_030828.1, from coordinate 38,349,436 downwards.
AGTTGTCTGAGGAGGCCTTACAAATAGCTGAGGAAAGAAGAGAAGTGAAAGGCAAGAGAGAAAGGGAAAACTGTACTCAACTAAATGCAGAGTTCTAGAGAAAAGCAAGGAGAGATAAGAAGGCCTTCTTAAAAATTCCAAAGAAATCAAGGAAAACAATGGGAAAGACTGGAGATCTCTTCAAGAAAACTGGTGATATCAAGGGAACGTTTAAGGCAAGGATAGGCATGATAAAGGACAGAAAGGGTAAGGACCTAACAGAAGCAGAAGAGATTAAGAATTGGTGGCAAGAATAGACAGAATTATACAAGAAAGATCTTGATGACCCCGATAGCCACAATTGTGTGGCCACTCATCTAGAATTGGATATCCTTAACTGTGAGGTCAAGTAGACCTTAGGAAGTATTACTATGAACAAAACTAGTGGAAATGATGGAATTTCTGCTAAACTATTTCAAATCCAGAAGATGATGCTGTTAAATAGCTGCACTCAGTATGTTAGCAAACTTGGAAAGCTTAGCAATGACCACAAGATTGGAAAAGGCCAGTTTTTCATTCCAATCCCAAAGAAGGGCAATGCCAGAGTATTCAAACTACTGAACAATTGCACTCATTTCAAATGCTAGCAAGGTAATTCTCAAAATTCTTCAAGCTAGCTTTCAGCAGTACATGAACCAACAACTTCCACACGTACAAGCTGGGTTTAGAAGAGTCATAGGAACCAGAGATTAAATTGCCACCATTCTGTGGATCACAATAAACTGTGGAAAATTCTTCAAGAGATGGGAATACCAGACCACCTTACTTATCTCCTGAAAAACATGAATGCAGGGCAAGAAGCAAGTTTGTAACAGACATGTAACAGCAGACTGGTTTAAAATTGGGGAAGGAGTATGACAAAGCTGTACACTGTCATCATGCTTGTTTAAGTTATATGCAGAGTACATCATTCAAAATGCTAGGCTGAATGAATCCCAAGCTGGAATCAAGATTGCCAAGAGAAATATTGACAAACTCAGATATGACACTAATGTCACAAAGTGAAGAGGAACTAAATGACCTCTTGTTGAGGGTGAAAGAGGAGAGTGAACAGCTGGCTTAAAATTCAGCATTGAAATAAATAAGATCATGGCATGCAGTCCCATCACATCATGGCAAATAGAAGGGGGAAAAGTGGAAGCAGTGGCAGATTTTATTTTCTTGGGCTCCAAAATCACTGTGGATGTTGACTGCAGCCATGGAATTAAAAGACACTTGCTGCTTGGAATGAAACCTATTACAAATTAGGCAGTATATTAAAAAGCAGAGACATTACTTTGCCAACAAAGTTTTGTAGAGTCAAAGCTATGGTTTCCCCAAAGTCATGTACGGATGTGAGAGTTGGTCGGTAAAGAAGGCTAAACGTGGAACAAATGATGCTTTCGAATTGTGCTTGGAGAAGACTGCAAGGAGATCCAACCAGTCACTCCTAAAGAAAATTAACCCTGAATATTCATCAGAAGGACTGATGCTGAAGCTGGTTTTGGCCACCTGATATGAAGAGCCAAGTCGGAAAAGACCGTGATGTTGGGAAAGAATGATGACAGGAGGAGAATAGGGCAACAGACAATAGAGGGTTAGATAATATCACTGAGTCAATGGACATGAATTTGAGCAAACTCTGGGAGATAGTGGCTGAAGAGAGGAGCCTGACATGCTGGAGTTCACAGGGTTGTGAAGAGTCAGACATGATTTAGCAACTGAACAATAACAACAGTAAAGAAAATGAGAATATGGAATAGAAATTTTAATTAAAAATATTAATTGGAGAAAACAGCAGCACTTAAACATAATCCAAATCTCACAAAGACCAGGCAGATTCTGGGCAGGTTTCACTGTTAAAAGCTAATTAAAAGAAAAAGAATGCAACACATAGATGTACACACTCACACACACTCAAAGTACAGACTAGTAAAAAATTCTGAGCAAAAAATAAATTTACTGAATGGAAAGTAAAATAAAGGTAGAACTTTTTAAAAATAGCCAATTATGGACAAAAATGAAATACTGCTTTTATAGGTTTGAGTGAAAAATGATTGTCATGCAAGAATTTTTTCCATCCAGCTCAGTTACCATCCAGATATTACATTAAAAAAAAGCCTCAAAGAACATTTATGATATAGATTGGCATGTCAAAATAAGTTAATGAAAGAATCAAAGATATAAGAAAACTGATGATATGCATTGAAATTAATTTAAAAATATAGGTGTTCATACTTCTTTAATACCATTAAGCTCTACTTAAAATATATGGGTGCTAATTAGCATAAGTAATCAAGATTGCTGGGAGAAATATCAATAACCTCAGATATGCAGATGACACAACCCTTGTGGCAAAAAGTGAAGAAGAACTAAAGAGCCTCTTGATTAAAGTGAAAGAGGAGAGTGAAAAAGTTGGCTTAAAGCTCAACATTCAGAAAACTAAGATCATGGCATCTGGTACCATCACTTCATGGGAAATAGATGGGGAAACAGTGGAAACAGTGTCAGACTTTATTTTTGGGGGGCTCCAAAATCACTGCAGATGGTGATTGCAGCCATGAAATTAAAAGATGCTTGCTCCTTGGAAGGAAAGTTATGACCAACCTAGATAGCATATTAAAAAGCAGAGATATTACTTTGCTGACTAAGGTCCATCTAGTCAAGGCTATGGTTTTTCCAATGGTCATGTATGGATGTGAGAGTTGTACTGTGAAGAAAGCTGAGCACCGAAGAATTGATGCTTTTGAACTGTGGTGTTGGAGAAGACTCTTGAGAGTCCCTTGGACTGCAAGGAGATCCAACCAGTCCATTTTAAAGGAGATCAGTCCTCCTGGGTGTTCATTGGAAGGACTGATGCTGAAACTCCAAAACTTTGGCCACCTGATGCAAAGAACTGACTCACTGGAAAAGACCCTGATGCTGGGAAAGATTGAGGGCAGGAGAAGAAGGGGACAACAGAGGATTAGATGGTTGTATGGCATCACTGACTCAGTGGATATGGGTTTGGGTGGACTCTGGGAGTTAATGATGACAGGGAGGCTTGGCGTGCTGAGGTTCATGAGGTCGCAATGAGTCGGACACCACTAAGTGACTGAACTTAACCGACTGAATACCTATAACTTTGTAAAATATTTCCTATGAACAAATTAAAAAATACATTGTTCAAATATAATTCCATTTTTGGTTTGGAAGTATTATTATTTAATAATTAGACTTCATATTGCCTCAGATGTTACAAAATTTACAATAAAAACTGCTTTGTCTTGCATTTTCTAAATTGTACATTTTACCCTGTGTAATATAAATATAATAGACTTTGTCTACAGGTATTTTCATATATTTTATCATACTACTAATAATAAGATAAAGCAGTATGGCCTAGAGAATAATTATTTGTTCCTGTTTCTCTTGAAACCTGGAGGTAGTGGTTCTAGAATTGGAAAGTAAAAGTAAAACTGTTAGTCACTCAGTCCTGTCTCTTTGTGGCCCCATGGACTGTAGCCTACCAGGCTTCTCCGTCTGTGGAATTTTCTAGGCAAGAATACTGGAGTGGGTAGCTGTTTCCTTCTCCAGGGGATCTTCACAACCCAGGGATCAAACCCTGGGTCTCCCACATTGCAGGAAGATTCTTTACCACTGAGTCACCAGGGAAGCCCAAGAGTAGGGGTTAAATGCCATCAGGACTTAGGAATGATATGTGGTGTTTAAGGGAATAGGTCCTCCTGTGTTCAGAATTTAGCCCCAGTTCTATCTAGATGTATGACCCTGGGCAGATAACCTAACTTCTCTAACCTTAACTTTCTTCATTTATATAATTAGGACAATAATAGTGATGGGCTACAGTCCATGGGATTGCAAAGAATTGGACATGACTGAGCAACTAAGCATAGTACTCTCTTAAGGTTTTTATAAAGACTAATGATAAAATGTCTAGCTGAAAGTAAGGAAGCAATAAATATAACTAATGCTGTTATTATTAATATTTTGGCTATTGTTATTATTAGATAAATATACTGCTGAACTAATCATGGCTTAAATGTTACCTCCTTGGATAGGTTTTCTGATTTCTGCATTTAAGTAGATTTATTTTGCTTGTGCCCTGTCCTCATGTACCATGTACATTTCCTTCAGGGTACACGCTATTTCAGGGCTTCCCAGGTAGCTCCATGGTAAAGAATCCACCTACCAATCCGGGAGATGCAAGAGACTGGAGTTGATACCTGTGTTGGGAGGATCCCCCATATGAGGCAATGGCAACCCATCCCAGTATTCTTACCTGGAAAATTCTGTGGACAGAGGAGCATACATAGCTACAGTCCATTGGGTCACAAAGAATCTGATATGACTGAGCATGCTTGCATTGCTGAGGTAGAAATGGTTAGGCATAACATAATAAAGGTCAAACAAGGGAACCAAACTTTTAAGTTATTGAATCATGTTCTAGAAATATTGATGTTATAGCCTGGTTTGAAATATATATTGTTAGAAGTTAATAAATAATTGAATTGTGATGGTATGGAATAATGAAAATCAGAGCGAACTTTATTATCTAATTCTGTAATTATAAGTGGAGGGTGAAACATTTTTTATTAATTATCAGATAAGGTTAATTAAATGAAAGTTAATAAAGCTTTCCTGTCAATTTCATTAAAGATGCTTAAATGGTGGAGAATAATAAATCACAGTAATGGAAAGAAGTCTAAATCAATGAAGTGTGGTACCTGACTTGGCTGATTGGGGTGATAGTCCATATCCTTTCCCTTAATACTACTTGATGGAAGTTTCTTATGTCACTATTTCGAACCCTGTAATATCTTGCATTTCCAGTAAATAAGCATCAATCCTCAGAGACAGTCATCTTGCCTTTACAATAACAATTTTGCATTTTTTCCTCTGAATAGGATTCTGATATGATCTGGGGAGCAATGTGCTCAGTTAAATGATAATTTTCCATCTTCCTATGTAATTCAAAGTGGACAGTAAAGTATGATAAGAAATTATTGGGTAATAGTCTAATGAAAGGATGTTAAGATTGTTCGCGTACTGTGCTGGCATCTTCCCGAAACCACTTGTGCTCAGAATTCATACAGGATTTCTCAACAGTCATCTAAGACTATAATACTGCATTAAAAAGAAACTTCCTGGGCTAAGCATGGTAAGATAGCTAAAGACTGTATTTCTGATAACTCATGGAGACTCCATACCAATCCAGAAACATCTACTTGTTGTTTAAGAAGAAAGAAAATTAAACATTTGTCTTGTTCAAGCTTTTGTTACTTATGATCTTAATTTGTAGAATTTATTTCACATATTTAAAAGTTCTAAAGTGTAGAACTAACAGACACAGTGGCAGATGTTCTCTTTGACAAAGTACCACATCTTTATATAGTAGCACTTTATATCCATTGCCTCTTTCTCATTCATTTCACTGCAAGGTGTCTTCTCTTATTAAATCTTTAATTTTGATTTCTTTATCCTGTAGTTAAATATATATTACACAGTGCTATGATATTGCAATGACAAAGTTATGTGTACAAGTGCTTATAACTATGAAGTTTACTTGAAAACTATAAGATTATGTGAATTGGAAATGGTAGTAGTCAAGACGAATATGGGAAAGGTAAACTATTGTTAGCCACATATTTTATTCTTATTTCACCCTAAAGACAATGTTACTAAAATCACTTCAAAACTAACCCGTTAATATATAGTTAACATTTGAAATAAAATGTTAAAAGAGAATGAGATAGTGAATGAGAGAGAAAGCAAAGGAATATCTTTGGATGACTTCTACAGGACAGTTACAGTGATAGGTGCATTTACACATACTTCCTTATCTAATCTATAGAAACTCCTTGCAAAATAGGTATCATTATGCTTACACTAAGAATATTAGGATGCTATTTCAAATATATCAGTTAATTTGCTTAGGGATAGGATTTGAAAACAAAGTTCTCTCCACTGTTTGACCATAAATATGAAATCAATTTGGATATAATTATAAATAATTTCATGTCCTAGCAGACAGATATTCCAGCTAATTATGTTTTATTTGGTTATAATAAATTCTTCACAATAAAAATTCTGTAAATAATAAATTGTACATCTAATTTCTAGTCTCATGCAGTGTACTCTGTAAATCACTGGATAATATTTGTTTTTCACAGGATATTTCTGACTAGCTAATTCTTTATGAAAATTTTACACTAGTCAGAAAAAGGATAAATCTGAGTTAGACTATTTTGCAATATCAAGAAATGTGGTACCATTGAGTTTTCTAGACCACTATTCTACTTACTGTGATATTCTATGTAGTTACAAGACTATTATAGGACTTCCTGAATAAGTCAAGTTTTGGTTAACTGATCACGATAATGTCATTATGAAAACTGAAGAACAAGATTTTTCTGTGCAAAAAGGTATGTTAGGATACTGAGAATATTTTGTAAAAGGGAACTAAGTAAATCTTATGGCTTGTAAAACTAATACAAGGAAATGCCTTAAAATTTTGAGTTATGAAACATGATATTTTAAAATTTACAAGAATTAAGACATACAAATACCTCATTTAATTCTCACAATTCCATGAAATGTACATTCTAATTACAGAGCTTGGAGAAATGACTTTTTGAAGATCACATAGTAAGTAACTGACATACAACTTGAATTTAAGCCTTTTGAGCTGACTAGATCCTGGACATTAAGATAATATGAAAACTTCCAGAAGCAATGGCACCCCGTCAAATATATTTAGCTCTAGAGTATTTTATTTCTATTAATTAATCTTAGAATATCATTGCAATACTGTTGACTTAAGTGCATGACACATAGTAGGTGCTCAATAAATATTCAGTGAAAGAATTAATAAATTGATGCATATTTATGTGTCAAGCACTTATATAGGTTTTGAAGTTATAGAAGTGAATGTATGAGACAAAAATTCCTGCTATCATGGAACATAAATTTAGTGCAGAGAATACAGAGAAATTAATAAGAAAAAGAGTGTTATACTTTATAATATAGCCATTCAGAGCTCAGTCTCACCAGTCTTGCTGTCTGGATTCAAGTCTCAATGGCTCTAGCATTGCAAGGCATACAGTTTGCTTCATAATTTCTCATCTATTTAACATGGAAATAAAGTAGTAATTATCTCCCTATTTTCAAGAGAAATTAAACTCAAGCATCTTTGGAGATTGAGTTAAATAATGGAAATAAAGTTACAGAAGAATTGTTTGCTCAAAACAACCCCTTGATAAATGTCAATTATTATTTAAGAGACTTATTGAAGATTTTTTTCCTTTCCTTTCCTTTTTTTTTTTTTTTTTTGATGTTGCAGGAATTCATTCAGCATGTGAAAGAAAGTCTACAAAAATGCCTAGAAAGTTCCTTCTACTATGATATACTTTGGTGGGGGTAGTTTTAGACAGTCAAATGGTAATGAACTGTCATGATACAGGTAATCTACAAGGCCCTAAGAGATATGACTAAGAGACTCCTAATTGCTCTGACTGGTGGTAGATTCTTAGTTGTTATAACACAAACTGGATGTCTTAAGACAACAAAGACCACAGAAATTCATTTTCTCACTAGTTTTGGAGGCCAGAAGTCCAAAATCAAAATGTTTATAGTGCCATGCTGATAGGGCTCTGGAACTGAATCTAAAATGTTATCACCACACCCAAGATCATTTAGGTTTTCTCCTAATTTACTTTTTAGAAGTTTTATAATTTTGCATCTTACATTTATGTCTGTGATCTGTTTTGAGTTTATTTTTATGGATGCAAGATCTGTGTCTACATTCATTTTTTTTTGCATTTGAATAGGCAGTTGTTCCATCATCCTTTGTTGATTATACTATCTTTGCTACATAGTATTACATTTGCTTTTTGTCAGAGAAAAGTTGACTATATTTATATGAGTCGATTTCTGAACTCTACCCTGTTGCATTGATTTATCTATTCTTTTACCCATGTCACAGTCTTAATTAATGTGTAGTACGTGTTTAAGTTGTATAGCATCAGTCCTCCTTCAATATTGTGTTGGGTCTTATGGGTCATTTGACTCTACATACAAAGTTTAGAATCACTTTGTCAATATTTTTAAAAAATTACTTGCTGGGATTCTGATTGGGATTGTATTGGAAATCCCTATCAAGCTGGAAAAAAAGACATCTTGATAAAGTTGAATCATTTTATTCATGAATGTAAACTATCAAAATTTATTTAATTCTCCTTTCATTTCTTTATCAGGATATTGTAGTTAACCTTGTATAGACCATGTACTTTTTTTGTTAGATTTATACCTAAGTATTTCATTTTTGGGTATGCCGTTCTTAATTTCAATTTGCACTTGTTCACTGCTGATATATAGGAAAAGAATCAACTTTTGTTTATTAACCTCACATCCAGCAACTTGGCTATAAAGTTCTAGTTTTTTTTAAGAGTGTTTTTGGTTGCTACTGCTAAGTCATTTCAGTCGTGTCCAACTCTGTGTGACCCCATAGACGGCAGCCACCACGCTCCCCCATCCCTGGGATTCTCCAGGCAAGAACACTGGAGTGGGTTGCCATTTCCTTCTCCAGTGCATGAAAGTGAAAAGTGAAAGGTGAAGTCGCTCAGTCGTGTCTGACTCTTAGAGACCCCATGGACTGCAGCCTACCAGGCTCCTCCATCCATGGGATTTTCCAGGCAAAGTACTGGAGTGGGGTGCCGTTGCCTTCTCCAGTGATTCTTTGAATTTTCTGCATTGATAACGATGTCATCATGTCATCTGTGAACAAAAACATGTTTTTTTTATTCCAAGCATGTATACATTTTATTTCCTTTTATTATCTTATTACATTAGTTAGAACTTCCAGCATAATGTTGAAAAGCAGTAATAAGAAGGGACATCCTGCCTTATTCGTGATACTAGTGGAAAAGCTTCTTGTTTCTTACCATGAACTGTAATATTAGACTAGGTTTTTCATAGGTGTTTCTTATCAAGTTGAGGAAGTTTATTTCTTTTTACTGAGAATTTTTATCATGGACAGGTATTGGATTTTGTAAAATGTCTTTTCTGTATTGACTAATATCATCATGTGTTTGTTCTTCAGCTTGTTAATTAGAATTACGTTAATGGGTATTTTAATGTTGAACCAGTCTTGCATACCTAGGATAAACCTAGTAATATTATATTTCTCTTTATATGTTGTTGAAATCAATATTCTAATATTTTGTTGAGGACTTATTTTAGTTTACGTACATGAGAGATGTTAACCTATGGTTTTGTTTTCTTGTTACATTTGTCCCAAGTTTTGGTTTTAGGGAAATGTTGACTGAATAGAATGAGCTGGGTAATATTCTCTCTGCTTCAATATTCTGAAGCAGAGACTTGTATCTGTAGGTTCTGCACCCATGGATTCAAGTACCTGCAGATCCAAATTATTTTTAAAAATTCCAGAAAGTTTCCCCAAACAAAACTTGAACTTTATGCATACTGGCAACTATTTAATAGCATTTATACTGGGTTTAAAGCTATTTAAAAGCATCAGTTCAGTTCAGTGCAGTTCAGCTGCTCAGTCGTGTCCGACTCTTTGAAACCACATGAATCGCAGCACGCCAGGCCTCCCTGTCCATCACCAACTCCTGGAGTTCACTCAGACTCATGCCCATCAAGGCGATGATGCCATCCAGCCATCTCATCCTCTGTCGTCCCCTTTTCCTCCTGCCCCCAATCCCTCCCAGCATCAAGGTCTTTTCCAATGAGTCAACTCTTCGCATGAGGTGGCCAAAGTACTGTAGTTTCAGCTTTAGCATCATTTCTTCCAAAGAACACCCAGGGCTGATCTCCTCTAAGATGGACTGGTTGGATCTCCTTGCAGTCCAAGAGACTCTCAAGAGTCTTCTCCAACACCACAGTTCAGAAGCATCAATTCTTCGACACTCTCCTTTCTTCACAGTCCAACACTTGCATCTATACATGACTACTGGAAAAACCATAGCCTTGACTAGACGGACCTTTGTTGGCAAACTAATGTCTCTGCTTTTCAATATGCTATCTAGTTTGGTCATAACTTTCCTTCCAATGAGTAAATATCTTTTAATTTCATGGCTGCAATCACCATCAACAGTGATTTTGGAGCCCAGAAAATAAAGTCAACCACTGTTTCCCCATCTATTTGCCATGAAGTGATGGGAACAGATGCCATGATCTTAATTTTCTGAATGTTGAGCTTTAAGTCAACTGTTTCACTCTCCTCTTTCACTTTCATCAAGAGGCTTTTTAGTTCCTCTTCTCTTTCTGCCATAAGGGTGGTGTCATCTGCATATCTGAGGTTATTGCTATTTCTCCTGACAATCTTGATTCCAGGTTGTGCTTCTTCCAGCCCAGCATTTCTCATGATGTACTCTGCATAGAAGTTAAATAAGCAGGGTGACAATATACAGCCTTGATGTACTCCTTTTCCTATTTGGAACCAGTCTGTTGTTCCATGTCCAGTTCTAACTGTTGCTTCCTGACCTGCATATAGGTTTCTCAAGAGGCAGGTCAGGTGGTCTGGTATTCCCATCTCTTTCAGAATTTTCCACAGTTTATTGTGATCCACACAGTCATAGTCAATAAAGCAGAAGTAGACGTTTTTCTGGAACTCTCTTGATTTTTCGATGATCCAGCCGATGTTGGCAATTTAAAAGCATACCTCAAAGATACTGTGGATTTGATTTAAGACCACTGCCATAAAGTGCAATGTAGTAAGTCCTATAAATTTTTGGTTTCCCAGTACATATAAAAGTTATTTTATGCTGTAGTCTATTAAATGTGCAATTGCATTTTATCATAAAAAGTATTTACCTTATTTTAAAAATACTCTATTGCTAAAAAACATTAACCATAATCTGAGTGTTCAGCAAGTCATAATCTTTTTGCAGTAGTACAGACCACCTGACCTGTCTCTTGAGAAATCTGTATGCAGGTCAGGAAGCAACAGTTAGAACTGGACATGGAACAACAGACTGGTTCCAAATAGGAAAAGGAGTGTGTCAAGGCTGTACATTGTCACCCTGCTTATGTAACTTCTATGCAGAGTACATCATGAGAAACATGGGCTGGAAGAAGCACAACCTGGAATCAAGATTGCTGAGAGAAATATCTATAACCTCAGATATGCAGATGACACCACTCTTATGGCAGAAAGTGAACAGGAACTAAAAAGCCTCTTGATGAAAGTGAAAGAAGAGAGTGAAAAAGTTGGCTTAAAGCTCAACATTCAGAAAACGAAGATCATGGCATCTGGTCCCATCACTTCATGGGAAATAGATGGGGAAAAAGTGGAAACCGTGTTAGACTTCATTTTGGGGGGCTCCAAAATCACTGCAGATGGTAATTGCAGCCACGAAATTAAAAGACGCTTACTCCTTGGAAGGAAAGTTATGACCAACCTAGATAGCATATTGAAAAACAGAGTCATTAGTTTGCCAACAAAGGTCCATCTAGTCAAGGCTATGGTTTTTCCTGTGGTCATGTATGGGTGTGAGAGTTGGACTGTGAAGAAAACTGAGCGCTGAAGAATTGATGCTTCTGAACTGTGGTGTTGGAGAAGACTCTTGAGAGTCTCTTGGACTGCAAGGAGATCCAACCATTCCATCGTAAAGGAGATTAGTCTTGGGTGTTCATTGGAGGGACTGATGCTGAAGCTGAAACTCCAATGCTTTGGCCACATCATTTGAAGAGTTGATTCATTGGAAAAGACCTTGATGCTTGATTGGGGGCAGAAAGAGAAGGGGACGACAGAGGATGAGATGGCTAGATGGCATCACCTACTTCAGGACATGAGTTTCAGTAAACTCGGGGAGTTGGTGATGGACAGGGAGGCCTGGTGTGCTGCAACTCATGGGATTCCAAAGAGTCAGACATGACTGGGTGACTGAACTGAACTGAACTGAAACAACAAAGATGAATTATCACACATCATCATAACAAATAAAGTAAAAATGAAAATATTTGAAAAATTATTGAGAGTTACCAAAATGTGCCACAGAGTTATAAAGTGATCAGATATGCTGAAAAAATGCTATTAGTAGTCTTGTTTAATGTATGGTTGTCCCAAACCTTCAGTTTGTAAAAAACAGAATACCTGCAAAGTACAATAAATTGAAGCACAATAAAACAAGGTATATGCATTCATAGCATTTACTTTGTATTAGGTATTAAATCTAGAAATGATTTAATATATACTGGATGATGTGTGTAAGTTATATGAAAATACAATGTTTTAAATAAAGAACTTTAACATCTCATTTTAATATTTTTCAGAGTCCTGAAACAAATCCCCTGGATACATAAGGATGACAGTAAGGGTTGAGAATTTCTGTAAGTCTTTCTTAAAATTTTGGTAGAATTCACCAGTGAACCATTGGGGCCTAATATGTGTTTGTTTCTAAAGTTACTAAGATTTTTAATGGATAGAGTCCTATTCAATTTATCTGTTTCCTTATGTGAGTTTTGGAACATTGTATCATTGAAGGAATTGATACATTTCATACGGGCTATCAAATTTGCAGGTATAGAGCTTTTCATAGAATTGCTATTATCCTTTTAATGTTTATGGAATCTGTAGTGTTGTTTCTTCTTTTATTACAAATATTAGTAATTTGTACCCTCACTCTCTGTTTTTTTCTTAGTTAACCTGATAGAGCCTTATTTTTTATTGATGTTTTCAAGGGACCAGCTTTAGGTTTCATTGATTTCCTCTACTGCTCCCCTGTTTTCAGCTTCAATGACTGTCACCTCTAATTTTTACTATTTCTTTTTTTCTATTTACTTTGGATTTATTTATTTTTTCTTTTACTTTCTAGTTTTCTAAGGTAGAAAGTTAGATTACTGATTTTAGATATTTCTTATTCTTTAATACATACTTTCAATGCTATAAAATTTTCTTCCAACACTACTTTTACTGTATCCTTCAAATTTTGATGTCTGATTTCACTTGGTTTATGATATATAGTATTTTTAAGAATTTCTCTTGCAATTTCTCTTTTTGACCCATACGTTGTTTGAAGTGTATGTTTTAATTTCTGAGTATTTGGAGATTTTCCAAGCTATCTTCAATGTCTAGTTTAATTCTATTGTAGTCTGAGAACAAACATTATACAATTTCTATTTTTTTTTTTTTTTTAATGTGGGCCATTTTTAAAGTACTTAGTGCAGTTGTTACAATAGTATTCTGTTTTTTTTGGCTTGACTTTCTAGCCTCAAGGCAGGTGGGATCTTAGCTCCCTGACCAGAGATCAAACCCATGTCCCCTGCATTGAAAGGCAGAGTCTTAACCACTGTACCATTAGGGAAGTCCCTGATTTCTATTATTTTAAATACGTTAAGGCCTGCCTGTGGCCCAGGATGTCCCATGTAAGCTTGAGAAAAATGTGTATTCTGCTATTGTTGGATGAAATACTCTATAGATGTCCACTATATCCAATCGACTAGTGATATTGTTGAGTTTAACTATGTCTTTATTGATTTTCTGCCTTCCGACTCTGTCCATTTCTGATAGAAGTGTGTTGAAATCTCCAACTTTAATAGAGGGTTCATTTGTGTTTCCTTGTAATTTTACTAATTTTTATCTTAATGTTTTGATGCTTTGTTGTTAGTTGTATAAACATTAAGTATTATTATGTCTTCTTGGAGAACTGACCTCTTTATCATTATGTAATGCCACTCTTTAGCCCTGATAACTTTCCTTGGTATGAAGCCTGCTCAGTCTAAAATTAATATAACTGTTCCACTGTCTTGTAATTAGTGTTAACAAGGTATAGCTCTCTTCATATGTTTACTTTTAATCTACAGAAGTATTTATAGTTAAAGTGGGTTTCTTGTAGACAACACAAAGTTGGGTCTTGTTTTTAATCCACTCTGACAATCTCTTTTAATTGGTACATTAAACTGGTGACATTCAAAGGATTTCTATATATTGCAATTAATATTTTCCACATTTATTTTATTTTTTATTTGTTGCCTTTCTTTATCTTTTGGCTTCTACTTTTATTCTTCCTTTGTGGTTATAATTGAGCAATTTATATGTTTCTGTTTTTCTCTCCTTTCTTAAAATATTAGTTGTTGTACTTCCCAGCCCACCCCCACTTTTGGTGGTCTCTAGAGGATTCATAATGTATATTTTCAATTAATATCTCCTACCTTCTAAAATCATAGCATTTTATGGATAAGAACCTTAAAATAACAAAAAATTCTAACACCTCCTTTCCAACACTTGTATTACTTCATTCATTTCACTTATACATAAGCATATAACAAATTTTATCAGACCAAGTAAGAATATAAAAAACAAAAGGTATATTTAATCTTTATTTATTCTGAGAATTCTCTGGTGGTCCAATGGTTTGGACTCAGCATTTTTACTGCCAGGACCTAGGTTTGATACCTGGTTGGGGAACTAAGATCTTGTAAGCTGTGCAGCAAGGTAAAAACAAACAAACAAACAAACAAACCACTTTATTCCATGTTTGATGCTCTTCCTTACTTTACATAGAACAGGTTTCTGACTCATCATTTTCTTTCTCTCTAAAAATTTCTTTTTCTGTTTCATACAAGGCAGGTCTACTAGTAATAAGTTCCTTTTTTATTTTTCTGAGAAAGTCTTTATGCGTCACTTATCCCTTTTTGTTTCACTTATGTCTCAATATAGTGCAGTTTATTCATCAATTCATCTATGGAAGACTGTCTTGGTTGCTTTCAAATTTTGGTAGTTATGAATAAAGCTGCTGTAAACATCCATGTATGCGTTTTTGGGGGTAGAAATAATATTTTCAATTTATTTGGGTAAATACAAAGAAGTGCAATGGCTGAATCATATAGTAAGAATATGTTGTTTTATAAGAAATTGCCAATCTGTCTTCCAAAGTAGCAGTGTCAGTTTCATTCTCATCAGCAAGGAATGGGAGTCCTTGTTGCTCACATCCTCATCAGCATACAATGTAGTCAGTGTTCTGGATTTTTGCCATTCTAATAGATGTGTAGTGGTATCTCATTGTTGTTTTAACTTACAATTCCTAATGACATGTAGTGTTGAATACCTCTTCATATGATTTCTTGCCATCCTTATATCTTCTGAGATGAGGTATATTTTCAAGCTTTTTGCCCATTTTTAAAAATTCAGTTGTTCTTTTTCTTATTGTTGAGTTTTTAGCATTCTTTGTATATTTTGGATAGCAGTCCTTTATCAGATGTTTCATTTGCCACTGTTTTGTCTCAGTCCATGGTTGTCTTCTCATTTTCTTGATGCAGTGCTTTACTTACAATGCATATTCTAAAACTTTGTCTAAAGTTATGTAGCAAATATAATTTTATATGATTTAATTTTGGATAAATAATCATTACAATCTATAAAGTACTCTCATAAAATTAGATTTTATTTATTTTATTTTTATGTATTCATGCATCAATTATAATAGGGCAAGTGCAACATAAATTATATTTAAAGTGTTTTCTTTAATCCTGAAAACTTAAATATTTCAAGTTCAAGGAGTTAGAATTGATAAGCATACAAGTTATATGGCTATTAAATTCATAATTAAACAGAAATAAACATCATTTAAATTTATTTACAATAAAAATTATCACTTGAAGTAAGAGGAGAAAGCTTTTGGATCATAAATAGACATATATTTCATAACTTTCAAACCTTCTTTTTCACACATAATTATTTCCACACTCACTAAAACTTATCAGGGTTTCCAGTGAATTATATTAGATAAGCAGCAGTTTCAGTCTTTATCTTGCTCACCTTCTAAAGGCACCAAGTTTCAGAGAACTAACAAAAGGGAAGATACTAGTTGAAGAAAGGAAGAATCCATATTAGATCATATAACCCACTGAAACTTGATTATATTGACAAAACTGTATAACAGAATATTAACCCAATTTGTATATTTAAAACAGCATTGTGAAATGAAAGGGAAACTTTTAATCAAGGGTTATACTTGGAATAATGATTAGAAATACAGTGTTACTTCCATGCAAGTTTTGGAGTAATAAAATTATAGTTATTCCCATAAGTATTATTGGCATATCATAAAATGCACATCTTGATATCTCTTGGAAAAGGTGAAAATCCCCTGATAATACGTTAGCAGTGAATAAGTGTAGTCAACCCTTAAGGAATTAAGATAGATGAGAAAAATATAAGAATAGATCTCTTGAGCCCAGCTGAGAAACTAAATTCATTTACTGAGTGCAAGAAGCTTATAGGAATAAGCAAAGCAATCTGAAAAGCAGAATAAAGAATCTGGACACATAAAAGTCAAGATGACACAGAAATTCTCTGAGCTATGAAATAAATTTTCCACACATTCTGTCATTGATGGGTACAAGGGATTCCATTTGAAGAGCTGTACTAGCTTGTTTATATTGGTAGCATCAGAGTTAGTTTTCTGTAGGGAGTCTTATCACCAATGATGAGAAAAAAAGGTGAATCTGCTTACTAAAAAAAATTACCACACTGAGTTTGCACAAAGATAGTCTCCCACATTTTGGGGATATGTAACCATTACGAGTGAAATGTATATATGCTATGCAAACATACAATCACCACATATGAAGAGCTCATACCTTATGTATACATGTATGCATATACACAATATTACTTCCTACTATCAGGAAAATATATTTCTGCTCTCTTCAATAATCTATCATATAAAAAATGGTATGCAGTATTGGAATCCAGGACTGGACTATGGAGTCAAATAGATCAGGAGTGTAATGAAAAGTGAAAGAGTATTAAAACAGACCATCCAGTGAGTTATTCTCTAGCACTGAGTAAATAAGAGGTAAGCAAAGAGTTTTGCATGTGAGGAAGTTTGTAAGATTGATTTTGCTGTGGAAAAATCACCCTATCCTCAGCAATTACTTAGTAATAGTCAACATAGTGATGTTCTGAATTTGCCCATCAGACAACTACTTAGAAAGGCAGTTAAATCCAACAGTAATGGAGCAATACCCCAAGTTGGAATCCCTTTACTTGTGAAAATTATACAAGTCCAGAGATATCCTTTGAAATGAAATTTACTCATAAATATTTTAAAAGACTGGATTCCTGTGTGACCTAAGTGAAAAATCAAAAGCATCTCACATTACATAATTCACATATTCTTTAAAATGTGGATTTAAATTGATGTTTTCTAAATTGACCCATTGAGCTGTATTTTCAATAATAGGAACATTTTTGCAAAAGGAGTTATTACACCTTTTCTTTGTGTCTAAATGTTCATGAAAATTAAAGAAATAATTTATTGTGCTAAATATTCTGCTACATAATCTTCATTTTGTTTCCAAACTCTGTTGAGTTTTCTAATTATGTGTGACAAACTCATGCAACACTCTAGTGGCCATGGAACTTTTTCTTTTGAATATAGAAAAAGCTCAGTGATAGTTTCTTGACTCAAATAGTATGAAATGCTTTGTGAAGGGCGCCTGTGACTACAATTTTGTTCATAATGATGATGATTATTAATATTAGACTCTGTCTTATTTGTAGACTTTATAATAAATAAATACTTCTAACAACTTAGATGACTTCAGTTTTCAGAATAGCATCAAGTTTCTAGAACAATCAGCATCAAGACATTTATGAAAAGTTTAGCAATGTGGGATTTGGCTCTAAACCCTCTGGCGTCTGTTTGTCTTTGTGTCATAGTTGTGGAGTCCTGTATTCTATTTGTTTTCACTTCACCTGAAAGCCAGTCTGGTGAACTAAGAACTGAGAACACTTCCTTGTCCTTTTCAGAATATTTTATAAGAATAGAGCCCATTCTTGAACATCAGTGTAACTGAAGTCAACATTTTATGTCTATATTAATACATATTTGAATCTCTAAATAAGATGCTTTCTTAAATTTTTCATGCCCCCATATAAGACTCTTCCATCAGGTTCTTTTTAAAATTCTCTCAGACCAAATGCTTCTCTGTTGTAAAAACCCTAGAATACTCTGTTCTTCTTAATGGGCAGATGATTTTTAATTATGCCTGAACTTGTTAGGTCAGAGCTTGACCGCCCTAGGTTGTAAGTGTAATTTCAGATTTTTGTGCCACCTGATCTGTCCCTTCTTAACTGTAAGTAGAGAGTTATAACTGATTCTATTCTGAGACAGCTCCCTCAATTCCAAAATAACTGGGGGCTGGATTAAGTTAACTTGTCATTCTCTTTTTTTTGTTTGTTTCAGGTTGGATTTACTCAAGATAAACATGCAAGAAATATTTGTATTTATATTATCTAAGGACTCTGAATCTACCCAGATTTCTGTCATAATTCCTGAGTCTCCTACCTAGAATTTAAAGCTGTCCAGCTAGTTCCTGAGTATATATTTTGAAGAAGCTGACCATTTGTTAACCAGCATTTCGCATCACGGTGTGAAATATTTGCCTTTGAAATAGCTGCCATTTTGCACCAGCTATGCTGTTGGTAGGCTTTCACAGTCCTAGCTGTCTGGATCTTCTGTGAATCTCTCCTTTCTTCCTCTCAAATCATAATTGGAGGTCTCTCATGGATTGTAGGTGGATTCTTTACCTGCTGAGCCACTGGGGAAGCACCTGAAAGTCTCTCTAGGAACTGCTAGCTACCCTGAGGTTCTAGTTCCTCCACTTTGAAAAGCAGGCATTACAGGCTTCCCTGGTGGCTCAGATGGTAAAGAATCTGCCTGCAATGCAGGAGACCCAGGTCCACCCCTGGGTCGAGAAGATCTCCTGGAGAAGGGAACGGTGACCCACTTCAGTGTTCTTGACTGAAGAATGTGGACAGAGAAGCCTGGTGGGTTACAGTCCATGGATTCACAAAGAGTCGGACACGACTAAGGGACTAACATCTTCACTTTCAAGTCCTACCTAAATCCAGTAACTCATTGACTGTGCTGTCTTATTGTGAGATTTTACAATGTCTAATAGCTATTATTTCCATTACCTAGAAATATCTATATAGCAAAGAGCTGAAGGCTCTTGCAAATGCCCTAGGACATAATTGTGAAGCTGTTAGTGTGAACTCATATCCCTGTATAAATACTGAATATTCATGCCCTGTTGCCTTTTGTGTGGGAGTGAGTAAGCAACTAGCTGTGAGGAAGAGGAAAGGGGGTTCCACATTTTCTACCTCTTCTCCTTTCCGCTTCTTCACTTTCCTCATTAATAATTGACACTTAAATATTAATATTTAATACTTGATACTTAAGCTTCCCTGGTGGCTTAGCTGGTAAAGAATCTGCCTGCAATGCAGGAGACCCCTATTCAATTCCTGGGTCAGGAAGTTACTCTGGAGAAGAGAATAGCAGAAGATAAAAATCTGCCTGGTGTGTGGGAGACCCAGGTTTGATCCACGGGTTGGGAAGATCCCCTGGAGAAGGAAATGGCAACCTACTTCAGCATTCTTGCCTGGAGAATCCCAAGGACCACGGAGCCTGGTAGGTTATAATCCATGGGTCACAAAGAGTCAGACACGACTAAGTGACTAACACTGGCACACTATACTTTCCAGTATTCTTGCCTTGGAAAATCCCCATGGAGAGAGGAGCCTGGCAGGCTACAGTCCATGAGGTCACAAAGAGTCAGATATGACTGAGTGGCTAAGCATGCACACACACACACACACTTAAGTATTACCAATTAATACTTAACCTGTTTAATACTGGCACTTAGCTGTTGGACTGAGGAACCTGGAGAAGAATTGTATCTAGCGCAGCAATAGTTGACCATCAGCAATGAGGACTACAGGTGAATTTTCCATGAAGAGCTTCACTGTATTTATCAGGCACAGCATTCTAATTACTGAAGCAATGAGAGGATGGCAACAGACAGCAACTCCACGCATCTGCTGATTTTGAAATATGTGAATATCCTTTTTAGCTTTGTGCTGCTGCTACTAAGTCACTTCAGTCGTGTCCGACTCTGTGCGACCCCATAGACGGCAGCCCAGCAGGCTCCCCCATCCCTGGGATTCTCCAGGCAAGAACACTGGAGTGGGTTGCCATTTCCTTCTCCAATGCATGAAAGTGAAAAGTGAAAGTGAAGTCTCTCAGTCGTGTCCGACTCTTAGCGACCCCATGGGCTGCAGCCTACCAGGCTCCTCTGTCCATGCGATTTTCCAGGCAAGAATACTGGAGTGGGATGCCATTGCCTTCTCCGAGCTTTGTGCTATCACCCACCAAATCGTCTGTCAGCTGATGGGAAGAAAAGAATTGCTGTGGGCTTCTATAGCCTCATAACCAAAATAAAACAGAGAGAGTCAAGATCATTGAGTATAGCTATGAAAGGATTTTAAAACATGGTAACCCCAAAACATTAAGACTGAACTGACTTGTAGTTCCTAATTCAATCCAGGAAACCATTTCTTAATGTTCATTTCCTTGGATATTACCAAAAAATAACGGGTTCAAGAACACTAGAGTTACTCTGCTATTCGTGAGGCAAATGGCCAGAGATTTAGTTGAGGCCTATACACAGAGGGGCCTAGTACATTTCCAACCTCATTTACCTTCCCAAGAGTCATAACTACAGAATTTAGAGTTGGCACATATAGGTAGCTATAGCTGGGGACCCTTGCTTAATCTAATGGACTGGATACCTGGTAGGTCCAAACAACACTGGATAATTTGACATTTTTGAGAAACATTCTAACAGGTATATGCATTCAGCTATGTCAGGCTTTTATTGTGCTTACTCCCAACAATAATAGTTTTTGAGAACTAAAAGGAACAGTCACATTAATGAAAGTGAAATAGTGATGAAAGTCACTAAATAAAGATTAAGTTGTATTCTGTGTTATTTTTAGAAAGACTTAAATGAAAGAAGTTCTAAATAAGACTACTTATCTTCATCTCAACATGCAGCCATAAAAGATGCTCTTTGATAATCTAGAAAGTAATTCAAGTATCAGTTATTTCAGTGGTTGTTACAAACTTCCATCTGGTGAAACAGCAGCCCCAAATAAACAGATGTTTTGAGTTTTTCATCAGGGAATAATGGCCTTAATACACACTTCACGGCTGCTGGGCAAGTAGCAAGTTCATCGTAGGCTGGATCCTCTCATGTCCATCTGCTGGGCTGGCTGGTTGCCTGCTCAGGAGTTGGTCGAATATTTGCCATGTGGCAGAGTTTAAACTTTGGATCATTTACATGGATAGTCTGAATTTGAATAAAAGTATACATCATCCAAATATGGGGCCATCTTTTGTCATATTATTTTTTTTCATTCTTTATTCAAATGGTTGTATTTTTTCCTTATGCATGTTTTTTTCCCATTCTAAAACATGATCAAGCAAAAATTTTTAGTTTAGTATCTCTAAAAATATTGTTAATAAATTAAGAATAGATAGCCTATTTATTTGGAGGTTATTACTTTCAATTAGAGAAACATTCTCAGAAACTATGTCTATGAAATTGATCAGCCTCCCAACAAGCAGTTCATAAAGTAATAACTTCTGTTTCAGTTATTATTAATTCAATATTACTAAAAATCTTTAACATGTTAATTTAATAGGAAATAATACCTTTGAAGTGCCAAGAAAGACATCGTTGAAAAACTCATGATTTGTCTCATGGTTTATAACTTTGGGAAGTACCCTAAGACTTTCATGATGAATCTAATTATTTAAGACAGTTTGAAGAGGCTTGATTACTCAGTTTTTATTCCAAGATAGATTACTAACAAATAGGAAGGACAGAAAGGAGGTAGAGCAGAAGGAGGGCTCTTTGTTCTTTAGTGTTTAGCATAGAAACTGTGGCAAGGACATCAGTGGGAGACTGGAAGTAGATGGACCAGCCAAGTGAGTGAGAGTCTTCCTGCTGCTGCTACTAAGTCACTTCAGTCGTGTCCGACTCTGTGCGACCCCATATACGGCAGCCCACCAGGTTCCACCATCCCTGGGATTCTCCAGGCAAAAACACTGGAGTGGTTTGCCTAGACCTATGCAATATCATTGCTGCTGGATGATGGTCTGCCCAGCTATATTATGCTCTGATCATCTGATGAACATATCAATATTTGGTAGCCTTTTTTCTCAGACAGACGTGGAGATAGCTAAAATTTTGAAAATAATTGCAAAGCATAAATGGGAAAGAAAAATAAAATTGGGAACTCAAGAACCAAGGCTTTATTCTAACAATGGAAGTACAAACTATAGTTGTGATGATTTTAAACTAAACTTTAATATAATATAATACAGTTTTAGTTATTCAGAATTCTTAGTGGATAAAATATTCTTTTACATTTTGTTTTTTGGTGATGGCTTTCTAGTTGGAAACTCTCATGTTTTAAATGTTACAAAATTTTATTAGTCTGATTTAACCTTAATAAGAGTAATAAGGTGAAGATAAAGCATTGTTTAATTTTGCAAGAGATTATTGTGCCTTTAGGCTCTTAGTTTAAATATCAGTTCTCATTATGGTGTTCTATAGTTAGACAAAGTCTATGTAGTTCATGTCAGCCTGAACTAAACCTTTTATGTTCCATATTATTGCTAGATTTTAAATGTGCTTTGAGAAATACTTTTTCTTTCTTTGAAGACTTTTGATGAATGATTTGATATTCTGTTTGGTTGAATTCTGATTTAGTTAGGTGTCACTGAATTTTTCTCAAAAATGTTTTTGAAAGTCTTCAATTGACAGAGAAAAAGAACATTTTAAAAACCTTTCAAAAGATTTTTAAAATACCATAGTGATCTTAAATAAGTGTTAATGTCCAAAACAAAAAATTATTGAGAGGATAGGTTTGTAGGGCTGTATTAGGTTTAGTCTAATTGAAAAAAAAAACAATTTAATATAGTAATAATCGAGATTGAAGTGTTGAGGAAAACTATTTCTTTAGTGTTGTTGTTATAGTGCTTTTCTTAGAATTTTATATTAAGGCAGCATCATTAGGTATTTTAATAATGATGGTCTATTATATGTTTAACAAGATATTTGACAATTCCTTGTGACATTGACAGAGAAAAATTTGTGTTAGTAAATATCATATACATTTAAAATTTTTACCTGCACATAAAGATACTTTTCTATATAAGAAAATACTGAAATTCTATATAAGTTTATATAAGAAACTACTGAAATGAAAGTACATTCTGTAATATATACAGAATGAATATTTAGTCCTGGATGGGCCATTAGATCTTAAAATATAGTGGAAGAATTTTCACGAGAAAAAGCAACAGTAGGGTTCTTAAAAGTGAATAAATTATATAAGTTCATGAAACAAATTGTATAGATGGAAAAAGTTTGTATTTGAATTGTTTTATATTCAATCTTCCCTTCTAATGGTAGAAACAATCCACCTCAGAATAATGAATTTTCTTTTTTAAGCAATAAATTCCCAATCCCCACTGTATCAATAATTCCAACTCCCATTATGAATCTACCTATTCTACAAATTATGAATCATGCTTCTGACCATTGATTGTTCCTCAGTAGATATATAAAAATCCATTTTCATTGTTCTTTCTAAAAATAACCATATTTAAATTCTATTTTTGTGTAACCCCCTCAATATTTTCTTTACTTACATAAAAATTCTAGTTCTAGTCTCAATTATTTTTCATGATTGTAATTATTGTCCTCTCACTTGCATTTCTATACAGTAATTTCCTTCTCCCCATCTCAATTTGGTTGCTAAGTTAAGAACTGGGTGCAGGTTTCCATTGGTGATAAAAGGTCATTTCATTATTTACTTGGACTGCCAGATATTATTTTGCTGTGTATGTAGGCAGTAATCTTGAAACTTGTGTAGACAGCTTATTCTCAGACAAATGATTGGAAGTGAAGAAGGAAAGGGTCATTATATACATTTTAGTTTATAGTAGAAGGTCATTAGAGACAAAGAAACTGATAAAAGAATGGATATAACTTCCTGAAGTTTGAATTCATTAAAAAAATGTATTTATCTTTTTAATTGGAGGCTTATTACTTTACAATATTGTGGTAGTTTTTGCCATACATCTACATGAATCATCCATGCGTGTACATGTGTCCCACCATCCTGAACCCCTCCTTCTACCTCCCTCCCCACCCCATCCCTCTGGGTTATCCCAGAGCACCAGCTTTGCGTGCCTTGATTCATAAATTGAATTTGCACTGGTTTTCTATTTTACATATGGTAATATACATGTTTCAATGACATTCTCTCACATTGTCCCACCCTCACCTTCTCCCACATAGTCCAAATGTCTGTTCTTTACATCTGTATCTCTTTTGCTGTCTTGCATATGGGCTCATTGTTGCCATCTTTCTAAATCCCATATATATGCATTAATATACTGTATTGTGTTTCTCTTTCTGGCTTACTTCACTCTGTATAATAGGCTCCAGTTTCATCCACCTCGTTAGAATTGACTCAAATGTGTTCTTTTTTATAGCTGAGTAATACTTCATTGTGTATATGTACCACACAACTTCCTTATCCATTTATCTGCCGATGGACATCTAGGTTGCTTCCATGTCCTAGCTATTATAAAAAGTACTGCAATGAACATGCGGGTACATGTGTCTCTTTCAGTTCTTATCTCCTCAGTGTGTATGCCCAGCAGTGGGATTGCTGGGTCATATGACTGTTCTATTTCCAGTTTTTAAAGGAATCTCCACGCTGTTCTCCATAGTGACTGTACTAGTTTGCATCCCCACTAACAGTGTAAGAGGGTTCCCTTTTCTCCACATCCTCTCCAGCATTTATTGTTTGTAGACTTTTTGATGGCTGCCATTCTGATGAATTAATTTTTAAATATAACGTTTTCCAAGATATTCTTTGAATAAAATGAGAAAAAAAAAAAAAACAAACCAAAAACCTCAAAGATCCTGAAGAGAAAGGAAAAACAGATATAAAAAAGAATAGAGCCGGCTGGAGCCCAACCCTCAGGACTTTTGTCCCCAGCAATTTGGAATCAGAACTAACACCAGAGCAATTTGGTGATGGCCACTGAGTATAGAGGAAGTTCTGCCTCTCACCCAGGGCTAACTCTAACTTCTCTATCTCCAGCCCTACAAACCCCAAGAACCTTCAGTATGCTGCCTACAAGAGACTCAACACAAAGGACACACAGAGACTGAAACTGATTGGATGGAAAATAATAGTTCATGTAAAGGGAAATGACAAGAAAATTAGGGTAAGCAATATTCACCACTGACAAAGTGGACTTTAAAATAAAGCCTTGAAGAAAAAAAAAAGACATTATATAAAGATAAAGGGATCAATACAAGGATAGTATATTATTATACTCATTGGCATATACCCACTCAATACAGGAACACTTAAATATATAAAGAAAATACTAACAGATTTTTAATTGCAGCAATGAAATTAAAAGATGCTTGCTCCTTGGAAGAAAAGCTTTGACCAACCTAGACAGCATATTAAAAAGCAGAGACATTACTTTGCTGACAAAGTTTTGTCTAGTCAAACTGTGATTTTACCAGTAGTCATGTATGAATGTGAGTCAGACCATAAAGAGAGCTGATCACTGAAGAATTGATGCTTTTGAACTGTAGTGTTGGAGAGTTCTTAAGAGTTCCTTGGGAGAGCTCTTGAGAGTCCCTTGGGCTGCAAGGAGATCAAACCAGTCAATCCTAATGGAAATTCGTCCTGAATATTCATTGGAAGGACTGATGCTGAAGCTCCAATACCTTGGCTCCCTGATGTGAAGAACTGACTCTTTAGAAAAGACCCTGATGTTAAGGAAGATTGAAGGCAGGAGGAGAAGGGGACGGCAGAGGATGAGATGGCTGGAAGGCATTGCCAACTCAATGGACATGAGTTTGAACAAGCTCCTGGAGTTGGTGATGGACAGGGAAGCCTGGCGTGTTGCAGTACATGGGGTTGCAAAGAGTAGGACATGACTGAGCGACTGAACTGAACAGACTTAAGAGAGAATTTGACAATAATACAATAATAGTAGGGGAGATTAATACCTCACTTACATCAATAGACAGATTTGACAGAAAATTAAAAAGGTAACAATGATCTTCAATGATACAATAGACTGGCTATACTTAATAGATACCAAAAGGACAATATATTTATTTTTTATTATTATTACTATTATTTTTTATTTTACTTTACAATATTGTATTGGTTTTGCCATACATCAACATGAATTCACCACGGCTGTACACATGTTCCCAATCCTGAAACCCCCTCCTTACCTCCCTCCCCATACCATCCCTCTGGGTCATCCCAGTGCACCAGCCCCAAGCATCCTGTATCATGCATCGAAATTAGGCTGGTGATTCATTTCTTATATGATATTATACGTGTTTCAATGCCATTCTCCCAAATCATCCCACCCTCTTCCTCTCCCACAGAGTCCAAAAGACTGTTCTCTACATCTGTGTCTCTTTTGCTGTCTTGCATACAGGGTTGTTGTTGCCATCTTTCTAAATTCCATATATATGCGTTAGTACACTGTATTGGTTTTTACTTTCTGGCTTACTTCACTCTGTATAATAGGCTCCAGTTTCATCCACCTCATTAGAACTGACTCAAGTGTGTTCTTTTTAATGGCTGAGTAATACTCCATTGTGTATATGTACCACAGCTTTCTTATCCATTCATCTGCTGATGGACATCTAGGTTGCTTCCATGTCCTGGCTATTATAAACAGTGCTGCGATTAACATTGGGGTACATGTGTCTCTTTCAATTTTGGTTTCCTTGGTGTGTATGCCGAGCAGTGGGATTGCTGGGTCATAAGGCAGTTTTATTTCCATTTTTTAAGGAATCTCCACAATGTTTTCCATAGTGGCTGTACTAGTTTGCATTCCCACAAACAGTGTAAGAGGGTTCCCTTTTCTCCACATCCTCTCCAGCATTTATTGCTTGTAGACTTTTGGATTGCAGCCATTCTGACTGGTGTGAAATGGTACCTCATTGTGGTTTTGATTTGCGTTTCTCTGATAATGAGTGATGTTGAGCATCTTTTCATGTGTTTGTTAGCCATCTGTATGTCTTCTTTGGAGAAATGCCTATTTATGGCAGAAAGTGAAGAGGAACTAAAAAGCTTCTTGATGAAAGTGAAAAAGGAGAGTGAAAAAGTTGGCTTAAAGCTCAACATTCAGAAAACGAAGATCATGGCATCCTGTCCCATCACTTCATGGGAAATAGATGGGGAAACATTGGAAACAGTGTCAGACTTTATTTTTTGGGGTTCCAAAATCACTGCAAATGGTGACTGCAGCCATGAAATTAAAAGACGCTTACTCCTTGGAAAAAAGTTATGACCAACCTAGATAGCATATTCAAAAGCAGAGACGTTACTTTGCCGACTAAAGTCCATCTAGTCAAGGCTATGATTTTTCCTGTGGTCATGTATGGATGTGAGAGTTGGACTGTGAAGAAGGCTGAGCACCAAAGAATTGATGCTTTTCAACTGTGGTGTTGGAGAAGACTCTTGAGAGTCCCTTGGACTGCAAGGAAATCCATTCTGAAGGAGATCAGCCCTGGGATTTCTTTGGAAGGAATGATGCTAAAGCTGAAATTCCAGGACTTTGGCCACCTCATGCGAAGTGTTGACTCATTGGAAAAGACTCTGATGCTGGGAGAGATTGGGGGCAGGAGAAGGGGACAACAGAGGATGAGATGGCTGGATGGCATCATTGACCGATGGATGTGAGTCTGAGTGAACTCCGGGAATTGGTGATGGACAGGGAAGCCTGGCGTGCTGTGATTCACGGGGTCGCAAAGAGTCAGACACAACTGAGCGACTGAACTGAAATGAACTATTAGTTCCTTGGCCCATTTTTTTGATTGGGTCATTTATTTTTCTGGAATTGAGCTGCAGGAGTTGCTTATATATTTTTGAGATTAGTTGTTTGTCAGTTGCTTCATTTGCTATTATTTTCTCCCATTCCAAAGGCTGTCTTTTCACCTTGCTTATAGTTTCCTTTGTTGTGCAGAAGCTTTTAATTTTAATTAGATCCCATTTGTTTATTTTTGCTTTTATTTCCAGTATTCTGGGAGATGGGTCATAGAGGATCCTGCTGTGATGTATGTCAGAGAGTGTTTTGCCTATGTTCTCCTCTAGGAGTTTTATAGTTTCTGTCTTACATTTAGATCTTTAATCCATTTTGAGTTTATTTTTGTGTATAGTGTTAGAAAATGTTCTAGTTTCATTCTTTTACAAGTGGTTGACCAGTTTTCCCAGCACCACTTGTTAAAGAGATTGTCTTTAATCCATTGTATATTCTTGCCTCCTTTGTCAAAGATAAGGGGTCCATAGGTGTGTGGATTTATCGCTGGGCTTTCTATTTTGTTCCATTGATCTATATTTCTGTCTTTGTGCCAGTACCATACTGTCTTGATGACTGTGGCTTTGTAGTAGAGCCTGAAGTCAGGCAGGTTGATTCCTCCAGTTCCATTCTTCTCTCTCAAGATTGCTTTGGCTATTCGAGTTTTTTTTTTTTTTTTTTTTTGTATTTCCATACAAATTGTGGAATTATTTGTACTAGCTCTGTAAAAAATACCACTGGTAGCTTGATAGGGATTGCATTGAATCTATAGATTGCTTTGGGTTATATATTCATTTTCACTATATTGATTCTTCCAATCCATGAACATGGTATATTTCTCCATCTATTAGTGTCCTCTTTGATTACTTTCATCAGTGTTTTATAGTTTTCTATATATAGGGCCTTAGTTTCTTTAGGTAAATATATTCCTAAGTATTTTATTAGCTGCAATGGTGAATGGAATTGTTTCCTTAATTTCTTTCTACTTTCTCATTATTAGTGTATAGGAATGCAAGGGATTTCTGTGTGTTGATTTTATATCCTGCAACTTTACTATATTCATTGATTAGCTCTAGTAATTTTCTGGTGGAGTCTTTAGGATTTTCTATGTAGAGGATCATGTCATCTGCAAACAGTGAGAGTTTTAATTCTTCTTTTCAATTTGAATTCCTTTTATTTCTTTTTCTGCTCTGATTGTTGTGGCCAACAACAATCAGAACTATGTTGAATAGTAGTGGTGAAAGTGGGCACCCTTGTCTTGTTCCTGACTTTAGGGGAAATGCTTTCAATTTTTCACCATTGAGGATAATGTTTGCTGTGGGTTTGTCATATATAGCTTTTATTATGTTGAGGTATGTTCCTTCTATTCCTGCTTTCTGGAGAGTTTTTATCATAAATGGATGTTGAATTTTGTCAAAGGCTTTCTCTGCATCTATTGAGATAATCATATGGGTTTTATTTTTCAATTCGTTAATGTGGTGCATTACACCGAATGATTTGTGGATATTGAAGAATCCTTGCATCCCTGGTATAAAGCCCACTTGGTCATGGTGTATGATCATTTTAATGTGTTGTTGGATTCTGATTGCTAGAATTTTGTTAAGGATTTTTGCATCTATGTTCATCAGTGATATTGGCCTGTAGGTTTTTTTTTTTGTGTGTGACATCTTTGTCAGGTTTTCGTATTAGGGTAATGGTGGCCTCATAGAATGAGTTTGGAAGTTTACCTTCCTCTGCAATTTTCTGGAAGAGTTTGAGTAGGATAGGTGTTAGCTCTTCTCTAAATTTTTGGTAGAATTCAGCTGTGAAGCCATCTGGACCTGGGCTTTTGTTTGCTGGAAGATTTCTGATTACAGTTTCAATTTCTGTGCTTGTGATGGGTCTGTTAAGATTTTCTATTTCTTCCTGGTTCAGTTTTGGGAAGTTGTACTTTTCTAAGAATTTGTCCATTTCTTCCATGTAGGACAATATATTTTAAAACAAGAGAATACACATTCTTTTCCAAGTGCACATGAAATGTTCTCCAGGAGAGATAATGTGCTAGCCCAAAAAACAAATCTCAAGAAGTTTGAGAGGATAGAAATAATAGCAAAGATTTTTTTCCAGTCACAGTGGTATAAGGCTAAAAATCAACTAGAGAAAGAAAAATGGGGGAAAAGAAAATAGTATACAGAGACCAATGATATTCTACTAAAAAGCAAGGCGTCAATTCAGAAATCAAAAGGAAAATCAGAAAAATCTCAAGACAAAAGAAAATGGAAACTCAACATTCCCAAATCTGTGGGATATAGCAGAAGCAGTTCAAAGAGAGTTTATAGTAATAAAAACCTTCCACAAGAAATAAGAAAATTCTCAAATAACTTAACCTGCTACCTAAAAGAACCAGAAAAACAAGAACAAATAGAGCCCAAGGTCAGCAAAACAGAGAAAATTCTAAGATCAGAGAGGAAATAGAGGTAAAAAATTATAGAAAATATCAATGAAATCAGGAGCTAGTTTAAAAAAAAAAATAAATGAAATTGATAAACCTTTAGCCAGGCTTATCAAGAACAACAACAAAAGACCCCCAAAAAACAAAATAAGAAATGAAAGAGGAGAAATAACTACTGATATTACAAAGATACAAAAACGTCATAAAATTTACTATAGCTACTTGTAAACAAATTGGACAACCTAGAAGAAATAGATAAAGTTCTAGAAATATATATCTATTTGGACAGCTGTACATGTACGTGTTCATGTTTAATCTTGTCCAACTCTTCTTGACCCCATGGACTGTAGCCTGCCAGGCTCCTCTGTCCATGGGATTTTCCAAGCAAGATTACTGGAATGGGTTGCCATTTCCTCTTCCAGAGGATCTTCCTGACCCATTGATCGAACCCACATCTCTTGTGTCTCCTGAATTTGCAGACAGATTCTTTACCAACTGTGCCACCATATAGCCTCTGTTATTTGGGTAACATCGGATTGACTAATCAATGACACTTGTTTAATAAAACATCTGGAGGCGAGTAATAGCTAATGTAGTTTGTGGCAAAAAGGCAGAGAGGTACACGTGTCTCTTTCAATTCTGGTTTTCTCAGTGTGTATGCCCAGCAGTGGGATTGCTGGGTCATAAGGCAGTTCTATATCCATATATGAAATGAATCACCAGTCCAGGTTCAATGCATGATACTGGATGCTTGGGGCTGGTGCACTGAGACAACCCAGAGGGATGGTATGGGGAGGGAGGAGGGAGGGAGGTTCAGGATGGGGAACACGTGTACACCCGTGGTGGATTTATGGTGATGTATGGCAAAACCAATACAATATTGTAAAGTAATTAACCTCCAATTAAAATAAATAAATTTATATTAAAAAAAAAGGCAGAGAGGTATGTTTTGAGAAGTTACTGCAGTCCCATGGTCTACAGGTCAGATATATTTGTATGTGATGACTAAGTATGGACCAAGTAAACAAGAAAGCCAACATGGGGTCATTTACTATTACTCTGAAAAGTGGTAAGAAAGAAGGGCAATGAAACCATGAAAGGAAAAGGCTGGAAGCTCTGTGATGATTGTGTTGACAAGATGCATTTTGCCTGCATCAAGAAAAGTGTAGTGAGAGATTTTTAGTTACATGCTCATTGAAAAAGCCATATAAACCTCACAAAAGCAAAAGTCAGCTTTAAACATTTACCATGGACAGAATAAGTGAAAATCAAATTGTTTTACATTATACATATTTTCTGTCCTTTAATGAATCTGTCCCTTCTACCTCCCAGTATCTGCTCCAACCCTCCAGGGGACATGTATTATAGCTTACTAGGCAGGAGAGGCAATGTCTACAGGAGTAAATGCTAGGAAATAATATCATATATGAAACGAATCACCAGTCCAGGTTCGATGCATGATACTGGATGCTTGGGGCTGCTGCACTGGGATGACCCAGGGGGATGGTATGGGGAAGGGGGAGGGAGAGGGGTTCAGGATGGGGAACACGTGTATACCTGTGGTGGATTCATGTTAATGTATGGCAAAACCAGTACAATATTGTAAAGTAATTAACTTCCAATTAAAATAAATAAATTTATATTTAAAAAAAAGAATCCATAGGCAACACCTTCTCTTCTGGGTATTCTTTCAAATGTTTTATATTCACTGAATTATTTGATCCAGACAGCCATCTAATAAGAGGAAATATTTTACCAAGGTCATAGATTTAGTAAATGTCAGAGCTGACCTTCCTTCCTGGGTGATCTGGTTCAAGTCAATGCTCTTAAGCAGCCTGCTAAATTATCTCTTTCTCTTGTAATGCACACCTCAACTTCAGTCCTAGTGGAGGCAGGCCAATCTATACTACTTTCCTTCTGCAAACTTCCTACCTGGGGCATGTCAGAACAGGTACAGAAAAGTTTTAACTTTAAATAAGAATTCAGAATTTTGAATATTGCATGGAATTGTTAATCATATTTATGTGAGGTTGTTTTATCACTCGAAGTCACTGAAGGAGTTTTTACTAACCAAGAGTGACAAGAAATGTTAATGTACCTGTGTACAGTTTCACCCAAATGGCAGGCAATAGTTCACTTTACAAGATGGTTTTGAATGCATGTGTTGGGAGAAGGCAAGGGTAGGGATTAAAGTTACTTTCTGATTGTACCTTACAGTTCTAAGTGTTCATGTGCCTATTGCCATGTAAATGAGGATTTCTTTATGAACTTGAACCATATTTCTAGATTTGAATAACTAACTACAAAGCAATAAATTGTGTTGTTTTATGTATTGATAACAGAGTTAAGGAATGGCTTTAAAGACAAAAGATAAAATTTAGAGAAGTTAAAATAAGAAAAGGATTTAATAAAAAAAAATGCTTAGCCTCAACATCACTCATTATTAGAGAAATGCAAATCAAAACCACAATGAGGTACCACTTCACACCAGTCAGAATGGCTGTGATCCAAAAATCTGCAAGCAATAAATGCTGGAGAGGGTGTGGAGAAAAGGGAACCCTCCTACACTGTTGGTGGGAATGCAAACTAGTACAGCCACTATGGAGAACAGTGTGGAGATTCCTTAAAAAATTGCAAATAGAACTACCTTATGACCCAGCAATCCCACTGCTGGGCATACACACCGAGGAAACCAGAATTGAAAGAGACACATGTACCCCAATGTTCATCGCAGCACTGTTTATAATAGCCAGGACATGGAAACAACCTAGATGTCCATCAGCAGATGAATGGATAAGAAAGCTGTGATACATATACACAATGGAGTATCACTCAGCTGTTAAAAAGAATTCATTTGAATCAGTTCTGATGAGATGGATGAAACTGGAGCCGATTATACAGAGTGAAGTAAGCCAGAAAGAAAAACACCAATACAGTATACTAACACATATATATGGAATTTAGAAAGATGGCAATGACGACCCTGTATGCAAGACAGCAAAAAAGACACAGATGTGTATAATGGACTTTTGGACTCAGAGGGAGGGGGAGAGGGTGGGATGATTTGGGAGAATGGCAGTCTAACATGTATACTATCATATAAGAATCGAATCGCCAGTCTATGTCTGACGCAGGATACAGCATGCTTGGGGCTGGTGCATGGGGATGACCCAGAGAGATGTTATGGGGAGGGAGGTGGGAGGGGGGTTCATGTTTGGGAACGCATGTAAGAATTAAAGATTTTAAAATTTTAAAATTAAAAAAAATAAAAAATAAATGCATTCATCATTTTCAACACCAAGCTAGATGACCAAATACAGTTATTATTCATTATTGTAGTGTGGAGAGATGGAAAGTCTCAAACATTACTGTTGAAGCTGTAAATCAGAATAATCACTTTGAAATAAAAATTGACAATATATATCCAGAAAAAAACCAAAAAATATATATACACTTTTATACTATTCCATCCTAAGTTTATGTTGTTCAGTCAATCATGTCTGACACTTTGCAACTCCATAGATTGCAGCACACCAGGCTCCCCTGTCCTTCACTATCTCCTGGAGATTGCCCAGACTCATGTTCATTGAGTCAATGATGACAACCAACTATCTTGTCCTCTGTCACCCCCTTCTCCTCCTGCCCTCAGTTTTTCCCAGCATCAGTGTCTTTTCCAAAGAATCAGCTCTTCACATCAGGTAGCCAAAGTATTGGAGCTTCAGCTTTAGCATCAGTCCTTCCAGTGAATATTCAGGGTTGATTTCCTTTAGAATTGACTGGTTTATTCTTGCAGTCCAAGGGACTCTCAAGAGTCTTTTCCAGCACCACATTTCAAAAGCATCAATTCTTTTGTGCTCAGCCTGCTTTATGGTCCAACTTTCACATCTGTACATGACTACTGAAACATCCATAGCTTTGAATATATGGACCTTTGGTAGCAAAGTGATGTCTCTGCTCTTTAATACCCTGTCTAGATTTGTTATAGCTTTTCTTCCAAGGAGCAAGTGTCTTTTACCTTCCTGGCTGCAGTCACCATCCACAGTTATTTTGCAACCTAGGAAAATAAAGTCTGTCACTGTTTCCATTGTTTCCCTATTTGCCATGAAGTGATGAGAATGGATACCATGATCTTAGTTTTTTAAGTGTTGAGTTTTAAGCCAGCTCTTTCACTCTCCTCTTTCACCGTCATCAAAAGGTTCTTTAGTTCCTCTTCACTTTTCACCATTAGGGTGGTGTCATCTGTATATCCAAGGTATTGATATTTCTCCTGAAAATCTTGTCTCCAGCTTGTGATTCATCTAGCTGAGCATCTTGCATGATGTACTCTGAGTATAAGTTAAATAAGCAGAGTGACAATATACAGCCTTGACGTACTCCCTTCCCAATTTTGAACCAGGTCATCGTTCTGTGTCTGGTTCTAACTGTTGCTTCTTGACCTGCATGCAGGTTTCTCAGGAGGCAGGTAAGGTGGTTGGTGTGGTATCCCTATCTCTTTAAGAATTTTCCCCAGTTTGTTGTGATTCACAGAGTAAAAGGCTTTAGCTCTGTAGTGAGTGAAGCAGAAGTAGATGTGTTTCTGGAATTCCCTTAGTTTTTCTATGATCCAACAGATGTTGGTAATTTGATTTAAAACAAAAAACTATGGAGTTTTCACCTAAGTATTACATATGATATTGAAACATTGAAAGAAATCAATGACTAAATGTCTAGAAATAGGAAATTGATTAAGAAAAAACATAAAGTCAGTATTATATATACTATAATTCAATCATTAGAAATTGTTTAAGGAGACTATGCCTATGTGGAGTATACTAAGAATATTATAATATTACATGGAAAAGAATACACTGGAAATTGGGATATGCAATTCTATATATGTAAGTATAAATACATTAGCATCATATTATATAAAAAACTGAGAAAATACAATAAAGCCTTCATGATTTTTTTTTTAGGTGCTAAAATAAGGGATAGCTTCCCCTTTTTTCTTCATATAAACTTTACTCAAAATGTAATAATTGCTAAAGCATAAAAGTTACTATGGATTATGCTATTGGCTTACATGTAGCAAAAAATTGTATAAAAGAATATAAATCATGAATTATAAGAATGATGGGTGAAAGAACATACCATGAAAATACTGAAAAACATGGGAATGATGGATATGTTCCTTGTATTACACAGGATCTATTATTGTGTCTATAAGATAAAACATTTTCAATATTTTATTATCACTAATAGTTCCACCTGGCACATTTATAAATGCCACATATATAGCACCTGTGCAAAACATATAAAACACATATAAAAACATAATAAATATCATGTGTGCATGCATGCTAAGTTGCTTCAGTTATGTACAACTCTGTGCGACCCTCTGGACTATGGCCCACCAGGCTCCTCTGTCCATGTCTTTCT
Source organism: Capra hircus (assembly GCF_001704415.2). Classification (NCBI taxonomy): domain Eukaryota; kingdom Metazoa; phylum Chordata; class Mammalia; order Artiodactyla; family Bovidae; genus Capra; species Capra hircus. The sequence continues at coordinate 38,313,829 of NC_030828.1, read as the reverse complement.
CCATAATGGATGTCAATATTAACATGATATTTATATACTGTATATATGTTCATATATATAACAAGACATATTAATGTATCATAAATGTTAATTTACACACACACATACATTTCATCTTTACTACAGTTTTTTTATTAGAATTCCAGAAGATTTATAGAATATATTTCAGCTCACCCTGTATGAATTTATAGTATATGTATTAATCTTATCTTTCCTACCTAAATTTACAAACACTCCTTGTTTTTTCACCATTTTCATTTATTAACTTAGTTATCACAAATGTAATATATAAATATATAAAATATAACAGGAATTCAATCAATAAAGATTTATCTATAACACAAATAATCTACATATGCATATTTTTGCTGATATGTAGTAGGATTCAATAATAATGAGAGTAGTATTAGTCTGTGTGTCAGGAATCCTGAATTCTTGTAAATACGTTGCATAATGTCTTTAGGGCTTTGTCTTCATTTGTAAATTAGGCAGATAGCCAAGGAGTCTCCAAATTATTATTTGTCCTTACAAATACTCTGAAACTAAGTGGTACGTAGCATAGTTTCTTTAACTTATATTCCAAAATGCCCTTGAAAAAATGAGGAAAAGATAATATATTGTTGATAAGAAACTCAATATAATGTAAAGGCAAAAATAAAAAGTAAAGTAAAATAGAAAAGAGATTACCTTCTAATACTGATCAAAAGAAGCAGTTTATTAGTATCAAACAAAGTAGATTTAGGCACAAAAAATGTTGCTCAGTTCAGTTCAGTTGCTCAGTCATGTCTGGCTCTCTGCAACCCCATGAATCGCAGCACGCCATGCCTCCCTGTCCATCACCAACTCCCAGAGTTCACTCAAGTTCATGTCCATTGAGTCGGTGATGCCATCCAGCCATCTCATCCTCCGTTGTCCCCCTCTCCTCCTGCCCCCAATCTCTCCCATCATCACAGTCTTTTCCAATGAATCAACTCTTCACATCAGGTGGCCAAAATATTGGAGTTTCAGCTTCAGAATCCGACCTTCCAATGAACACCCAGGACTGATCTCCTTTAAAATAAAATCTGAAAATAAATAAATAAAGTGCATTAGTAGGGGGAAAAAAAAAAAAAAGAGTCTTCTCCAGCACCACGGTTCAAAAGCATCAATTCTTCGGTGCTCAGCTTTAGAGTGATCATATTGTTCAAGAAGTGCATATGTTCTCAGTCATAAGTTGTGTCTGACTCTTTACCACCCCAGGGACTGTAGCCCACCAGGCTCCTCTGTTCATGGGATTCTCCAGACAAGAATTCTGGAGTGGGTTGCCATGCTCTCCTTCAGGGTATCTTCTTGAGCCAGGCGTTGGACTTGCATGTCTTATGTCTCCTGCATTGGCAAATGGATTCTTTACCACTAGCACCACCTGGGAAGAGCATCAAGTAAATAAAGCAAAAATTGATACAACTGCAAATGGAAACACAAAACTACAATTATTATCGTGTAACTCACCATATAAACAAGGTGAGAACAAAACAAAATACATGATCATTCCAGTAGATGCAGAAAAAGCATTTAAGAAGAATTAAAAATCTATTCCCAGTAATATTTTTCAGCAAATTTGGAACAGAATGGATTTTCCTCAGTCTGAGCAGGGACAGCTCCAAAAACATTTTATAATTAATATCATATTCAAATGCTAAAATATTTACTGTTTTTAACCTAAAACTAAAATAGGAATAGAATAATTGTTCTTTTTACTTCTGTTCAACTTTCAACTATTAATAGATCTTGTCAATGTAATTAGGTAATAAAAATAAATAAATTAATCTGTATTTGAAATCAAGAACTAAATCTCTACTTGCCAAGCAGTTGATCATCTATGCAGAAAATCCTTAAGAGTGTACAAAGAAAAGCTACTAGAAATAAATAACATTAGTAGGGTTTCAAGATATAATATTAAGACAGAAAAATCAAGTTCATCTCTGTGTACTAGGAACAAGGCCTTGCTAGCTTAGCTGGTAAAGAATCTGCCTGCAATGCAGGAATGCAGGAGACCCCAGTTCAATCCCTGGGTCAGGAAGATCCCCTGGAGAAGGAATAGGCTACCCACTTCAGCTTTCTTGGGCTCCCCTAGTGGCTCAGAAGGTAAAGAATCTGCCTACAGTGCAGGACACCTGCGTTCTATCCCTGGGTTGGGAAGATCCCCTGGAGAAGGAATGGCTACCCACTCCAGTATTCTTGCCTGGATAATTCCATGGATAGAGGAGCCTGGTAGACTACAGTCCATGGGGTCGCAAAGAGTTGGAAATAGAAATGGAAATTACCATTTACATCACCATCAGAAATATGACATTTGGGATAAATTTAAGGAAAAATGTTCAAGATTGTAAAGTGAAACCTGCAAAATATATTAAAAGGAGCCAAACATCTAAATAAGTGGGGGAAAGAGATATGCAAAATGTTAAAAAACAATATTCAACTGAGTAAACCTTAAAAATCTTTTTGGCTTCATTCAACAGGTTATGTGTGAATTGAGCAGCATCCAATCTAGCACATAGAAAGGTGCTCTGAGGTGCATTATAAAATGAAATGAAAAGGAGTGGGAACAAAGAACTTATTATAGGCAAAAAAAGGGTATTTGTTATGACAAAGTCACTTTCTTTTAGAGGATGACAGAGATTTACCAGGCAGATTACCTGATTAGTGCTGACTAGGTGATTCCCAATTGTCTGGTTTAAGATTCCATTTCTAGAAGAGCTGAAACTGTAAGTCTCAGTTTGGTTATGTGGGATTTAGCCAAAGTGACTCCATTTGGGGTTTGCTGTCTTGTTTTTAGTAAATGTATCCAAAAACTAAATACTATTAAGATAGCATTTATCCTTCATGCAATCCCAATCATAATCCCAGGAGATTTTTTTATTTATCATTTTATTTTTATTTTTTGAGGACAGGGAATTGACAAGTTGATAATAAGATTTATGTGAAAATTCAAAGGATCTAGAATACCAAAAAGAGTTTTGAAAAGTAAGGATAAAGTTGAAGGACTTTAACTATCTATTTTTAATGTCTTATTTTAAAGCTCCAGTAGTTAAATCATTGTAATATTGGCATAGATAGGCAAATTTTGCCTGGAGAATCCCAGGGACAGAAGAGCCTGGTAGGCTGCCATCTCTGAGATCGCACAGAGTCGGACACAACTGAAGAGACTTAGCAGCAGCAGCAGCAGCAGCAGGCAAATTTATCACTATAAAGAATCAGCTTGTTCAAAAATAGATCTTTACATATATGTTTAATAGATTTTTGACAAAAGTCAAAGGTAATTCAATGGAAAAAGAACAGTGTTGTTTTTTTCAGATGACGCTGGAACAATTGGGCTTCCATATGCAAAACAATAAACCTTGATATATTTTATACTGAAAGATTAACTCAAAATACATTGTATAAATAAATGTTAAACTATAAAACTCAAGGATACAACATTTGAGAAAAAATGAGTAATCTCAAGTATTTTTTAGATTTCATTTAAATTCAAAATGTCCACTCTGCAAAACACTGTTAATAGAATATACAAACAAAGAACAAAATGATTTTTAAAAGTGCTTACAAATAATATGTCTAATAAAGAACTTGTATCCAGAACATAGAAAGACTTGAATAGGTTCTTCTGCAAAGAACATATACACCAGCAGTAGGAATGTAAAATGGTAAAAACACCTTAGACATAATTTTAGAGTTTTCTGAAAAATCCAACAATTTTCTCTCCAATGTATTTACCAAAGAAAACCAAATCATGTATTCATACAAATACTTGTACATAAATATCAAAACAGGTTTATCTGTAATAATCTTAAACTGGAAACAACACAAATATCCATCAACAGATAAATGGGTATACAAATTCTACTGTAGAAAGAAAACAGAATAATATACAACAAAAAATAATGAACTATTGATGCATGCAGTAATGTATATGCATCTAAACATGATTATGATAAATGAAAAGAGCAAGATATAAAGCCCCATCACAAATGTTATATTCTAAATGATTAGTTTTAAATCAAGTTCTAAAATATTCAAACTTAATCTATCATAACAGAGAGAAAACAGGTCAATTGTTATCCAAAGGTTGAGTGAAGACTAGTTGGGCTGGAAAGACAAAAAGGCTTACAAAGAAGCATGAGGGAATTTGGCGGGGGGTGAGGGGAAGATGAGAAACATGCAAATTACTGGCATTATGGTCATGATTTTGTGGAAGTTTATTTCAAACATCAGATTGTACACTTTAAAGATGTGAAGTTCAGTATATATGAATTACACCTCAAGATGGTAAAGAATCTGCCTGAAATGCGAGAGACCAGGGTTTGATCATCATAAGAAATGCTGGGCTGGATGAAGCACAAGCTGGAATCAAGATTGCTGGGAGAAATATCAATAAATTCAGATACTCAGATGACACCACCCTCATGGAAGAGAGTGAAGAAATAGCTTCTTGATGAAAGTGAAAGAGGAGAGTGAAAAAGTTGACTTAAAGCTCAACATTCAGAAAACTAAGATCATGGCATCTGGTCCCATCACTTCATGGCAAATAGATGGAGAGACAGTGGAAACAGTGGCAGACTTTATTTTTGGAGTTCCAAAATGATGGCTCAGATGGTAAAGCATCTGTCTACAATGTGGGAGACCTGGGTTCGATCCCTGGGTTTGGAAGATTCCTTGGAGAAGGAAATGGCAACCCACTCTAGTACTCTTGCCTAGAAAATCCCATGGATGGAGGAGCTTACCCATGCAGGCCACTGCCCATGGGGTCGCAAAGAGTCGGACACGACTGAGAGACTTCAGTTTCAAAATCTCTACAGATGGTGACATCAGCCATGAAATAAAAAGGCACATGGAAGAAAAGTTATAACCAACCTAGAGAGCATGTTAAAAAACAGAGACGTTACTTTGTCAGCAAAGGTCCGTCTAGTTAAGGCTATGGTTTTTCCAGCAGACATGTATGGACATGAGAGTTGGACAATAAAGAAAGCTGAATGCCAAAGAATTGATGCTTATGAACTGTGGTGTTGGAGAAGACTCTTGAGAGTCTTCTGTACTGCAAGAAGATCCAACCAGTCCATCCTAAAGGAGATCAATCCTGAGTGTTCATTGGAAGGTCTGATTCTGAAGCTAAAACTCCAATACTTTGGCCACCTGATGCAAAGAGCCGACTCATTGGAAAAGACCCTGATGCTGGGAAAGATGGAAGGCAGGAGGAGAAGGGGAGGAAAGAGGATGAGATGGTTGGATGGCATCACTGACTCAATGGACATGAGTCTGAGTAAACTCCAGGAGTTGGTGATGGACAGGGAGGCCTAGCATGCTGCAGTCCATGGGGTCATGAAGAGTCAGACACTACTGAACGATTGAATTGAACTGAGGGTTTGATTGCTGAGATGTGAAGATCTCCTGGAGAAGAAAATGGCTACCCGCTCCAACATTATTGCCTGGAGAATTCATGGACAGAAGAGCCTGGCGGGCTACAGTCCATAAGGTTGCAAACAATCAGACCAGGACTGAGCAACTCAAACAACATGAGTAGTTAAACTCAAATATCAAAAAAGTCTAATATACATTATCAAACATTAAATTTCTTTTCTATAATTTCAAAGTTTTTAAACATTCCAGTACAGGCATGAGACAGTGGAATAAAACAGTCCAGACAAAATTGAAATACACTTATCATATTATAATGGTTACACTGTAAATCATAGTTTAGAGAATTGTCTAACTGATAACAGTTTACCCTTAAGAATTAAATTAGAATCTCATTTCATTAAAAATAAATTTTGAATAGATTTAAAGGTTAAATCCAAGTCAATAAAGTTAACAAATAAGTTTATTAAACATAAGTTAAAACATCTTGAAAAAGTTGAAGTCAATATTTATCTCTTTAAAAATAGATGAACATTTATATAAGCTCAGTAGAGAAGAAAAAACATGAGACATCAATGGCAGAAATAGTGAAGAAAGTGATTACTAATTCTGACTATATAAAAAATGGAAATTCATAAAATGTTTATGAACAAAATCATAATAAGCATTATTAAAATGTTAACAGTAAATGAAAGAAGTAATTTGCAAGTACCTATTAGGAATACATTCAACACTCTTAGAATGTAAAGAGGTCTAACACTTCAAATGAAAGTCATTCAGTCGTGTCCGACTCTTTGCAACCCTAAGGAATTCTCCAGGCCAGAATACTGGAGTGGATAGCTGTTCCCTTCTCCAGGGATCTTCCAGACCCAGGGATTGAAACCAGGTCTCTCACATTGCAGGTGGATTCTTTACCAGCTGAGCTACCAGGGAAGCCCTTTAATACTTCAACAAGCAATTAAAGAGGCAACTCTCTTATTTGAAAGTAAGCAAAGAACAGATATAGGCAGTTTCAAAACATAAAAAAAACATAGAGATGAGTAGCATGCGAAAAGATCATGTTTCAAAGTGTTGACAATCACTATAGCCTAGAATTCTATTAAAAGTAGAGTGTTTGTTTTTGACCTTAACACTGAATCCTGATGACAAGCTCAATAATCCCTGAGCTAGATGTGGATGTAGGAGGCAACCAGAGTCCTAAATAATTCCAACAGGGGTAGACTTTTTTCTGGGTTTGGAAAAGTTTCTATCCCAGCTGTCAACTTAAATGTGACAAGTTTTTCTTTTGATGTGGACATATCTTTGCCATCTCAGGAAGATATCTGATACCCACCTTCCTCAGTGACAGTCCGATAAACTCCTTTCTCTGAGATGGACATTTTTCTTCTTTTAACATTTTAAGGAACAGAATATTTATATTTACCCATGACCAAGTAAACTGTGTTCTTCAGTGTTTTGTTTTGTTTTTCCTCCCCTGAAAGCTTTGCTGTGGCCAAAATATATAGCTTCATCTTTCTTAAAAAAAAAAAAAGCCATTTTAGACTGGTGTTCATTATTCCTTGCTTGTCATCTCCCTAGGAAAATGTTCTCAAAAGCTGAAATCGCACAGATCCTCCCGTTGTTTGTAGATTAGCTGTAATTTATTCAGTGCCCAAAGGGTAACATAAGAGGATTAGACAGGGTAGAGCAGGAACAGGGACAGTCCTTCAGGCTTTGTTATGTTACAGACATGCAGATGAAACCAAAACTGGGCCAAAGTGTCACCTCTTTTTGAGATTAACCTCCTAACAAGTTTCCAACTTACTCCTCCCACTACCTTATTTAATGTGATTTCCTGAAATTCAAAATCACTATGAAACACGACTGCCAGCTTAATTGAAAGCTAACTACTTCCTATCAACATTATTTTTCTAAATGCTTTGTCTAAATATGTTTCTTACCATGGTAACTATTCAATAAAATGTCGAACAGAGCTGTGCATTGTAATTCTAATAACAGTAATGCCAATTTATTATTTTAAAAAATTTAAAAATAAATTTATTTATTTTTAATTGGAATATAATTGCTTACAATATTGTACTGGTTTGTGTCATGTGTCAACATTATTTATTACTTTAAAAAATATTCAAAATATTTTAAAATATTTTCAATATTTAAAACTGTGAATATCCAAAAACTGTGCTTCAAGAGAGTTACTGTTTCCTTTGTTCACACTGGCTATGTTTGTCCCTAATTCAGACCAAGCATTCTGTAAAAATGTGTTCAATGATTAAATGGTTAAATGAATGGTAGACTGGTTCACTCAAACTGACATGAGTTCACTCAAACTCATGTCCATCGAGTCAGTGATGCCATTCAGCCATCTCATCCTCTGTCGTCCCCTTCTCCTCCTGCCCCCAATCCCTCCCAGCATCAGGGTCTTTTCCAATGAGTCAACTATTCGCATGAGGTGGCCAAAGTATTGGAGTTTCAGCTTCAGCATCAGTCCTTCCAGTGAACACCCAGGACTGATCTCCTTTAGGATGGACTGGTTGGATCTCCTTGCAGTCCAAGGGACTCTCAAGAATCTTCTGATTTCCACAGACTATGCCATTAAAATACTGTATTTCAGTTTTTTTTTCCCCCACAGTTTCACTTATCTAACATAAAATTTATTTTTAATCAATATTGTTCAAACAGCAATCATCATTTAACAGCCTTGGTTCTGAGAGAGTCAATACCTAGGTAGGTTGATAAGAAATCCAGGGTCCCCAAGGAGAAGAAAGGGATCCAGAGTCCCTGAGGAGGAGATAGGGATCTGGAGTTCTCAAGGAGGAGAAAAGGACAAACATTTCATTTGTTTGTTTAAGCTCAGAGCTGATGATGGCACAACAAAACAACTCATCTTGCTCAAGGATATGCTTTTCCTTAAACTCTGTATCAATGATTATGTAACAACAACCTTTACTGCTTGAGAACATGTTTCTCCTTCTCGAGAACCTTCTGACTAATCCTGTCTTCTTAAAATATATGTTGTGGGAGTGGATCTAGTTCAGTTCATTTTAGTCGCTCAGTCGTGTCTGACTCTTTGCCACCCCATGAATCACAGCATGCCAGGCCTCCCTGTCTATCACCAACTCCCGGAGATCACTCAAACTCATGTCCATAGAGTCAGTGATGCCATTCAGCTATCTCATCCTCTTTTGTCCCTGTCTCCTCCTGCCCTCAGTCTCTCCCAGCATCAGGGTCTTTTCCAATGTGTCAATTCTTCGCATGAGGTGGCCAAAGTATTGGAGTTTCAGCTTCAGTGTCAGTCCTTCCAAAGAACACCCAGGACTGATCTCCTTTAGAATGGACTGGTTGGATCTCCTTGCAGTCCAAGGGACTCTCAAGAGTCTTCTCCAACACCACAGTTCAAAAGCATCAACCTTCAGCACTCAGCTTTCTTCACAGTCCAACTCTCACATCCATACATGACCACTGGTAAAACCATAACCTTGACTAGATGGACCTTTGTTGGCAAGGTAATATCTCTGCTTTTCAATATGTTATCTAGGTTGGTCATAACTTTTCTTCCAAGGAGTAAGTGCCTTTTAATTTCTTGGCTGCAGTCACCATCTGCAGTGATTTTGGACCCCAAAAAGTAAAGTCTGACACTGTTTCCACTGTATCCCCATCTATTTCGCAAAAGTGATGGGACCAGTTGCCATGATCTTAGTTTTCTGAATGTTGAGCTTTAAGCCAGATTTTTTACTCTCCTCTTTTGCTTTCATGAAGAGGAGTTCCTCTTCACTTTCTGCAATAAGGGTGGTGTCATCTGCACATCTGATATTATTTGATATTTTCCCTGGCAATCTTGATTCCAGCTTGTGCTTCTTCCAGCCCAGCGTTTCTCATTACATACTCTGCATATAAGTTAAATAAGCAGGGTGACAATATACAGCCTTGACATACTCCTTTTCCTACTTGGAACCAGTTTGTTGTTCCATGTCCACTTTTAACTGTTGCTTGTTGACCTGCATATAGGCTTCTCAAGAGGCAGGTCAGGTGGTCTAGTATTCCCATCTCTTTCAGATTTTTCCACAGTTTATTGTGATCCACACAGTCAAAGGCTTTGGCATATTCAATAAAGCAGAAATAGATATTTTTCTGGAACTCTTGCTTTTTCCATGATCCAGCAGATGTTGGCAAGTTGATCTCTGGTTCCTCTGCCTTTTCTAAAACCAGCTTGAACATCTGGGAGTTCACAGTTCACGTATTGCTGAAGCCTGGCTTGGAGAATTTTGAGCATTACTTTACTAGCGTGTGAGATGAGTGCAATTGTGTGGTAGATTGAGCATTCTTTGGCATTGGCTTTCTTTGGGATTGGAATGAAAACTGACCTTTTCCAGTTCTGTGGCTGAGTTTTCCAAATTTGCTTGCCTATTGAGTGCAGCACTTTCACAGCATCATCTTTCATGATTTGAAATAGCTCAACTGGAATTCCAACACCTCCACTAGCTTTGTCTGTATTGATGCTTCTTTTTTTAAATTTTACTTTACAATACTGTATTGGTTTTGCCATACATCAACCTGAATCCACCACAGGTGTACACGTGTTCCCAATCCTGAACCCCCTCCCATATCCCTCCCCATACCTAAGGCCCACTTGACTTCACATTCCAGGATGTCTGGCTCTAGGTGAGTGATCACACCATCATGATTATCTGGGCCATGAAGCTCTTTTTGTACAGTTCTTCTGTGTATTCTTGCCACCTCTTCTTAATATCTTCTGCTTCTGTTAGGTCCATACCATTTCTGTCCTTTATTGAGCCCATCTTTGCATGAAATATTCCCTTGGTATATCTAATTTTCTTAAAGAGATCTCTAGTCTTTTTCATTCTATTGTTTTCCTCTCTTTCTTTTCTTTTCAAATATAAATTTACTTTGCACTGATCGCTGAGGAAGGCTTTCTTATCTATCCTTGCTATTCTTTGGAACTCAGCATTCAGATGCTTATATCTTTCCTTTTCTCCTTTGCTTTTTGCTTCTCTTCTTTTCACAGCTATTTGTAAGCCCTCCTCAGACAGACATTTTGCTTTTTTGCATTTTTTTTTCCATGGGGATGGTCTTGATCCCTGTCTCCTGTACAAGGTCACAAACCTCCATCCATAGTTCATCAGGCACTCTGTCTATGAGATCTAGTCCCTTAAATCTATTTCTCACTTCCACTGGATAATCATAAGGGATTTGATTTAGGTCATACCTGAATGGTCTAGTGGTTTTCCTCACTTTCTTCAATGTAAGTCTGAATTTGGCAATAAGAAGTTCATGATCTGAGCCACAGTCAGCTCCTGGTCTTGTTTTTGCTGACTGTATAGAGCTTCTTTGGCTACAAAGAATATAATCAATCTGATTTCGGTGTTGACCATCTGGTGATCTCCATGTGTAGTGTCTTCTCTTGTGTTGTTGGAAGAGGGAGTTTGCTATGACCAGTGCATTATCTTGGCAAAACTCTATTAGCCTTTGCCCTGCTTCATTCTGTACTCAAAGGCCAAATTTGCCTGTTACTCCAGGTGTTTCTTGACTTCCTTTTGCATTCCAATCCCCTATAAAGAAAAGGACATCTTTTTTGGCTGTTAGTTCTAAAAGGTCTTGTAGGTCCTCATAGAACCTTTCTATTGTTAGTTCTAATCTTGTTAATTTATGATGTATGTTACTGGAGTGGGTCCGGTAAAAATGTATAAGACTCAAGAGTGGGGGCTCTCTCTGTCCCCTTCTGATGTCTATGTTAGAGACTTTCTCTTTCCCTTTTTATACTTAAAAAAAAAAATCTGGTACATAAAAGTTCTTGAGTGATCAAGCCTGGTCCCTTGTCCCAAAGCCAAATCTTCTTCGGAGACCATGAATCTGACATTGTTCATCATAAGCTATCAGTTCCTGTGCATATTTGTTAAGAGCTGTTCATTTGTTCATCACTAGAATAGAGTGTGGAGAAGGCGATGGTAACCCACTCCAGTACTCTTGCCTGGAAAATCCCATGGACGGAAGCCTGATAGGCTGCAGTCAATGGGGTCGCTAAGAGTCGGGAACAACAAAGCGACTTCACTGTCATTTTTCACTTTCATGCATTGGAGAAGGCAATGGCAACCCACTCCAGTGTTCTTGCCTGGAGAATCCCAGGGATGGGGGAGCCTGGTGGGCTGCCATCTCTGGGGTCACACAGAGTCAGACCCCACTGAAGTGACTTAGCAGCAGCAGCAGCAACAGTAGCAGGGGCAGAATAGAGTAAGTACAATTACGTATACTATGCCAATTAAAGGTAGGTGAAAGTATCAAATCCCTTGGAGTAAATGAAAGAAATTTCAGAGCCACTCGAAGTTGCTGTCTAATTTATGCATGGCACAAGTCAGTTATTAGTGTGTCACACATCAGTTCATAAAACTTTGTGCAAATTTTGAACGGAAACTGCTTGACTTCCACAGACTTATATTTCAATAGAAGAAAAAAAAATCTCATGTTATTAAAGTATGAAAATGCCAGATCAAAACTTACAGCATGAGTGAAAGAAAAAAAAATCACAGAAATTGGAGTGAAATACTTACAAGAAATAATGCATCATCAGTGGTGGCCATAGTACAGGAAACATTATTGTGTGGAAAATGCAATATTAATTAATCTACATTTAAAAGTATTTACAGTTTCCACGGAAAGATTAAGAAATGTGATTCAATCCTTTTAGTAATGATAGCTAGAAAAAGATCATAATGTAATGACATTTGGGTGCTCATAAGCCGATAAATTCCAAAGGAAAAAGAAAATCCAACATGGTTAATTTGACTTTTGGGGTAGATTTTCCCTTGCAGAAGCCTGCAAGATTACTGAATATGTGACCCTGAGGAGTAAGCAGAGCTATTTGGGCCTCAGTGAATCTCTGGGATGAGGCAAAAATACTGGAGTCCAGGGCACACCAGGAACAGATAGCTTAGTTAAACCAATAGTCTTTCAATCCCCACTTCTAAAAGGCAGAATCCTAGGAGAAAAGGCATATCATCAATTACTTGCTCTTAAAGTAAGGAAAGCCATACTTAAAAACATCTTAATCTCTATAATCAAACTAAGTATTCTATATTGCTATTGTCTTATCTTCCTAGTAAGGGCAAATGTAATTCCTTCCTGGACAAAGATGATAACTTACCAAGCCTTTGTTGTTTCTACAAATTTTCAAATACAATATCTATGACTTAATCAAAACTCTGTAGATTAGCTAATTTAGGAAGGTGTACTCATACTCATGTGAGTATGAGTATACCAAGAAAAATAATAAGTAATACATATAGACTCACAAAGTACCTAGAAAAGCAGATTTAAAAATAACTATGTTAAATAAAACTTAACGATTGTTTTCAGATAACTATAAAAAGCACAAAATGAAAATCTTAGACTGAAGAATACTGTTACTGAAATAGAGAGCTCAATGAATGGATTTAATAGTAAAGGAAAATTAATAAACTTGAATGTTCAGTTCAATCTCTAAGTTGTGTCTGATTCTTTGTGACCCCATGGACTGCAGCACGCCAGCCTTCCCTGTCCATCACCAACTCCTGGAACTTGCTCAAACTCATGTCCATAGAGTTGGTGATGCCATCCAACCATCTCATAGATTAGAAGAAATTTTCCAGAGTAAAACATGGAGAGAATAAAGGATAGAAAATAAATATAGAAAGCAGATTAAAAGATGCAAAGGATCCTGCAGGAAGATTCTAACATACATGTCACTGGAGTCCCAGAAGAAAAGGAGAAAGAAAGTGAAGCAGAGGCAAGTTAATAGCTGAGAACCTGTCAGCACTAATGAAAGAACATCATGTCATAGATTCAGAGAGTCCCAGGAATGTAATGACCAATTTTTGCGACTAAAACAATATGACCTAAAAGACAATAGCATGATAACTTCAAGTCCTAAATGAAAATGACTGGAAACCTCAATTCTTTGTCCAGGAAAAATATCCTTCAAAGATTATTGCTTCAAGGCAAAATAAATATGTTTTTTAACATTAAAATCTGAGAGAATTAGTAACCAATAAAACTATATTAATAGAAATGTTAAGAAGTATTACTTTCAGGGATAAGGAAAATGTTTCCTATGAAAAGATATTTGTTGATACAGAAAAGAGTGATATTCAGTAGAAAGGGTAAATACATGTAAAAATCTAAAGGCATATTGACTACAAAGATGATAATGTTCAGTACTGCATAAAACATATGGAAAATTAAAAATAGTGTAACAGCATACAAGTTGAGTGGGATTGTTGAGTTAAACTGTCATGAGATTTTGTGTTTTTATACTGAAACCAACATCAGTTAGGAAAAATAGAAAGTAAAAAACTAAAATGCACACTTGTTTGATTGCAGATTGATTAAAAGCTTTAAGTAAAATTTAAAGATTACCAAACTATATTAAAAATAACAAACTGTATGCTGCTTCCCAAAGATACTTTTAAAACATAAGAATACAGAATGGTTGAAAGTAAAGGTAATGAAAAAATATACTATGTAAGTACTAATGAAAAGTAGACTGAAAAAGTTATAATTATATAAGACATAGTAGATAACAAGGCAAAAACCATTACCAGAAATGAAGAGGAATAAAAATTCTTTAAGATAAAAGTATTCTTTCATAAAGAATATGTGGTTGTGGTGGTTTAGTTGCCAGGTTGTGTCTGACTGTGACCCCTTGGACTGTAGCCTGCCAGACTCCTCTGTCCATGGGATTTTCCAGGCAAGATTACTGGAGTGGGTTGTCATTTCCTTCTCCAGGGGATCTTCCCCAATGAGGGATCAAACCTGGGTCTCCTGCATTGCAGGCAGATTCTTTACCAACTGAGCCCCCTGGATCTAAATCTAAGTGGAAATCTAAGGAAAAATAAGTTGATTATAATGGGAGGACTAATACTCCTCTCTCTCAGAAACATACAACACAAAAGTCAGTAACAACACAAATATTTGAACTAAATGATTAACAAAATTATATGTGGAATTATTTGTCCAACTTTTACATAGTTATTCAAATAAACTTGAAATATTTTCTTAATTGAACGTAGCTTGGGCCATGAAGTGAGTCCCAAAATTTCAGTTTTAGAAAACTTATTTTTCCAAGTATTCTTGGAAGCTTTCAAAACAGGTGAATAATACCAGTCTCAACATTTCAAGTAATTGACCTTTGAGAATAAATATTCTCATCACGATGGGACTGTTTGAAATTAGTAGCTAAATTTAATGAGTCTTTTCTTATAGGCTTGGTAATTTACTTAGCAAATTTCTACCTAAGCAACTGCTGCTGCAAAGAATAAATGAAAAATAAAATGTAGCATATATTTTGAAAAAAATTAATTAAAATATCATGTAGAAAACTTACATGCAGGTAAAAAGTTCTTAGATAAAAATCCATAATTTTAAATTCAGATATTAGAAAGGAAGATAACCTGTAAGTCAGTAATCTATAAATTTCTAGAAGTTATAAAATGAACAAAAAATTAAATCCCAAAATAAATGTAAGCTATAAATTTTATAAATTTGAGAAATTCTTGACAGACCTGATAAGTGAAATAATTGATGTAAAGCATAAAAACCAATGTCAGTATTGTAAAGACATTTCTGATTTTTATATTAAAAAAGTTAACTGGTTGAACAAAGTTGATTTAACATTTGAAGAGCAATCAGTGTACCTTACCACATAATAAAAAGCAAACCATGTCATGGTTACAGTATTACACTAAGTGAGATAAAGTCAGAGAAAGCAAATAGTGTTTAATAGTACTTTATATATGGAATCTGAAAAAAGTCAACTTGTCAAAACAGAGAGTAAAATGAGAGACTCCCCACACCAGAGACTGGGGTGGGGATATTAAAAAAATGTTGGTTAAAGGACCCAAAATTGGATGCAAGAGATGATAAAAAGGAAAAAAAGAAATGTTGAGGAAAGGCAAATTTGTAGAAATGGAAACTAGGCTGATGTTTGAATGGGGTGGTGATGGTGGGGGCCTAGTGGGGATTAACAGTAATGGCAAGCAAGATCTTATTGGGCTGGTGACTATGTTCTAAAATTGACTTGTGATGGTTGCATGACTCAGAAAATTTATTAAAAACCATTGAACAGTAAAATAAAAAAGAAATTGTCCATTTTCAAATGAGTTTGGGTAAAATTGGTTAATAAAAGTAAAGCAAGTTTTGTTCATAAAACCTTTTCCTCATTACTACAGATGTATTAATGCAAGCCATGAATCTCTAAGGAGGCATGAAGTATACATTTTTAAACATTTGTGTGTTTGTTATGCTGGGGAAGTATCAAGGAGCTTACCTTAGGAGACAGATTTATAGAGCAGTCTTTAATACTAACCATTCTTATACAAACTTTTTTTTTTTGTCTTCAATAGCCAGGCACTATTCTAAGACACAACAGTGGAAGAAGAGTCAAATATTTTTGCCCTCATTGAGTATACATTATTATGTGGGAACTCAGATAGACTCAGGTAAATAAGCAACAGATGAAGTATGTTAGACATTGGTAAGTGAAGTGAAATTCACTCAGTTGTGTCCAACTCTTCGCAACCCCATGGACTATAAGCTCCATGAGATTCTCCAGGCCAGAACATCGGAGAGGGCAGCCTGTCCCTTCTTCAGGGGATCTTCCCAACCCAGGGATCGAACTCAGGTCTCCTGCATTGCAGGTGGATTCTTTTACCAGCTGAGCCACAAGGAAAGCCCGAGAATACTGGAGTGGGTAATCTATCCCTTCTCCAGTGGATCTTCCTAGATATTGACAGGTGATGCAGAAATAAAATATAGAAAGGATACAGTAATTTTTGAGGTGAGTTGATGTTTTCAATAAGATTACCTGAGAAATTCTGAGAAAGTATCTTTAAAGCAAAGTTAAGACTGAGCTCTATAGATATCTTTGGAAGAACATTCCAGGTAGAAGGAACAGGACTGTCTTTGTGATAGAAGAATGACTGACATGTTTAGGAAACAAAGAGTCTATTATGAACAGAATGAGTCATTAAAAATTGCTCACAAAGTTAACAGAAGAGACAGCAGAAGTCTATTCATGTGGGCCATTGTAAAGATGCTGGCTTTGACTCAGATGGAGAGTTGTTGGAGGATTTTGAGAGAGGAAGAGCAAAATCTGATTTACATTTTGGTACACTTTGCTTGGGCTGAGAATATACTAAAGGAGGTCAAGTCTGGAGGCAGGAAGATAAATTTGAGGTGAGAGGTAATAGTGAGTAGGATAAGAGTGATAGCAATTAAGCAGTAAGACATAGAATGTAGATTCTTAGATATATTTTGAGGGCAGTCCCCACAGAATGACTTTTTATATATAATGGAGACTGTAATTATATTCTGGTTCCTATAAGAAAGGTATTACTATCCTCTCCTTTTTGATCTCAAACCCTTCTGATTTGAAACACAAAGTGGTTGGCTCAAAATGGAAGGGCATACCACATTAGTTCTGCAACCATGTGTCAGAATAAAGAGAAATTGCTCTCTAGATTATCCCATCATTTACTGGAAAAATATTATTAGCTGCCAAGTGATATATTATATAAAAATTTCCTATGTGCATAGAAATTGCTTTTCCCCTCCTCAGATTCCATCTCTCTGCCATGTATAATGACTTCTGTGTGTACTAAAACTTTGCACATACCTCTGTTTTCAATTATATCATTGTATTGTTCCTATTTCTTGATATATATTTCCCTTCCATCTGACTATGATTATCAGCTCACTAATTTTTAAGATTTCCTGACCATAATCCACTGACTTACACTAGGTATTATTGAATAAATTTTCAACTTACTGGACCAGTTCTTGAAACATTTAACATTATATAATTCAGCCCATATTCTACTGTAAAACATAGAACTCAGATCTAGTCTGAAGATTTTAAATGCTGTAGTAGTATTGCCTCAAATTTTATGTATCAGGATACTTAGCGAAGCCTTCTAAAAGTCAAACTTCTGGACCCCATTCACAGAATTCATGATTCAATTTACTCAGTAAGTTTGAAGCTGACCTTAAGAATTTCCTAGTTGTGGTGTATATATATAGAGAATATATATAATAGAATATATGTATAATAATAGAATATTATTCAGCCATAAGAAATGAGGAAATCCTACCATTTGTGACAACATGGATGGACTTTGAAAGCATTATGTGAAGTGAAATAAGTCAGACAAAGTCAAATACTGTATGATCTTACTTATATGTGTAATCAAACAAAATAGAACAAAACACAAAATTTATAGAAAAAGAGATCCAATGTATGGTTATCAGAGGCAGGTGGTAGGGGATGGGTGGATTGAAGGAAGATGATCAAAAGATACGAACTTCAGTTGTAAGATAAAGAAGTACTAGGGTGTAATATGGAGAAGGCAATGGCACCCCACTCCAGCACTCTTGCCTGGAAAATCCCATGGACGGAGGAGCCTGGTAGGCTGCAGTCCATGGGGTCTCGAAGAGTCGGACATGACTGAGCAACTTCACTTTCACTTTTCACTTTCATGCATTGAAGAAGGAAATGGCAACCCACTCCACTGTTCTTGCCTGGAGAATCCCAGGGATGGGGGAGCCTGGTGGGCTGCTGTCTACGGGGTTGCACAGAGTCAGACACAACTGAAGTGACTTAGCAGCAGCAGCAAGGCATAATATACAACATGATGAATACAGTTAATACTGCTATATAATCTATACGAAACTTGTTAAAAGAGTAAATCCTATGGGACTTCCCTGGTGATTCATTGACTAAGACTCTGCATTCCCAATGCAGGGGTCCCTGGTTCAATCCCTGGTCAGAGAACTAGATTCCACATGCCACAACTAAGACCCAGTGCAGCCAAATAAATATAAATAAAAATAATAATAATAATAAAAAAGAGTAAGCCAAAAAATTCTTATCTAAAGGACAAAAATATTTTCCTTTATTCTTTTTTTTTTCTACATGAGAAGATGGATGTTATATGAACATATGGTGGTAATCATTTCATAATATATTTAAGTCAAACCATCATGCTGTATACCTTAGACTTATACAGCGATATAAGTTCATTTCTTCTCAATAAAACTGGAAACAAATTGTACTTCTAATATGTTTCCAGGTGATGATGATATGGCTGTTCCAGAAGCCATATGTTGAGAACTACTACCCTAAGGATTTCCTTAGGACTGTCTATGCCAAAAGAATTGGAGTAGAGAGTAGCAGGACTATACCAGATAAAATGTCATTATATTCAATTTATTGATTTATAGGCACCACTAATAGATTTTCTGTGTGAAATTGTTTCTATCATGAGACAGAATCACACGGGTCTTGCTATGCTAAAAAGGAGAATTTATTACAATGACTTATTACTTGTATAGATCAGAATAAGAAAGAGATCAAGATTCAAGGTAGCTCCAGGAATTTCTCTTTCCTTCTCTCTCTTGCTGTTTCTTAACCTTTCTGCACTTTTTCACAAAATAAATCTGTTTTTTACTTCATTCTTAATTCTCCATCTAGTAAGTGGAATTGTCCGCTTATTTTTGTATTCTTCAGTGGAAATCAAGAAAGAGATTGTTTAAATAGCTCAGGTCATTGGCATCATTTGATTTCAAAAAACCCATAAGAGTGCATAAGTGGAGCCCTGCTGACCCATTCACGGGTTACTCATGCATAAAGTTCAACTTAATTAACTTAATTAAGTTCACTGTTTCACTGAGTAGAGATCTGCAGGTAGGACTGCATCTGCTAGAGAAGGATGTTGGGCATTTTGGACACTGTCACAGACATATCTGGCAGAATATTCCTAAAACCCAGATTTTAGGAGGAAAAGGAAATCAAGCAGGAAAATTCCTGTTGAATGAGTGAGAGATATGGATATGAAAAGAGATGTCACAGTTCTTGGAGAAACGATAAGAAAACAAATGTATTCAGCTTTATGACATGTCCTTGTCTTGACAAACAAGATTTTCTTGCTCTATTTATAAATGATGTTGGAGTGCAGAGACAACACATAGATCTGCTGTTCTTTCCCTTTACTTTTGAACTCACTTGAACGTCACATGAGGAAGCACTTGTTATACACAGAAAAAAGAAATCTGTGAGGAGCCAGATGCTGTTAGAGGATGTACTTGCCTAGTGGAACCCCAGAATGTGGACCCCTAGCAAATCTGGCTCTGGAGTGGTAGTGTCTTTTTCAAGTGTAAATCATCCTATGATTCCTGCTGAAAAAAACTGACAGTGATTAGTTAATCTCTTTCTTGAAAAATAAGATTTTTGCACAGAAAATAAGTGCATGCTGTCTTGGTAGGAGGCCTATTGCAGATTCCATTGCATGTTAGGATGATGGGAAAGACAAGTGATTATATTCGTTATGAACTTTTTTTTCCCCATAGGAGCCAGCTGCAAGAGGACAGGTGACAGTTTGCTAAGGGATCTCTAGCCTATTTTTCTGTGTCTGTTAGAAAGATCACCATTGGTTCTTTTCCTTAGGGAAGGTTTGTGATCATATTTGAACTTGGTGTCGTCTACTAGAATGGAACTGGACTTTGATTTCCTTTCACCTGTCTGAATAGTTTTGATTTAATGTTGATAGTAAAAGACAAATTGAATGAATCTTCCTCCTTTGCTCTCTTGGAATCAATTACTTCTGCTCAAATAGCTTACTTCAGGAAGCTTAAGGGCATCCGATAAATTCATTTACATACTCTCAAGAAATGATTAGCATCCTGGTGGAATAAGAGAACAGAAAGGTCTGATTTACCTCAGTGTTCCTTTCCTTGTGGCTATCTGACTAGTAATAAGAGTTCATATGTGTTGAACTGGGTACAGTGGTCTCTCGCAGTCCCGTGCAAAGAAAACTTGCTGAGTTAATGAACTGTGGCTGAGCAGCAAAGAAAATGAGGATAGCATAATGAATGCAGCTAAAGATCTTTGTTTCTCTCTTTAAGTCACCTCTTTACCCTGAGACCACTCAGACTCATCTAGGGCAAGACCCAGAGAGAGCATACTGCTTCTGTTTAATTAGTATAGGTCAAGCTCATAGTATTTTCTTTTGAACCCGTGGTTCCTCAGGAAAAGATGAGCTGACCACAGTGTAGCCCTCTGGATATGAAATAGAGCATAATTATTTCAGATATTCCAAACATGTGCAACTTCTGCTTTGATTTTACACTTACTTTGTCCTTTTTTTCCACTTAATTTTCTAGTACACTGCACAGCTATGCTAATTTGGCACGGATGCTAAATATAAGGTCAGAGCATCTCACTTTGGTCTTTACTTGATTGCTTATCACCTTTCCTGAATGCCATTTCTATTTACTCTATGCATCTGATCTCATGTCGGCACTGCATCTCCTTGGCAGGCTGGTGTTCTTGTTTTTCTCTCTTTCCAAGCAGCTGTTCAATAATTTCACATGACATAATGTAAATGTATTTTCTATTCATGAGGGAAGAAAGTGAGTCCCCATAATCTCAGACCATATTCCATCACAGATTTCTTTTATCCGATGATCAGAAGAGGTTCTTTGCTTTTCGCTTTTATAATCTGTGTTGTATAAAAGCATTTTGAGGAGAATTATATAAATGTTTACATTTCCCTTTTTTCACCACGTGGCTCTTTCACAATACATTTTACAAGTCATTTCAATATTTAGTATAAATCAATGGATCTGTTCCCTGGTTTCTCATTCACTGACACCTGCAAATAATCAGTGAAGATAATTAGGCACATGAATAGACATAGTACTACATAAATTAGTTTGGGAGCATTCTTGTATGGGGTAGATTTGTAAAAATTATGTTTGTATGAGTAACGTTTATGTGAGGAAAAAGCCCTCCAGGCTCTTAATGTAACTCTTGGTTTGTACAATTGATTTAAAAAAAAAATAGAGTAAAAGTCAAATATTAAGATGCTTTGGCTTCAGTTTTTGGCACACAAAGAAATCTCCCTGGTCCCAAATGGAGAACAGCATTAACCAGCATGCTCTGATTCTGTCTGTACAATTTCTAACATTACTTTGACTTGAGGTTTTAAATACCATATGGCAAATTCATAAACACTCTGAGTGAGCAGGTTTTTCTGAGAAATAATATGAGATTACCACCTACCTGAGACTTGGGGAAATCAAAAAAGATGTGCATTTTCTGGATGTGTGGCTTCTGTTAGTGATTTTTAGAAACTCTGCCAGGAGCTATTTAAGAATTCTTGTGTTGATGCCTGGCAAGTGAGAACCACGCAGAATGTAGGCAATGTACATTTCCTAAAGAAGTAATACATAGTTATAAGGGTAGATTTGATTATTTATTTATCCTTTTCTTTAAGATAAAAATATACAAACCCATTGAAATAATCATGAGTTGATTGTGCTATCTTTAGAGTTATATTTCTGAAAGATAAATATGATATTCTAATATCCCTAATTTAAACCAAATTCCCTACAGTGAAAATTCTAGTCTTTGTTTTGCCATCCAATTTTCTACATTTTGTCTTTTTCCTTGTCATAGGCATTATACTGCAAATTAGTAGCTAGTCCCTAATGTGACCATTTATATTGTGGTATCTTTTCTCTTTTCTCAATATGAATCTCTTATTATAATTAAAATCCAGTTAAAAATGATTACAGCCATGAAATTAGAAGATGCTTGCTTTTTGCAAGAAAAGCTGTGACAAACCTAGACAGCATATTAAAAAGCAAAGGCATCACTTTGCCAACAAACGTCCATGTAGTCAAAGCTATGGTTTTTCCAGTAGTCATGTATGAATGTGAGAGTTGGACTTTAAAAAAGGCTGAATGCTGAAGAAACGATGCCTTTGAACTGTAATGTCGGAGAAGACTCTTGAGAGTCCCTTGGACAGCAAAGAGATCAAACCAGTCAGTCCTAAAGGAAATCAACCCTGAATATTCATTGGAAGGACTGAAGCTGAAGCTTCAATACTTTGGCCATCTGATGTGAAGGGCTGACCCATTGGAAAAACTCTGATGCTGGGAAGGATTGAAGGCAAAAGGAGAAGAAGATGGTAGAGGATGAGATGATTAGATAGCATCACTGATTCAATGGACATTAACTTGAGCAAACTCTAGAGATAGTGGAAAACAGGGAAGCCTGGCATGCTGTGGTCCATGCGGTAACAAAGAGTCAGACATGACTAGGTGACTGAACAACAAAAAAGAAAACAACTATTGGCATGCTTGTCTCTTATCTACCTCCTCAATGAGTTGTGCAATCAAAGATAGTTAACATCCCATCTCTAAATGCATCTTCCAGTGCTTTCTAAAGATTTGGGCACATAGTAGAATCTCAGTATATGTATGCTTAAGAAAGAGAATACAAGGATGAATTAACAATATCTATTCTATATTTCATGTGTAAACATCCTATTTCCAGAGTATAGTTTGTAAAACACTAAATCTCTTAAATACAATAACTTCTGAGGTCTAAGGCTTTAAGTAAACCCCCAGAAACAATGAACATTATGAGACTGCCCTTGCACTGGCATTGTCTTCTATTACCTAAAGACAAACCCTTGGATTTTTAACCCAGAGCTAAATTTATTTTATTTAATACACATGATGTAAAAGTGAGATAGAGTTTTCATATTACAGTGTATATATAAAGCCAAAAACTTGAAAGACACAGAGAAGTGTACAAATAAAGAGAGATTAAAAAATGTTGGCTAGCTGAGAATGCTAAAACAAAGTATGCTTTATTATACATTTTAAAGCAGTAATTAAAGTTCACAGTGGATGTTCCAAGCCATCAAGTAAAATCTGGTGCACATCCTCCATTTAAAAGAGAAAGGAGACAAATACATTATAAAATTGTATCATAATAATGGTTAAGGTAAGCAAAGTCTGCCTGCCTGAATATTAAATTTTAAATGCATTTCTAGACAATTTGTGTGAAATACTTCATTGTTCTTAAGTTGCCAGAGATGCTGGGAAAATACCAACTGGGAGTTGCAGAAATTACTAACCAGGCATTGCTGGAATATCCTGAAGCACAGATGCTTCTAAACTTTTAGTGGATTCAGGAAGCCACAGGAACTTGGAACTTTTAGTGGATCCAGGAGCAGAATCAAGGCAGAAAGTTTTCTGCTTAGATCTAGTTTTAACTACTGCATAAGCTAATAATGCTCAATATGGAAAAATCTGAGCTCTAGCCATGATGTGGCAGGAAACAAGTGAATGTGGATGGCTGCATCCACAGGGCCTGCAGTAAGCCCCGTTAACAGTGAGGCAATAGAAATATTTTTATGAATAACTAATGAACTCACTGAATAACTTGAAATGTGCATTTTAAAATTTCTGACTGGCTCAGAAGCATTTTGAGGGCAGGATTTATGTATGACTTGTTCAGCATGATATATACCTAATGCCAACCACAAGACCTTGCACATAGCAGTTTCTAAATAATACTTGTTGAGTGAATGGATGAATGTCACACATTGTTTCTAATGTGTAACAATGTGATTACACATTGTTTTTACCATAAACTTTTATCCTGATTTTTTTTTGTGTGTGTGTGTGGTGGGTTTTGATGTTGTGAACTGGAAACATATTGTTCAAAGATAGACATCTTTATTCCTTTTGGACTAATGCGGCCAGGTATACAGATGAGAAGACATAAGTTTTTAACTTAATTGGAGCTAACATTTGTTTATTTCCATAAGTGATCTTTTCTTTTTTCTTAATAAGGTATTTTTTTTTAAAAGAAAGTGCCATGTATGTCTTTTTTCACATTTGTATAATAAAACAGACAGCAAAAGGCATATTTAGAGATGTTTACAGGGTTATAGAAGCCAAAATGGCAAAGACTGGAGGTAGTAATTTACTCAACTGCTGAAGAAATAATTTATTCCTGGGTTACTATGAGAAAAATTACAGAACTTTTGATACATTAGCACTATATTTCCCTAAAAAAGAACTTTTTTACAGAAGCTAACCTTTTAAAATATTTGTTAGGCAAATCCAATTACTTCATTCAAAGAAGTTCACTGTTCACTGTATAGTTAAAATATTAGTCATCTGTGCTTCTCAGAAAAAATTTGGAAAGTGATAAAAAATGGGAAACATTATCATAATCCTGTTATTTAAACAATATTATTATCAAATTGTGGTATATTTCCTTCCTTATCTTTATCTATCTATATATAATCGTATGTTTCCTGACTTTTTCTACTTTGTAGTGTATTAAAAGATTCTTTTTTCCTGCTGGTATACAATCTATTAATTAAGAAGTTACCTAATAATAATTCTACTTCTAGGCAAAATGAAATAATAGAAACTAGATATAACATCTCACCCAAAACAATGATTAAAAAATGAACAATGATTTTCAAGACACTGGACACAGGCAATGAATAACAGATATTCCCAAGAATGTAAACAAATGGGATAATCTCTAAAAGTTCTTTACCTCTTGCCTTGGGAGAATTTCTAGGAGGGGAATACACAGAGAGCCTGGCTGACTCACTGAATTGAAAAGATGAACTTCAAGGATTGGAAAGACGAAATACAGCTAGAGGTCTCAGGCAAAGGTATCAGATAGGCAAGGGCTGCAGAGACAGAGCTGTAAAGGGTCTTCCTCACATATGTAACTGAGCACTCATCAGCCCATGTGTGAAAACCTATTGAGCTTGCAAAAGAACCACCAAAAAGGATTAGAGGAGATAAATCAATCAGCAAATCAAAATTGACCTGGAACTGAAAGAACTGTTAGAATTAGCAAACTTGGATGTTAACATACTTATTACGACTACATTCCCTATATTCTAAAAATTAAGTAGAATATGCATACACACACACAAATGATAGATGAGCCTCTAAAGATATAATGTCAAAGTCTGAGATGAGAAATACAGTTGATGGGTAGCAATAGATTAGAAAGGGCAGAGTGGCTTCAGTTGTGTCTGACTCTTTGTGACCTATGGACTGTAGCCCGACAGGCTACTCTGTCCATGGGATTCTCCAGGCAAAGATACTGTAGTGGGTTGCCATACTCTCTTCCAAGGGATCTTCCAAATCCAAGAATCAACTCATATCTCTGGCATGAATCGAAAAACTAGTGAATACAAACTAACCACTGACTCAATGGACATGAGTTTGAGCAAACTCGGGGAGATGGTGAAAGACAGGGAAACCTAGCAAGCTGTAGTCCATGGTGTTGCAAAGGGTCGGACATGACTGAGTGACTGAACAACAACAACAAAGAAACTAACCAACTGAAAGCAAAGGGAAAAGATTTGTTTTAAAAAAGAAGATTGGCGTGCTGAGGGAAAACTCTAAGCAACCTAATATATTAATACATGGAATTGAAGTCCCTAATGAAGAAAAAAAAGAGAGATGATAGAAAAATATTTAAAGAAATAATAGTTGAAAAACTTCTGAATTTGTTTAAAATGCACACCAAGTTCTATGAAAGCTAATAAACTCTCATCACAAAATAAATGAAGAAAAGTAGATAGTCACATTATGATAATCAATATCTTATAATGAGTACTCAGGAAAAATTCTTAACAAGAGATAGAGAAAAAACAAAGACTGTTAAATACAAAGGGACAAAGAAAGGCCTGTCAGTAGATATCTCATTGTAATGAAGAGGGTAGTGAAGCAGTGTCCTTAAAGTACTGAAGGAAAATTATCATCTTGGAGTTCTTTACTCAGAAAAGTTGAAGACTAGATAAAGATGCTTTTAGACACACAAAAGGTGAGAATGTTTATTACTCAAAGACTACAGTATAAAATATATTAAGGAAACTCATCAGGAAAAGGAAAACTAATTCTAGATGAATATATGAATCTTCACAAAGGATACATAAATATACAAGATAGATTTATTACTTTTAAGCTCTTTGAAAGATAAAGAGTGATACCAAAAGAACATTCAGAAACAGAAAAAAAAAAGGAAAGAATAATAAAGTTGGGATATATGCATAAGAGGATTGATGTCCGTATTAGAAGAGAAAGAGATACTAGAAATCATTCTCTCCCTGTATGAAAGTCCTTGAGGAAAGTGCATATGAAGACACAGTGAGAAAGTGGATGCCTTCAGGCCAAGAAGAGAGCCCTCACTAGATACCTAATTTGCTAGTGCCTTGGATGGTGAACCTGCTTCTAGAACTGTGAGGAAATAAATATCTGTTGTTTAACAACCCCAATCTTGAATATTTTGTTATGGCAGCTTGAGCAGACTAATGTGCCCCTAAAATGTTTGGGAACGCATGTAAGAATTAAAGATTTTAAAATTTAAAAAAAATAAAAAATTTTAAAAAAAAAGAAAAAAAAAAAGAAAAAAAAAAAAGAAAAAACCTTGGAAACAATACAATTGTCTGTAATATGGAAATGTAATAAAATCTGATAGGCTCAAAAAAAAAAAAAAAAAACCAGAATGTCTGCTTTTGTCACTCCTGTTCAAGATTGTAGTGCAAGCTGTAGCCAGCAAAAATTAGGAAGTAAAAGAAGTGAAAGGAGTCTGGATTGGAAAGAAGGAAGCAAAACTCTTTCTAATCACAGACAACATGATCTTAGAGACTGAAGATCCTAAATCATGCCAAAAACCTATTAGAGCTAATAAACAAGTTCAGGTAGACTGTGGGGTATAAGATAGATATAGAAAAATCAACAGAATTTGCATATGATTGCAATAAATGAACCAAAAATGAAATTAGGAAAACCATTACAGTTGACAGAACATTTCTAGTAGCATCAAAAAGAATAAAATAAATAAAAATTAATTTAACCAGGTAAGTGCAAGACTTAGACATTACAAAATATTGTTGCATGAGATAAAAAGGATATAAATGCATAGAAAGACATGCTGTATTCTTGGGTAAGGAAAAATATTGTTAAGATGGAAATATTACCCAAAGCAATCTAAAGATGCAATGCAGTCTCTATCAAAATTCCAATTGTCTTTTATTTTTTGAGAAGTGAACAAGCCAGCTCTAAAATTCATTAAAAATTATAAGACAGCATGAATAGTTAAAACAATCTTAGAATGAAGTCAAAATATTACAACTTCCCAAATTTATAAGTTTATATTTTATGTTGGATAAGATAGTATAGTGTTCAATATAACATAGTTGATTATTAATGTGCTTTAATAAAAAACAAAACAGTGTTAGTTTCAGGTTACAGCAGTGATTCAGCCTGCAATGCAGGAGATGATCCCTGGGTTGGGAAGACCCCCTGGAGAAGGGAAAGGCTACCCACTCCAGTATTCTGGCCTGGAGAATTCCATGGACTGTATAGTCCATGGGGTTGCAAAAAGTCAGACAGGACTGAGCGACTTTCACTTCACGTCACTTCATTCTTTTTCAAACTCTTATTCTAAGCCTTCTAATTCATTTTCTAAGTCTGTGAGATTTGTTTTTGTTTTACAAATAAGTTCATTTGTGTCTTTTTTGAAGATTCTGCCCATAAGGGATATCATGTGATATTTGTCTTTCTTTCTCTGACTCACTTCATTTAGTATGATAATCTAAATGTAAATACAAATACATATATACACCCCTCTAATTAACCATCAACACAGTCATCTTTTCCAGTGACATACCTTGTATAGATAATTGGAAAGATATCAGTAATTGTATTTATCTTTTAATATAAAATTGATTATATATTTATACTTTAAGAAATTCAAAATTGCATATGGATTTATTCTACAGTTAGATAATACTTATAAGAAAATAATCACTCATGTACCTTTCTGAGAAATACTGCTCATCTTTTAAATATGGATAAAGATTCCATCTTTATTGTTATAGTATATCAATATTTTATTATTAACAATCATGTGCATAATCTACATTGAAAATCCTTTTTTTAGAATCATTGTTCATGCAATAATTTGAAAAACATTTATTTAGCATGTAACATGTACAAGCAACTCTGGCATATAATAGAAATATAAGAAAATTATATGTTTTGAGTGAAGATAAAGGACATATTTTTGAAATCTAAATAGCACTGCAGAATGAATTAAAATTTAAATTCTTCCCAGCTCTAATTGTAACATAAATTCTCCATAATTAAAATTGTGCTGCTTATATAATGTAAATATATGCTTCCCCAACATAATACAATGTGGTTGGTTTTACTACTGCAGACATATTCTCAACAATTTAATACAAACATCTTAACTGAGGTCAAGTGTTGTTTGAAATCCACCTGATAAACATGATATACCTTTTAAAATTATCCAAAAATTCCATACCATTTTCAGCTAAGTCTGAATGGAAAGACAAATAACATATGATATCTCTTATTGATATCTGACGAATCTAAAATATAACACAAATGTTATTATCTATGAAACAGAAACAGACTCAGATATAGAGAGCAGATTTGTGGTTGTCAAGAGAGGGGGAAGTGCCGGGGTCCAGCCCCTGTGGATCCAGGGTAATTCGAAGGGAATCAGCAAGGAAAACTTACTTATTTAGAAATATAAAAAGAGACTAGGAAGAAATAGTATAGTAGGAAAATTAGTGGAGAAAAAAGGCTGAATAACTTGGTTTACGCGGAACACTAATAAAACCTCGAGACAAGAGGTTTGCACCATCTACGTTAGGCCACCGGCGCCCACTTGAATAGCGGAGGGTGCCCAGCCTTGGGCTCCCTCTCGCGTGGGTCTTAGAAGCCAGGGCAAGTAAGTAGACATGGTGAGCCTCCACACTCCAGATGGGAATTCAGCCTGAAAAGGAGAGGGAGGGAGAGGGAGAAAGAGAGAGAGAGGAAGTCAACATGGGGGGAACCAGATTTCCAAGAAACCAGTTCAAGAAGCTGGTCTGAGAAACTGGTCCATCCTTTATTGTCCAGAAAGGCTTTTTATACTTTTGATTGTACATAGATATCAACGGATAATACAAAATTATGCAGTGTCAGCAGCCCTGACTCTTATTGAGACCAGGCTTTCTCTCTGCATACCTAGTTGTATATACAAGTCTTAGGTGATTTACATCATCTTCTGGCCAGAAGGCCAATTAGCATTTTATGGCCCTTTTCTGATAAGGGTCTGCCAACCAGAAAACTTAAAAGTGTTGTTCTTTCTAAAGTCTGGTACCACTCTCAAAAAGCACTAAATAAAGTTACATTCTTACATAGCAAGGACACAACAATTTACAACAAAGAAAGAGGAGTATAGTGATTTATAACAAAGAGAAAACTCACTAACTCAAAAGTCTAGTGTTGGTAACATCAAAACTACTATATTCCTTTTTCTATATCCCAATTACATTGATTAATATCCTTCAGGTGCCTAAAAGATAAAGAATATGGAGGCCTCGCAGCAGTCATTGACTCAACAGTGAAACCCATCACCAATATAATTTTTAGCTTTTTAGAAAAGGCTCTGTATCTTTAAGATGCTTTAAGCTTCATGCCTCTCTCGGTTGGGGGCTGTAAACAATTCATAAGTTGTAAAGTCCGGGGGAACCTGTCACGCAAGTTAGAGAGCCAATCAGAGGGATTTGAGCTGAAACATTCCTTTCATATGTAGGAGACCAGTTGGAGCTCTAAGTTAACTTTTTCCAGAGAAAGGTGGTTGGGGATAGCCCCCTGTAATGTCAGAAGAGTATAGTATAGCAGACAGTAAACAGACAGATTTTGGTTTCGGGGTAGATGCTCAGACAGAGGACCCCTTGAGACCTGACTCGCCTTGCCTGTCAGGTCTCTCCACGTGACCTTGTCATGGGTGGGATCTCCTGTGCTGGCTCATGGCAGGAAAGGGTACAGGGGAAAGTTGGATTGGGAATTTGGGGTTAGCAGATGCAAACTAGTGAATGCTAAGTTGCTTCAGTCATGTCCGACTCTTTGCAACCCTATGGACAGTTGCCTGCCGGGTTCCTCTGTCCATGGGATTTTCCAAGCAAGAATACTGGAGTGGGTTGTCATTTCCTTCTCCAAACTAGTATATGTAGGATGCATAAACAATAATGGGCTTCCCTGGTAGCTCAGATGGTAAAAAAATCTGCCTGCAATGTAGGAAAACCAGGTTCAATCCCTGGGTCTGGAAGATCCCCTGGAGAAGGAAGTGGCAACCCACTCCAGTCTTCTTGCCTGGAGAATTTCATGGACAGAGAAGCCTACAGTCCATGGGGTCACAGAGTTGGACATGACTGAGCAACTAACACACGCTAAAAACAATAATGGGTAAGTGTGTGTGTGTGTGTGTTTTCATGCACACACACGTCTAAATTGCTTTGCTCTGTGCCAGAAACTCATATAATATTGTAAATCAAATTTACTTCAATTTTTAAAATTCCACATTCAAAGCATAAAAATCCACCAATAAAATCAGTAGCTATTAAACCATAGTGCACCTTGTATCTGTATATTCTTAAATTTAGTTATGTTTAGCATCAAGGAATCAGTTTTGAGTTGTGCTTAATATTTAGACTTCATCCCCACCAAATCATTTTTGAAAGTGAATGGATAAATCATTTACAAAACATGGAGTCCTGTAGGACTTCAAAGGTATTTGAAAGTGAAAAGGACTTTGAGAACAGCAGTTCAGCAAGTGCATGATATGCTGTTCCCTGTGGCTCAGTCATGTACTGGAGAAAGCCTTAAAAGCTGAGGTAAGATGTTTACTGCCTGGAATAGAACACTCTAATATTAAGCCCAATTATCAGCCTCCTTTTGTATTTTCAACCTTGTTGCAAAACTTGTGCAGTCAGCATTAATCCTTGGTGGAAACTCCATGGAATTTGCTGAAAAATCCCAAGGAATATAAATTTCTTTGAATAGATTGACAAGGCCATATCACATTATGATTTAGAGCCAAATGATTTAAGCCTTTGCATTTTCATGAACTTCTAGTGGTTGACAATGACACACTGAAATGATTGAAGTGCTGTGAGGGAAATAAAAATCTTACAGTGCTAGGGGAGGAGTGTTGTCTGTATTAACTATTTCTTGGCTCTTACCACTATCCTGAAGATTCTGATCAGCTTTAAAAAAATCAAGTAAAAGATACTGATTTTTTTTTTAATTTTAAGCAGCAGCTCTCTTGACACTGCTGCTACTATATAAGTTGAAGAAATAGTTTTTCTGAGCTCTTAAAAACAGTTATGACTATTGCCTAGGGTGGAAACACACTTCTACATATTTCATATAAGTCTTTAAGCATGAAGAAGATCTACATAATCTCATCTAGTCATTTCCTGTGATAGGTAAGGATTTTTATGTTATTCCTTCTATGGTTCAATATCAAAAAGGGTGAATAGATTTCTTGCTGAGAATGGAAAGGTAGATTTTGTACCTTGTCACCCTGTGGCTATCAGTTGAGCAAGTATAAAGTAAATTTGGTAGGCATCAAGATGGTAGTGTAGAAAGATTCTCAGCTCACTTCCTTCCATAGGTACCCCCAAATTACAACTGCTTACAGAGCAGCTATATCTGAGAACAACCTGAAGAGTAGCAGAAGATTTTCTACAGTTAATCAAGGAGATACAATACTATGGGTAGAAGCAACAGAAATGCAGGTTAGTCAGCACCCATGTTCTCAGTGTAGGGACTGACAACTCACACCTGGGAGGGAAGTCACAATTGCAGAGATCCTCCCCAAGGGCTGAGGGATCCGAGTCACACCTCAGAGTCCCCAAGCGGGAGGGGGCCCTGCACCAGGACGAGTAATCTCCCAAACATTAGCTTTGAAAGTCATCAAGGGTTATGCTTGGGATGGACAGAGGGGTGCGGAAAACTTGAGATCCTCCCTTGGTTGTTAGGTTGTGTATCTGAATATTCAGGGCCACCTCAACCAATTTTCTAGTAATTTTAGCTCCAATTAATAAAACTTACCTGAGTGAATTATTTAATTAGAGTTGTATGTTAATCAAGTTCTAGTTTTATCATTTCTTGGACATTTATTGTTGCTATTCAATTGCTAAGTTGTGTTTGACTCCGAGACTCCGTGGACTGCAGCACGCCAGACTTCCCTATGGAGTTTGCTCAAACTCACATCCATGGAGTCGGTGATGCCCTCTAGTCATCTCATAGTCTATCACCTCTTCTCCTGCCCTCAATCTTTCCCAGCGTCAGGGTCTTTTCCAATGAGTCATCATATTTATTAGCTATCTGTTTTTCTATATAAGCCTGTATTTTTTTCCCCTTAGCAGCTTGGAATATTTGGTTACCGTGAAACACACGTCCTACTAGAAAGTAGACTATGTTAAATTTTTCTTTTTTTTCTTTTTCAAAGTAAAATTTTGGTTATAAGTCATCTTAGATGAGGAGAAAGGTACTTTGTTAGGCAATCTCTTTCTGGAACATCCTTTTAAACTTGCAGATATTCAGAGATTTAAAGCATTTCAGTCAATTACATTCGTTGTTCTTCTGATTCTCAAATTGTCAGTTTTTTCACTCTGGATCCCTTAAAGTCGGCACAAGGATTCTTCTATTATGACCCAATTAATCTCTAACAGCTTGTTTTTTGTCACAATAAGCTATCCCAAGCTCTTGTTCTTTTCCTTATCAAGACATAGCCATTTTTAGCTGTAAATGGTTTTGCAGTCCACAATGTGACTTTAGAGGCATTAATTGCAAGAAAATTGTTCAGAGCAAGAAATGTGACTTTAGAAGTCATGTTTTTAATATTTCTTGTTCAGTTTTAGTGTATAACATAATTAGTTTGATTTTATATTTTATTTTTTCTTTTACTGAAACTACGGATTGACAGTATCAAATTATTTCTCTCTCACAATGTACAAAATACGCCAATTCCTACACACCTAAAAATTAGAATTTAAAAATGAAGAATGACATTAAAATTATTGAAGTTTTTTTGTGTGTCTTTAGAATACAGCCTACTAAATATATAGTATAGCTTTCTCTCATTTGCAAATTATACCCTGGTTTAGTTTCTAATTCAATACATAGTTACCTTCATTCATTTTGGGAAATTCTTTTCTGTATAAAGGATTTCTTTATGTTTGTATTTTTATCAATTAAATGGTTGTGAAATATTTTACTGTTTTTAGTTTATAGTTCTCATAGCATAAGTGAGTCTGAAGAACTTTTCGTGTTTAATATTATTTGTATCTCTTTCAATGAATTTCTACAAATGTCAAATATCTTTTTGTATTGGGCTATTATCTTCTGTATTTTTAGCTCTTTTTATTTGGGGATGATTACTTTTTATCTGTGATATAAATGTAAATATTATTTCCAAGATAGTCATTTATCTTTTGATATATCAATATTTCCTGTTTTTGACAATGTAGAAATTTTGATTCAGCTAATCAAATTAATTTATTTCCTAATGGATTCTGGACTTTGAGACCTAGTTAGAGAGACCATATACAGTCCAGATTTTAAAGGAATTAATTTATATTTCATTTTAATATTTGCATGAATTTATTTATTTTCATTGTGTTGGATATGTGTGGAATTTATCTTGGTTTATAATATATAGACCAAATTCATATTTTCCCAAATGGTTATCTAGTAATTTCAAAGTTTTTCATGAAAAAGTTGTTAGTATTAGAGGTATACTGACATTGACCTTGATCAGTACTCCACACTGCCTATCCAAGTGAGGATGATATACTTGCTGTGGATTTTAATAGTTGCAATTAAAAATTGCCATTTTAGACTCAAATTTCAGGATTACACAAATGAACAGATTTCCAACCATAGCAAATTTTTGACCTACTTCTCTTAGTCCTTAGAAATTGTAGTACATATACACACACATTTAAAATATGTGAACATTTGTAAATGCAAAAATAGTTTTCTGAAGATAAAGAAGTAGAATATTTGGCTTATTTTTCCTCCATTTAATACATTTGGGTACAATTTTATTCCTGTAGAAACAGGTATACATTTATATTACAGTAAACACAAAATCAAGCTATTTAAATATAATATATGCACATAAAGAATTTCTAATTTTAAATTATTTTTTTGCCTAAAATTCTGGATCTATAAAATGTTTGCTTCATGAGAGAATGTTAATATTAGATCAGAATCTCTATCATACATTGGTAAGCCAAAAGTAAATAAGCTTCATTTATAGAGACGTATTAATTGAAAATATTTTTAAGAAATAAATATAGATTAAAAATAAAATGCATACTGGCCACACTTCATTAACTTGGAATAGTATTAAGTTACACTAACATTCCTAAAGGACTTTCTGAAAGTCATTTAATTCTTAGTTGTTGTTTAGTGACTAAGTTGTTTCTGACTTTTGCTACCCCATGGACTGAAGCATGCCAAACTCCTCTGTCCTCCACTGCCTCCTAGAGTTTGCTCAAATTCATGTTCAAGTTCTTAGGTACCAGTTGCTAAAAATAGAAAGGTAAATCATTTAAAAAAGCATACCTACATTTTTCAAAATCTTATTGGTGAAGGACTAAAGTGGCCTTGATGTCAAGTTATCTTGTTTTTTGTCAGTCAATATTATATCTGGTTTTATGGGACAATTATTTTAAAGTTGGTTTTTCAAGTTTAATATTTATTGTCTTAGTGAAATAGATCTCAACTGGAATGTAATCAATGGGCATTTTATTATTAAGGAATTAGCTGAGAATTATATATTTTATTTTTCTTGAGATCTAAGAGAACATGGACAACTTTCCAAAAGAATTAAGACGAAAGACTAGGCTGGCATGTTATAAGAATTTTATGCTCATTTGTGTACTGGGATTAAAAGCATAAAGTAACATCTGTTTGCAAATGATGCATTGGAACAATGCCTCTCTGAGTTTTGCAGTCAAGTTCATAGGAAAGTTATTAGTACTAATTCTAAGTTGAGGAACTGATTAAAGGGAAAATTAAAATCTACCTCTAGCATTTGAATAAGTATTCTGATTGAAAATCTAATATCCATAAGAAATTATGGGATTCATAATGCATACTTATACAAAAGACTTGATATTCTG
Organism: Capra hircus; assembly: GCF_001704415.2. Classification (NCBI taxonomy): domain Eukaryota; kingdom Metazoa; phylum Chordata; class Mammalia; order Artiodactyla; family Bovidae; genus Capra; species Capra hircus. Next base: position 38,278,559 of record NC_030828.1, on the reverse strand, counting down.
TTTTCCCTTATTGTGTAGCTTTAAAAAGTAAATGGAACTCTTTGTTTCCAAATATTAAGTAAATAAATGATTTGTATTTTCAGGTGAGGTATAGACCTGTAGGTTCATGAGAGATACAGTTTATCATTTCAAATTTTAGGAAGCAAAATAAGGTCATATTGCTTCTTTTAAAAATCTTATTTATTATGGTGAATCAAAACACATATTACTATAAACATTTGCAGAGATTTCTGACTTCAAGGCAGTTTGAGGAAATGAGATAAATATGTTCATAACTATTTGTAATCCATTGCAGAATAAGAGAAAAACAATGTAAGTGTGACTGCAAAAATGGAATATTGATAGTTATGGTTGAACATAAAGGATATAATTTTTATTAGGGTTTTTGATGCATAAGTAGGATTTCAAAAAGTGGGTGTGTGTTTGTGAAGAGGGGAAAAGGCTGGGTTCCTACATCAGGCATAAACAGGACATGTCAGAAAAGGAAGAATATTAGATCCAGCAAAGACATGAATATAGAAAAGTTGACGATATAATTCCAGAGAATTATGGTGCATTTGTTATGACCACAAAACAGAATAAAGAAGAATCTTTTAACCATAAAAATGAGAATTCAGTGGTCTCAAAAGTTGACTTTATTATTATTATTTTAAATATGTAGAGCTCTGAGTGCTGTAGTTAGAGTTCTCCTGAGACACACAACTAGGATGTGTGTAGATTATATGCATACAAACCACACACAGGGTTGGGCAAAAAGTTCATTCAGGTATATATATGAAGGGAGAGAGATATTTATTATGTTAAAACATACATAGCATAAAATCTACATTTTTAAGTGTACAATTGAGTGGCTTCAGTGCATTCACAATGTTGTGTTAACATTACACTATTAAGTTAAATAATAACACTGTTACATATTTTAGATATTATCAACATTTTTTGAAACCTTTTGGTTATGCTTCCAAGTCTGTTTTTACTTATAAAATTTACTTAGTTATGAGATGTCTTCACATATATTTTAAGAATAAGCAACACAAAATTTATTTTGAAGTTTGGAATCTAGGATGTCCCATCTCCAAATCTTCTGTGATCTTTGGTGAACCATTTACTTTCTGGGTTTGTATTTCCTCATTTGTAAATTGAGAGTAGTAAAATACACAATCCAAAATACCACAATAACAAAATATAATTTTGTTATTACACAACAGGGTGTGTGATCTGTGAGGCCACAGAGGGGTCTAAGGTTAGAAGGACTTTGCAATTATATTAATCCCATTTTGAAATTCTTAATAATTTGAATAAGGAATCTTGCATTTTAATTTTACACTGCCCCCTGCAAATTGTATAGTTACTTCTTGATGAAAATTGCTATGTTTTTAGGATTAAATGATGTGGGTGAGATCCTTAAGTATATCTTCCTTATTTTATTTATCATATTAAAAAAGTAAATTTTCTAAGGGAAGAAATGTAAAGAAAGAAAAAATCAGAAAACTTCAGCTCCCATATCTCTACTTCTATATACACAGCACTATGCTCAGGACTGAAATTGTATCACCTTGACTGGCTACTGAGAAAAGTCAAGCATTTTGATTTACCAGCTCAAGAGCTTTCCAAGTGTTCTTTTCAGGCAATATCTTTAAACAGCAATATGGTTGTGACAGGTTGGATTACAACATTTAGTGCTTTTCCAGAAGTTCTTAGATTTTACGTGCTTTCTGCCTTTCAGAAAGATCTGTACCAGACATCTCAGATATGAAATAAATGTATTTTTATTGCGTATTCTGGAGTATGTAATGTCACCCTAACATTGACAGGAAATACATTTTTTCCTAGCAGAATGCTTGAATAGTCAAGTGATCTCAAACATTGAATACTCTCTAGTCATAAACTTTAAAAATAATCAGGCTGGGACTATATACTTATTGCCAACATATAAAACAAATACACATTCTATATTTTGAAAGTTAGGTGAAGGAAAGCTTTTGATAATTTATATCTTAGAATTGGTAATAAAAGAAACAGTACTAAGCTAAGGAACTAATGAGTAAAAAATAGATTTTGCATGCCTTACTGAACAGAGAATTATCATGAGTTTCTCCTTGTGATATGAAAGTTGCAGATGGTTAATTACTATTAATACAGAAGGACTTGCCATAATAAACCTATTGTTATAAATTTCACAAACTTTTCACATTGCTATAGTCACGATGTTTTGAAATAAGTTAGATCTAAGAACATTCAAAAACATGTTTCTACCAACTTATTTTGTCTTCTGATATTTCCACCATTTTGAGCATCCAAAATATAGAATAATCTAATGTTATTTATAACAACTCTTTATATTACCTCCTTCTCCTTAGAAGGCATGTCCTCAAATCACCTTAATCATGATTTTCCAGGTGAAAATAGCACTCTTTTATTATATCTATAAAAGTTTATTAGGCACTGCCTATATGCATTATTTATACTAAATATTAGAAAATAATGCTGTACAATGTAATTATAATCTCTCAGGCAGTTCAAGTCTGTTTTAAGCACAGACAAAATATTTCAAATAATGTCCACAATGTATATCTAACCCTTTGAAGACACTGTACAAAAGCCCATGGTAGATACTATACTTGATCTTAGCCAAATATCAATAATTACTTTAAATGTAAATGGATTAAATTCTCCAACCAAAAGACATAGACTGGTTGAGTGGATACAAAAACAAGACCCATATATATGCTGTCTACAAGAAACCCACTTCAGATCTAAAGACACATAGAGACTGAAAGTGAGAGGATGGAAAAATATATTCCATGCAAATGGAAAGCAAAAGAAAGCTGGAGTAGCAATCCTCATATCAGACAAAATAGACCTTAAAATAAAGAATATTACAAGAGATAAGGAAGGACATTATCTAATCATCAAGGGATCAATCCAACAGGAAGACAAAACAATTGTAAATATCTATGCACCCAACAAAGGAGCACCTCACTACATAAGACAAACATTAACAGACATAAAAGGAGAAACTGATAGTAACACAACAATAATAGGAGACTTTAACACCCCCCTCACATCAATGGGCAGATCATCCAAACAGAAAATTAATAAGGAAACACAAGTCTTAAATGATACATTAGATGAGGTAGATCTCATTGATATCTTCCAGACATTCATCCAAATGCAGAAGAATACAGCTTCTTTTCAAGTGCACATGGAATATTCTCCAGGATGGACCACATCTTGGGTCACAAGTCAAACCTCAGTAAATTTAAGAAAATTGAAATTATATCAAGCATCTTTTCTGACCACAACGCTATGAGACTAGATATCAATTACAAAAAAAGAAAAAAACCCTGTAAAAAACGCAAACACATGGAGATTAAACAATACGTTTCTAAATAACCAACAGGCTACTGAAGAAATTAAAGGAGAAATCAAAAAATTTCTAGACACAAATGACAATGAAAACATGACAACTCAAAACCTATCGGATGCAGCAAAAGCAGTTCTAAGAGGAAAGTTTATAGCAATATAATCCTACCTCAAGAACAAGAAAAACATCGAATAGAAAACCTAAGTTTACACCTAAAACAACTGGAAAAAGAAGAAGAAAATATCCCAAAATTAGAAGAATGAAAGACATCATAAAGATTAGAGCAGAAATAAGTGAAAAAGGAATTACAGAAAAAATAGTAAAGATCAACAAAACTAAAAGGTGGTTCTTTGAGAAGATAAACAAAATTGACAAACTTTTAGCCAGACTTATCAAAAAAAAAAAAAAAAGAAAGAAGAATAAAATCAACAAAATGAGAAATGAAAAGGAGAGGTTACAACAGACAATGCAGAAATACAAAGGATTATAAGAGACTATTATGAACAATTATATGGCAATAAAATGTATAACCTGGAAGAAATGGACAGATACTTAGAAAAGTTCAATCTTCCAAGACTGAACCAGGAAGAAATAGAAATTATGAACAACCCAATTACAAGCACTGAAACTGAAGCTGTGATAAAAAATCTCCCAAAAATCTAACACCCAGGACCAGAGGGCTTCACAGGAGAAATCTATCAAACAATTGCAGAAAAGTTAATGCCTATCCTTCTAAAACTCTTTCAAAAAATTGCAGAGGAAAGAACACTTCCAAAGTCATTCTATGAGGCCATCATCATCCTGATAGCAAAAGCAGACAAAGCCAACACAGAAAAATAAAACTATAGGTCAATATCACTGAGGAACATAGATGCAAAAGTCCTCAACAGAATTAAAGGCCATATATGATTAGTCTACAGCAAACATTATTCTCAATGGTGAAAAACTTAAAGCATTTCCCCTAAGATCAGAAACAAGACAAGGGTGTCCACTTTCACCACTGTTATTCAACATAGTTTTGAAAGTCTTAGCTATAGCAATCAGAGAAGAATAAGAAATAAAAAGGAATCCAGATTGGAAAAGAAATAAAGCTCTCACTGTTTGCAGATGACGTGATACTGTACATCAGTTCAGTTCAGTTGCACAGTCGTGTCTGACTCTTTGCGACCCCATGAATTGCAGCACGCCAGGCCTCCCTGACCATTGCCAACTCCCAGAGTTCACTCAAACTCACATCCATTGAGTCAGTGATACCATCCAGCCATCTCATCCCCTGTTGTCCCCTTTTCCTCCTGCCCTCAATCCCTCCCAGCATCAGAGTCTTTTCCAATGAGTCAACTCTTCACATGAGGTGGCCAAAGTACTGGAGTTTCAGCTTTAGCATCATTCCTTCCAAAGAACACCCAGGGCTGATCTCCTTTAGAATGGACTGGTTGGATCTCCTTGCAGTCCAAGGGACTCTCAAGAGTCTTCTCCAACACCACAGTTCAAAAGCATCAATTCTTCAGCACTCAGCTTCACAGTCCAACTCTCACATCTATACATGACTACTGGAAAAACCATAGCCTTGACTAGATGGACCTTTGTTGGCAAAGTAATGTCTCTGCTTTTCAATATGCTATCTAGGTTGGTCATAACTTTCCTTCCAAGGAGTAAGCGTCTTCTAATTTCATGGCTGCAATCACCATCTGCAGTGATTTTGGAGCCCCCCAAAAATAAAATCTGACACTGTTTCCCCATCTATTTCCCATGAAGTGATGGGACCAGATGCCATGATCTTCGTTTTCTGAATGTTGAGCTATAAGCCAGATTTTTCTTTCTCCTCTTTCACTTTCATCAAGAGGCTTTTTAGTTCCTCTTCACTTTCTGCCATAAGGGTGGTGTCATCTGCATATCTGAGGTTATAGATATTTCTCCTGACAATCTTGATCCCAGCTTGTGCTTCTTCCAGCCCAGCATTTCTCATGATGTACTCTGCATAGAATTTAAATGAGAACATATATCCTTGACGTACTCCTTTTCCTATTTGGAACCAGTCCTGTTGTTTCATGTCCAGTTCTAACTGTTGCCTCCTAACCTGCATATAGGTTTCTCAAGAGGCAGGTCAGGTGGTCTTGTATTCCCATCTCATTCAGAATTTTCCACAGTTTATTGTGATCCACACAGTGAAAGGTTTTGTACATAGAAAACCCTAAAGATAGCATCAGAAAATTACTAGAAGTAATCAGTGAATTTAGCAAAGTTGCAGGATACAAAATCAATACACAGAAATCACTTTCATTTCCATACACTAATAATGAAAAAATCAGAAAGAGAAATTAAGGAATCAATCTCATTCACCACTGTAACAAAAAGAATAAAATACCTAGGAATAAATTTACCTAAGGAGAAATGTACACAGAAAATTATAAGATGCTAATGAAATAAACCTAAAGATGACATAAACAGATGAAGAGATATTCCATGTTCCTGGGTAGGAAGAATCAATATTGTGAAAATGACTATACTACCAAGGGCAATCTACAGATTCAATGTGGTCCCTATCAAATTAACAATTGCATTTTTCACAGAACGAGACCAAAAAATTTCACAGTTCATATGGAAACAGAAAAGACCCTGAATAGCCAAAGCAGTCTTGAGAAAGAAGAATATAGTTGGAAGAATCAACCTTCCTGACTTCAGATTATCCTACAAAGCTACAGTCATCAAGACAATATGGTACTGGCACAAAAACAGAAATATAGATCAATGGAACAAGATAGCCCAAAAATAAACCCATGCACCTATGGGTACTTTATTTTTGACAAAGGAGGCAAGAATATACAGTGGGGCAAAGACAGCCTCTTCAGTAAATGGTGCTGGGGAAACTGGACAGCTACATGTACGAGAATAAAATTAGAACACTTCCTAACACTGTACACAAAGATAAACCCAAAATAGATTAAAGAACTAAATGTAAGACCAGAAACTATAAAACCCTTAGAGGAAAACATAGGCAGAACGCTCAATGACATAAATCAAAGCAAGATCCCCTATGACCCACCTCCTACAGTAATGGAAATAAAGACAAAAGTAAACAAGTGGAACCTGATTGAACTTAACAACTTTTGCACAGCAAAGGAAACTATAAGCAAGGTGAAAAGACAACCCTCAGAATGGGAGAAAATAATAGCAAATGAAACAACTGACAAAGGATTAATTTCCAAGATATACAAGCAACTCATACAACTCAATACCAGAAAAAAAAAAACCCAATCAAAAAGTGGGAAAAGACCTAAACAGACATTTCTCCAGAGAAGACATACAGATGGCTAACAAACACAGGAAAAATGCTCAACATCACTCATTATTAAAGAAATGCAAATCAAAACTACAATGAGATATCACCTCACATCGATTAGAATGGCCATCATCAAAAATCTACAAACAATAGATGGTGTGGAGAAAAGGGAACACTCTTACACTGTGGGTAGGAATGTAAATTGAAACAGCCACTATGGAAGATGGTATGGAAATTCCTTTAAAAACTAGGAATAAAGCCTCCATATGACCCAGCAATCCCTCTCTTAGGCCTATACCCTGCTGCTGCTGCTGCTGCTTAGTCACTTTACTCATGCCCATCTCTGTGCAACCCTATGGACTGTGGCCCTCCAGGCTCCTCTGTCCATAGGATTCTCCAGGCAAGAATACTGGAGCGGGTTGCCATTTCCTTCTCCGGCTGTACCCTGAGGAAACCAAAATTGAAAGAGACACATGCATCCCATTTTTCATTGCAGCACTATTTACAATAGCTAGAACATGTCACCAACCTAGATGTCCATTGACAGTTGAATGGATAAAAAACTTGTTGTACATATACACAACAGAATATTATTCAACAATAAAATGGAATGCATTTGAGTCCATTCTAATGAGGTGGATGAACCTAAAGCATCTTATACAGAGTGAAGTAAGTCAGAAAGAGAAAGATAAAAATTGTATACTAATGCATATATACAAAATCTAGAAAAATGGTACTAAAGAATTTATTTGCAGGGCAGCAATGGAGAAACAGACATAAAGAATAGACTTATGGACTTGGGGAGAGGGGAAGAGAGGGTGAGATATGTGGAGAGAGTAACATGGAAACTTACATTACCATATGGAAAATAGTTAGCCAACAGGAATTTGCTGTATATCTCAGGAAACTCAAACAGGGGCTCTGTATCAACCTAGAGGTGTGGGAAGGGGAGGGATATGGGGGGAAGTTTCATATCTATGGCTGATTCATGTTGAGGTTTGACAGAAAACAACAAAATTCTGTAAAGCAATTATCATTCAATTAAAAAATAAATTACTTTTTTTTAAAAGTCCATGGTAAAATTCCATGTATTCCAAAAACTTTTTGTATCAAATATTAATGTTTTTCCTAATTATTTTGTACATAAATAAGAATGTGGATTCACTGGATTTAAGGTTTGGTTCAGTCAATAAATATACTTTTTGGTGACTGCATAAAAATAGAACAGGGTATTATGAAAAGAAACAAGTACATTATGATACTTTTGAGTCAGTCTCATTTTAAATAGCTTCCCGCTGTGATAAAGTCACTTTATGATAACTACAGTATGACCTAGGCATGTCATGACTTCTCAGGGTATCTTCATTTCTAAAAGAGTTTAATGGTTGTTGTTAGTCATGTGATCAAAGAAAAATTTCATTGCTTTCCCACAAATTTTACTGATAATACATTTTCCAAGGATATCATTAAGTAGAACTATTCTTTCATTAACCCTGGAACTAATTCTAATCTGTTTCTATCTAGTTCATTATTTTCTCTTGACCTTATTTTCATCATAGACTTGTATTAAAGGAACACACTCTTATTTCATTTGTTCAGATATGTTAAAATATCTTGTTAATAATATACATTGTCTAATCACTATAAATTATAATTATTATATATAGACATATTAAATTAACTCAATATAAACAGACTTAAATTTTATATACATTTAAACATAGTATATGTACAAAATTATATGTATGTGTATATCATACTATTTTCTCAATAAATCATTTTAATAAACTGCCTCCTAAAAATGGTAGATCACACATATTTGAAGTTTTTCTCCAGAAACCTCACTCAAATGATAGAAAAAAAATAAGAATATTACCAACAAAGTAAAACAAAATGAAACAAGGGTGGATAGAAGAATTCGATACTTTAAACAGGGAAAGAGTTTAGGTGAATAGCAACTAACATAACAGAGCAGAGCAAAGTGCAGAGTAAGTGACTGCCAAGAGGATTCAAAGGAAAAATCAGGTAATCACCTTGAATAAATCCCTAGAAACTTTACAGAATATGCCAAGAGTATGGAAGGGCATGATACAAAGGCTGAAAACAGAATAGGTGAAATCTCACTATCCAGAATATGTTCCTATATTTAAATCTTCTACCTCACAAAAGAATAAAGAACAATTGCTTACTCTTGAGAAATCTACCATATTCAGATACACCAGCCATATGGTAATGAAAGAGTGAATACACAGACTGAGAAAAAAGTCATTAAGTGAAAGCTTATATATTGAATTATGTGAAACCTCAGCTCTGCTCTTTCTCCCTGATCCCATAACACTCTTTGCCAAGCATATATCCCGTTTTTCTCCCTGCTCCAGCAGAGGTATTACATGATTCTCCTCTGAAGAAGTAGAATGGCCTCAAAGAATAGTCATCTCTCAAGAGTTCTACAGTTTTTGATCTTACATTTAGGCCTTTAATCCATTTTGAGTCTATCTTTGTGTACGGTGTTAAGAAGTGTTCTAATGTCATTCTTTTGCATGAAGCTATTCAATTTTCCCAGCACCATTTACTGAAGAGACTATCATTGCCCCATTGTATATTCTTGCCTCTTTTGTCAGAAATAATGTGTCCATAGTTGTGTGGGTTTATTTCTGTGCCTTCTATTTTGTTCCATTGGTTTATCTTTCTGTTTTTGTGCCAGTACTATATTGTATTGATGACTATAGCTTTGTAGTATAGTCTGAGGGCAGGCAGGTTGATTCCTCCAGCTTCATTCTTCTTTCTCAAGATTGCTTTGCTTTTGGGGGGGTCTTTTGTGTTTCCATATGAATTGTGAAATTTTTGTTCTAGTTCTGTGAAAAATGCCATTGGTAATTTGATAGGGATTGCATTGAATCTGTCAATTGCTTTTTTTTTTTTTAGGTTTTATTTATTATTTTTTTTACCTTGACTTCTTTTTTTTTAATTTTTAAAATTTTTATTTTTACTTTATTTTGCTTTACAATACTGTATTGGTTTTGCCATACATTGACATGAATCCACCAGAGGTGTACATGACTTCCCAACCCTGAACCCCCCTCCCACCACCCTCCCCATATCATCTCTCTGGATCATCCCAGTGCACCAGCCCCAAGCATCCTGTATCCTGTATCGAACCTAGGCTAGCGATTTGTTTCTTACATGATAGTATACATGTATCAATGCCATTCTCCCAAATCATCCCACCCTCTCCCTCTCCCACAGAGTCCAAAATTCTGCTCTTTACATCTGTGTCTCTTTTGCTGCCTTGCACACAGGGTTATCATTACCATTTTTCTAAATTCCATATATATGCATTAGTATACTGTATTGGTGTTTTTCTTTCTGGCTTACTTCACTCTGTATAATTGGCTCCAGTTTCATCCACCACATTAGAACTGATTCAAATGTATTCTTTTTAATGGCTGAGTAATACTCCATTGTGTATATGTACCACAGCTTTCTTATCCATTTGTCTGCTTTAGATAGCATAGTTATTTTCACAATATTGTTTCTTCTTACCCAAGAACATGGAATATCTCTCCATCTATTTATGTTATCTATGATTTCTTTCATCAGTGTATTATAGTTTTCTGTAATTAGCTCTTTTGTCTTCTTCAGTTCAGTTCAGTTCAATCATTCAGTCATGTCTGACTCTTTGCGACCCCATGAATCACAGCACTCCAGGCCTCCCTGTCCATCACCAACTCCCGGAGTTCACTCAGACTCACATCCATCGAGTCAATGATGCCACCCAGCCATCTCATCCTCTGTCATCCCCTTCTCCTCCTGCCCCCAATCCCTCCCAGCGTCTTCTTAGGTAGGTTTATTCCTAGGTATTTTATTCTTTTTGTTGCAATGGTGAATCGGATTGATTCCTTAATTTTTCTTTCTGATCTTTCATTATTAGTGTATAGAAATGCAAGTGATTTCTGTGTATTGACTTTGTATCCTGCAACTTTGCTAAATTCACTGATTAGCTCTAGTAATTTTCTGACAGTATCTTTAGGGTTTTTCTGTGTATAGTATCATGTTGTCTGCAAACAGTGAGAGTTTTACTTCTTCTTTTGCAATCTAGATTCCCTTTACTTCTTTTTCTTCTCTGATTGCCATGGATAGGAAACTTCCAAAACTATGTTGAATAACAGTGGTGAGAGTGAGCACCCTTGTCTTGTTTCCGATCTTAGAGGAAATGCTTTCAGTTTTTCACCATTGAGAATAATGTTTTCTGTGTGTTTATCTCATGTGGCCTTTCTTATATTGAGGTAGGTTCCTTCTATGCCCATAATTTACAGAGTTTTTATTATGAATGTGTGCTGAATTTTGTCAAAAGCTTTTTTGCATCTATTGAGTTTATCATAGAGTTTTCATCTTTCACTTCGTTAATACAGTGTATCATATTGATTGATTTGCGTATATAGAAGATTCCTTGCATCCCTGGGAAATGAATGGATAAAGAAGCTGTAGTACATATATACAATGGAATATTACTCAGCCATTAAAAAGGAACGTATTTGAGTCAGTTCTAATTAATGAAAGTAGAGCCATTATATACGGTAAATTTAGTCAGAAATAGAAAAACAAATATCATATATTAATGTATACATATAGAATCTAGAAAGATGTTACTGATGAACATTTTTACAGGGCAAAAATGGAAATGCATACATAGAGAACAGACTTGTAGACATGGGGTGAGGGAAGGAGAGGGTGGGATGAATGGAGAGTAGCATAACAATAGATGCTGCTGCTGGTGCTAAGTCGCTTCAGTCATGTCCTACTTTGTGCGATCTCATAGGTGGCAGCCCACCAGGCTCCCTGTCCCTGGGATTCTCCAGGCAAGAATACTGGAATGAGTTACCATTTCCTCCTCCAATGCATGAAAATGAAAAGTGAAAGTGAAGTCGTTCAGTTGTGTCCGACTCATAGCAACCCCATGGACTGCAGCCTACCAGGCTTCTCTGTCCATAGGATTTTCCTATCATATGCAAAATAGATAGCAGGGGAAATTTGCTGTATAACTCAGGGAACTCAAACTGGTGCTCTCTGACAACCGAGAGGGGTGGGATAGGGTAGGCATTGGGAGGGGAGTTCAAGAGAGAGGGGACATATGTATATCTATGACTGATTCATGTAGGTGATTGGTAGAAACCAAAACAATATGGTAAAGCAATTATCCTTCAATTAAAAATAAAATGTTTTTAAACATCTAAAAGAAAAAAATTTAAAAAAATAAACATCTAAATGAAAAGAATAGTCATCCCATAATCTACAAGGGATTCACTGAAAAAGTATATGATTATCCTGTAAAAAATGCCAGAACTTGTCCAGCACTACTATGTATCCAGTGCTAAGCTGCTTTCAGTAGTGTCCAACTCTTTGTGACCCTATGGACTCTGTAGCCCTCCAGGCTCCTCTCTCCATGGGATTCTCCAGGAAAGAATACTTGAGTGGGTTGCCATGCCCTCCGACAAGGGATCTTCTGACTCAGGGATTGAACGCACATCTCTTATGTCTCCTGCGTTAGCAGGCAGGTTCTCTACCGCTAATGCCACCTGGAATGTATCCAGAGGTCTCTTAGGCTGTCTTCATTTCTGTTCATTCTCTTTTCTGTGTTGTGTTCTGAGTGATTTCCACCTTTCTGTCCTCCAGGTATTTACCCATTCTTCTGCCTCAGTTATTCTGTCATTGATTCCTTCTAGTGTATTCGTCATCTCTTTTCTTTAGTTCTAGGTCTTTGGTAAACATTTCTTGCATTTTCTCAATCTTTGCCTCCATTCTTTTCCAGAGATCTTGAATAATCTTCATTATCATTATTCTGAATTCAGTTTCTGGGAGGTTTCCTATCTCCACTTCATTTAGCTGTTTTTCTGGGATTTTACCTTGTTTCTTCATCTGGAACATAACTTTCTGCTTTTTCATCATGATTAACTTTCTGTAATATGGCTTTTGTTTTAGCTGCTGTGAGACTGTGCTTCTTGCTTCTTCTGTCTGTCCTCTGGTGGATAAGGTTAAGAGGCTTGTGTAAGCTTCTTGACTGGAGGGACTGGTGATGAGAAAAAAACTGGGTCTTGTTCTGGGGGGAATGGCCTTGCTCAGTAAAGCTTTAATCCAATTATCTGCTGATGGGTAGGGTTGCACTCCCTCCCTGGTAGTTGTTTTGCCTGAGGTGATCCAGCCCTGGGGTCTACAGGCTCTATGGTAGGATTAATAGTGAACTCCAAGAGGGTTTACACCAAGGGGGACCTTCCATTGTCCTCATCCCTGTGGTGAACACTTGCCAACTCACACCTCCACAGGAGGCCCTCCAACATTAGCAAGTAGTTTTGGTTCAGTCTCCTCTGGAGTCACTACTCCTCTTCTCTGGGTCTTGGTGAGTACGAAATTTTGTTTGTGCCCTCCAAGACTGGAGTCTCTGTTTCCCTCAGTTCTTTGGAAGGCCTGTAATCAAATCCCACTGGCCCTCAAGGCCAGATTCCCTGGGGATTCCCAGGCCCTTTGTTAGATCCTCAGGTTGGGAAGCCTGATGTGGGGTTCAGAACTTTCACAATAGCATGAGAACTTCTTTGATATTATTGTTCTCCAGTCTGTGAGTCACCCACCCAGGGTATGAGATTTGATTTTATTGTGACTATGCCCCTCCTACCATCTTGTTGAGGCTTCTTCTTTGTCTTTGGATGTAGGGTATCTTTTTTTGATGGGTTACAGCATCCTCTTGTTGATGGTTTTTCAACAGCTAGTTTCAATTTTGGTGCTGTCACAGGAAGAGATGAGCACATGTACTTCTACTCTGTCATCTTACAGTAGGAGCTTCTTGATGGAGGAAAATCCTTACTGGGAAGGTAGAACACCCAGGGAATGTGCACTTTTCTTTTGTGCTGCTTTAAACCTACTAAAGCTTTCCCTGGTGGATCAGCTGGTAAAGAATCTGACTGCAATATGGGAGACCTGGGTTTGATCCCTGGGTTGGGAAGATCCCCTGGAGAAGGGAATGACAACCCACTCCAGTATTCTGTTCTGGAGAGTATGAATGGGCTGTGAAGTGAAAAATGAAAGTCACTCAGTCCTGTCTGACTCTTTGTGACTCCATAGACTATACAGTCCATGGAATTCTCCAGGCCAGAATACTGGAGTGGGTAGCCTTTCCATTCTCCAGGGGATCTTCCTAACCCAGGGATTGAACCCAGGTCTTCCTCATTGAAGGCGGATTTTTTACTAGCTGAGCCACAAGGGAAGACCAAGAATACTGGAGTGAGTAGCCTAACCCTTCTCCAGGGGATCTTTCCGACCCAGAAATCGAACCGGGATCTCATGCATCGCAGCAGATTCTTTACCAACTGAGCTATCAGGGAAGGTAATGTATAATATTGGGGCTTCCCTGGTAGCTCAGCTGGTAAAGAATCCACCTGCAATGTGGGAGACTTGGGTTCAATCCCTGGATTGGGAAGATCCCCTGGAGAAGGGAATGGCTACCCCCTCCAGTATCCTGATCTGGAGAAGTCCATGGACTGTGTAGTCCATGGGGTCACAAAGAATTGGACACGACTGAGTGACTTTCACTTTCAAACCTACTAAGCTATATATCTGCCAAGATGTATGGGGACAGGAAGGAATGAGGGCCGTAGGCTACTTGCATTACCTATACTTATGATATTTTATGCACCTGTATGTAATCTTTAGGAATTTGGCCTATTAGCATGACAACCTTCTAATTATGTTTGAGCATAGCCTGCTATTTGATGATTTTAATTGTTGAGGTTCATGATCTGAAAGGTATATGACTTATCAGCAGCCTTTTCTGGTGCTGTCACTGCCTATTTCTCTATCTCCACAAAAGGTCCTGATCCCAAGGTTATAGGGGAAAATAAACGTGGTACCCCTGTGGCTCAGAAAAGGAGGTTCATTGAAATCCTATTTTGGCCCTACATCCTCAGACACTGATAATGGGGGAGGCACCTAATCTTGATGATACTAATTTGAAGTCTCTAGAAAAGCAACTTATAAACACAGTAGGAAAGGCCAATTTCACCACAAATTATGTCTACTTTAGACTAAAAAGGAGGAGCAGGAGGAAAAAGAAAGAAACGTGGATAGTGGAAGAGAAAACAAACCACTGAAACTGAAGTGATAATTGAAATCCAAAATATATTAATATAATTTATATGACAAAAATGGAAGGATGCTTATTGGGTTTTACATCTCTACAATATTACAGCAGGTTGTGAATTAACTTTAATGTCTGCTAAAATACAGGAGACAGGGCTCAGGACCATTCCCATGGGAAAAAAAAATGCAAAAAAGCAAAATGGCTGTTTGAGGAGGCCTTACAAATAGCTGTGAAAAGAAGAGAAGTGAAAAGCAAAGGAGAAAAGGATA
The DNA here is from genome assembly GCF_001704415.2 of Capra hircus. Lineage (NCBI taxonomy): Eukaryota > Metazoa > Chordata > Mammalia > Artiodactyla > Bovidae > Capra > Capra hircus. Next base: position 38,263,515 of record NC_030828.1, on the reverse strand, counting down.
GATATAAGCATCTGAATGCAGAGTTCCAAAGAATAGCAAGAAGAGATAAGAAAGACTTCCTCAGCGATCAATGCAAAGAAATAGAGGAAAACAACAGAATGGGAAAGACTAGAGACCTCTTCAAGAAAATTAGAGATACCAAGGAAATATTTCATGCAAAGAAGGGCTTGATAAAGGACAGAAATGGTAGGGACCTAACAGAAGCAGAAGATATTAAGAAGAGGTGGCAAGAATACACAGAAGAACTGCACAAAAAAGATCTTCACGACCCAGATAATCACTATGGTGTGATCAGTCACCTAGAGCCAGACATCCTGGAATGTGAAGTCAAGTGGGCCTTAGAAAGCATCACTACGAACAAAGCTAGTAGAGGTGATGGAATTCCAGTTGAGCGATTTCAAATCCTGAAAGATGATGCTGTGAAAGTGCTGCACTCAATATGCCAGAAAATTTGGAAAACTCAGCAGTGGCCACAGGACTGGAAAAGGTCAGTTTTCATTCCAATTCCAAAGAAAGGCAATGCTGAAGAATGCTCAAACTACCACACAGTTGCAGTCATCTCACATGCTAGCAAAGTAATGCTCAAAATTCTCCAAGCCAGGCTTCAACAATACGTGAACCATGAACTTCCAAACATTCAAGCTGGATTTAGAAAAGGCAGAAGAACCAGAGATCAAAGTGCCAACATCTGCTGGATCATGGAAAAAGCAAGAGAGTTCCAGAAAAACATCTATTTCTGCTTTATTGACTATGCCAAAGCCTTTGACTGTGTGGATCACAATATACTGTGGAAAATTCTGAAAGAGATGGGAATACCAGACCACCTGACCTGCCTCTTGAGAAATCTGTATGCAGGTCAGGAAGCAACAGCTCGAACTGGACATGGAACAACAGACTGGTTCCAAGTAGGAAAAGGAGTACGTCAAGCCTGTATATGGTCACCCTGCTATTTAACTTCTATGCAGAGTACATCACGAGAAATGCTGGGCTGGAAGAAGCACAAGCTGGAATCAAGATTGCTGGGAGAAATATCAATAATCTCAGATATGCAGATGATACCGCCCTTATGGCAGAAAGTGAAGAGGAACTAAAAAGCCTCTTGATGAAAGTGCAAGTGGAGAGTGAAAAAGTTGGCCTAAAGCTCAACATTCAGAAAACTAAGATCATGGCATCTGGTCCCATCACTTCATGGGAAATAGCTGGGGAAACAGTGGAAACAGTAAGTCACTGCAGATGGTGACTGCAGCCACGAAATTAAAAGACGCTTACTCCTTGGAAGAAAAGTTATGGCCAATCTAGATAGCATATTGAAAAGCAGAGACATTACTTTGCCAACAAAGGTCCATCTAGTCAAGGCTATGGTTTTTCCAGTGGTCATGTATAGATATGAGATTTGGACTGTGAAGAAGGCTGAGTGCTGAAGAATTGATGCTTTTGAACTGTGGTGTTGGAGAAGACTCTTGAGAGTCCCTTGGACTGCAAGGAGATCCAACCAGTCCATTCTGAAGGAGATCAGCCCTGGGATTTCTTTGGAAGGAATGATGCTAAAGCTGAAACTCCAGTACGTTGGCCACCTCATGCGAAGAGTTGACTCATTGGAAAAGACTGATGCTGGAAGGGATTGGGGGCAGGAGGAGAAGGGGACGACCGAGGATGAGATGGCTGGATGGCATCACTGACTCGATGGACATGAGTCTGAATGAACTTTGGGAATTGGTGATGGACAGGGAGGCCTGGTGTGCTGTGATTCATGGGGTCGCAAAGAGTCAGACACGACTGAGCGACTGAACTGAACTGAAGTGAAAATATACCAACTGGCACATATCTTGGTCTTAATTAAAATTGTGACTAAACTAATTTTATCTGGGGGTCTCACTTAATTTACACAAGGGTACCCCTTATACCCTAAGGGGAATTACCAAATATAAAATAGAGAACAAATAGGTTTGCCTTATGTTAACCATAAGAATTATTATTTTGTCTAACTTTTCAATGATCATAGCATCCATTGTGCCAAAATATCACATATTGCACGTGAATACTCTGGCCCAGTAAATAATGAATTAAAATTAAGTAGTCTTTACCAGTTAAAAATTGGTTTGGTAAAAGGCGACCCCATGAATATACCCTTTCTGCTTCAATTAGAATAACTAATGTGACACAATGTAATTAAACCAAGGCACATGAGGACTGAACTGATACAAAACTGGTAGAGAAAGTGTGATTATCCTCAGTGCACGTCCATCTGATAGCTCAATTTATTCTACACTTTAACCTACAAAGATACAGTACCATCTCCTAGTGGATTATCACAATTTTAATGAAGTGTGTCCTGTTGAGGCCTCCTTACCCACTGTTTTTGAAATTTGAAATTACTGATTCCATTCAATCAGCCTTTAGTAATTGCCTTGCTGTTATAGAATTGGCGAATATGCTCTGCTCAGTGTCTGTTTCAGCAGTCATAATTTGACTTAGCTTTTTTTACCAGCTTTACTGAGATCATTTATTGACATGACAAAAAAATCATTTATTGACATGATTTGATACAAGTTTCTGTTGCAAAATTCTTTAACTTTTGGAGGTTCCTAAATATACCTTCACACACAAATATTAACTAAATGTAAATTTCTCCAAGATCACAGATATGACACTGCACTGATAAGTTCCTCCTCTGAGGAGTTTCATTTCAAGGCGCACACAGAACATAAAAATACAACGGCACTCACACACACAGAAAGTTGTATCCTTGACTCACCTATACTGTGAACCTCTGCCATCTCTGTAAGCTTCCGAAAATCATTTGGTCAGCTGAGGGCCTCTTCATCTCTGACACTGTCCAGAAATTTCTATGACCCTCATAGCACCCACAACATCTTTTAGGTTTTTCTGGGTTCTAGAGGCAGTATATTCCACCATTATGTTTTCTAGAAGCCATCTATGCTGTTATTTGTAAATGAACCCACCTTGAATGAGACCCTCCAACAAAAGGTTCTAGCATCGGTCCAAGTTGAAATAAAACAGGTACTCCTGATAGTGCTTGAAGAAGTCCCAGATACCCCTTCATTTTAGAGGCACAAACTCTCATGCCTTCTCTAGTCTCTGGACTTTCCATAATGGTCATGATTAGCAAATGGTCTTTGATGCAAGAAAGTGTCCACCTTTGTTCCATATTACATGCTGTGCTATTAGGGAGGGCATTGCTGTCCATAAAGTGGGTTCTGTTGGAAATGGAAGCTCTCGTAGACCCTAGGCCTATAACTGTCTGTATCTAGTTGCCTATTATGATTTGGGTCAGGGAAAGAGCACACTGTGATCTCAGCATGACTATCAAAACCTCCTCACTACATAATGGAGCCAAACTTGGGCTTCTACCTGCAGGAGAGGATGGTTTCCCCTATGTTCAGTCCTCTGCCAAATACTGTAGTACTGGAGGACTCCTTGGCTAACTCCATGACTCCTTGGGATTTACTGAGTAAGTAGCAAGGGGGAACTTATAGATAGGATAGCACCATCACACGTGATGGAGCTCAGTAGACAGTTGCTGCTTTTTATTCCTGAGATATCTTTGATAAAGGATGGGACTCAGGGTTCAGCACAATTGGCCAGATTTCAGGCAGTCATCTTAGCACTGAATGCTCTGGACAACAATAGGCCCCATATGCACAGTTTTACACCTGTGGGGTATTTCAAATAGTCTGGCTGTTTCCTGTAGCCAAAGGTAGAAAAATAAATCTTTATGTAAGAGTGTCTGTTTTAGGGCAAAGACACTGGGAGTCTCTTGCCTCTCAGACACCCCAAAGATAAATTAAGTCCACACATACCTCTGCATATCATAAAGCCATAATACAAGGACACAGTAAGACACTAGTTATTGTCTTTGGACCTCCAGACATTACTGATCATGACAAAACCACTCATTTCACTGCTCAGAAAACACAATGTAGGGCTCAAACACAGAGTTCAATAGAACTTTCTACTCCTTTATAGGCTTCAGGTTATATGCCTCATACAGCATAGTAATGGCTTACACAAGTTCAGATTTAATCACGAAACTAGGCCTATCTAGTCATCAGTTAACACCAGGAGCAAATTGTACTAAGGAATCTGACTCCATAATTTAGTTTGACTACCTACAGCTTTCCTCTTTCCTCTTCCCATTCCGCCCCACATCTAGGCAAAATGATTAAGGCTAATGTGCTTGCTTTTTTGGCACAGCAGGATATTAAAGCCATCAAGCTTCTGCCCATGTGTGGTAACACACCCTGGTTTTACCCCTTATCTTAATAAAAACCCCAAGCAAGTCTCATCTCATTACTCTTTCAAGGCATTAAGGGCCTACTTGAGAAGGCTTCTCTGATCACCTCAGAAAGCATCATTATATAAATAATAAACTTTTTCACATACTCTTGGTCTTTGTTTGGCATTCTATGTGTCTCATGCAAACCAAATTTGGGTGTTGGTCCATTCTGCTGCTGCAGAATGGCCCAAATATCTACCAACTATAAACGCATAGTAGTTAAGTCTATGGCATTGATACATAGATAAAAACTTAAAGCAAGTGAATAACAGAAGACCTAGAAACAGACCCACACATATATGAATACCTAGTACCTCTGAGAGACGGTGGTGCAGAACAAGATAAGATAAATTTGCAATAAATAGGGTAAATGTATGGAAAAAAGCAAAACTTGCCTCAAACTTCCTATCATAAGTAAAAAATAAATTCCAAGTTGATTAAAAACCTTAATCATGCATGGAAAAACTAGAAAGCATTTAGAATATAATATGGTTGAATAAACATATGAGAAGATGCTTAACTCATTGTAATTAGGTGAATGCAAATTAAAATACAATGAGATGGCACTATAAACCTACCAGTTTGGCAAAGACATAAAAATCTAAGAAAATTAAATGTTGGCAAAGTTGTGGAACATTGGGTACTTGCATAAACTATTGATTTTACCACATTATTAAATAAGAGCTTGGCAGTAGCTGAAACAATTGAAGAGTCACATATTTTATGACCCAGCAATTTTACTCCAAAGTCCTCATATATGCAAAAAGTTATAAAAAGATTATGTATAAAACCTTGTATATCTAAATATATGTGTATTTACATAAAATTGTATATATATGCTAATATAAGAATGCTCCTATCACTATTTTTATATGGAAAAATCTGGAAAAACTGAAATTCTATAAACAAAATGGATAAAGAAATTGTGATATGTTAAAATGCATAGATAACAATTGAAAAGAACAGATTGTAAGTATACCTTTTGTTAGGGACCAACCGACGGGCTCTAGGACCTGAGTCATGTTTACCAGAAAGAGACAGGATATGCGCTCATCCTGCCTGGCCAATCATGTAACGCCAGCTACTCCTGTAACTGAGACAAAGAACTGCCTGTATATAAGCCACCATACTCCTTTGTTTGGGGCTCTTGTCGGATTCCCTTGTGTGGGATGAGACTTGGGCCCTAGCGCGCTAGGAATAAACAAACTCCCTTCTTGCGTTTGCAATACTGTGGTGGACTTGCTCTCTCGGTCGGTTTGGAGATACGGGCTTGGAGTATAACACCTTTCAGCATGAATAAATCTCTAGACCCTAATTTTGAGCAAAAGAATAAAATATTCATGTCACAAAAGACAGATACTTTATGATTCCCCTCTTAAAATCTGATAAAATTGAACTATAATCATTAGCCATACATATATGGGCTTCCCTTTTGGCTTAGATCATAAAGAATCTGCCTGCAATGTGGGAGACCTGGGTTTGGTCCCTGGGTTGGGAAGATCTCCTGGAGAAGGAAATGGCAACCCACTCCAGTATTCTTGCCTAGAGAATTCCATGGACGGAGGAGCCTGACAGGCTACAGTTCATGGGGTTGTAACAAGTGGAACACGACTGAGCGACTAACACATATACATATGGATTGTAGAACTCAAGAAAATCAAGAAAGTGATTATCACAAAATCTGATGGAACGCTTACCTAAGGGAAGGGGGCATCAAGGTTTCTGGGCTTCCTGGTTTTGAAAAGAGTAGGAATTCAATGCAACTTTAAGTGAATAAAGTGAACACTTTAAGTGAACTTTCAGACTAGAAAGTTCAAGTGTTAAATGAGTTAAAAAGTGAGAAAAACCATAAAGTAGTGCGTGTGTGTGCGCGCGTGCGCGCACACACTGTCTCTTCAGTTGTGTCCGACTCTCTTCAACACTGTAGCCCACCAGGCTTCTCTGTCCATGGGATTCTCCAGGCAAGAATACTGGAGTGGGTTGTCATGCCCTCCTCCAGGGGATCTTCCTGGCCCAGGGATGGAACCTGCATTTCTTATGTCTCCTGTATTGGCAGGTGAGTTCTTTACCACTATCACCACCTGGGAAGCCCAAAGTAATATACGTATTTTAAAAATATTTTTATTTGACTGCACTGTGTGTTAGTTGTGGCATGCAGGGATCTTCGATCTTTGCTGAGACTTGAGAACTCTTAGTTGCATCCTATGGGATCCCTGACAAGGGATCAAACCTGGGTCCCTTGCACTGGGAGAGTGGAGTCTTAACTACTGGACTATCAGGGAAGTCCCTAAAGTAATATATAAATATATAAAGTCAGGAAAACCAAGTGTGAAAAGATGTTGCAAACCTTGATTTGCATTTGTAAAATGCAAAATGATAAAATGATAGCTGTCTTAATATCATAGAGTTCTATAGATTGTTTTTACCTGTTAACTATCCTGAACTAAAACTAGGCTAGAAAATGTTGCATGGACTGTTGTTAACTGTAGAGAAGAGGTGATATGGTGAATAAGGATATCCTACATAACACCAAATTACAGTTAAAATTAACTGAGTTCATATGAGCTTATTAACCATGGCTAGAGCAAAGATGGCTCAAGGATACAGTCATATTTTAGCAAAGTACATTAATTATGTAAAAGATAATTACTACTTAATTCTTGTCATCCTTCCTAGAGGAGAAAAGTAATCTTTGAGTAGGGCAACAAGGAGATTGTCAGGCAAATATTCACCAGTTTATTTCCATGACATCATTTCCTATCAAAACCATAAAACTTAGTTTTTACTGTTTCTTTTGATTGACTAATCAAGACACATGTGTAAATTTGATTTAGTGATTTCAAAACAAATACAATTTGTAGAGAAATATAAATTGTGCTTCAAGTCTGACTGCAAACCTCATTTGAATTATATAGATTATGGCATGTCTTGGCCTTGCTAACTCTTTTCAGGTAGTCTAACATGTTTGTCCCTAACATTTTTATTCTATAATAGGACATCCCTGCTGTGATTTAGACATGATAATCAGCTTTTTATTTCCTTTTCAGTGGTTGGGAAATATACAACTTAGTATGCATGATTGGTTCATTTATGGAATGACCCAATTAAAGGAAACACCTTGAATTTGATTGAAAATATAATAAATACATATCAGAAGTATGTTCTTTACAAAAAGGTAGAAAGGCATTTTATGGTGGGATGAATACAAAATGCTGGCATGCCCTTCTGTGGCATGCTTTTCCTATGCTGGGCTCTTATTCAAATGCCATTTATTCAGTATATATGTATCACATGATAAATCTAGGATTATATTATAAAACCTCAGGATGTGACCTAGGTGGTGGTGGTTTAGTCGCTAAGTTGTGTCTGACTCTTGTGGCACTTGGACTGTAGCCCTCCAGGCTCCTCTGTCCATGGGATTATTCCCTTTTTATAAGCATATGTCTTTCACTTTTCTTCTTATTTTAATGTCAGTATTTGAAGTGATAAAGTTCAATTCCAGTTATATGACAACTTTTACATATATTTAAGGAACTAAGTTACATAGACCTGAATTTTCATGCAGAAGTTGAGGCTATATTTTGAATAAAACTCAGCCAAATCAATGGTACAAGTTTGCAGTATAAATCATCCATTATCTTGTCTTTTTCTTCTCCCATAAGTCTCCCTATCAACGCTATTTCTTTGCTGAAGCCCATACTTGGAAACTAAATACAATCTTAGGCACTAAAAGCTATTAAGTGGAAAAGTCTTGTAAGAGTGACAAGGTGATTGGCTACCTTAGGTTCAGATTTTTGTCCATTAGAACCCTATTTCACCCTGCTAGACCCTGCAATCTTGTTTCTAAAATAAACCTAAATATAGTTTCTGTATATTCAGAATCTTGAAATTTGTGTTATAAGATCTACTCTCTGTGGCAGCTTGCAATTTACCCCACCACAAGAATTGTTGGAAATCTATTTCATAAAGTATTATTGTAACAAAATATAAAAAGTAACCAATCAATATATAACAAACTGAACACATTCTAGCTATTCCACAAAAAACCCCAAATTTATTAGTAATTGTAAAAAGCTTGATGAATAAATCTTTCTCATGCTGCAAATCAGAAATAGACCTGTTTTACATTGGGTTTGCCTTTTCCTTTTATGAACTCTTGGGTTGCATATACTATGAAATTTGATGGGTTTCAACCTATTCTGCATTCATACAACTGATTTGATATAGTTCATAGTTAGTTAAATTATAAAATTTAACTTGAATTTCATAACTAGAAAGACTTGTTTCATGCTTTGATTAATTTTATGCACCCCCAATATTCTTTTAATTATCTATTGCCTTGTTTTGCTTTCTGCTTTGACTTTTAAAAATTTCATTATTTTGGCTTGCTTTCCTAGCTACTGACATCTGGTACTGTCAGTATATCTGGAATTGTCCCAGAAAATGTAGCTGCTAGGAAAAAAAATAGGAATATTCTCTTTCTTTTGTAAAGGTTAGGTTTTGATCCTTTCCAAAGCTAATGAAGCTTTCCACAAGTCCTCTTTTAATGAAGTTTTTTATTGGTGAAAATTTAATGAGTCCTCAGGTTCCTTTGAACCTTAAAAAACATTGGTAGAACATACATTTATTAATAATTGTTAAAAAGACATTTAAAATAGTATATATGGTTATATGAAATCTATTCATAGCTGCTAATTTATATTTAATGTTGTTAAACTATGCACAACTACTATATCTATCAGTAGTATCTGATTTCAAATTCTATGACAATTGTAATGATAGAAATAGAAAAATGTAAGTCAATTTCTTGTTATAATGACCCATCCATGACAGTTCACTTGCAAATTCAAAGTACTGAATGAAATACAGTTCTTTCAAGCCTTTGAGGATAATGCTAGTGTATATATATATAATTAAGGTATTTAGAATATATGGGCATCCCTAGTGACACTAGTGGAAAAACCCACCTGCCAATGCAGGAGACATAAGAGACATTGGTTCGATAACTGGGTTGGGAAGAATTCCTGGAGGAGGGCATGACAACCCATTGTAGAATTATTGCCTGGAGAATCCCTTGGACAGAGGAGCCTGGCTGACTATGGTCCCCAGGGTTGCAAAGAATTAGACATGATTGAAGCAACTTAGCACACACATAGTTCAGAAAGTAGGTCTTTAGTTCTGCAAAATAAGTACAGGCTCAAGAATTAAACTTGAGAAGCTCTGTAGCTGTCAGGAATTACTTCAGAAATCAGAAAGCATTGCTACAATTTTAAACAGAAAGTCTTTTGATATAAAGAATGATGATAAAATAAATGGAGGAGTGGGAGGAGGCTCTAGATTGGTCCTTCAAGAATACTCAGAAATTTGTGCTATATCTATCAGAGGAAAGTAGAACTAGTATTGGAACAGATTAGTTCAAGAACACCTCACTACAGCTACAATCCAGGTATTAGAAAGCTACCACCACCAGTGCTATAGCCTCCTTTTGATACCCACATAGCCACTGACTGTTTTGCAGGAGGCCAAATCCTGCCATGACCATGACTAAATGCTTTTCTTACCCATGAAACTGAAGACTGGAACACTATGAAGAAATGAATGTGTCCACAAACCATTTTAGTAGCAGCAATAGAAAAAGTTGGAGGAAGTTAACTCCCAATTTATTTTTGCCTTCCAAAGATTTTGTTCCACTATCTAATTAATGGGAACTAATAAGCAACTGAACTGAACTGAATTAGAATCCTGAAGCCTATCTGAAGAAAGTCCAAGAATTACAGTTCTAAGCTATCTAATCTCGGAATTACAGAAATTCAAACTGAAAGAAACTTGAGTAAAGAACTTGAAAAAGACTAAAGTGTGTATCTGAGGTTCAAAGAAAAACTGGTAGCTTCTTGGAGGATCTTGATGTTAAGCTAATTAATACAGATTGCTTGCAACTGCACCTTGCAATTAACCATGAATTATACAAAAAAAATTTCCTGGTTACAAAGCTTGCCAATAGTTTAGAAGAGATTTCCATGTTAGATAGACATTGTGAGGACAAAACAAAGATATGATGTTCAAGTAAACTCGATGAGCCAGCTATTTTAAACAGAACTTTTTTCTGTACTGAAACCATTGTGTTTTATGTGTGTGTGCTTAGTTATTCAGTCATGTCTGACTCTTTGCAACACTATGGGCTGTAGCCCTCCAGGCTCCTCTGTCCATGGGATTCTCCAGGCAAGAGTACTGGAGTGGGTTGCCATTTCTTACTCCAGGAGTATTTCCAACCCAGAAATGGAACCCACATCTCCAGTATCTCCTGCTTTGGCAGGCAGATTTTTTACTGCTGAGCCACAGTGTGTGTTGTATACTTGGAATGAAAAAGAGTAAATTAGATTCATGAAACACCAAGTATATATCAGGAAAAGTGGTAGGTGACTTTTCCTAAGTTATTTCTTAGTCCAGTGAAAAATAAACCAGATTTCTTAAATAACCAAAAGACTTGATTATATTTATTATATGGCAGTTATTAAAGTTGAAATGTAAAATTGATATTTTAAGTCACAAGTGTGGAAACAAAAATAATTCAGTTAGATGTCAATTTTTTGGGAAATGGTTAGAGGATTAATACTTAGCCTCCCTTTTCAATCATCTAGAGTTTAGAACCAATGGACAGAGAAGTTAGGCAAATAGAAATCAACTGTACCTTTATTACCAAAACTGGCTTTGTTTTGTTTTGAACACCATGGAGAATACCTGTTGGCCTGGCAGAGGCCTGGTCTGGTTGGAGGAGTGTGGGGTTTTCTAGGGAAGCTAACAAGGTGCAGGTAGAGCCTGCAAGGGGGTGCTTTGTGACTTTAGGTATCTGTAGGTAGGATGTGTGGATCCTGAAAGAGGAAGAGGATGGGCTGGGATGCCATGAGGGCCAGGGAAGCTCAGGGACCTTCCTGAGGTGTTGCAGCTGCAACCTCTCTTCCCAGAGGAAGCCTAATCTCATGGGATTTCACGAGATTTACCAAGGCTGGCAGGGGAATCTTGAGATGGAGACGCTTGGGCCCTGGGTGCCAGAGGTTGCTGTTCTGGACTTATCTCTAAAGAATGGTGAGGGGGAATGAACTCTGGCTCAAAAGCTATGCAGAGGAGAGACCCACTGAGGCCAGGAATCATGTTCACCAGTGGGCTTGCTCTTCCTTCCTGGTCCACAACTTTGGACCTAAAGGCAGCCATTGAAACGGAAAGATTGAGTGTGACAGCTTGTTGCTAGTGGAAGATGATTCAGCAAACTGAGAAGAACTCAGAGAGATCTTACCAACCAATCAGAAGACCACAGAGGAGTGAACTGAAGGTAAGTTCAGCTGAGAATTGCTAAATTAAGTGAGATATGTACTATATGAATAACTGTTCTCATTCATAAATGTGTTAATTAACCATGTAGGAATAGAAGACTATAGTGCATAGGAAACAGCCAGTAGGACAAGACAGGATATGGGTGGATTTTAGATTTTGTAGTTTAAACTATCAAATATATGAAAGCTCAAGGATAGGAGAAATCAATGCAAAACAAAATAATACTGGATTATAATGGAGATAGGTTAGTGACTGCCTTCTATGTTAGATGATTTCTGTACCTTATTTCTGTCATTAAAACTAGAGCATCCTTTTTAATTCTCATGATAGCAAGGAAGCTGTTTTTCTATCCTCATTTTTTAGATGAAAGATAAGAACCTGAAATTATAAATTAATTAGGAGACAACATAAAGTATCAATTAATATCTTATATGTAGATTCAGACTGCCCGGATTTACATCCCAGGTTTGTCATGTATATTGAGTCACACTGGAATAGTTAGTTCACCTCTTTAGGCTGTAGTTTCTTCTTTTGTACAAGTGGGAATCTATGTGTTTTATAGCTGGAGTGAAAAAAATAAATTATAACCCTTTATTATAAGGGAAATCATAATTGCAGTATCTATTTCATTAGTTATAAGGATTAAATGATATAACCCTTAGCCCAGTGTCTGGCAGTTACTAACCTCTCAACTCATATTATTATTATTAGTTGCAGAGCTTATTTAATGAATGCATCGAGGCATGGATAGAAGCCAAAATTTGAATCTGCACAGCTACTTACACCCACATTGCTGTTATACAAAGCTGCCTCAGTGTATGCTACATGGTAGATGACTAGTATACATGTTTATTGAACATTAAACTCAGGATTAAACTCAGGAGTTACTTGGAACATAAGTTGACCATTCCCTTGCAGCACTTTTCCATAACGTTATGAATACAACTGAAGACAGCGTCCACATTAGGGTCCCTTGCGCTGATAAGCTGCAGCCCTCTCTGAGTTGCACTGTCTGTGGCAAAATATTCAATATATAACCTCATATATGAGGACAAAGCAGGCAGAAAGGAATGATGTCTGATTCACAGCAAACCTGTGGACCGTTTTCTTCCATCTGTGTCAGTTTCCATGGGAAAATGTCTTTTAGAAAACTTAGTTTTATCCAATGGTGCATTTTGTGCACTTTGGGGAACTTTTTCTAAAATATAAAGCCTTGTTAAGCATGCTTCTCCTTTATCCCTAAGTTTTGCCCCCAGGGCAGGTTTAAATTGCAGCTGTCACATTTACTTCCTTAAGTGCTACAGCTCTATTAATATATCTCGCAGTCTCATTGCCATACTGCCAAAGGCTCAGAGAATTTTGAAGAAAAATGCCAAAGAGATGCCTTCTGCTTAGACAGTGGCCCTTAGACACTGTCACTCTCTGACTTCAACCGTATGTTCTGCCTCTAGCTATTGGTCCTTTTTCAAGACTGATGTCTCAGTACCTCAAGGTCAATAGCTCTGTTCTATTGAATGAAACCATTGATTTATATTAGAGAAATTATTCATTTCTCTGATTATTTTACATTAATATCTAGTGGAATTAGCTTTCATTCCTCTTTTAATCCCCAAATATTTTTTGAATACCTATCGTGTAGAAAATACTGAGTTAATCTTGGAGTAAGTCATAGATTAATTGAAGACCCTACTTTTGGTCCAACAAGATCACAGTATACCAGTAAAGACTGAGAGAAATGATTTGATACCTTATTTTGCATCATAAGTAGCGTGCATGAAATTTTCTCAAGTATTTGTTTAGTGCTGGCTTTACTGTGCCTTACTATAAGAAAGGCATTTAATGTAAGAAAAGTATTGAATATTTTCAGCAAATGCCAAGAAGTATTTTTAAAATGTCGCAAAGGATAATACTAGAAAGACAACTTGGTGCCAAATTATAAAGGACTATTCTAAAGAGATTGCTATAGGAAAAAGAGAATCACCATGAGGTGTTTCAGAAAATTCAAGAAGATAAGATTTTTAAAAATTTCAACAGCAGCAACACTTATCTATCTCTTCATGCATTTAGTATTCCATAAATATTGGATGAGTACCTACTAGGTGATGGATATATAATAGTGGATTTAATAGACTTGGCTCTGCACTTGTAGAATGTAAAATCTTCTGGCAGAGAAGGAAAAAAGTCAAGAAGAAGCAGAAAAATTATATCTTTTCTGAAAGTTGAATATAATTTTTTAAACCCTTTTCAGTCTAATCAAATATTTAGGGGTAATGTTTTAATTTTGAGATCTTGAAATATTATGAGAGTATTTCTTAGTGAAATTCTTCCTGATAGAGGCTAAGAGGTAAGCTTTAAGGGAGTCTTGGTTATATATACTCTGTGGACTTTGTAATGTGAATTCCTGACCTTGTCCTTGAGGATGCACTATTTGTGATTAGGGATCTTTGCAACGCTTTCTCCATGTTCCCCTTGATTGCCATTTGAGTTGTAAAGGAATTTTATCACTGAAAAAGTTAAGGATTTGCACTGAGAAGATCAATAGTTCAGGAAATTTATAGATTTTTATATCAATCTTTGAACCTCCTCAAAAAATCTGGAGAAAATAATGAACATTTATGGAATAGCATAAGTATGCCATTTACCATGTGATTGGCTTGCATTATATGTTTTAATATACCTTAGATTTTTTGAAAGGCACATAAACAAACATAAAACAATAAAATCATCACAGGCATTTGAAGCAACTTCTGAAGGTCATGTATTTCTTTTTGCTTTACCTTTAAATAGTGTATTATTGAAGCCATTAAAAAAATATGTTTCTATGAACCACTGCAAGGCCTGATATTTGAATACCAAGTTTAGTAAGCTACTTTAAATCAGTGAACATGGGATGTTTTGACCATGATTCTTCCTTGAAATAACTGTACTTGGTTCATTACCAATGGATTTCAATTGACACTGTTTAAAAATTCAATTTTATATAAGAATATATATAATTCATGGAGATTTAATTTTGAAGCTGTTATTTTCTCTGCTCAAGCCTCAAGGTTAAAGCTGCTGTTCCCAAGCAGTCTGATTCAATGAATACTGCTGTGTATAGTGTATGGTACGCAGTAGACCAATAAAAACAATCTGATTGATCTATCTCGTTATGGACTTGATGGTTTCCAAAGCACTAGCTATAAAATAAGCTAACTGGAAAATCAAAGCTTTAGTGACCTCAGAGGACTCTTCATCACATAGTGCAGTTTAAATCATGTTACTTTAAATTTAGATATCACATGCACAACACATTTTATATAACAAACCAGAGAAAACTTGTAAACAGCATTTTATTTTTTACCTTTCCAGGCTAGAACGCTTGCACTGGTGAATAGCTTTCCAAGTACCAATCTTCTCTAAATGTTTAAACTTTAGTTTTGGCTGGATTTTCAGACTCTTGAGCCCTCTTTACCAGCACCGCTACTCTTCTTTAAATGCCTCACTCCAAAGAGAACAACTTGTCCACTGCATAGAGGTCTCCCTAGTCAATATGTGTGAATGCAAAAATCTCACATTTAATTCCAAGATTCTAACTTGGCAAAATGATGAGGAGATTTTTTTTTTTTTCTATTTGTAACTAAACATCTATAGGCTGGCAGAACAAAGAAAAGAGTTTGATGTGGTGAGAGGACTGTAACTAATTGGTTTCATTTCTCAAGAAAGAAATTATTATTACAGCAACAAAAAATGGTTATTAAGTTCTTAGAAAGCTGAGTGCATTTAATCCTACCAAATGAAACTGTTAAATTTGCATTTGCATCCTTTCTTAGCATCCCATTTTTAATGTATTCTTTTTCTTCTTCGTAACATTCTTAACTTCATTCCCCTCCTCTTATATCCAGTGTCCTAATGGTAGCCTCTAGATATCTAAGAACTGCCTTTGCATCAACAACGAGATTCCCTATGCTCAGTGACTTTTTACCTTTCTCGTTTTCAATATTCCTCTATTGTGGACCTCATTTTTAAGGATCACTTTCTCTACAAGATAACCCTGAAACTGGGTTGTAATGAGGTAGCAGTAAGTGATGGTGGTATTCATTAATTTTAAAATGGTGGTGGCATTTATTTCATTAATTGATTATTTTTAAGTGATGTATAAAGCATCCATTGTTACACACTACACTAGGATATAGAACTGAAAGATTTCCTCCTGTTAAGGAATTCTCAGTGTTAACGGGACTATAAAACAAAGAAACATGTAAATATATAGTGGTATAGAGAGATTGCTATAAGAGAGGGAGGCACAGACTGATGAGGCACTAATGGACACCAACATCAACAAGAGATTTCCTAGAGGTAGGCAAAATGAATTTTGACAGTCTTAAAGGATAAATAAGTTCTAAGTGGGTGACAAAGGCAAGAGAGGTATCACAGTCAAAGGTACTTCATGCAAATGTCATGGAAGATGAGAGTGTGATGCTGGCAAGGGACCTGCAATATATTTAACATAACCTGAGAGTATGGTATGAGAAAGATGTTTGAGAAAAGAGAGCTGAGAAGTTTTCAAAGGATAAGCCATGCAGAGACTTGTATATTGTAGTATTAAGTTTGAATTTAGTCAGCACTGACTCAGGAGAAGACTCTTGAGAGTCCCATGGACTGCAAGGAGATCCCACCAGTCCATTCTAAAGGAGATCAGTCCTGGGTGTTCTTTGGAAGGAATGATGCTAAAGCTGAAACTCCAGTACTTTGGCCACCGCATGCAAAGAGTTGACTCATTGGAAAAGACTCTGATGCTGGGAGGGATTGGGGGCAGGAGGAGAAGGGGATGACAGAGGATGAGATGGCTGGATGGCATCGCTGACTCAATGGACGTAGGTTTGGGTGAACTCCGGGAGTTGGTGATGGAGAGGAAGGCCTGGCATAAGAGTCGGACACCACTGAGCAACTGAACTGAACTGAACTGAACTGACTCTAGAGTCAGAATAAGTTTAAATCCTAGCTTTGCCACTTGCTGGGGTGCTTCCCAGGTGGTGCTGATCGTAAAGAATCAGGCTGTCAGTACAGGAGATGCAAAAGATGCAGGTTCGATCCCTAGGTTGGGAAGATCCCCTGAGAAGAAAGTGGTAACCCACTCTAGTATTCTTGCCTCAGTCCATGGCTCACAAAGAGTCAGACGCTACTAAGCACACATACACACACACATATCACCACTCACTGGCTCTGTACCTTGGGGCAAGTTACTCAAGCTGTCTGTGCATCAGTTATCATATCTGTAAAGTGGAAGTAGTAATAGAACCTACCTCATAGTCAATATGAGAAATGGGTTAATACATATATAGTTCTTATACCCAAAAGGGTCCTATATCAATCACTCAATAAATCATCATAACAATTTTTATTATTATTATTAACCATCTTGCCAAAGGAGACACATTGGTGGAACTCCTGCATAGTCAAATATGTCTGAACATGAGTCACTTTTGATCAAATGAGTTTGAAAGTTTATTCTGGCATCTTTAAGCAAAATGGGCTGTATGGGGCAGAGCCAAAAGTAGAAATAGGAAAATCACTGGTATTTTCAGTTGAGAGATTATGCAAAGAATGCTTGAACTAATGGTATTATAGTGTGGTGACAGGAAAGAGATGAATAAAAGAGATTTTAATGAGAAAATCTGACACAATATAGTCATTAATTAAATATTTAGAGGAACCATAGCTATCTACAAAGGTTCTGACTGGAATGGTGTGATTTATCATTCACTAAAGCAGGGGATGTAGGAAGGGGTGCTGGTCTGAAGGAGAAGATGGTGAGCTGAGTCTCTATAGATGTAGAGTGGCTGTGAGACTGAGTTTGGAGCTGAGAATAGATCATGGAGAGTCACCAGGTCGTACAAGTTTTAGATGAAACCATAGGTATATATGATCAATGGAGTACATGCAATACAGGAGGAGCAGAGGGTCTGTGATGCAATGCTTAGAAGGTATCAAAGATTAGGAAAGTGAAAGTGATGTCACTCAGTCGTGTCCGACTCTTTTTGACCCCACGGACTGTAGCCTGCCGGGCTCCTCCATCCGTGGGATTTTCCAGGCAAGAATACTGGAGTGGGTTGCCATTCCCTTCTCCAGGGGAGAAGATCCCCTGGAGAAAACAAGATCAATCTCAAAGATTAGAGAGAGCATAAATTGTGAGGGAGGGGACCGTAGGGTTAGACACATCTTCTAAAGAGACATGGAGGGAAGGAAGTGCCAGTTTCACCTTAAAATTTAGGTCAAAAAGCCCCACTGGATTTGATCAGAACTGTATCTTTCTATTGTAAGCAGCATAAAATCCAAACTCCATATGTCATCTTATTTGTGTGTGTTAGCTGCTCAGTCATGTCTAACTCTTTGCGACCCTTTGGGCTGTATCCTGCCAGGTTCCTCTGTTCATGGAATTCTCCAGGCAAGAGTACCAGAGTGGGTGGTCATTTTCTTCTCCAGGGGATCTTGCTTTTACCATGCTTCTCTTTGGGCTTCCCAGGTAACTCAGTGGTGAAGAATTCACCTGCCAAGCAGGAGACATGGGTTCAATCCTTGGCTTAGAAAGACCCCCTGGAGAAGGGGATTTTGTTTACCTTGTTTCCACTGGTAAACAAGACAGAGCATGTTCCCACTGGTAAACTGGTAAACTACAGCTGCTAGGGAGTATCTGATGCTCAAAATAAGTTAATTGGATATTTGACAAATAAATGAATACATGAAGTAGTGAGAAGGGTAGGCAGTAGGGAGAGGAAAGCCCAGGGAAATGTTGTACTACAGCATTTAGAAGTCTGAAAACAATTGTTTTTATTGAATTTCACAAAAGGGTCACCAAAGAAACTGGTAGGAGTAGTTTGATTAGAATATTAGAAGCAGAATTCAAACACCTAAGCCTGAGGAATGAAAGAAAACAAATGAGTGAAGAAAACAAATTTATTCTTTCCTTTCAAGAAGCAGGACTGTACAGAAAGAAGACAAAGAAATATTTAGAAGAGTAGCTCTTTAAAAGTAAATACAAGCAAGCATACAACCCAGAAACAACTTAGAGTGTTAGAGACACTTCTGAAAGCTATAAGGTCAATGTTTTTGTTTTGCTTACTTTTTAGTTTGAAACATTTTTGAACTTAAAAGGTTGCAAGAACGTTTCTAAGAACTCCCTTTTCATGTAAAGGCCTCATTCAAGTTTCAGTAATTATACCATTTAGTCTTTAAGCAAAAAGATCCAGTCCAGGATCCTGTGTTGTACACAGCTGTCTAGTAATACTAAAATTTTTCACTTTGAAAGAGTTCCTCAGTCTCACATTGACTTTTATTACTTTGATATTTCTAAAGATTGCAGTGCAGTCATTTTGTGAGATGTCCTTTAAGTTGGTCAATCTGTTTCTTCATGACTAGACCCAGGCAATGTTATTCGGCTGGAATATCACAGAAATGATGCTGGTTTTTTTCTCATTGTCTTCTACTGAGTGATATGTGATATCGATCCCATTACTGGAGATTTTAACTTTCATCGTTTGATTTTGTAACTATAAAATCACATTTTATCCAATTTAATCTCATATTTCATTAGTAAATATTTTATGGAGAGGCACTTTGAAATTATATAAAATTCTGTTTCTTATCCAACTTTCACCCACTATTTTGAGTATGTATTGGAATATATTTTTTCAATTGTCATTACTGCAGTGGTGGCCAAATGGTGATTTTTCCAATTACAGCTTTCTTTCTTCATTTGTTAACTATCATTATATTGTAAGGAAGAGCTAACTCTGCCTTCCATTATTTTCTTTCTTTACATCAAAGTAAACTCTTGAATTGCTATTTTATTCATTTGATATAAACGTCACTGTCATTATTTAACTTGATGCTTAAATTGTCACAGATTTGGACACTGTAGTGTTTTGTTTTTTTTTTTTTTTTTTTCACTTTACAATATTGTATTGGTTCTGCCACACATCAACATGAATCTGCCACAGGCATACACGTGTTCCTCATCCTGAACCCCCCTCCCACCTCCCTCCCTGTACCATCCCTTTTGTTTTTAATATAGAAATAATTTTGAACACTCTTGCATTTTTGGAAAATAAACCAGTAGAACAGTGACGTTCTATCTTGGCTGTGATCAAATTCACCCAAGGAGCTTTTAAATATCTTAATGTCCAGGCCAAACACTGCACAAATTAAAGAAGCATTTTTGGAACTGAAACCCAGCTATAAATATTTTTCAAGCTCTCCAGTGATTCTGATCTGGAATCAAGTTTAAGAACTTGATTAAGATCTGCAACCAAGTTTAAGAACCACTGAAGAGAGAGGGGAAGGATAGGAAATACAGCAGAGATAGATAAGTGATAAATGACATGCATATGAAGATTAGGGGAAGGAGGCTCTCTAAGGGCATAAGTATAAGAGCAGGATCCAATTTGTTTTCTGTAGGTGAGGAATTAAGAGGCTGAAGAATTTCCCATGTAATAATTCTTTTTGTTTCTGTAAAGAATCAGGTGAATTTGTATGTTGAGATTTAGAGTAAATGGTGATGGAGACCAGCAAGGATTAAAATAGCTGTTGTGAGGAGTTAAAAATACAATGTAACCATACAACAGGTAGATTCTATTGAGATATTGAAGGTCTTTTCTTGAGGTGGGGAGCGGGGGTGGGAAACTCAAAATTAATGATAATTTCCCTCGAATTTGCATTTAGTCAAGTAAATGCAAAAAGATAAGAGTTTCAAAAACTGAAGGGCTGGGTTGAAATACAGGGGCTAGAATTGACAGAGAAGTTGACTATAAGAAGGGTCAAATTGTGGGGATATGAATAGCATCAGAGATATGAACATCTTCTAAACACTTCTTAACAGCAGTGGTTGGATTTTCAGGCTCTGTGGCAGGAATTGTATTTGGAGGCACAAGAGTTATTTTTGGCAACTGTAAGTCATCTTTCCCTTCAATATATCAAAAGTGGAAAACTGGTACCTGTTATTCAATTTTGCGTTTGTTGTGCTCAGGGGCTTGCCATGTTTAGGACACCTGAAGCGTTCTACCTGAGCTTCTACCTGTATAACTTGTGATTTCATGTTTTTGATACATAAGATGTCTTAGCTTTATCCTCTTATGGTTGCAGCTTACCCTGATTCTGATTCTCCAGCTTTTGTGCTTCAGTGCCTCTTTGTTTTCGTTTTCATCGCTATTAGGTAGACCCTTCCTGGTAGGCAGACCTCATGCGTAGGTATTTTAGAGAAACTGTCATACAACAAGTTCTAATTACAATCCATTTGAAAAAAATATTCCGTTCAATTTTCTTTTTTTAAAACAAGCTCTTCAAAAGAAGACTGACTTTTATTTTCTTTGGTAGAAAATAGGCAATTCAGTAAAGCTCTGAGTCACAGTCTGTTATTCATAACAGGGATAATGCCGGGAGCCAGTGTGAGGAATCCCGCCCGTGACAAGGTCATGAGGAAGGAAGCTGACATACGCAAGGCGTGCTCAGACTTCAGGGACCCCTCTGGAAATTCCTAAGCATTTACCCCAACAAAAATCTGCCGGCTTTTGTGCTCTGCTTTTCCACTCTTCTGACATTTTCTGGAAAAAGTCAATTCAGGGCTTTAGTCTTCTGCATTTGAAAGAGTGTTTCAATCCAAATACCCCTCTGATGGCTTTCTAGCCTGCCTGCAGGACTCGTACAGCTGCGAGTGTGATTGTTTGAGGCCTCCTGACCCCAGGAGGCACAGGAAGCTTAAAACATCCTAGGAATGTAGGGGCTTCCGAGGAGTCAAAATCTTTAGAATAGGACTGATTAAAGGTTTCATTTGTTGAGTCAATACTTGCTGCTGAATTTTCATATCCTTTATTTTTAGATATAGTTGGTATATAGAAAAACAAGTAGTAGACCTGGTATTAGCAACATTAGATCTTTGAGTTAAGTACCTTCTTTGTTATATCCCACTGCACCTTTGTTCTATAGAGATGTAACTTTAATGCTTTAAGGAGATGCAGATTAGAGAAAAACACTTCAGGGGAAACAAAATTAACATTCATTAAGGAAGAGAGCCAAAAAGTGTTAACAAGCCTCTTGGCCAGAAGATAATGTAAATCACCTGAGACCTTTTGTATACAAAATGATGTATAGAAAGAGTCTGGGCTGCGAACGCTACATAATTTTGTGTTACCCATTGATCTCCGTGTTTTATCAAAAGTATAAAAGGCCTTCTGAACAATAAAGGATGGGGACCAGCTTCTCGGGCCAGCTTCTTGGACCAGTTTCTCGAACTAGTCTCTCGGCCTGGTTTCTTGGGACTCTGGCTCCCCCCGTGTCTTTCTCTCTCTTTCTTCTTCTCTCCCTTTCCCTCTCTCTGCTCTTTACTTTAACTTCAGGCTGAATCTCCACCTGGGGCGCGGAGGCTCGCCAGGTCTACTTACTTGCCCTGGCTGTTAAGACTCACACGAAAGGGAGCTTAAGGCGAGGCACCCTTAGATATTCAAGCGGGCGCCGTGGCCCAACGTAGATGGTGCAAATTCCTTGTCTGGAATTTTATTGGCCTTCCGCGTAAACCAAGCTATTCAGCCCTCTTCCTCCACTTAATCTTCCTACTACGCTACAGTTTCTTAATCTAATCTTATATTAATAAATAAACAAGTCTTTCCACGCCAACGCCGTCCACCCTTCGAATTCCCTGGATCCACCGGGGCTGGACCCCGGCAGGATAAGATTTCAAGTATGAGTACAGCCATCACACTAGAGTTTTAAAATATTTCCTCATGAGTTTTCATTATTTGTGACTGTCATAAAATGATAGCAGTTTCATTGTGGTAAAATAGAACAGTTTTATGGCAAAAACAAGGCCACTTTAATTTTTTTTAGCTTGATAAATAGAAATAGATGGTGAATAATTATATATGTAACTAAATTAAGGAAAACAAAATTATTAAGATAAATATTGGGGAAAAAAAAAACCTTAAATTCAGCACTGAAGCATGTGATGAAAAATTAATGCAGTAGCGAAGCCACAATACTGCAGGTTTAATAGAGCTAAAGCAGCAGGTTGCCCCATGTCAAGAGTCTAGAGAGCATAACGAGCTTAGGCATGATTCAAGCAGGAGGTTCAATGTGATAACCAAGGTACATCAGGGAAGAGTTATAATTGGGGAAACAATTCACAATCAGCAGGAAGACGGTGACCCAAGGAAACTCTGCCAATTTTCCCACAATTATCTGTCAATTCTCCCATCAGTGGACAGGCAACAATAGCTTTGGGGAAAGAAAAAGGGTTAGATGCTTGTGTGGGTTTACCAAGGCCCTGGACTTATTTTTTTCCTTTAGAGCCTTGAGTACTTATCAGTTCCAACTGAAAACCATGAAGCTTAGTTAAGATGTGAACATCAAAGATCTCAAGCATTTCTCAGGAAACTTGAGACTGAGAGAATTAATTTACAAGAGCAGCTATATCTCCCTGTTAATGCTTTCAGGATTGGTAGTTGCCTTGGGTTCATGTGGAGACAAAGTGAAATCAAACTGGCAACTGTTGAGCTGAATTCAGAATTTTAAAAGAAGAATAGAGAAAGCAATGAAGCTTTCAAAACAAATCTCTTCTGAGTACATGTTAAGACTTTGCTACCTTCCAGGAGACTTCCCTGGTGGTCCAGTGGTTAAGAATCTACCTTCCAATGCAGGGGACGTGGGTTCAGTCCCTGACTGGGGCACTCAGGGAACTGAGATCCTACACGCTGGAGGGCAGCTACTGAACCCAGAAACCGCAACTAGAAAGAAGGCCACATATGCAAATAAGACCCAATGCACCAATAAATAAATAAATAAATAAATAAAACTTTGCTACCTGCCCCAAATCCAAATTATAGATGCCTGACACAACTTACATTTGTATTTCACTAGTATTAATAATTCATGATTGCTGCTTGGAGTTGGTGCTTTGTAAGCACATTTTTTATACAGCAAAGTAAAGAACCCCGTAAGTTTCACTGTTGTGTGGGACTTTGTACTGTGGGAAATGATTAATTGCTCTAGCCTGGAATCAAAGACCCACTTTGCCTCTAATGTTATCCATATTTTTCACTCCTCCTTGTCATTACCCTTCTAAACATACATCTACAAACACACAGCTTTGAAACTAACACAGGCAAAATATGATCTTTTCTAAGTTACTCAGTTTTTAAGTACTTGACTTCCCTATTATCTACCAATATTTTTAATTGATTAATACTGGGTTTAGTTTTAAAACTTGTTAATAAAATTGACATCTTTTTAGATTTTTATTTCAGTCTTAGCATTTATTTTAGATTAGGAATCCATCTCAAAGAAAACAAGGAAATAGCATCTTCATATTATTTGCCTTGATTGATGTATTATCTTCCAGATTCTGCCTGAAAGTCACAGGATATTTTTTTTTGAGATTTATATATTTGTGAGTTTTAGATTTAGATTAAGAAAATCCTATTTTTAATGAAAGCATTACTTACTGAAACGCATCTTTTTATCTGAACACACTTCATTGATAAATTGAAGTTCTAACTATTGATCTTTATATGTAAATCTTCTGGAATGAAGTTTTTTTAAAAATGCCATTTTTCCATTTTATTTCTATTAGACTCCTTTCTTTGATATTTCATTCGTCAAATATCAGAGTCATCTCAGGAAAATTGCAATCATTGTTGGTGAATAACCAACTTCAACAGGTTTAGTAATTTTGTCTTCTGGGCCTATCTAGAGTGGTAATTACAAAGGTTACAGTGTCAGTTAATCTCTAAACAACTTTGTTTTGGAAGTAGGCCATTGAATAGTCAAATATACTCTTACTTTTTACATTGTACTCCAAATACTAAAATCATAACAAATAACAGTAGGAAATTTTCCCTTACTAGGGGTTTCAGCCACATATAAAAAAAGATTCTGAGGAAATACTTTGCTGTGTTGCCTGACCTTTCTGTTTTATAACCCATTAGTTTAGTGAACTTCAGAGAGATAACTTTATTTCTTTAGACTTTAATCAATTACATCAACAATTGGTAGGGTAAATTTTTACCTCTTTCCCTGGTGGCTAAGTCAGTAAGAATCTGCCTGCAATGTAGGAGACTGCCTGCAATGCAAGAGATCCCGTTTTGATCCCTGGGGGTTGGGGGTGGGGGAGGACGTGGGGGAATTTTCTGGAGAAGGAAATGGCAACTCACTCCTGTATTCTTGTCTGGAAAATCCCATGGATAGAAGTTCCTCATGGGCTACGGTCCATGGGGTCACAAGAGTCAGACATGACTTAGTAACTAAACCACCACCACAGTGTACCAGATCTTTGAATAATATTCAGTAGCTAACACTAATATCATTTTTTATGTGTGAGGTGGTGCTCTAAATGTTTGCTGAATATTAATTCACTTAATCTTCACTAGGTCCCAATGAAGTATATGTTATTATCTTCATCTTACAATGAAGAAACTAAAGAAGAGAGAGGTTAAATAACTTTCCCCTGGTCACAGAACGCAGGCTATTTTACATAAGATTCTATCCATGGGCTACAAATTGAATAGGCTTAACCATCAATGAAAAGCATCAGGTCATATATTGATTCTATGATGTAAGTGATGTGCTTGATTTTGGTTAATTGGCATTAAATTATATGTAACTTGAACATATAACTTTAAAGTGGTGCTTAAATTATCAACTGATATAATCACTCATAGCTGTGCAATAGGCGCAACTTTCCTCAAGACCTTTTTCTTCTCCTGCCTTCAATTCAGCTAGTGGGGTAAACTGTGTTCCCCACCCCAACTAAAAACAGATAATAGTGGATTTAAACTCAGCATACAGAGAGGAGGTCTTTATCACATATCCAAGATTGGTTCCCACAAAGAATAAAATGAACCAACCAGCTTCACAATGATAGAAGTCTTTTGAATAAAGGAAGCAGCATGTACAGCTGGAGCTAATTACAAATTTGGGCTTCACTTTTGTTAACAGCAGACTAATGTTTGCATACAAAGCATTTGTGGTAAATAAATAGCTTTAATAAGTGGGGAAAAAGACAGTAAGCAATACAATGCCAGGGGTAATTACAGCTATGTTTGCAAAAGCCACAAATGCAGTATATAATTATCTTAATATGAAAATGGAGATTATCTCATATTCGAAGCTCTTTATTAGGAATAATTCTAACATTTGCATATTCTAGTATTTGAACAGTTGTCTGATTTTGACTTAATTTTCTTGATGTTCTACTTTATATAACACATAGGAATATAAAATAATGCAGCCTCAATGAATAAATCTCTGTTTATGAATGAGATATTTGAAAGATACTTGATCATAGATATATAGCTTTCAGCTTGGTATGATTTACCAATCTAGTTAGGCATGGTATAGAGAGGGTATTAAGAGCTCACATAGCTCATCTAAAGTAATGCTACTCACAAACCATTTCTTCCACTACTCTCTCCTCCCAAATAAAGATATCAACCCTTTTTATTCTGCCATGAAAACAGCAGTGTAGAACTACTGTATCACATTACAAGACTGATAGAAAAGCCAAACAAGAGATCCAGGTTCTATGTCACCTGAATTAGACTTTGTCCTGAGAGGCAAATAAGGTTAATACAGAAGATAATTATACATTGACCTTCATGTAACAGTAATTGTAACTGAATTTAACATTCTGGTAAAAGATGGAAAGAAGAAATCATTCATAAAAAGCTTATATTTATCCACACAAAAACCTACACAGAAATGTTTAAAGTAGCTTTATTCATAACTGCCAAATTAGGAAGCCATCAAAATATCTCTCAAGAGGGGAATGAATAAAGAAGTGTTGGTACATCCTTACACTGGAATGATGTTTAACAATAAAAAGAAATAAGCTATCTAGTCATGAAAAGATCTGGAGGAACCTTAAATGCATACTACCAAGTCAAAGAAACCAGTCTGAAAAGACTATACATGCTATATGATTCCAACTTACATAACATTTTGGAAAAGGCAAAGCTACAGTGACCGAGAAAGATCATGGCTGCCAGAGGTTCAGGGAGACAGGGAGAAGAATGAATAGATGAAGCGCAGGGGATGTTTAGTGCAGTGAAACTATTTTGTATGACATTGTAATGCTGGATGCATGTCATTCTGTATTTGTCAGAACCTTGTAGAATGTTCAACACAAAGAGTGAAACCTGGTATAAATTACAGGCTTTCGTTAATCATAGTGCATTAATACTGGTTCATCAATTATAACAAATATACCACACTAATAATCCAAGATGTTACTAATGGAATCCTGTGTGTTTGCAGGGGTAAGGAGGTTAAAGTATATGTGAACTTTGTATTTCCAGTCAGTTTTTCTGTAAACCTAAAACGTCTCTAAAAAAATAGACTATCAAAAAAAAAAATATATATATATATGTGTGTGTGTGTGTGTGTGTGTATATATATATATAACATTAATGACAAATGGAAAGGGAGATTATTTAAAATTCAAGAACAGGAACTCTGAAGTTATCTTACTTTTAGCAAGGTAAGATCAATCAAAGACTATTTCTGGTGAGTAGGGCCTAAAATTTTGTCCTAAACTCACGTTAGAATGCCTTTTTTTTAATTACAGGAAAATATTAACTTTTAAAACACTGAAAGTGAGTATTGATTTGTCAGTATTCTGTGATTCTATTAACATTCTTCTATTACCAGAAGCTCTTATTCCTTTTTGTTAGGTAAAAACTCAGTGAAACTAAAATGAGAAAAAAGTCATATACTTACTATATTTGCCTGGAAGTAGGGAAGCAAAGGAAAAGAAGCACTTACTGATAAAAATAACAGGTATATTTTAAATTAGACACAAAAATCAAATAATATTTTTAAAGTGCCTTTAAATTACGATTATGTAAAAAACTGGATAATAAAGAGGGAAAAAAATCTATACTCAGGGAAATAAAACCCACTCCAGTGTTCTTGCCTGGAGAATCCCAGGGATGGGGGAGCCTGGTGGGCTGCTGTCTCTGGGGTCGCATAGAGTCGGACATGACTGAAAGGACTTAGCAGCAGCAGCAGCAAGCCAAACTAAAATTTTGCCTCATTTTTTAAAAGAGAAATATGATAAAGAAAAATTGCATTTCAAAATAGCTTTTTAAACAAAGAGGGTCACAGTATTAGTTTATAAGTTTATGGACAGGCTGCTCTAGAGCTGCTTAGTAAACTAAATAAAAGCAGTTTACCTGGGTTGTATAATACTTTTCTTAAAGTTTTAAAGAAAATCTTTTTGTTGATAATAAATTCTTTAAAATAGGAAGAAACATACTGGGCTACAGAATATCCACTTGTAGGGCTGTTAGATAAAATTCAGGATGCAAAGTGAGATCTAGTTTCAGATAAACACCATGTTTTTGTTTTTAATATAAATATGTTCCATAAAATATTTGGTACATATTTATGTGAAAATTTATTTTTTTAATAAAATTTATCTGGATTTATTTTTGTTTTTAAATCTGGTAACCTGACATTTTGCCAGTCTTGCATTTTTATAAGCCTTGAAGAATGTAGAATTTAAGTAGTTAACTTCATTTTCACCCATATTTCTGGAATTGTCAAAAATACAATCCCAAAATGACAATGGAATACGTAAATAAGCACTCATGTTTTAAATGCTTGCTTCTTGTAAGATTCTGGGCTAAGCTTAGTTGGTAAATATTCTGCCTTTATAGAGGATATACCAGTGAAGCATATGCAGATGATTATAATGGACTATTATTTTAATTTGATGTAAATTTGCACATAAAGACATAACTATTGCATGTGATTGATACAGATGTTCAAGAAATCTTTTGATAAATATCCACAGCAAAAGCTATTTAAATAAATATAGCTGTCAGAAGCTAGAGGGATATCTTACAAAGAGCAATCAAATAGAAAGGATAAATAGACACTTCTGGCAGGAGCAGCTTAAGTATCAACAGAGAAATTCACCAGAGATAAGAATTTGGCTAGTTTTATTTAGTATTTATATGCACTATCTGTTAGAAGAAGTGTACAATAAAATTCCCAACTTTGATTGAAATGCCAAGCTTATGAGGATAAACAGGGTATTTTTGGGAAACTGTGAATGTAGCCAAAACATGTGGTAGATGAATTCTAGTGTTGGCTATTTCAATGCAATGCCTTGCAGGAACACAGGCAAACTGTATTTTTAAGTTGGTGGCCTCCAAATTAGTTGTTTTGCAAGGTTACTAGGGCTAGTTATTGCAATTCCCTAAAAAATTGTCAGATAAGTATACTACTATGACCAGAAACATCCAATACAATTCTTAATAACATAAGGCAAATTACAAGGAAAATTAAAGTTATTATTGTATACCTAGGTTAATCCATAGTACGTTTATGTCTGGATTTTTATGCAAACCAATGCATTTAGATAATAATTTAAAACTGGAATTTGTTTAGGAAACTGGAAATGATCAAAGAGTAGAACATTGTTGTCACAAATAACTGGATTTTCCCCTTTTAAAGGCTAACATTCCATTCCATTTTCTTTATTCGTTCATCCCTCTATAGACATTTAGGATGCAGCCTTGTATTGGCTATTGTGAATAATGATTTCATGAATATGGAAATTCAGATGTCCATTCAAGATCTTGGTTTCAATTCTTTTGGATATATACCTAAAGGAGGGATCATATGATAGTACTATTTTCTGGATCATATGATAGTACTGTTTTTTTTGAGGAACTTCCATACTGTTTCCCATAGTGGCTGTACCAATTTGCCTTCCCACTTTTATGTTCCCTTTTGTCCACATCCTTGGGAATGTACATCATCTTTTGGTTTTTGATAATAGTCATCCTAAAACCACTGTCTCCTTTTCTTTTGATTTGCATTTCCCTGATGATTAATGATATTTGGCATCTTTTCAAATACCTGTTGGCTTTTTGAAGGTGGTCCATTGGTAAAGAATCCTCCTGCCGATGCAGAAGACATAATTCGATCCCTGGGTTGAGAAGATCCCCAAGAATAGGAAATGGGAACCCATTCCATGGATTGTGAAGTCAGACATGACTAAGCACGCATAGATGCACAATTGGCCTTTTGTGTGTCTTCTTTGGAGAAAGGTCTATTCAAATCCTTTGCCCATTTTTTAAAATGAGCTTTTATTTTTTTTTTTTTTTTTCTATTGAGTTTTAGGAGTTCCTTATATATTTTGGATATTAACCCTTTATCACATATATGGTTTGCAAATACTTTCTTCAATTTCTTAGCTTGCCTTTTCATTTTGTTGATTATATCCTTTGCCATACAAATGCTTTTTAGTTGATGTAATCCCATTTTTAAATTTCTGTTGCTGATGCTTTTGGCATTATATCCAAGAAATCATTGCCAAAGTCAATCTAAGGAAGCTTTTTCCCTGTGTTTTCTTCATGGAGTTTCACTGTTTCAGGTCTTACATTTAAGGCTTACTTTATTTGAGTTTATTTTTGTGTGTGTCATAAGGGTCCAAATTAATTATTTTGCAAGTCGATATCCATTTTACCCAACACTTTTTTGAAGAGATTGTTATTTCACCATATGTATGTAGTCTTGGCACCACTGTCAAAATTCATTTTACCATATAGGTGAAATTTTAGTTGTGTGTGCTAAGTCCCTTCAGTCATGTCCAACTTTGCGACCCCGTGGAGCCTGCCAGACTCCTCTGCCCATCATATTCTCTAGGCAAGAATACTGGAGTGGGTTGCCATTTCCTGCTCTAGGGGATCTTCTTGACCCAGGGATCAAACTCAGGTCTCTTATGTCTTCCACATTGGCAGGCGGGTTCTTTACCATGAGCGCCACCTGGGAAGCCTGAAGATTTGGTTATAAGTTCCCGATTTTCTTTCATTAGTCTGTATGTCTATTTTTAATGCCATAATCATTCTATATTGATTACTGTGGCTTTGTAATATGTTTTGAAATCAGGGATTATGGTGCCTCCAGCTTTGTTCTTTCTCAAGATCGTTTTGGCTATTTAGGATTCTTTCTTTCTTCATACAAATTTTAGTTTATTGTTCTTCTTATTTCTGAGAAAAATAACCATTGGAATTTTTATCAAGATTGTGTTGAATCTGCAGAGTTCTATGGGTGGTGTGGGCATTTTAATAATATTCAGTGGTGAATGCAAAATGTCCTTTAATTTATTTGTTGTAAAATTTCTTTGATGAATGTTCTGTACTTTTCAGATATGTCTTTTACCACCTTGGTTGTTTATTCTTAACTGTTCTATTTATGATCCTGTTGTAACTGAGATTATTTTAATTTTCTTTTTAGAGTTCTTTTAGTTAGTACATCAAAATACAACTGATGTTTTGTATGTTTATTTGTATACTACAACTTTACTGAGTTTGTTAGTTTTAATAGGCTTTTTTGGTATAATCTTTAGACATTTTATGCATGTAACAAGGACTGATGCTAAAGCTGAAACTCCGGTACTTTGGCCACCTCATGCAAAGAGCTGACTCATTGGAAAAGACTCTGATGCTGGGAGGGATTGAGGGCAGGAGGAGAAGGGGACTACAGAGGGTGAGATGACTGGATGGCATCACTGACTCGATGGACGTGAGTCTGAGTGAATTCCAGGAGATGGTGATGGACAGGGAGGCCTGGTGGGCTGATTCATGGGGTCGCAAAGAGTCGGACACAACTGAGCGACTGAACTGAACTGATGAATATTATGTTATCTGCAAACAGATAATTTGAATTCTTCCTTTAAATTTGGATGCATTTACATCTTTTTCTTGCTTAATTTCTCCGGCTAGGACTTCCAGTACTATATAAATAAAAACAACAAGAGACATCCTTGTCTTGTTCCTGATCATAGAGGAAAAGCTTGCAGATTTTCACTGGTGAGTATACCTGTGGGCATACTGTGTATGGCCTTTACTAGGTTGAGGTAATTTCTATTCCTAGTTTGTTAAGTGTTTTTAATCACATGGATATTTAACTTTTTTCATTTGCTTTTTCTGTATCTATTGATATGATCATATAATTTTTACTTCTATTCTGTTAATGTAGTGTTTTACATTGCTCAGTTTTATATGTTGGATCACCTTATAGCCCAGGGATACATCCCAGAGACTTATTCATGGTGTTTGAACCTTTTAATGTGCAGTTGAATACAGTTTGCTAATATTTTGTTGAGAATTTTTGTGTTTATGTTTATTAGAAATATTTGCCTCTAATTTTCTTATAGTGTCCGTATCTGGCTTTAGTATTAGGGTAATACTAGTCTTATAAAGTGAGTTTGGCAGTCTTCCCTTCCTTCAGTGTTTTCTCAAGAGTTTGAGAAGTATTGGCATTAATTCATCTTTAAATGCTTGATGAAATTTACCTGCAAAGCTATCTTATTCTAGGATTTTCTTTTTTGGAAGGTTTTTATGTACTGATTAAGGTGATTAAATCACCTTACTAGTAATTAGTATGTTCAGACTTTTTTATTTTTTCCTGATGCTGTCTTGATTGATTTTGGTTTTTGAGATTTATCTATTTTTTCTATGTTGTCCAATTGTTGGTGTATAATTGTTTATAAGTTCCTATGATCTTTTTCTTTATTTAATGTCTCCTATTTAATTTATAATTTTATTCTTCCCTTTTTCTTAGTCTAAGGTTTCATCAATACTGCAGATAGTTTCAGAAAACAACTTCTAGTTTTGTTATTTTTTTATTCTCCAATCTATTTCTGCTCTAGTATTTATCATTTCCTCTGTTCTGCAAAAAGTCCTTAGTTCTTTTTGTTTTTTTTCAAGGTCTAAAGTTAAACTTTTATTTGAGGGAGTTCTATTTTAATAATCCATTTATTCCTATAAGGAGCCCTCAGTGCTGCTTTTGCTACACCCAATAAATCCTGGTACGTTATGTTTTCATTTTTGTCTTGTGATATTTAAAATTTTTCTTTTTAAAGATGTCTTCTTTAAGCCAATGTTTGACCAATAGAATGTTTGTTGATTTCCACATAAATCTGAATTTCCTAATTTTCCTTATATTATTGATTTGTATTAATGATTTAATTCCATTATTGAATGAAATGATAATTGAGATATTTCAACTTTATTAAATTTATTAATACTTCTTTTGTGACATAATATATAATCTGTCCTGTATAATTTTCTTTCTGTGCTTTAAAAGAATGTGCATTCTGTGACTCTGGTGTGGAATGTATTATATACGTCTGTTGGGTCCAGTAGGTCTATAGTGTTGGACAAGTAGTTTGTTCCGTCATTAATTTTCTATGTGGATGTTCCATTCACTGTTGAAAATTTAGTATTAAAATCTCCCATGCTTATTGTGTAGTTGTGTACTTCTTTCAGATCTGCATACTTAGAAACTTTGATGCTGGTTTAATCATGCCGTCATGACTGACTCTTGCGACCCCATGGACTGTAGCTCACCAGGTTCTGTCCATGGGATTTCCCAGGCAAGAATACTGTAGTGGGTTGCCATCTGTGATACTTATCTTCTATTTGGTCTGACATGAGTATAGCCACTTCTCTCTTTTGATTTTCATTTACATAGCTGTCCTTAAATCTAAATTATCTTGTAGACAACATGTAGCTGGAGCTTGTCATTGTCTTTTAGATGCTGAGTTGTGTCTGACTCTTTATGACCCTATGGACTGTAGCCTGCCAGGTTCCTCTGTCCATGAGATTTCGCAGTGGGTTGCCATTTCCTTCTCAAGATGGAACTCATTGTTCTACTTAGCAACTCTGTGTTTTTGATTATGAAATTCAATACATTTACATTTAAAATTATTGATAGGTAAGAACTTATTACTGATATTTTGTTAATTATTTTTTGTGAGTTCTGTAGTTCGTTTTTCTTTTTTCATTTTTGATTTGGTGTTTTTTTTTTATTGATATGCTTTGATTTCTTTTTAGTTTTCTATTGCATGAGCATATTCTTTGAGTATTTAGTCTATAGTTGTCCGGAGGCGTATATAAAAGATTTTATAGTTATAACAGTTTTTTTTAAGATGATAATAGCAACTTTAATTATAAACTAAACTATACAATTTTACTTCTTCCTTCTTACAGCATTTTGTTAATAATATAATAATTTGCATCTTTATTTTATACAATTATTATATTATATTCCAGTTTGTGTAGTTATAGTTACCATAAGTCTTACACTAAAATTAAAAGTGCCTTAGGAACCACATTTACAATTTTACTTTATTGTATATTTGTGTGTATATTTGCCTTTAACTGTGAAATTTATACTTTCATATCTTATTTTTGTTGCTTTCAGGATTATTTCCTTTCCACTTGAAGAACTTTTTTTTTTTTTAATTCTTGTAAAGCAGGTCTCATGGTTATCAACTCCCTAAGTTTTTGTTTCTCTGGAAAAGTGTATTTCTCTTTCATTTTTAAAGAATAATTTTTACTGAAAATAGTATTTTTGATTGACTGCTCTTATTTCTTCCAGCGTTTTGAATATATCCTCTTATTCTGTCCTGACTTACAAGGTTTCTGCTGAGATACTCACTAATAGCCTTCTAAGGGTTTCCTCATATCTGATGTCTCTTTTTTCTTGTTCATTTCAAATTTTTTTCTTTGACTTTTGATTGTTATGCATCTCAGTGTAGAGTTCTTTAGATTCAATTCAAAGATTCTTGGAATGTTTTGCATTTCATGAATGTGAATGCCTATTTTGCTCTCTAGATTTGAGAAGTTTTCAGCTATTTTTAGAATTTTTTAATTTTATATTGACAAATAGTTGATTAAGAATGCTGTATTAGTTTCAGGTGTATAGCAAAGTTCTCAGTAGGTCCTTGTTTGTTATATATTTATGTAATATATTATTATTATATATTTATATATAATAATATATATAACCCCTTTCTCTTTCTCTTCTCCTTCTGGGATTCATATGAAGCATAGTTTGTTTATGATGTGCCATATGTTCTGTAGGCTTTCTCACTTTTTAAAATTATTTTTCTTTTTACTCTGATTGGGTTATTTCTAATGACCTATCTTCAAGTTGAATGATACTTTCTTCTGATTGATCAAGTCTACATTTAAACCTCTCTTGAATTTTTCAACTCAGTCATTGTGTTTTTCAGTTCCAGAAATTCTGGTTCTGTTTTATTGTTTCTATATCTTTTCTGAAATTCTCATTTTGTTTTAGTATGGTTTTCTTGATTTCATTACTTGCCTGTCTATTCTCTTGTAGCACACTGAACTTCTTAAAGACCATTCTTTTAACTCTTTGTTAGTTAATTTGTAGATCTCCATTTCTTTGGGTCTAGTTACTGAAGCTTATTTTACTGTTTTGATGAAGCTATGCTTCATTATTTTTTTCTGTAGCTTTGCATTGCTATGTGCATTTGAAGTAGTCACCTCTTGAAGTCTTTATGAACTGATTTCAGGAGGAAAAGACTTTCACAGGACAACCAAGCTAGAGATTATATGTATATATCTATATTGTTTTTTCTATTATAGTTTATTATAAGATATTGAATTTGTACATTATCATATATGAAATAGCTAAACAAGGATTTACTGTTTACCATTATTTTCAGCTCTGGGTGGTTGTTAAATTGGATTTCTGAGAGTGGATGTGTGCTGAGACCTCTTTTTCCATTATTTTTCCGATTTCACTGCTTACCCCTTTTCAACTGGATTGTATTGATACTTAATACATGTTATTAAGGGAAATGTTAATCATTTGTCTAGTATATATATAAGTGAAGTCGCTCAGTCGTGTCTGACTCTTTGTGACCCCATGGACTGTAGCCTATCAGGCTCCTCTGTCCATGGGATTTTCCAGGCAAGCGTGCTGGAGTGGATTGCCATTTCCTTCTCCAGGGATCTTCCCAACCCAGGAATCGAACCTGGGTCTCTGCATTGCAGGCAGATGCTTTACCGTCTGAGCCACCAGGGAAGCCCCAGTATATACAGTATATATATATATATATGTTCTCTTAAATCTGCCATTTTTGTTAATGAGTCATTTATAATTTCTGTTGTTGCAATAAAGTTTTGGATTGATTAAAATCAAATTTATCAAACTAATATCAATTTTTTTTGCTCCTTGTGTCCTACTGAGATCTTTTACTCTCCTGAGATATCAGTCTATAGGGCTTAATTTCTTTAATAAATCTAAAACTTTAGGTTTTCATTCACTTGGATTTTATTTTTGTGAACTCTGTGTCATAGAATATGCTGTATAATATATATAGACAGCTTGTTAAATCTTCCTAGTAATTTATGTCATTTATTACTATTAGTTTTTAATCCTAAAACTGCATTTATATCTTGTCTGCATTAGCAACTGTGAATATACTTGCCACCATTTGTTTATAATTTTAACTCAAACTTGACTGAAAATAAGTTGATAATCTTGTCTCCCAAATAATATAAACATGTTAGAATTTTTAATTCCAAACTCCTCTCATACCATCATCATAATCTTATCTGTTATTGTTTTGCAATATTTTATTTTCAATTTGCTTTCAAAACTGTTCAAGACATTATTATCATTTTATACAACTGATTTTTAGTTGGATCAACTCACATATTTACTGATCTACTTGTTCAAAAAAAATTTTTTTTTATCTTATTTGTTCCTTCTGAGTTGAGATTCCTTCTTAGTGGAGTTTATCCATTAGTAGGTACTCTAGAGAGGTTCTGTTAGTGGCAAATTATCTCTCCATTTTGTTGTCTAAATATGTCTTTCATTTGCTCTCTACATTGAATTATTGTTCATCTGAACTCAGAATTTAGGTCAACAATCATTTTCTTTCATTACTTTGCTGTTATTATCCCATTATCTTCTGGCTTCTGCTTTTGTGGCTGAGATTTTTTTTGTGTGTGAGGGGAGTGTAATTTTACTTTGAAAAATGCAATGTTTTAGCTTCAGTTCCCATAAAATATTCCTTTTTTGGTTTCTATTTTAGAGTTTTAGGGTGATCATCTAATCATGGATTTATTGTATGCATTCTGTTCAAGATGCTTCATAAATCCCAAATATGAAAACTCTCTGCTTTTTAAATATTAAATTTTTCTATCTATTATTTGTTTTCTCCTTTGAAATACATGTTAGACAAAGGTTGAGCTCATCTTTGTCTACTCATCATGCCACTTACTCTCCTTTCCTTAGCATGTTCTGCTTTAGATAGTTGTGTTGCATTTGGGATAATTTTCTCCCATCTTTCTTGTAGTTTATGAACTTTCTCTTTAAACATCTAATTTATCATATAATTCACATATTTGATTTTTAATTTCTATGATTATATTTTCCTTGAAAGTCTGAATTAATTATATGTCTATATATGCCTCCTTTTAACAACTTATTGTCTTTGCTAATGTTTTCAGTGTTTTTTTGGAATACTTTTGCTTTTTTGATGATCCAACGGATGTTGGCAATTTGATCTCTGGTTCTCTGCCTTTTCTAAATCCCACTTGAACATCTGGAAGTTCAAAGTTCATGTACTATTGAAGCCTGGCTTAGAAAATTTTGAGCATTACTTTGCTAGAGTGTGAGATGAGTGCAAAAGTGTGGTAGTTTGAGCATTCTTTGGCGTTGCCTTTCTTTGGGATTGGAATAAAAACTGACCTTTTCCAGTCCTGTGGCCACTGCTGAGTTTTCCAAATTTGCTGGCATATCAAGTGCAACACTTTCA
This sequence comes from Capra hircus, assembly GCF_001704415.2. NCBI lineage: Eukaryota > Metazoa > Chordata > Mammalia > Artiodactyla > Bovidae > Capra > Capra hircus. The sequence continues at coordinate 38,226,268 of NC_030828.1, read as the reverse complement.
CAGCATCATCTTTTAGGATTTGAAACAGCTCAACTGGAATTCCATCACCTCCACTAACATTGTAGTGATGCTTCCTAAGGTCCACTTGACTTCACATTCCAGGATGTCTGGTTCTAGGTGAGTGATAATACCATTGTGATTATCTGAGTCATGAAGATCTTTTTTGTCTAGTTCTTCTGTGTATTCTTGCCACCTCTTCTTAATATCTTCTGCTTCTGTTAGGTCCATACCACTTCTGTCCTTTATTGAGCCCAACTTTGCATGAAATATTCCCTTGGTATCTCTAATGTTCTTGAAGTGATCTCTAATCTTTCACATTCTATTGCTTTCCTGTATTTCTTTGCACTGATCACTGAGGAAGGCTTTCTTATATCACCTTGCTATTCTTTGGAACTCCCCATTCCTTTTCTCCTTTGGTTTTCTCTTCTCTTCTTTTCACAGATGTTTGTAAGTCTTCCTCAGACAGCCGTTTTGCTTTTTTGCATTTCTTTTTTTGGGGGATGATCTTGATCCCTGTCTCCTGTACAATGTCGTGAGCCTCCATCCATAGTTTTTCAGGCACTCTGTCTATCATATCTAATATCTTGAATCTATTTCTCACTTCCACTGTATAATCACAAGGGATTTGATTTAGGTCATACCCAAATGGTCTAGTGGTTTTCCCTACTTTCTTCAATTTAAGCCTGAATTTGGTAATAATGAGTTCATGATCTGAGCCACAGTCAGCTCCCAGTCTTGTTTTTGCTGACTGTATAGAACTTCTCCATCTTTGGCTTCAAAGAATATAATCATCTAATTTCGGTATTGACCATCTGGTGATGTCCATGTAGAGTCATCTCATGTGTTTTCGGAAGAGGGTGTTTGCTATGACCAGTGCGTTCTCTTCAAAAACTCTTTTAGCCTTTACCCTGCTTCATTCTGTACTCCAAAGCCAAATCTGCCTGTTACTCCAGGTGTTTCTTGACTTCCTATTTTTTTTTCATTCCAGTCCCCTATAATGAAAAGGACATCTATTTTGGGTGTTAGTTCTATAAGGTCTTGTTTAGGTCTTCATAGAACCATTCAACTTCAGCTTCTTCAGCATTACTGGCTGGGGCATAGACTTGGATTACCATGATATTGAATGGTTTGCCTTGGAAACTAACAGAGAACATTCTGTCATTTTTGAGATTGCATCCAAGTACTGCATTTCAGACTCTTTTGTTGACTATGATGGCTACTCCATTTTTTCTAAGGGATTCTTGCCACAGTAGTAGATATAATGGTCATCTGAGTTAAATTCACCCATGCCAGTCCAGTTTAGTTTGCTGATTCCTAAAAATGCTGACATTCACACTTGCTATCTCCTGTTTGACCACTTTCAATTTGCCTTGATTCATGGACCTAACAGTCAAGGTTCCTATAGAATATTGCTCTTACAGCATTGGACTTTGCTTCTATCACCAGCCCCATCCACAACTGGGTGCTATTTTTGCTTTGGCTCCATCTCTTCATTCTTTCTGGAGTTATTTCTCCAATGATCTCCAGTAGCATATTGGGCACCTACCGACCTGGGAGTTCATCTTCCAGTGTCCTGTCTTTTTGCCTTTTCATGCTGTTCATGGGGTTCTCAAGGCAAGAATACTGAAGTGGTTTGCAATTCCCTTCTCCAGTGGACCACATTCTGTCAGACCTCTCCACCATGACCCATGCAAAAAAGCAAGAGAGTTCCAGAAAAACATCTATTTCTGCTTTATTGACTATGCCAAAGCCTTGACTGTGTAGATCACAACAAACTGTGGAAATAACTTAAAGATATGGAAATATTAGACCACTTGACCTGCCTCTTGAGAAATCTGTATGCAGGTCAGGAAGCAATCGTTAGAACTGGACATGGAACAACAGACTGGTTCCAAATAGGAAAAGGAGTATAAAGGCTGTATATTTTCATCCTGCTTATTTAATTTACATGTAGAGTACATCATGAGAAACACTAGGCTGAATGAAGCACAAGCTGGAATCAAGATTGCCGGGAGAGTTATCGATAACCTTAGATATGCAGATGATACCACCCTTATGGCAGAAAGCGAAGAGAAACTAAAGAGCTTCTTAGTGAAAATGAAAGTTGTGAGTGAAAAAGTTGGCTTAAAGCTCAACATTCAGAAAACCAAGATCATGGCATCTGGTCCCATCATTTCATGGCAAATAGATGGGGAAACAGTTGAAACAGTGAGAGACTTTATTTTTCTAGGCTCCAAAATCACTGCAGATGGTAATTGTAGCCATGAAATTAAAAGACACTTACTCCATGGAAGAAAAGTTATGAGCAACCTAGACAGCATATTAAAAAGCAGAGATATTACTTTGCCAACAAAGGTCTGTCTAGCCAAGCTATGGTTTCTCCAGTAGTCATGTATGGATGTGAGAGCTGGACTATAAAGAAATCTGAGCACTGAAGAATTGATGCTTTGAACTGTGGTGTTGGAGAAGACTCTTGAGAGTCTCTTGGACTGCAAGAAGATCCAACCAGTCCATCCTAAAGGAAATCAGTCCTGAATATCCATTGGAAGGACTGATGCTGAAGCTGAAACTCTAATACATTGGCCACCTGATGTGAAGAACTGACTCATTTGAAAAGCCCCTGATGTTGGGTAAGATTGAAAGCGGGAAGAGGAAACGACAGAGGATGAGATGGCTGGATGGCATCACTGACTCCATGGACATGAGTTTGGGTACTCTGTCAGTTGGTGATGGACAGGGAGGCCTGGCATGCTGTAGTCCATGGGGTCACAAAGAGTGGGACACAACTGAGCGACTGAACTGAACTGACTGAATGTTTTCCATTCTTCTCTTACATATTTAATCATTTCGTGGTATACATGGTGGTTTAATGTTGATGTTACTTATATGTTAGAATTCTCAAGGCTAACAATTTCATTGTGTGTTTTTAAATTTTAAGCGGCATTATCTTCAATGAGGATTGAAATAACAATACAGGGCAACCAGTGTGGAGGGATTTTCCTTCCATGATAGTTATGCATTTACTTTTAAAAAATACTTTAAAACTTCCAGTAGTTTCTGCCTGATATTTTGGTTTATTTCTTTTCTGACCAGGCAGTGTTGAAAAATTTATCCCTAGATCTGTTGTGGTCAGGCATGTGGTTTCAGAACCTCAGGGCAAATATATCAGAGCGTAGCCAAAAGAGACCACCTTGTTGTCATTCCATTTTACCAGAGTACAGTTATTTTTCTTTTTCAGCCTTTCATTAGCGTTCCACCCCCTTGAGTGGAACTTTATATGAGAATCTCAGTCCTAATTTTTTGTTTTAACTTGCTCCATGTCTTCATCTCTTAAATACATCTTGACATTAAAAAGCTGCAGGGTTTCTTGGGCTGGTGATTCTCAAACACATTTGGTTAAACCTTGTAAGCAAGTTTTGGTTGACACAGGTTGGAGACCATGTCAGATATTTTTAAACTGGGAGCCAGGGATACTAACCATCCTAAATTCCCATGTTACAGAGCCACAAAATGAATAGTTGGCCTACCCTAAATACCACCAACTTCTCATGAAGAAATACTGACATCAACCGGGATAATCACTATGTCAGCCCATGCACTTACCATCTTCATTTTTAGTTCTGTGTTCATTTTTGATCTCTAGTAATATCCAGTAATATTCCTTACTTTTCTCCAAGCTCATCTAGTCTACAGAAGGAAATTTATGGTGTAATACTTATCATTATACAATTTAAAGTTTTTTTTTCTTTTTTAATTTTTTTAAATTTTTTAAGGTTTTTTTTTTCAACTTGTGTAATCTGTTATATTACTAAAACCAGATTTCTGAATTTCTGTGTGCATTCATATTTATAGTGTGCATCTATATCTGTTAATCTACATATCTCACTATTTATATGTCATATTATTTTTCTATTTGTCTTAAATATGAATTGAAAATACATATACTTATATTGACCTTATGCTAATAATTATTATTTGTGGGGCTTCTCTGGTGATGCAGAGGTTAAAGCGTCTGCCTGCAATGTGGGAGACCTGGGTTAGATCCCTGGGTCGGGAAGATCCCAGGGAGAAGGAAATGGCAACCCACTCCAGTATTCTTGCCTGGAGAATCCCATGGACGGAGGAACTTGGTGGGCTACTGTCCACGGGTCGCAAAGAGTCAGACACGACTGAGCAACTTCACTTCACTTATCTGTAACTTTTGATGTGATTTCTTTGAGAAGTTTGAAATTTTTTGCAATGTTTAAATTCTGCATAATATCATGTTTTCTTTCTTTTAAGGTAACACTAGCTGAATGAATATATTTATTATACATGCATGCATGCTAAGTCGCTTCAGTGGTATTCGACTGTTTGTGACCCCATGAACTCTATCCTGCCAGGCTACTCCGTCCATGGTATTCTCTAGGCAAGAACACTTGAGTCAGTTGCCGTTCCCTCCTCCAGGGAATCTTCCCCACCCAGGGATAGAACCCACATCTCTTTTATCTCCTGCATTGGCAGATGTGTTTTTTACCACTAGCGCCACCTGGAAAGCCCATACTGATTATAATTGAAGACAATAAAATCAGGAAAAGTTATGGTGAAATATAACTGTTTCTCAAATCTCAGAAGCCTAGTATTAAAGATGAAAGTGTAGCCTTTCCTTTAGAAACAGATGACAAAAGCAGAGCAGCTCTGTCTGTAACCCAAAAGGCAGTCATCAAATTTGCCTCCCAAACACTATTCACATTAATTTTTTTCCTTTGTGTTCCTCTCTATGTAGCCTTGGAAACTGAAATTTCAACCTTCTATCATAGTTCAAAGCTAGGGGTCCTCATTTGATCTGCTTCTGGCCACTGATATTTATGTGGAAGACTGCCTGTTGGGATTGAGGGTAGTAGACAGATGTCTGTATTTAGAAGCTCAAAATTACCAGGTTTCAGGCTATGCCTTGATGATCAGTGTGGTTGTATTTACATGTTAAATGAGGGCCAGAAACATAAGAAATACAAGTTGACTGTATTTTTGACAGGAGAGTTTTTTTAAAAACTCTGGCTCTGGCCAGCTACAGTTTATTAATTCAATCCCTAATTCAAACACTGCATCTCTTCAGATGGATGAAAAATACTGTATCTCTTAAAATGAATGGAGGTGAAAGAAAAAGTCGCTATAGCCATGCAGGTTGCAGGAAGAATATCTCTATCCCCTTTGTCCAAAGTGCTGCCTTGATGGATAATGAAAAAAGATTTTTGCGCTGAGGAGAGATGAGAATTTCCAGTATATCTGATCAGGAAAATTATTCCATTGTAGGGCAGTGAGTCTCACTAATCCTATCAGCTAGTTCTGATATATATTGATTTAGATATGAGATATAGATTGAATGCAGCTGAATGATTTTCATGCTCGCTTTTTCCAAATGGGATTTTTTTATTGCAGTTCCTTTCTTCTCAACCACTGTATATTTTGGATGCCGAGCGCAAATGAGTTATCTATTAGGCATGCAATCTGAATTCAGTGACTGGATGAACTTTGGAGCCTTCTCTCCTGAGTGGTGAGTGAGAATGTTCTGTGTAATGGGGAAAAGGATATATATGAATTTTGAGTAGACAGGGGTAAATAATTGATCAACCTCCTTTGAAGTCAGAATTGGGCAGACATGTTTCAATTTTAGTTGAAGTGGAAGTATCCTGAGTGTAGTTTCTGTGAGAACTTGATATAAAAGGACAGTCTCAAGGGGTAGAGCCTTTGACTCTTCTGTCTTTTGCCTTCCTGTAACTAAGATATGGTGTCTGGATAGAACAGCAGAACAACAGCAGTTCTGTTGTGAATTTTAGGTACTTAATGCAAAGACAGCACTATGATCTCTGATGTCACCACTGAGCCAACTCTAGCATCTCTATTTTTGGATTGTTGTTCAAGTTTTCTATTACATGCAAAATGGAGAGTTTTATTATCTTAACCCCTTTGGGAGCTTACAGCATGAAGACAGAAAGTGTTCTCTTATTTCTAAGACCGGTCTTCATTATTCATATGTTTGACTGGGACAATTACTGAATAGTGATTGAATCCGCTTTTGTCTCCTTTGTCCTTTCCCTTCTTTCTTCTTTGTACATTTCTTTTTTAATCAGTTGAAATATTTGTTCATTTAATGGTCACCTGTTACCATCCATTACGTTAAAATGGTATTCTATAAAGGCATTTTGCTGCTAGCTCAGATTTGCTATGAGGCTCTTCATTTATAAAGTAATGTATTCAGTTACTTTGCATTCAGTTTTGTGTTCATATTTTAGTCATAATTTATTTTTGTTGTTAGACTTTCAAGATTCAGTTCAGCTCAGTTCAGTCACTCAGTCATGTCTGACTCTTTGCGACCCCATGAATCACAGCATGCCAGGCCTCCCTGTCCATCACCATCTCCTGGAGTTCACTCAGACTCACGTTCATCGAGTCCGTGATGCCATCCAGCCATCTCCTCCTCAGTCGTCCCCTTCTCCTCCTGCCCCCAATCTCTCCCAGCATCAGAGTCTTTTCCAATGAGTCAACTCTTCGCATCAGGTGGCCAAAGTACTGGAGCTTCAGCTTTAGCATCATTCCTTCCAAAGAAATCCCAGGACTGATCTCCTTCAGAATGGACTGGTTGGATCTCCTTGCAGTCCAAAGGACTCTCAAGAGTCTTCTCCAACACCACAGTTCAAAAGCATCAATTCTTTGGCGCTCAGCCTTCTTCACAGTTCAACTCTCACATCCATACATGACCACAGGAAAAACCATAGACTTCACTAGACGGCCCTTAGTTGGCAAAGTAATGTCTCTGCTTTTGAATATGCTATCTATGTTGGTCATAACTTTTCTTCCAAGGAGTAAGCGTCTTTTAATTTCATGGCTGCAATCACCATCTGCAGTGATTTTGGAGCCCCCAAAAATAAAGTCTGAGACTGTTTTTACTGTTACCCCATCTATTTCCCATGAAGTAATGGGACCAGATGCCATGATCTTCGTTTTCTGAATGTTGAGCTTTAAGCCAACTTTTTCTCTCTCCTCTTTCAAGATTACCCTGTTATAATACCCTTCTTTAATGCATGTCTAAAAATTTTGTAGATGAATGATACTCGGAAAATATCACATATTCCAACTTTATTATTTACTTATTGAATGCTACTTAATATGATAGAGATTTTGTTCATGTGACATCTTATTTAATGTATATAATAATCTGAAGGCTGATGTCATTGTTCTTGTATATATTAGGACAATAAAATTCAGGAAAATGTAACTTAATCAATATTCTATTCAGTATTATTGCACTGTGCTAGTCACTATGAGGACACAAAAGATTTGTTTTCTGCTCCATGGCCTCACAGTTCAAAAAGGAAATTCATAGGCAATATGAGAGGTGCAGTAGAATCCCAGGGGAGGAGGACCTGACAGGAAGGATTTTCAATGGAGGTGATATTGGAGTTGAGTTTTATTTTATTTTCATTTTATCATCTGTTATTATTTTATTTTAAATTTATTTAAATTGGAGGATAATTTCTTTACAATATTGTGGTGGTTTTTGCCATACACTGATATGAATCACCCATGGGTGCATGTGTCCCCTATATCTCAAACACCTCCTATGTCCCTCCCCAGCTCATATTGTGTTACAGTTTTATCAGAAAGAGGAAGGACGGTTGCTCTCTACAGGAAGAAAGTCATTCACATGCATGGCATATTCAATGAATTGTTAGTTTTTCTGTATAAATTAGAGCCATCTTTATAATCACTTGTTCTGCCTTTAATTACCATAATGACTGTTGTCAGATAATTTACCTACTGTCTATTATTGGAATTTCCTCTCTGGACTTCTGAAAGTGGATAGAGGAAAAATTTGAATATTTGTATGAACTTCATTGAACATTCCCAGTAGAGTTTTAAATAGAAACAACATTATTTTCTCAGGAAAATAAGTACAAAATTCAACATTCATAAAATTTGAGTTGCTTGACCAGTTTTTCACACTATCTCAGTATAAATTAATCAAGTTTAATCTTATGGATCAATTCTTGACTAAGAATTTAAACTAAGAACAGTTTCATATGAATTTCCCTTTTTGTTATGCTAAACTACATTTCCAAGGTATGAAACATATATTGTAAGGAATCAGTATTATTATTATTTTTATTTAATTTTTTTCAAGCTAGTGTTAATTTTATTTATTTTTTAATTCTTTGTTTTATTTATTTATTTTTTACTTTACAATATTGTATTGGTTTTGCCATACATCAACATGAATCCATCACAGGTATAACACATGTTCTCCATCCTGAATCTCCCCTCCCTCTGCCCTCCCCATACCATCCCTCTGGGTCTTCCCAGTGCACCAGCCCCAAGTATCCAGTATGTATCGAACCTGGACTGGTGATTTGTTTCTTATATGATATTATACATGTTTCAATGCCATTCTCCCAAATCATCCCGCCCTCTCCCTCTCCCGCAGAGTCCAAAATTCTGTTCTATACATCTGTGTCTCTCTTGCTGTCTCACATACAGGGTTATCATTTCCATCTTTCTAAATTCCATATATATGCGTTAGTATACTGTATTGGTGTTTTTCTTTCTGACTTACTTCACTCTGTATAATAGGCTCCAGTTTCATCCATCTTATTAGAACTGATTCAAATGTATTCTTTTTAATGGCTGAGTAATACTCCATTGTGTATATGTACCACAGCTAAGCGCCAAAGAATTGATGCTTTTGAACTGTGGTGTTGGAGAAGACTCTTGAGAGTCCCTTGGACTGCAAGGAGACCCAATCAGTCCATTCTAAAGGAGATCAGCCCTGGGATTTCTTTGGAAGGAATGATGCTAAAGCTGAAGCTCCTGGACTTTGGCCACCTCATGAGAAGAGTTGACTCATTGGAAAAGACTCTGATGCTGGGAGAGATTGGGGGCAGGAGAAGAAGGGGATGACCGAGGATGAGATGGCTGGATGGCATCACCGACTCGATGGACGTGAGTCTGAGTGAACTCCAGGAGTTGGTGATGGACAGGGAGGCCTGGCGTGCTGCGATTCATAGGGTCGCAAAGAGTCGGACATGACTGAGCGACTGAACTGAACTGAACTGAACTGAACCACAGCTAAATTTTACTTGTTTTAGTCTGCCCTGGGTCTTCATTGCTTTTTGTGTGCACTTCCACTTATTCTCATTGCTGTGAGTGCGGGCTACTCTCCTTGCTTGCTTCTCTTGCTGTGGAGCACAGGCTTTAGGTACACGGCCTTCAGTAGTTGCATCATGTGGGTTCAACAGTCATGGGATGCAGGTTCTAGGGCACACAGTAGTTTTGGCACACAGGCTCAGCAGTTGCGGGTTGCAGGCCCTGAGTGCAGGTTTAGTAGTTGTGACACACTGGATTAGTTGCTCCACAGCACGTGGGATCTCCCTGGACCAGGGATAGAACCTGTGTCCCCTGCATTGGCAAGTGGATTCCGATCCACTCTACCCCCAGGTAAGTCCAAGGAATGATTATTGATACATTTTAAACCTAAAATTGTGTTCAGTCTTTGATCTTCAAGTTTGAGATACTGAATATATATTTAAAATGGTATATTAAAAAATAAATATTAAGGATATTGTGGGAATAGCATTAAAGATTCATATGGCCTTCTTTAATTTCTTTTTTTAACATAACGTTATGAGTTGACATAAAAATAAACGTTTTCTCAAAAAGTCATGGTTTTAGCTATATTTCTCCTGTCCACACCATATTATAAAGTACTTATGTTATGAAAAGCAAAGTTTTACCTCTAAGGTAATGCAAATTGAAGAAAGGTTCTCTTTAGATCTCACCTGGGATGAGGTGAGAAAAAAAAGTTATATTATATGTCTGAATCCAAAATGCTGGGCAGAAATGTGAAGTCAAGTAATTAGGAATGAAATTTGAATAGTTACTCTGCTTAAGCTTAGAGCAAGTGTCTGCTTCTGTAATTTTCGTTTTGGAATCAAGTTATTATCAGGTTAATTCTTTATAGGCAATTTTTAAATATAAATAATCTCTTAAATAATACAATAAATTCAACTATAATAGGTGTAAAATTTTATTAATACCAGATTTGGCCTCACATTGGCAGTAAGCTGTAGGATAAGATGATCTGTATATTCAAAATATATATATATATATATTACCTCCTCTAAAGCTAGAAGGTTATGGGGAAAGTGTGCTGATGTGAATGAAAGGGAGAAGGGAAACTAAGAACAAACTATAAGAAATTAAAGCATAAGAGTAATTTAATATATAATTTTCACTGAAATACAAATACGTCTTTATAAAAGCCAGCAAACTCAGAAGTTAAGTGTAATTTAAAATTCCTCTTTTTATTTCTTCAAGGTGTTGAGACTTAATTGATCTACATCTTAGTCATTTCTATTGGATTTTGAATGCCACTAATATTTTAAGGAAGAATGCATCACAGAATTAGGGTAATAAAGACTTGTCTTAATGAACTTATGTGTCCTTTCTAAATGCAACTTCATTTTATCATTGATGACAATAGCACTTAAATGAAATACAATGATTGATTCAAAGCCTCTGGGACAAAGTCTTGGTATATATTGGAAAGTAAATAAAGGTTATTTGTATGATTTTTATTCTTCTCAAAAGAATAGAGGGCAACAGGCAGTACTAATATATTGTCAAGTATAAGCTGAGGTGTGAGGTTCACCATCAATAAAAGTTCATGTATTTATAACAAATAAAATCAGAAGCCTTATATCCTGATTTATTCCAACTGCCTCATTTCTCAAGATAAGTGAAATATATCCAGTGAGATTTCATTCTAGGAGATCAATTATGATATATAGCTGCTCATAATTTGCAGGGATTAGCTCTTCATAATAAGGTCAACAGGATATATTCACTATAAAATTAATAGAATATGGGCAGTCATTTATCTTCTTATTCACAAATTCAAGAATGAATAGCAATTTCACAAAAAAGGAATATTTTCTATTTTTGATTATGATGCCTAGGACATGAGACATCCACTTAAGCCCCTGGGCCAGTGAATCTCTACCATCTTGTTTGGTTGTCAGTGAGTTTCTCCAAGGTCAGCTGGTAGAAGAAGAATTTAAAAAGTGCCCTATGATTCACTTATCCTCCAGTTATTGGGCGGGGTTTTAAGTGAGGGTGCATATCTAGGGAAAAAGAAAGAAAGCAGGTGGCTAGGTCTATTCTTCTTGTGAATATGATGCTGGGCCTCCGGGAAAACAGACTAATGAAATATGTGAGGAGAGCAGTCCTTATCTATACAGTGTTTTGGGCAGAATGTCCTAGATTTGGGATTCCTTGTGATAAACAATCTGTTGATTTATGAGACATGGTTCTCATACAATTCTCTGGGGGTATAAAACTGACATTTCATAACTTTAGTACTATCTGCTATCTGAGGGGACTCAAGTACTTCTTAAAAAACTTGTCTATTATTTGGGGCAAGGGAATGTATTCCTGTAACCACAAGAAAGGATGCGGGAGCCACAGGAGAGGAAGCCCTTGTCCTCTCCTTGCTTCACCCAGGCTTCTTGAATGTCTATATTCTCTAACATAGTCCCTAGTTATTAGTAAATCTTGATACTAGGTAAGTTCTTTGATCTATGAGGGTCTGATTTGACAAGCGCATCTTTTGAGTTAGCTCAAATGTCAAGAGCAAAATGATTAGGAGCCAATCTGGAAGCATAACTTATATTGATATTATTACTGATGGAACAGTAGGTCTTTTAATAACAGTAGAACTTGTTTGGGACCAAAAAGTTAGCATCAGATTCACAACTAATGATACAGCACAGTTAATATTTAAAGACCCAGTGATAAAACATAAAAACAGCCTTGAAAAATCTATATCCCCTTGCTGATTAAAATTTAGAGAGAAGTATATTATGGTCACTGGATATATGGTACTTCAAATTTAGCATTTTAATTTTAATACATTTAAATGTAATTCTTGATGTTGGATGGTGCAGTACTTTTGAGGAGGAGATGAGTTCAGACCTTCTTACAGGGAGGAGGGTTGTTGCTCTTCCCCTCTCCCACCCCCCCTCCACCCCAATAATAATCCCAATCTTTCTTTGCAATATCTTGTTCTTTTTATTTTTTTCCTTTACTTTCAAATTTTGCAACTATCAAGAGTAATTCTTTGAGAAAGATGTTCTGAAATCTGTCTGCACTCCGACAACACAAGGTGAGTCAATAGTGCAGGCACTGTGCCTTGAGCAGGGATTCATTTATAATGTTTGCCAATCCTTGATTTAAGCCAATCGACACATGACAAGGTCAGCTGGAATTAGATAAGACTGTTTCTAAAAAGCGTGATGTTACCTTTAAAGATAATCTATAAGCAGTTAAGGAATTCTTATTCTGATTTTCAAAGGCATAGTCCTCTCAAAGAATGAGAAAGGAGAGTAAAATAACTACTCTGACAGTGGAACTTTCAAAATAATTTATACAAAATTATTTGAAACAGCAAAAGATTTTTTTTTTTCCTTCTCTCAAAGGCCATATATTTATACAGCAAATCAAAAGAAACATCTTGGGAAGGGAATAGTGCATATTATCGAAAAGGCCTTTCACTCCCTCAAGAGTCTGCTCAGATGAGGCCTGTGTTAGAAATTCCTTAAGAGGAGAGGCCTTTTGATGTTGGTCTCATCTTCTTAATTCATTGAGCGCAAGCACTTCTTAATTAATTTAGAGCAAACCTCTTGGAACTGTAGCAAGGCACAGGATGGGGAACTTTATACATAGTTCTTTAAATTGTCTACAGCCTGCTGAATATGTACTTTAAGTGCTTTCTTCAGAAATTTATTTCCTTGGACTATTCTGAGGTACTTATCCAGCTCTTTGATTTTTTTTTTTTCCTTTCTGAGTAAGTAGAAAAGTAACATTGTGATCCTAATTGAATATTCTCTTCTAAATTTTTGTTTCAGGAGTTTTCTATTTATGAATTCTATTTAATATCAGAATAAGACAGACTTTGGTTTGCATCCCAATTTGACTGTTTGACTCAGAGTAAGCTACTTTATCTCCCCAAGACTAATTTTTCTCTTCTGAAAATATAGGCAATTGAAATACTACATCATAAGTTTGTTTGAGGACTATATGAGATAAATTAATGAAAATAATGTATCAAATACTTTAGCACATGGTAAGAACTCAGTGAACTCTAGCAGTTATTATTGCTACAAAAAGTACCTCTTAGGTTTAGCACTTTCAACAGAGAGTAGAAATACTGTATTAATTCAGAGTATACTCCGAGAGATCTTAGAAAAGTAGCTTGTGTTAATCCCTTTGATTTCAGGGAGATGGTTTAATACAGCAGAACTATCATCTATTATATTTTCATTTTTATGACAGTGCTAATAATCCACTGATTACCCCAGTTAAACAATGCTATAATTATTTGTGTGTATAAATGTGCCGATGTGTCCCATACAAAGCAAAAGCAATCTTCTATAAGTATGAGCCTGATTTTTCCTACTCTGGGCTAAAGGATCTTGACCTGATATGAGTACAGACCATATCTAAAGGAAAGCAGGGAATTTATCTCAACAACTGCATTATTCATCTCTCTCTCTCTCTCTCTCTCTCTCTCTCTATATATATATATATATATATATATATATATATATATATACCCTGACTATATATACCCCACTCCTATTGTCAGTTTTATCAGAATTAGTGATTAACAAAACATACAAATAATTTGTTGAGGGTAAGTAAAACCCAAAACACCCAGACCGTTTTATTAAATGTGTGCATGTGTGCTCAGTTGTGTCCAACTCTTTGTGACCATATGGACTGTAGCCTGCCAGGCTCCTCTGTCCATGGGATTCTCCCGTGCAGGCAAGAATACTGCAATGAGTTGCCTGCACGGCAGTCCTCCTCTAGGAGGGGACTCTTCCCCAGCCAGTGATTGAATGCATGTCCCCTATGTCTCCTTGCATTGGCAGGCAGTTCTTTACCTAGGAAGCAACTTATTACATGCATATAGTATAGATTGACTATACCTATCTATACAATACATATATATATATATACACAAATTTTTTAAATCAGTTTTTATATATCCTTATAAGAATTTAATAATGCTCTTCATCAATGTGTTAGGAAATGGTGTTATGGGAGTCCCATTTTGATTCATTTTTGGTTCTGTTTTCCTGTGGCTTGAAGTAGTCCATTCTCAATTTGTATAAAGCTTACCAACATTATCACCTTTTGTTCTGATCTCAAAGAGTTTTAGTTTTGTTTGCCAGTGAAAAATGCTGCATGAATGGGTAACTCTGACTAACCTATGAATGCTGTATCTGGAAATTGTGTACTCTAACTTGTGGGAATGTTTTGTGGTCAGAAAACTGCAGTATATGGTTACAGTAATATTGATTGTGGTCTTAAAGTCATGTTTATTGGGAAGGAATTATTTATTCTTAGGGTTTGAGCAAAAAAATTATTTCACCTTTATGAACTATGTAAGGTGACCAACAGTCCTGATTTTCCCAGAATTAAGGAATTTTCTGTGATATAGGATTTTCAGCTTTAAAACTGGGAAAATTTGGGGCAAATGGAAATGATTTTGTTACAGAATCTTTGTGACACTTTTCAGTCAGTTCAGTTCAGTCACTCAGTTGTGTCCAGCTCTTTGCAACCCCATGGACTGCAGCATGCTAGGCCTCCCTGTCCATCACCAACTCTTCAAGTTTACTCAAACTCACTTTTATGTTACATTAAAAATCCTCTGGATATGACAGATGTACATAAATATAAATGTGTTATCCACTATATAATAAGAACTTTTCTGCTATATCTCATAAAAACTTGAAATGACCCTGTGAGGTGGGTATTAGCATATTTTTAAAATGAGGAAGCTAAAGCTTTGAGAGAGTAAGCATCTAACATCTACCTATTATCAGCTACTATATATATATATATCATATATAATATTTATAATAATTATATATCACAGGCAATGTCTATCCATAGAATCATGATTTTATGATATTGTTACCATTTTCTTCTGCCATTAGAAAATTTTGGAATATGTTTTCTTCTTAATGATAGAGTAAAATTTGACAAATCATGTTCAAAATTAGCTATCTTCTTCCCTTCATAAGGACAGTTTGCCTACAGAAAAGGAACTAGGGAGCCCCAGTTTTTTTGGAATTATTGGTCATAGAAAACCCTCTACCTCTTATTTTGATCAATCCTTCCTTTTTTGAAGGACTTCCCTGGTGGCTCAGATGGTAAAGTGTCTACCTACAATGCAGGAGACCCAGGTTTGATCCCTGGGTTGGGAAGATCCCCTGGAGAAGGAAATGACAACCCACTCCAGTACTCTTGCCTGGAAAATCCCATGGACGGGATGCAGTCCATGGTATCACAAAGTCAGACATGACTGAGTGACTTCACTTTCCTTTCCTTTCCTTTTATTTTTAAAATTGCCCCCAGACCATTTGATTGTCCCATTGGAACCAATTAAAGGTCAACCATATACCTGAAAACCAATTAGCAAGTCTCCCCCACTTCCAAAAATACAAATCCCTCTTGATAGAATGCTTGCCAGGGATTCAGTCTTCCTTTTTTTTTTTTTTTAAACTTTATAAAACTTGCTGTGTTGTGCTAAGTGGCTTCAGTCATGTCTGACTCTTTTGACCCCATTGACTGGAGCCCACCAGGCTCCTCTGTTCATGGAATTCTCAAGGCAAGAATACAGTAATGGGTTGCCATTTCCTTTTTCAGGGGATCTCCCTGACCTAGGGATCGAAACTACATCTCTTGAGTCTCCTGCATTGGCCAGCAGAATCTTTACACTAAAGCTTACTCTCCTTTATAACATCTTTGACCCCTTGCTGAAATGAAAGTGATGGCTGAAAGATTTCCTTGCTGAAAGTTTATAAATGCTGCTGCTGCTGTGTAGTCACTAAATTGTGTCTGACTCTTTGTGACCCTATGGCCTGTAGCCTGCCAGGCTCCTCTGTCCATGAATAGTCTTTGTTAATTTTGTCTTGGACTTATCTTTGTCTTTAAGAAGTAAAATAAAAATGCATTAGTGTTACACAGTTCTAACATCTACAGATTTCCATGATTTTCTTATATGGACACAATGAGTTACATTAAAACATAAGAACCCCCACTCTCACAGTTCTTTCCCTTCTCTCTACCAAGGTTCTTCCTATCTCTGACCTTATACTTCAGTTGATAAACCTGTTTGATTGTTTGGGAGCACACATCTGCTAACTGTCATAGTAAGTGTGTTGTGGAGGAGAGTGATAAAAGAGTAGTCTAATGTTCTCAAAAGTGGTATTCACTCCAAGCAGGAAGAGTTCTGCGTTTCTGATTGTTATGGGCTCCATTGACTATGTTAAGGCCTTTAAATGTGTGGATTACAACAAATTGGAAAATTCTTAAAGAGATGGAAATACCAGACCACCTTACCTGCCTCCTGAGAAACCTGTATGCAGATCAAGAAGGAACAGTTAGAACCGGAAATGGAACAATGGACTGGTTTCAAATTGGGAAAAGAGTAATTCAAGGCTGTATATTGTTATCCTGATTATTTAATTTATATGCAGAGTACATCATGAGAAATGCCAGGCTGGATGAAGCACAAACTGGAATCAAGATTGCCTGGAGAAATATCAGTAACTTCAGATATGCAGATGACACCATCCTTATGGCAGGAAGCAAAGAGGAATTGAAGAGCCTCTTGATGAAACTGAAACAGGAGAGTGAAAAACCTGGCTTAAAACTCAACATTCAAAAAACAAAGATTATGGCATCTGGTCCCATCACTTCATGGCAAATAGATGAAGAACAGTGGAAATAGTGAGAGACTTTATTTTCTTGGGCTCCAAAATCACTGCAAATGGTGACTGCAGCCACAAAACTGAAAGACACTTGCTCCTTGGAAGAAAAACTATGACAAACATAGACAGCTTATTAAAAAGCAAGGCCATTATTTTGCCAACAAAAGTCCATATGGTCAAAGCTGTGGGTTTTCCCATAGTCATGTATAGATGTGAGAGTTAGATCTTCGTAAATAAGGCTGAAAGCTGAAGAATTGATGCTTTTATACTGTGGTATTGGAGAAGACTCTCAAGAGTCCCTTAGACTGCAAGGAGATCAAACCAGTCAATCCTAAAGGAAGTCAATCCTGAATATTCATTGGAAAGACTGATGCTGAAGCTGAAGTTCCAATACTTTGGCCACCTGATATGAAGAGATAACTCATTAGAAAAGACCCTGATGCTGGGGAAGATTGAAGGCAGAAGGAGAATGGGATGACAGAGGATGAGATTGTTGGATGGCATCAGTGATTCAATGGACATCGGTTTGAGCAAGCTCCAGGAAATGGTGAAGGTCAGGGAAGCTTGGCATGCTATAGTCCATGGAGTCACAAAGAGCTGGACACAGCTGAGTCAGTGAACAATAAATGGGCTCCAGGGAGCAGATATAATATATGTGTACAGTTGGTAATTTGATATAATCTACGTTTGTTTTCTAAACCAAAAACATTTTTTTTAATTAGTTGTGGACGAGCCATTTACTTCCTTATGTAGAAACGAAATGAAAAAAACAAAACAAAACAAAAACAAAAAGTAAAAGTTGATAAGCAACAAAGTGTATGAAGATATACCTTTCATTTCTTAAAGTTTTCTTATTCTTCCTCAAATTGCATATATTTAAGTTCAGTTGATGCTTTCTCATAAAGTCCTGGCTTTAGAGTTTTAAAGGCTTTAGATTTTTAAAGGAGGGGATTAGGGAGAAAGGGTTAAAGGGTGGAAAGCCACACAACATTTCGTTACTCATTTGGTCACTGCTGCAAGTGACTGATTCTTTTTTTCTCTTAAAATAGTTTTATCTTATTTATTTATTTATCTTTGGCTATGCTGGGTCTTTGTTGCTGCACAGGTTTTTCTCCAGTTGAGATGAGCTGGAGCTACCTTCTAGCTCCAGGGTATGGGCTTCTCATTGCAGTGGCTTCCCTTGTTGTGGAACACAGGCTCAGTAGTTGTGGAGCATGGCTTAGTTGCTCTGAGGCACATGGGATCTTCTATCTTCCTAGATCAGGATTGAACCCATGTCTCCTGCATGGCAGGTGGCTTCTTTACCACTGATCCACCGGGGGAACCCAAGACTGATGTTGGATCCTGATGAATTGTCCACTCTGGGGGAAAATGAGGCAATATTTATTTCCCTTTATGCACTAATGATATGTAAAGGTCAATGGTGGTCCTACAAATTTAGCTCCTTCAAATTTCTGTAATGTATGAGTGTAAAATATTTCCCCACTAATGTATCATGCCTGTGAATCAGAGATTCCTGAGAAGAAAGGGAAATATATGAGGCTCTGGCAAAGGTGAAGCATAAACTTGATTTACCTGTCAGAAACTGGTTAAAACCTGTGTATAACTGGTGATTATAAGCCAGAGCTTTGAGTAAGAGGTAAAGCTGAGAAGATTTTAAGTGCTATATAAGATATATCTGATCATTGTCATGGATTAGGCAGTTCAATTACTTAGTCATGTCCAACTCTTTGTGACCTCAAGGACCACAGCATGCCAGCCTTCCCTGTCTGTAACCAAATCCTGGAGCTTACTCAAACTCATGTCAGTGATGCCACCCAACCATCTCATCCTATGTCATCCCCTTATCTTCCTGTCTTTAATCTTTCTGAGCATCAGGGTCTTTTCCAATGAGTCAGTTATTCGCATCAGGTGGCCAAAGTATTGGAGTTTCAGCTTCAGCATAAGTCCTTCTAATGAATATTCAGGACTGATTTCCTTTAGGATGGACTGGCTGGATCTCCTTGCAGTCCATGAGACTCTCAAGAGTCTTCTCCAACACCACAGTTTAAAAGCATCAATTCTTCCACGCTCAGCTTTCTTTATGGTCCAATTCTCACATCCGTACATGACTACTGGAAAAACCATAGCTTTGACTAGGTGGACCTTTGCTGGCAAAGTATGTCTCTGCTTTTTAATATGCTGTCTAGGTTGGTCATAGCTTTTTTTCCAAAGAGCAAGTGTCTTTTAATTTCATGGCTGCAGTTACTATCTGCAGTGATTTTGGAGACTAGAAAAATAAAGTCAGTCACTGTATTCACTGTTTCCCCACCCATTTAGCATGAAGTGATGGGACCAGATGCCATGATCTATGTTTTCTGAATGTTGAGCTTTAAGCCAACTTTTTCACTCTCCTCTTTCACTTTCATCAAGAGGTTCTTTTGTTTTTCTTCACTTTCTGCCATAAGGGTGTTATTATCTGCATATCTGAGGTTATTGGTATTTTTCCTGGCAATCTTCATTCCAGCTTGTGCTTCATCCAGCCTGGCATTCCGGAAAATGTACTCTGCATATAAATTAAACAAGCAGGGTGACCATATACAGCCTTGATGTACTCCTTTTCATATTTGGAACCAGTCTGTTGTTCCATGTCCAGTTCTAACTGTTGCTTCTTGACCTGTATACAGATTTCTCAGGAGGCAGGTCAGGTGTCTAGTATTCCTATCTCTTTGTTTAACAGTGTGTTGTGATCCACACAGTCAAAGGCTTTGGCATAGTCAATAAAACAGAAGTAGATATTTTTCTGGAACTCTCCTGCTTTCTTGATTATCCAATGGATGTTGGCACTTTGATCTCTGGTTCTTCTGTCTTTTCTAAATTCAGCTTGAATGTTTGGAAGTTCATGGTTCATGTACTGTTGAAGCCTGGCTTGGAGAATTTTGAGCATTACTTTGCTAGCATGTGAGATGAGTGCAATTGTGCGGGAGTTTGAGCATTCTTTGTCATCGCCCTTCTTTGGGATTGGAATTAAAACTGCCCTTTTCCAGTCCAGTGGCCACTGCTGAGTTTTCTAAATTTGCTGGCATATTGAGTGCAGCACTTTCACAGCATCATCTTTCAGGATTTGAAATAGCTCAACTGGAGTTCCATCACCTCCACTAGCTTTGTTTGTAGTGATGCTTCCTAAGGCCCACTTGACTCCTCATTCCAGGGTGTCTGGCTCTAGGTGAGTGATCACACCATGGTGGTTATCTGGGTCATGAAGATCTTTTTGTGTAGTTTTTCTGCATATTCTTCCCACCTCTTCTTAATATCTTCTACTTCTGTTAGGTCCGTACCATTTCTGTCCTTTATTTTGACCATCTTTGCATGAAATATTCCCTTGGTATCTCTAATGTTTTTGAAGAGATCTCTAGTCTTTCCCATTCTATTGTTTTCCTCTATTTCTTTTCACTGATTACTGAGGAAGGCTTTCTTATCTCTCTTTGGTATTCTTTGGAACTCTGCATTCAAATGGAGTATATCTTTCCTTTTCTACTTTGCCTTTTGCTTTTATTCTATTCTCAGCTCTTTATAAGAGGCATTCTCAGGCATTCATTTTGTCTTTTTGCATTTCTTTATTGGGGGATGGTCTTGATTACTGCCTCCTGTACAATGGCATGAGCCTCTGTCCATAGTTCTTCTGGTACTCTGTCAGATCTAGTCCCTTAAATCTATTTCTCACTTCCACTGTATAATCATAGGGGATTTGGTTTAGGTCATACCTGACTGGTCTAGTGGTTTTCCCTACTTTCTTCAATTTAAGTCTGAATTTGGTAATAAGGAGTTCATGATCTGAGCCACAGTCAGCTCCTGGTCTTGTTTTTGTTGACTGTTATAGAGCTTCTCCATCTTTGGCTGCAAAGAATATAATCAATCTGATTTTGGTGTTGACCATCTGGTGATGTCCATGTATACAGTCTTCTCCTGTGTTGTTGGAAGACGGTGTTTGCTATGACCAGTGCATTCTCTTGACAAACCTCTGTTAGCCTTTGACCTGCTTTGTTTTGTACTCCATGGCCAAATTTGCCTGTTACTCCAGGTGTTTCTTGACTTCCTACTTTTGCATTCCAGTCCCCTATAATGAAAAGGACATCACTTTGGGGTGTTAGTTCTGAAAGGTCTTGTAGGTTTTCATAGAACTGTTCAACTTCAGCTTCTGCATCCTTCCTGGTCGGGACATAGACTTGGATTTCTGTGATACTGAAAATTTTGTCTTGGAAACTAACAGAGATCATCCTCTCATTTTTGAAATTATATCCAAGTACTGCATTTTGAACTCTTTTGTTGACCATGATGGCTACTCCATTTCTTCTAAGGGATTGGTGCCCACAGTAGTAGATATAATGGTCATCTGAGTTAAATTCACCCATTCCAGTCCATTTTAGTTTGCTGATTCCTAAAATTTCAATGTTCACTCTTGCCATCTCCTGTTTGACCACTTCCAATTTGCCTTGTTTTATGGACCTAACATTCCAGATTCCTATGCAATATTGCTCTTTACAGCATTATACTTTACTTCCATCACCAGTTACATCTACAACTCTATATTGTTTTTGCTTTGGCTCCATCTCTTCATTCTTTCTGGAGTTATGGATAATTATATGTAAATACAATGCAGGAGACCCGAGTCATCTGTTCAGTCCTTGGGTTGGGAAGATCCTCTGGAGAAGGAAATGTCAGCCCGCTCCAGTATTCTTGCCTGGATAATCCCATAACAGAAGAGCTTAGTGGGCTACAGTCCATCGGGTAGCAATGGTCTGACATGACTGAGTGACTGAACAACAACAGATGTCATGCTATATCTTCTATGTTCCCCAAGTCATTTTCATTTCACATGTTGGCAATACAGCCCATTCTCATTTTGAGATTTGCCGTAAAAATCACAATAGTTTTCATGGAAGTTCTTAACTCAAGAATTCAGAATATTTGGCATTTTAATTGTGTGATTTTTCTAAATTTCAAAATTTATATCAAACATGGTTGTGCAAGCTTTGATATCCCTAGTAAATTTGCTTATTGATTTTAACTTACACTGAATTTATTGTGTTAGTCATCTGAAACATTCTACATTTCTTTGTTTCTCACTGACTTCTGCATATGCTTTTATTTTGCACAGGAGAGACAATGCTAAATTAGTATAGTCCTGCTAAGTATCAGAAAGTGAAGTCCTTCATCAGTTTCAATTATAAATGTTTTATCTGCCTAGAGATTCAAATTATTAAAATCAGACAAAGAAAATTAATCAGATCAAATTCTATATGCAAGAGGCAACCAAAAGCTTTATGTTCTATTAGTAATGCAGGTGCTTGACACTATTTAATGGAACACAGTGGTGTACCATAATGTCTTGACAACCTGAAGTGTGCCTCCTGAATAGACTTGTGAAACTTTAATTGGATAGGAGACTACTCCACGAGGGACCACTAGCACTTTAATAGCTAGTTGCAGACCCCTAGTGAGGTTGAATAATTACAATCAAGGAGCTATAGCCGTTTCCATGACTGCATTTATACTTCTGCAGAAAGGCCCATTTTCCTCTACATGACAGTTCACTTTGTATTAATTATAGATTACATGCTTCAGCCCTCTATCATTATGCTAGCATATTCTCATAAAGGATGGTACATTAACCATGAAACACTGTATTCATTGCATGTATGACTGTTCAGCTCCCTGCCCTGAGTGTGTGTGTGTGTATGGAAGAAAGGGGGAAAAAAGGTCATTTTATAAATATCAATGGCACCAGATGTGCAAATAACAAATCAAAAGGCAGCAAAGCAGAGGCTGGCACACAACCTAAAATGGAGCTATCACATGTACTTTCCCCTCTATTTCTATTTTCTAGCACATGTTGGTAAAAAATGGAACAGGCTTAAAATATACTTAACATTAAATAATTGAGCTATTCATTTCACTGGAAGAATCACCTGCAAAACTACTGCTAACTATCACTCATCACTATTGCTCTCTTTCTGGGAATGGCAACCATAGATCTTGGTCTGGAGAAGGGAACTCATAGCAGATAATCTGTGTGCCCATCACTGGGATAAAGCTTAAAATAACATGATTTCATTAAGAAAAACTCTCTCTAAACTGGGACTTACTCTACAGCAAAAGTAAACAGAAGCACTTTTACAATAAACTATGTAGGATTCAATTTCCAGACCATCTAATGGCAACATCTGTGCCCATTTAACCATCGGTCTTGTTTACAGGGATAATATAATTGAGGGAAGTGGGGCAATACTGACAAATTTTTCCTTAAGGCAGTAAAATACCTCTATTCATGATAAAATTGCATCATGATTTCTAAAAATGGAATTCAGTAGATCAGTTGTGTTTAATGCTAATGTGTCATATGTATTTCAACTGTATCTTAGCTCTTTCAGTATAAAATGTATTAATATACAAACCTCAAACTTCTAAAAAATATTACCGTAATGTTGCTTCCTTCTAATCACATATCATGGTGAGGATTAGGCAGGTTGCTAGATATTTTCTATCAAGCTTTCTATAACTGTCTTTGCCTTTCATGTTTTTGAATACTCATTTTCCAGAGAGGTGTCAGAATCAGATATTTTAACTTTTAAGCAATGTTTGGTGGATTAGTCATTATAATTTAGTAGCAGATTTGTTTCTTACCTCTAGAAATTGCTGTAACTTTTTAGTATGTGCTTAGTTGCTCAGTCATGTCCAACTCTTTGCAACCCCATGGCCTGTAGCCCTTCAGGCTCCTCTGTGCATGGGGATTCTCCAGGCAAGAATGCTGGAGTGGGTTGCCATGCTCTCCAGGGAACATTTTAGTATAAAAAATTTCAAAAGCAGAGAGAGCGTTTTAGTGTTGATTTTCCCACTTAACACTTTTACCATTTTAAAAATAATGAAGTGATTTATTACTATATGAAATATAGTAATAAACTCATAGTGGTGGTGGTTTAGTTCTTAAGTCACATCCAACTCTTGCGACCCCTCAGACTGTAGCCTGCCAAGCTCCTCTGCCTAGGGGATTCTTCAGGCAAGAGTATTGGAGTGGGTTGCCATTTTCTTCTCCAGGGGATCTTCCCAGCCCCAGAATTGAACCCAGGTCTTCTGTATTACAGGCAAATTCTTTACTGACTGAGCTATGAGGGAAGCCTGAAAGTGAAAGTGAAGTGGAAGTGAAAGTCACTCAGTTGTGTCTGATTCTTTGCAACCCCATGGCTTATACAGTCCATGGAATTCTCCAAGCCAGAATACTGGAGTGGGTAGCCTTTCCTTTCTCTGGGGAATCTTCCCAACCCAGGAATCGAACCAGGGTCTCCTGCACTGCAGGTGGATTTTTTTTTTTACCAACTGAGCTATCAGGGAAGCCCAATAAACTCATAGATTTATTCATATAGATAGGTATATTTCTGTCCATTATAGCTACCTTTAATGTTGCTCAAAATGTTCTAACTTCGACCTGTGAAATCTCCCCAAATTACATTAAAAGACATTTGTCCTTAAAAACAACAATCTTTCATAACCTCCTTGGTATTAAAATGGGGTCCAAGTTCATACTGTAGATTCTTGCTATAAACCTGGTTATCAGTCACCTCTTCCAAGAAGCCCTGGTTCTTTTGAACAGAAAATGGTATGTAGAGACCACAAACCTCACAACAGAGTTGATTTTTGATGACAGACTTATCAGTATTTCTTACACCTTTCAATTGGACAATAATAGGGAGGAGCCTGGTAAGCTGCAGTCCATGTGGTTGCTAAGAGTCCGGCATGACTGAGCGACTTCACTTTCACTTTTCACTTTCATGCATTGGAGAAGGAAATGGCACCCCACTCCAGTACTCTTACCTGGAGAATCCCAGGGACAGAGGAGCCTAGTGGGCTGCCATCTATGGGGTCGCACAAAGTCGGACACGACTGAAGAGACTTAGTAGCAGCAGAAGGAAATCTATAATTTTTTAAAGAAAAATTGAAAAAGTTTTAAAGAAAGTCTTAAAGAAAAAACTTTTTAAAGTTCAAACTTAATTTACAGAGATTTTGCTTAATTCTTTTATTTTTCTAATTGCATTGCTCTTCCTATATCTGAAAAAATTTGTTTCTAATTGAATTGACATAATTTGTTAATATAATAAATATAATTTTCAGTAGTAATGATATAACTGAAAAAAACAAAGAATTTGACTCTTTTTAACTTAAAAACCTCACTGTCTTACCACAACTTCTCTCTGTATGACTTGTCAACCAATTTTGTATTGGCTTATTTATTTCATTTTTCTATAATTTTTAATGTATTTTATGTGGAGATGTATGTGTGTGTATATTTCATATATGGTTATATTTCACAAATATGTAGACTTTTGTAGGTTCCAAATTTAAATTTACAATGTTAGTTAAAAATTTAAAAGAAGTCTCACTTTTTACACCTGTCTCAGCAGCATACACCTATACCTATTTGTTCCCATCTCTATAGGTAACTTTTTTCAGTGTTCATGTATATTCACACTTTCTTAGATAAATGTTGGCTTACTTTAGCATACACTCATTTCCTCCACTTTTGATGTGTTTCATTTATATATCCTAGAGGATCGGCATAGCACTAATTAGAGATATTTCTTATTTGTTTTACAACTTCAGAATACTTTATTACATGGATGTTTCATTATTAACTCAGTTTCTTATTGATGATCTTTTGGGTTGCTTTTAGTCCTTTTCTATAATGATTAGTTATCATAGCATATTTTAGTCATCAGTTTCTTGATGAATTTCTCAAAATTCACCAATTGTCTATAAAGGCAAAGGCTGGATGAGGTTATCTCTGTTGGGTTTATCTAGATGGTGTATATCATCATGGGTTAATTATGTATGATTCAGGAAAGAATGTTTCTGTAATACTTGTTTGTTTTTACACGTGTATATTCAGTACATTTGGTAAGTAATAAAGAAATAAAAGGGCTTACTTGGTGGTTCAGTGATACAGAACCCGCCTGCCAATGCAGGAGATGTGAATTTGATCCCTGGGTGGGGAAGATCCCCTGGAGAAGAAAGTGGCAACACACTCCAGGACTCTTGCCTGTCAAATCCCACGGACAGAGGAATATGGTGGCTATATCCATGGGGTCACAAAGAATCAGACATGATTCAGCGACTAAACAACAACATAGAAATAAAAGCTTCAGAATTTATTGGGCATTATTTCTTTATCATGATCAGAATTGCATAATGATTGCTAAAAGAGTATGTCTCCATTTTTAATTACCTAAAGCAGAGGAATACGAATGTCCGGGAGGAAGGCGATATGTCTCCTTGATACTGACAATGTTTTTATTTCCTGAGAGAAGAGAAAAAGGATATTTCAAACAAAAATGCATTTCTTCTTCAGGAAATTTTAGGTTAGGTATTTCCTCCAACAATAGATAGCCAAATACCAGGGAAGCTCTTCCTTTTTAAGATTGTACCAATGGGTTTGCAAACTGATGATCTGAGAGTCTACAAATGTAATTTGTGTAGCCAAATCCCATTGCCTTTGGCAGAGACATCCTCTTCATTAAGTCACAGCCCTTGTTCTTCCCTATTCCTTGGATTTCTGTTGCTTCACTTATTTATTCAAATATCAGGCCTATAAAGACATTTGAGTTTATAAAATATCCCTGATGGAGTTTTTGCTCAGAAAGTGTGAAGGTAGGAGATTATAAATTTAGATTTCTACCTTTTAAAACTTGATTCAACTTGTTACATAAGACTTATGGTGGCACTTAAGGTATAATTGACATTGTCTTTCACAGAGTTACATCCTGAGGGTGATTTTCCTTGAGCATAATGTACCACAACTAGAAAATTCTCTGGTTATTTGTTTATTAGAATGACCAGGGAACTTACTTTCTAGTCAAACTTTATTTGTGAAATTGATTTTTTAAATAATAATAGCTGATATAATGTAAATGTGTATGTCAGTATGTCAGCCACTTTTCTAAGAGCTTTACCTAGCAACCCTATGAGGTATGTGCATGTGTGCTTAGTTGCTTAGTCTGGTTGCTCAGCTGTATCTGACTCTGCAACCCTATGGATTGTAGTCCACCAGGTTCTTCTGTCCACAGCATTTTCCAGGCAAGAATATGGGAGTGGGTTGCCATTTCCTACTCCAAGGGTTCTTCCAGACCCAGGGATCAAACCCATGTCCCCTATGCCTCTTGCATTAGCAAATGGAGCCATTACTACTGAGCCGCCTGGACAGCCACCCTATAAGGTACTACTCTTTCTTTATAGAGGAGGATAATAAAGTATAAAGATCTTAATCAACTAGCTATCAGTTGACACTGCTAAATATTATTAGATTTTGAAGTCATCTAGACTTGGGAGTGAGAAATAGATTTAAGGGACTAGATCATGAGAAACACTGGGCTGGATGAAGCACAAGCTGGAATCAAGATTGCAGGGAGAAATATCAATAACCTCAGATATGCAGATGACACCACCCTTATGGCAGAAAGTGAAGAAAAACTAAAGAGCCTCTTGATGACAGTGAAAGAGGAGATGAAAAATTTGGGTTAAAGCTCAACATTCAGAAAATGAAGATCATGGCATCCAGTCCCATCACTTCATGGCAAATAGATGGGGAAACAGTGGAAACAGTGGCAGATTTGACTTTTTGGGCTCCAAAATCACTTCAGATGGTGATTGCAGTCATGAAATTAAAAGACACTTACTCCATGGAAGAAAAGTTATGACCAACCTAGATAGCCTATTAAAAAGCAGAGACATTACTTTGCCAACAAAGGTCCATCTAGTCAAGGCTATGCTTTTTCCAGTAGTCATGTATGGATGTGAGAGTTAGACTATAAAGAAAGCTAAGCGCTGAAGAATTGACTCTTTTGAACTGTGGTGTTGGAGAAGACTCTTGAGAGTCCCTTGAACTAATGGAGATCCAACCAGTCCATCCTAAAGGAGATCAGTCCTCAGTGTTCATTGGAAGGACTGATTTTGAAGCTGAAACTCTGATATTTTGGCTACTTGATGCAAAGAGCTGACTCATTTGAAAAGATCCTGATGCTGGGAAAGATTGAAGGCAGGTGGAGAAGGGGACGAAAGAGGATGAGGTGGTTGGATCGCATTACTGGCTCAGTGGACATGAGTTTGAGTAAACTCTGGGAGTTGGTGATGGACAGGGAGGCCTGGCATGCTGCAGTTCATGAAGTCACAAAGAGTCGGGCACAAATGGGAGTGACTGAACTGAACTGAGACATGATCCAGAATCCATGCTCTTAGCACGTTCTACTTCTTCGTTTATTTCATAGTCTCACTTGGGATAATTCTAGTCAATTCTGAAAACATGCCAGTTGTCTCTTTATGACTCTGTTTTTGAAAACATTTCTATAGCAACTGTGAGGCATGTGATTGGAGAAGCCTCACAGATCTGACCCTGTTACTTCTTTCCTTATATTCATGGTTTTATATAACCATTTAGAAAATATAAGTTTTAGGAAAAATCAAAGAATGAATTTAATTGCTGCACTTTCAGGAATTTGATTCCTTGCAAACGTTTCTTAGAAGACACAAATTTTATTATGAGCTCTCCTGAGAAATCTCTTTAATCCATGGTACTTGCTGTTATGCTGAAACATCAACCTTCTCTCCAGGAAGCCCTGGCTCCTGACTTCCCTTTGAACTCACCTTTCTCACTGTCTCTCCATGCCACCCACCAGACACTGCCTCGACCTTCATGTCCTTGCCCTCATTTATGTTTGCTCAGTTGCTCAGTCGTGTCTGATTCTTTGTGACCTCATGGACTGTAGCCTGCCAGACTCCTCTGTCCGTGGGATTTTCCTGACAAGAAGACAGGAGTGGGTTGCCATTTCTTCCTCTAGGGAATCTTCCTGACCCATGGATTGAACCTGTGTCTCTGGCATGTCTCCTGCAATGCAGACAGGTTCTTTATTTCTGAGCTTTCAGGAAAGCTTATTTATATGTTTACTAATGTCTAAAACCATTTTTAAAATTTAAGTTTTATTTTTTTAGCAGCCAATTAGTAATGTTGTGGTAGTTTTAGGTGAATAGCAAAGGGACTCAGCCATACATATACATTTATCCATTCATCCCCAAACATCCCTCTAATCCAGGCTCACACATAACATTGAACAGAGTTCCATGTGGATACAGTAGGTTTTTGCTGATTATACATTTTAAATATAACAAGTTGTATATTGTCTTCCCAAAGTCCTAACTATCCCTTCCCCTGGCAAGCATGAGTTTGTTTTCTAAGTCAGTGAATCTTTCTGTTTTTAGGTATGTTCAATTGTATCACTTCTTTTTAGATTCTACATATAAGGAATGTCATGTGATATTTCCCCTTCTCTCTCTGACTCAGTTCACTCAATATGGTACTCTCTAGGTCTATCTGTGTTGCTGTAAATGACCTTGTTTCATTTGTTTTAATGGCTGAATAATATTCCATTGTATATATGTACCATGTCTTCTTCATTCTATAGTCCAAGGACAAATTTACCTGTTACTCCAGGTGTTTCTTGACTTCCTACTTTTGCATTCCAGTCCCCTATAATGAAAAGGACATCTTTTTTGGGTGTCAGTTCTAAAAGGTCTTGTAGGTCTTCATAGAACCGTTCAACTTCAGCTTCTTCAGCATTACTGGTTGGGGCGTAGACTTGGATTACTGTGATATTGAATGGTTTGCCTTGGAAAGGAACAGAGATCGTCCTGTCATTTTTGAGATTCCATTCAAGTACTGCATATCAGACTCTTGTTGACCATGATGGCTACTCCATTTTTTCTAAGGGATTCCTGCCTGCAGTAGTAGATATAATGGTCATCTGAGTTAAATTCACCCATTCCAGTCCATTTTAGTTCGCTGATTCCTAGAATGTTGACATTCACTCTTGCTGTCTATTGTTTGGCCTTGGAATAGGGAATGAAGCAGGGCAAAGAATAATAGAGTTTTGCCAAGAAAATGCACTGGTCATAGCAAACACCCTTTTCCAACAACACAAGAGAAGACTACACATGGACGTCACCAGATGGTCAACATCGAAATAAGATTGATTATATTCTTTGCAGCCAAAAATGGAGAAGCTCTATACAGTCAACAAAAATAAGACCAGGAACTGACTGTGGCTCTGATCATGAACTCCTTATTACCAAATTCAGACTTAAATTGAAGAAAGTAGGGAAAACCACTAGACTATTCAGGTATGACCTAAAACAAATGCTTTATGGTTATACAGTGGAAGTGAGAAATAGATTTAAGGGCCTAGATCTGATAGATAGAGTGCCTGATGAACTATGGACTGAGATTCGTGACATTGTACAGGAGACAGGGATCAAGACCATCTCCATGGAAAAGAAATGCAAAAAAGCAAAATGGCTGTTTGAGGAGGCCTTACAAATAGCTGTGAAGAGAAGAGAGACGAAGAGCAAAGGAGAAAAGGAAAGATATAAGCATCTGAATGCAGAGTTCCAAAAAATAACAAGAAGAGATAATAAAACTTTCCTCAGCAATCAATGCAAAGAAATAGAGGAAAAGAACAGAATGGGAAAGACTAGAGATCTCTTCAAGAAAATTAGAGATACCAAGGGAACATTTCATGCAAAGATGGGCTCGATAAAGGACAGAAATGGTCTGGACCTAACAGAAGCAGAAGATATTAAGAAGAGATGGCAAGAATACACAGAAGAACTGTACAAAAAGATCTTCACGACCCAGATAATCATGATGGTGTGATCACTCACCTGGAGCCAGACATCCTGGAATGTGAAGTCAAGTGGGCCTTAGAAAGCATCACTATGAACAAAGCTAGTGGAGGTGATGGAATTCCAGTTGAGCTGTTTCAAATTCTGAAAGATGATGCTGTGAAAGTGCTGCACTCAATATGCGAGCAAATTTGAAAAACTCAGCAGTGGCCACAGGACTGGAAAAGGTCAGTTTTCATTCCAATCCCAAAGAAAGGCAATGCCAAAGAATGTTCAAACTATTGCACAATTGCACTCATTTCACATGCTAGCAAAATAATGCTCAAAATTCTCCAAGCCAGGCTTCAGCAATATGTGAACCATGAAATTCCTGACGTTCAAGCTGGTTTTAGAAAAGGCAGAGGAACCAGCGATCAAATTGCCAACATCTGTTGGATCATCGAAAAAGCAAGAGAGTTCAGAAAAACATCTATTTCTGGTTTATTGTCTATGCCAAAGCCTTTGACTGTGTGGATCACAATAAACTGTGGAAAATTGTGAAAGAGATGGAAATACCAGACCACCTGACCTGCCTCTTGAGATATCTGTGTGCAGTTCAGGAAGCAACAGTTAGAACTGGACATGGAACAACAGACTGGTTCCAAATAGGAATAGGAGTACGTCAAGGCTGTATATTGTCACCCTGCTTATTTAACTTCTATGCAGAGTACATCATGAGAAACGCTGGTCTGGAAGAAACAAGCTGGAATCAAGATTGCTGGGAGAAATATCAATAACCTCAGATATGCAGATGACACACCCTTATGTCAGAAAGTGAAGAGGAGCTAAAAAGCCTCTTGATGAAAGTGAAAGAGGAGAGCAAAAAAGTTGGCCTAAATCTCAACATTCAGAAAATGAAGATCATGGCATCTGGTCCCATCACTTCATGGGAAATAGTTGGGGAAACAGTGGAAAGAGTGTCAGACTTTATTTTTTTTTAGCTCCAGAATTACTGCAGATGGTGACTGCAGCCATGAAATTAAAAGATGCTTACTCCTTGGAAGAAAAGTTATGACCAACCTAGATAGCATATTCAAAAGCAGAGACATTACTTTACCAACTAAGGTCCGTCTAGTCAAGGCTACGGTTTTTCCTGTGGTCATGTATGGATGTGAGAGTTGGACTGTGAAGAAGGCTGAGTGCTGAAGAATTGATGTTTTTGAACTGTGGTATTGGAGAAAACTCTTGAGAGTTCCTTGGACTACAAGGAGATCCAACCAGTCCATTCTGAAGGAGATCAGCCCTGGGATTTCTTTGGAAGGAATGATGCTAAAGCCAAACTCCAGCACTTTGTCCACCTCATGTGAAGAGTTGACTCATTGGAAGAGACTCTGATGCTGAGAGGGATTGGGGGCAGGAGGAGAAGGGGACGACTGAGGATGAGATGGCTGGATGGCATCACGGACTCGATGGACGTGAGTCTGAGTGAACTCCGGGAGATGGTGTTGAACAGGGAGGCCTGTCTTGCTGCGACTCATGGGGTTGCAAAGAGTTGGACACGACTGAGCGACTGAACTGAACTGAAAGACTTATCAATCTTGTTTATCTTTTCAAAGAACCAGCTTTAGTTTCATTGATCTTTGTGATTATTTTCTTTGTCTCTATTATATTTATTTCTCCTTCTATCTTTTTGATTTCCTTCCTTCTACTAACTTTAGATTCTGTTTATTCATCTTTTTCTAGGTGTTTTAGGTGTAGGGGTAGGTTGTTTATTTGAGATTTCTGAAGCTAAAATTATATTGCTATAAAATTCATTCTTAAAACTACTTTTGTTGTATCCCTAATGCTTTGGTCTGTTTGTGCTTTCATTTTCACTTGTTTCTTGGTATTTATTTCTTCTTTATCTTCAGTGATCCAAAGATTGCTTAGTAGCATATTGTTTAGCTGCCACATATTTATGTTTCTTAGAGCTTATTTCTTGTAGTTTACTTCTAATCTCATAGCATTGTGATCAGAAAAGAAGCTTCATATGATTTCAATTTTGTTAAATTTACCAAGGCTTGGTTTGTGGCCTAGCATGTGGGCAATCCTGGAGAATGTTCAGTGTGCCCTTGAGAAAAAAGTGTAGTCTGCTGCTTTGGGATGGAATGCTCTATAAATATCAATTAAGTTCAACTCATCTAAAGGATCATTTAAGGCTTGCCTTTCTTTATTGACTTTCTGTCTGGATGATCTGTCCATTGATAAACATTGGGTATTAAAGTTCCCCACAATTACTGTGTTACTGTCAATTTCTCCCTTTATAGTTGTTAGTATTTGCCTTACATATTGAGGTGCTCCTCTGTTGAGGGCCTATATAAGAATGATAAAAATTTATAACTGTTGTGTCTTTTTCTTGGATTGAATCCTTGATCATTAGGTAGTGTCTTTTGTCTGTTATAGCAATCTTTATTTTAAAGTCTATTTTAAATGCTCATTAAATTCTCATACTCTCATATGAGTATTGATACTCCAGCTTACTTATGATTTCAATTTGTCTGAATATATTCTACCATCCCCTTAATTTCAGTCTGTAAGTGTCCATTGATAAGAATTGGATCTCTTTAGACAACATGTATATGGGTCTTCTTTTCGTATCCACCCAGGCAGCCTGTGTCTTTTGGTTGGTGTATTTATTCCATTTAAATTTAAGCTAACTGTTGATGTCTATGCACTTATCTCACATGCTAGTAGAGTAATGTTCAAAATACTCCAAGCCAGGCTTCAGCGATACATGGACCGTGAACTTCCAGATGTTCAAGCTGGTTTTAGAAAAGGCAGAGGAACTAGAGATCAAATTGCCAACATCCACTGGATCATTGAAAAAGCAAGAGAGTTCAAGAAAAACATCTATTTCTGTTTTATTGACTATGCCAAAGCCTTTGACTGTGTGGATCACAATAAACTGGAAAATTCTGAAAGAGATGGGAATACCAGACCACCTGACCTGCCTCTTGATAAACCTATATGCAGGTCAGGAAGCAACAGTTCGAACTGGACATGGAACAACAGACTGGTTCCAAATTGGAAAAGGAGTATGTCAAGGCTGTATACTATCACCCTGGCTTATTTAACTTATATGCAGAGTACATCATGATAAATGCTGGGCTGGAAGAAGCACAAGCTAGAATCAAGATTGCAGGAGAAATATCAGTAACCTCAGATATGCAGATGACATCACCCTTATGGCAGAAAGTGAAGAGGAACTAAAAAGCCTCTTGATGAAAGTGCAAGAGGATAGTGAAAAAGTTGGCTTAAAGCTCAACATTCAGAAAACGAAGATCATGGCATGTAGTCTCATCACTTCATGGGAAATAGATGGAGAAACAGTGGAAACAGTGTCAGACTTTATTTTTTGGGGCTCCAAAATCACTGCAGATGGTGACTGCAGCCATGAAATTAAAAGACGCTTATTCTGTGGAAGGAAAGTTATGACCAACCTAGACAGCATATTCAGAAGCAGAGACATTACTTTGCCAACAAAGTCCATATAGTCAAGGCTATGGTTTTTCCAGCGGTCATGTATGGATGTGAGAGTTGGACTGTGAAGAAAGCTGAGTGCCAAAGAATTGATGCTTTTGAACGGTGGTGTTGGAGAAGACTCTTGAGAGTCCCTTGGACTGCAAGGAGATCCAACCAGTCCATTCTGAAGAAGATCAACCCTGGGATTTCTTTGGAAGGAATGATGCTAAAGCTGAAACTTCAGTTCTTTTGTGACCTCATGTGAAGAGTTGACTCATTGGAAAAGACTCTGATGCTGCGAGGGATTGGGGGCAGGAGGAGAAGGGGATGACCGGATGAGATGGCTGGATGGCATCACCGACTTGATAGCCGTGAGTTTGGGTGAACTCCGGGAGTTGGTGATGGACAGGGAGGCCTTGCGTGCTGCAGTCTATGGGGTTGCAAAGAGTCGGACATGACTGAGCGACTGAACTGAACTGACAGAACTGATATTCCTATTTAATTCAGTAGCTTAGTCGTGTCTGACTCTTTGCGACCCCATAGACTGCAGCAAGCAAGGCCTCTCTGTTTCTCACCAACTCCCAGTTTTCTCAAACTTCATTGAGTTAACTCAAACTCCATTGAGTTGTCCATTGAGTTGGTGATGCTATCCTACCATCTCATCCTCTGTCTTCCCCTTCTCTTGCCTTCAATCTTTCCCAGCATCAGGGTTTTTCCAATGAGTCAACTCTTTGCATCGGGTGGCCAAAGTATTGGAGTTTCAGCTTCAGCATCAGTCTTTCCAATGAACATGCAGGACTGATTTTCTTTAGGATGGACTGGTTGGATCTCCTTGCAGCCCACGGGACTCTCAAGAGTCTTCTAGAATACCACAGTTCAAAAGGATCAATTCTTAGGAGCTCATCTTTCTTTATAGTCCAACTTTCACATCCATACATGTCTACTGGTAAAACTATAGCCTTGACTAGATGGACCTTTTTTGGCAATGTAATGTTTCTGCTTTTTGATATGCTATCTAGTTTGGTCATAACTTTTCTTCAGGCATAAGCGCCTTTTTATTTCATGGCTGCAGTCATGATCTGCAGTGATTTTGGAGCCCTGAAAAATAGTCTGCTACTACTTCCACTGTTTCTCAATCTGTTTTCCATGAAGTGATGGGACCACATGCCCTGATCTTCGTTTTCTGAATGTTGAGTTTTAAGCCAACTTTTTCACTCTCCTCTTTCACTTTCATCAAGAGGCTTTTTAGTTCCTCTTCACTTACTGCCATAAAGATGATGTCATCTGCATATCTGAGGTTATTGATATTTCTCCCAGCAATCTTGATTCTAGTTTATGCTTCTTCCAGCCCAGCATTTCTCATGATATACTCTGCATATAAGCTAAATAAGCAGGGTGACAATATACAGTCTCGATGTACTCTGTTCCCGATTTGTAACAAGTCTGTTGTTCCATGTCCAGTTCTAACTGTTGCTTCCTGATGTGCATACAGATTTTGCAGGCAGCTGGTCAGGTGGTCTGGTATTCCCATCTCTTGAAGAATTTTCCAGTTTGTTGTGATCCATGCAGTCAAAGGCTTTGGCATAGTCAGTAAAGCAGAAATAGATGTTTTTCTGGAACTGTTTTTTTTTTTTTTTTGATGATCCAAGAGATGTTGGCAATTTGATCCCTGGCTCCTCTGCCTTTTCTAAAACCAGCTTGAACATCTGGAAGTTCACGGTACATGTACTGTTGAAGCCTGGCTTGGAGAATTTTGAGCATTACTTTGCTAGCATGTGAGACGAGTGCAATTTGTGTGGTAGTTTGAGCATTCTTTGGCATTGTCTTTTTTTTTGGGATTGGAATGAAAACTGATCTTTCCAGTCCTGTGGCCACTGCTGAGTTTTTCAAATTTGCTGGCATATTGAGTGCAGCACTTTCACAGCATCATCATTCAGGATTTGAAATAGCTCAACTGGAATTCCCTCACCTCCACTAGCTTTGTTCATAGTGATGCTTCCTAAGGTCCACTTGACTTCACATTCCAGGATGTCTGGCTCTAGGTGAGTGATCACACCGTTATGACTATCTGATTCGTGAAGATCTATTTTTGTGTAGGTCTTCTGTGTATTCTTGCCACTTCTTCTTAATATCTTCTGCTTCTGTAAGGTCCATACAACTTCTCTCCTTTATTGAGCCCATCTTTGCATGAACTATTCCCTTGGTATCTAATTTTCTTGAAGAGATCTCTAGTCTTTCCCATTCTATTGTGTTCCTCTATTTCTTTGTGTTGATCACTCAGGTGGCTTTCTTATCTCTCTTTGCTATTCTTCGGAACTCTGCATTCAAATGAGTATATATATCTTTCCTTTTCTCCTTTCCTTTTCACCTCTCTTCTTTTTACAGCTATTTGTAAGGCCTCTACAGACAGCCATTTTGCTTTTTAGCATTTCTTTTTCTTGGGGATGGTCTGGATCCCTCTCTCCTATATAATGTCATGAACCTCCATCCACGGTTCTTCAGGCAGTCTATCTACTGGATATAGTCCATTAAGTCTATTTCTCACTTCCACTGTATAGCCGTTAGGGATTTGATTTAAGTCCTACTTGAATGGTCCAACTAGTCAAGGCTATGGTTTTTCCTGTGGTCATGTATGGATATGAGAGTTGGACTGTGAAGAAGGTTGAGCACCGGAGAATTGATGCTTTTGAACTGTGGCATTGGAGAAGACTCTTGAAAGTCCTTTGGACTGCAAGGAGATCCAACAGTCCATTCTGTAGGAGATCAGCCCTGGGTGTTCTTTGGAAGGAATGATGCTAAAGCTGAAACTCCAGGACTTTGGCAACCTCATGCGAAGAGTTGACTCATTGGAAAAAACTCTGATGCTGGGAGGGATTGGGGGCAGGAGGAGAAGGGGACGACAGAGGATGAGATGGCTGGATGGCATCACTGACTTGATGGACGTGAGTCTGAGTGAACTCCAGGAGTTGGCGATGGACAGGGAGGCCTGGCGTGCTGCAGTTCATGGGGTTGCAGAGTTGGACATGACTGAGCGACTGAACTGAACTGAACTTAACGGTCTAGTGGTTTTCCCTACTTTTTTCAATTTATGTCTGAATTTGGCAATAAGGAGTTCATGATCTGAGCCACAGTCAGCTCCTGGTCTTGTATTTGCTGCCTGTATAGAACGTCTCCATCTTTGTCTGCAAAGAATATAATGAATCTGATTTCGGTGTTGACCATCTGGGGATGTCCATGTGTAGAGTCTTCTCTTGTGTTGTTGGAAGTGGATGTTTGCTATGACCAGTGCATTCTCTTGTAAGAACTCTATTAGACTTTGCCCTGCTTTATTCTCTACTCCAAGGCCAAATATATCTGTTACTCCAGGTGTTTTTTGACTTACTACTTTTGCATTCCAGTCGCTTATAATGAAAGGGACATTTTTTTTAAGTGTTAATTCTAGAAGGTCCTGTAGGTCTTCATAGAAATGTTCTACTTCAGCTTCTTCAGCATTACTGGCCAGACATAGACTTGGATTACCATGATATTGAATGGTTTGCCTTGGAAATGAACAGAGATCATTCTGTCATTTTTGAGACTGCATCCAAGTACTGCATTTTGGACTCTGCTGACTATGATGGCTACTCCATTTCTTCTAAGGGATTCTTGCCCACAGTAGTAGATATAATGGTCATCTTAGTTAAATTCACCCATTCCAGGCCACTTTATGTTCCTATTTATTACTATTTTGTTAATTTTGGGGGGTATAATTTTTTGTAGATCATTTCCTTCCCTTTTGTTTCCTGCCTAGAGAAGTTTCTTTAGCTTTGGTTTGGTAGTGCTGAGTTCTCTTTTGCTTGTCTGGAAAGCTTTGGGTTTCTCCATCAAATTTGAATGAGAGTCTTCCTGAGTAGAGTATTCTTGCTTGTAGGTTCTTCTCTTGGAATATATTGTGCAATCCTCTCTGGCTTGTAAAGTTTTTGTTCAGATATTTTTGATAACCTTATGGGAGTTGCCTTGTATTTTTTTTTCCCTTGTTGCTGTTAATAATTTATCTTTGTCTTTAGTTTTTGTCAGGGTGATTATCATGCATCTCAGTGTGTTCCTCCTTGGATTTATCCTGCCTGGTACTTTCTGTGCTTTCTATACATGGTTGACTATTTCCTTTTTCATGTTGAGGAAGTTACAGCTATTGTCTCTTCAAATATTTTCTCAGGTCCTTTGTCTTGTCCTTCTGGGATCTCTATAATGCAAATATTTATGCATTTTATACTGTCCCATAGGTCTGTTTTGCTGGCTTCATTTCTTTTCATTCTTTTCTCTATATTCTGTTTTGCAGCATTGATTTTCACCATTCTCTGTTCCAGGTGATTTGTTGTTCTTTGGCTTCAGGTATTCTGCTGTGGATTCCTTCTGGTGTATTGTTCATCCTTTTAATTTGTTCTTTAGTTCATCTAGGTCATTGGTAACTATTTCTTGCATCTTCTCCATCTTTGCCTCCATTCTTTTTCAGAAATCCTGCATCATCTTCACTGTCATTATTCTGAATTATATTTCTGGGAGGTTTTCTACCTCCACTTCATTTAGTTGTTTTCCTGGGCATTTATCTTGTTCCTTTCAGTTCAGTTCAGTTGCTCAGTCCTGTCCAACTCTTTGCGACCCCATGAATCGCAGCATGCCAGGCCTCCCTGTCCGTCACCAACTCCCGGAGTTCACTCAGACTCGTGTCCATCGAGTCAGTGATGCCATCCAGCCATCTCATCCTCAGTTGTCCCCTTCTCCTCCTGCCCCCAATCCCTCCCAGCTTCAAAGTCTTCTCCAATGAGTCAACTCTTCACGTGAGGTGGCCAAAGTACTGGAGTTTCAGCTTTAGCATCATTCCTTCCAAAGAAATCGCAGGACTGATCTCCTTCAGAGTGGACTGGTTGGATCTCCTTGTAGTCCAAGGGACTCTCAAGAGTCTTCTCCAACACCACAGTTTAAAAACATCAATTCTTCAGTGCTCAGCCTTTTTCACAGTCCAACTCTCACATCCATACATGACTACTGGAAAAATCATAGCCTTGACTAGACAGACCATAGTTGGTAAAGTAATGTCTCTGCTTTTGAATATGCTATCTAGATTGCTCATAACTTTTCTTCCAAGGAGTAAGCGTCTTAATTTCATGGCTGCAATCACCATCTGCACTGATTTTGGAGCCCCAAAAAATAAAGTCTGACACTGTTTCCACTCTTTTCCCATCTATTTCCCGTGAAGTGAAGGGACTGGATGCCATGATCTTCATTTTCTGAATGTTGAGCTTTATTCCAACTTTTTCACTCTCCTCTTTCACTTTCATCAAGAGGCTTTTTAGTTCCTCTTCACTTTCTGCCATAAGGTTGGTGTCATCTGCATATCTGAGGTTATTGATATTTCTCCCGGCAATCTTAATTCCAGCTTGTGTTTCTTCCAGTCCAGCGTTTCTCATGATGTATTCTGCATATAAGTTAAATAAGCAGGGTGACAATATACAGCCTTGACGTATTCCTTTCCCTATTTGGAACCAGTCTGTCGTTCCATGTCCAGTTTGAACTGTTGCTTCCTGACCTGCATACAGATATCTCAAGAGGCAGGTCAGGTGGTCTGGTATTCCCATCTCTTTCAGAATTTTCCACAGTTTATTGTGATCCACACAGTCAAAGGCTTTGGTATAGTCAATAAAGCAGAAATAGATGTTTTTCTGGAACTCTCTTGCTTTTTCCATGATCCAGCAGATGTTGGCAATTTGATCTCTGGTTCCTCTGCCTTTTCTAAAACCAACTTGAACATCAGGAAGTTCACGGTTCATGTATTGCTGATGCCTGGTTTGGAGAATTTTGAGCATTACTTTACTAGCATGTGAGATGAGTGCAATTGTGCGGTAGTTTGAGCATTCTTTGGCACTGGCTTTCTTTGGGATTGGAATGAAACCGACCTTTTCCAGTCCTGTAGCTAATGCTGAGTTTTCCAAATTTGCTGGCATATTGAGTGCAGCATTTTCACAGCATCATCTTTCAGGAGTTGAAATACCTCTACTGGAACTCCATCACCTCCACTAGCTTTGTTCATAGTGATGCTTTCTAAGGCCCACTTGACTTCACATTCCAGGATGTCTGGCTCTAGATGAGTGATCACACCATCGTGATTATCCGTGTCGTGAAGATCCTTTTTGTACAGTTCTTCTGTGTAATCTTGCCATCTCTTCTTAATATCTTCTGCTTCTGTTAGGTCCATACCATTTCTGTCCTTTATCGAGCCCATCTCTGCATGAAATGTTCCCTTGGTATCTCTGATTTTCTTGAAGAGATCTCTAGCCTTTCCTATTCTGTTTTTTTCCTCTATTTCTTTGCATTGATCATTGAAGAAGGCTTTCTTATCTCTTCTTGCTATTCTTTGAAACTCTGCTTTCAGATGCTTATATCTTTCCTTTTCTCCTTTACTTTTTGCTTCTCTTCTTTTCACAGCTATTTGTAAGGCTTCCCCAGACAGCCATTTTTCTTTTTTGTGTTTCTTTTCCATGGGGATGGTCTTGATCCCTGTCTCCTGCACAATGGCACGAACCTCATTCCATAGTTCATCAGGCACTCTATCTATCAGATCTAGGCCCTTAAATCTATTTCTCACTTTCACTATATAATCATAAGGGATTTGATTGAGGTCATACCTGAGTGGTCTAGCAGTTTTCCTTGCTTTCTTCAATTTCCGTCTAAATTTGGTAATAAGGAGTTCATGATCTGAGCCACAGTCAGCTCCTGATCTTGTTTTTGTTGACTATATAGAGCTTCTCCATCTTTTGCTGCAGAGAATATAATCAATCTGATTTCGGCGTTGACCATCTGTTGATGTCCATGTGTAGAGTCTTCTTTTGTGTTGTTGGAAGAGGGTGTTTGCTATGACCAGTGCATTTTCTTGGCAGAACTCTATTAGTCTTTGCCCTGCTTCATTCCTTATTCCAAGGCCAAATTAACCTGTTACTCCAGGTGTTTCTTGACTTCCTACTTTTGCATTCCAGTCCCCTATAATGAAAAGGACATCTTTTTTGGGTGTCAGCTCTAAAAGGTCTTGTATGTCTTCATAGCACTGTTCAACTTCAGCTTCTTCAGCATTACTGGTTGGGCCATAGACTTGGATTACTGTGATATTAAATGGTTTGCCTTGGAAAGGAACAGAGATCATTCTGTGGTTTTTGAGATTGTTCCTTTATCTGGGACATAATCATATCTCTTCATTTGGAGTAGCTTTCTGTGTTTGTTATGTTAGTTCTGGAGGCTGATGGGATTTTAATTCTTATTTCTTCTGTCTGACCTCTAGTAAATGAAGATAAGAGGCTTGTGCAAGCTTCCTGATGGGAGGGACTGGCTGTGGGGAGAACTGGGTCTTGCTCTGGTGGGCAGGGCCATGCTCAGTAAAAATTTAATCCAATTGTCTGCTGATGGATAGAGCTTTGCTCCCTCCCTGTTACTTATTTGGCTTGAGACCACCCAGGCCTGGTGACTGTATAGTGGGGCTATAGTGATCTCCAAGAGGATTTATGCCAACACTTGAATCTCCCAGGACTGCTGTTGCCCATTCCCCTGGCCCTATGGCAGTCTACTGCCAGCCCACACCTCTGCAGGAGACCCTCAAATACTCACAGGTAGTTCTGGCTGCATCTCCTGTGGGGTCACTTCTTCTTTCCCCTGGGTCCTGGTACACATAAGATTTTGTTTGTGTCCTCCAAGAGTCTCTGTTTCCCCCAGTACCATGGAAGCTCTGTAATCAATTCTCACTGGCCTGCAAAGTCAGATTCCCTGGTGATTCCCAGTCCCTTGGCCAGATTCCTGGGCTGGGGAGCATGATATGGGGCCTAGATCCTTCACAACACTGTGAGAACTTCCTTGGTATTATTGTTCTCCAGTTTGTGAGTCACCCACACTGTGGGTATAAGATTTGATTCAATTTTAATTGTGCCCCTTCTATGGTTTTGTTGTGGCTTCTCTTTTGTCCTTGGATGAGGGGTATCTTTTTTGGTGGGTTCCAATGTCTTCCTCTCAATGGTTGTTCTACAGCTAGTTGTGATTTTGGTGCTCTGATATGAAAAGATGAGCACACATCCCTCTACTCTGCCTAAAACCATTGTTTGAAGTTTAGGGACGGTCTAAATGTCAATCTTTTCAAGTGTACATTATTTTTCCCCTTTAAAAAATTTGAATGCATGCTGTTTACTTTATTAAATTATAAAATATATACACATTATTTATTTTATTCAATTATTTTTTATCTTGCAAATATCTTTCTTGCATTTTTATTCAACAATGCTGTATATGGATGTCTCATCTCCTCAAATAGATTGCAGGCATCTTCAGATGGTTAAATAAATTTTATGCTTGTACTTTATTTTCCCCTTACCCAGGACTAGTGTTATTACTGTAAGGAGGATACATTCTCTAAAACATTAACTTTAATTGAAAGGAAGATTGTTTCTCAGTGAGTTGAATTAATTATATTTTCAAGTCATATGTGGGACAGATATAAACTCATGGCTATAAATAGAAGATTTGCTTTCCCAAAACTGTATGTGTGCATACGGACTTACTTGGTTATCATAGATGTGTGTATGTACACATACACAGAAACATATACAAACATAATACTACATAAACATACATTCCTTCAGAAAAGATATATATTTATTTATATATAAAGATATATATATAAAAAGATATATATTTATTTATATATAAAGATATATAAAGATATATATATATATAAAGATGTATATATAAAGATATATATATATATCTTTACCTACCAAACACTGTGTGTGTGTTTATGCACACACACATTTAAAGAGCAGTAAAGCAGAATAGGGATTATGCCAGAAAAAGTCCTGCCAACTGAAAAAAGGAGTTTTTATAACCTCTTGTGTTGGCTATCAGAAATAACCCATCTCTTTCCACTCACAGCTGCATTGCTAATTAAATTGAATTGGTTCAATTTTAGCTGAACATTAATGGTATAATTGCATTGCTGTAAGTAATTAAAACCTTATCCTACTTACCCTGACAGATGGTTTGGTTGAAAGTTTCAACTGCAAAGGATAAAATTTATATAAGTGGATTCTGGAGAATAGACTCATTCACTCATATTTTGTTTGCCTGAGAAACAATTCCATAGACATTTATCCCACTGAACTTTGTTATGGGAGATAGTAGATGAAAACTTGTTGATCAGTGAGACTCTATTGGTATTCATTTCTTTACATGAATTGTTTTTACCTATTTTGATGATATTACTTACTATGATGGTTCAAAAATTAATGTATCATAACACTAAACTTGAATCTTAGAAGTCTAAGGAAAATTTGTATTTAAAGAAACAGTCATTTTGTTTTACATTATAAACATTTCTTTGACTCAGCTGTTTTT
The DNA here is from genome assembly GCF_001704415.2 of Capra hircus. Taxonomy (NCBI): domain Eukaryota; kingdom Metazoa; phylum Chordata; class Mammalia; order Artiodactyla; family Bovidae; genus Capra; species Capra hircus. The sequence continues at coordinate 38,182,871 of NC_030828.1, read as the reverse complement.
TCAAACTTATTTTAAACATGCGGTAGCTCAGCTGATAAAGAATCTCACTCCAGTATTCTTGGGCTTCCCTGGTGGCTCAGATGGTAAAGAGTCTACTGGCCATCTAGGAGACCTGAGTTCAATCTCTGGGTTAGGAAGATCCCCTGGAGGATAGCATGGCAACCTACTCCAGTATTCTTGCCTGGAGAATCCCCATGAACAAAGGAGCCTGGTGGTCTACCATCCATGGGGTTGTGAACAGTCAGACATGACTGAGCGACTAAGCACACAAAGGAAAAGTAGGCCGGTACTGCATTAATAAAACTTTCCAGTCTCTCTGGAATTTATTCAATTGTACATGGTAGCAACTTTACAACATATTATTAACAGTGTTGTTCTACTCTATAACACAGTTCTTTTACATAAGTCCTGAAATATTTTTAATAGGAGACATCTTCAATGAGGGCATAATTATATCAAATTGTATGAAACCTCAGAATTACTTCAATCAGTGTATTGTGAGGGGCTGCCATGTAATGGCAACTTCTCTCCTATGCTCATTTTTTTGCCTTTTTTCTTTCTTTTTTTGGTTTTTCCTCTGCCTTTCTTCCCTTCCCTCCTTCTTGATTTACTTTAACGTACTGCATCAGAATAAATACTGAGAAAAAAATTCACGTCTTCTCCCAGAGGTTTCCAACCATGTCATAGATTTTGAAGTTTGTGTGAAAAGGTCTGAAAAGCAAAGACCATTGCAGGGATCTGGCCAAGTTGGATAAGCATGAAGACTACAGAATTCTTTTCTAGATCATTTTACATTTTTGTTCACTGAAATCTCCTCTATACATGGATTCGGTTCTTGAAAAATGTTATATGATTTTCTTTTTCTTGTTTGCGCCATGCTAAGTTGTTTCAGTCATGTGAATCCCCTCATTTTGTTTAGACAACTCTTAAGACCATCTATTAGAAAAAAATGTTAATAACATTTTAGTTTCAATTATCACCAGGAATATTAAGTTCAAATGACCTATCAAAGAGTGGAATGATTTTTTAAAAATATATAATATTTCTCTTTTAGTGTCTTAAAATCTTACAATGTTATTATAAATGAGTCTCTTATAATTAACTATCTCAATTTCTGTATAAATGAAAAATGCAGCATTTTATTCTATTTTGCTAGAATTATAGGATATTTCTGGGATATAATTTCATGTGATTGTCATCTGAAACATTTGAGAAAATACTGGTAGCTATAACCCAACATTTGGGGAAACTAGTACATTGTCCCCAAAGTATTTGAAAATTTGGAATGCCTTTAGTTCCATTGTGCTGTGCTGTGTTCAGTTGCTGTCGTGTCCAACTCTTGTCTGGCTCCTCTGTCCATGGCGATTCTCCAGGCAAGAATACTAGAGTGGGTTGCCATGGCCTCCTCCAAGGGATCATCTTCCCAACCCAGGGATCAAACCCAGGTCTCCCACAATGCAGGCAGATTCTTTACCAGCTGAGCCACAATGGAAGCCCAAGTATACTGGAGTGGGTAGCCTATCCCTGCTCCACAGGATCTTCACAACCCAGGAATCGAACTGGGGTCTCCTGACTGCAGGCGGATTCTTTACCAGCTGAGCTACTAGGGAAGCCCTTAATACTACTAAGAATGTCTAATTTAATCTACTTCAATTGTGAATAATTGAACTTAAGCTTTTTTGTTTTGTTTTGTTTTGTTTTCCTGTTGTGTTACTAAAGAATGAAGAAAGAAATTCTGCCATTGGCAGAAATATAGTTGAACCTAGAGAATATTATGCTTTTTGAAGGAAGTCAAACAAAGAAAGACAAATACTGTATGTTATTACTTATGTATAGAATCTAAAGTATAAAACAAATAAAAGTACATAACAAAACAGAAACAAACTCACAGAGAAGATGAATTTGTACTTACCAAAGTTGTGGAGGGGTACATATTAGGGGAATAGAATTATCAAATATAAGTTATTATATGTAAAATAGATAAGCAACAAAGATATATTATATGGCACAGGGTATTATAGCCATTATCTTGTAATAACTTCCAATGGAGTATATTATGCAGAAATACTTATTCACTATGTAGTACTCCTGATAATAACACAATATTTTATTTTATTTTTTTAACACAATATTTTATAAACCAAGTTTACTTCAATAAGAAAATTACACCAGCATCTGAAAGATCTCCAACCACCTATATATTATTTCAGTTATGCATGAACTGTTAAAATAGTCTTTCTTATAACCACAAATATTATGCATGTATGTGTTATATTCCTGGAAATTACAATTTTTTGACTGCCTATCATGAATTAGAGTCTTCTTTCCATACTGTTTTAACTATATGTGTTTACTTAAATGTTAGACTTTCAAAATGTTTCCTTGTGTACAAATATGGTGGTCAAATTGCATTTGTCTTTGTTCCAAATGATTGTGCTACACTTTTAAAGGCAAATAGGACATGTTTTGTGACTTATTCTTCCTTGAGTTGAATTAGATTTATAACAATAACTATCCTCCTTTTCTCTAAACATGACTGTAAAAAAATTGTTTAGTTAAATATTATTTACAGTCTTATGATTATTTTTCATCAATCAAAACAAGTATCTTTTTAATACTTATTATGTGAAAACCCTTATCATTGTACTGGGTAATATGAAAATCAAGGCTTGAGTTGTTGCTTTTAAATTAATTAGATACTTTATTTGAAACCACTTCATTGAAATTCTTTTGCCACATGAATTTCACACATACAAAAATGACTATATGATTATTTGTAGTTTAAAATTTATCATTTGAAATCTATAGTGCACCCACAGCATATGATGAATTAATAAAAGAAGAGTATTATTTCATTGCTGCCCACATTCATTAATCTATTTAACAGATATTTGCCAAATACCTACTATCTGCCAAAATGAGATGCTAAGAATAAAATGGGGAAAAGAGAGGCAAGATAATAAAACATATTCTAATGGAGACTACAGGTACCAGATGTAAGCAAAAAGGATTAAGATAGGAAATAATGAGGTAGGGGTTCCCTTAGATATCAGATGGTATTAAAAGAATCAGTCCATTCTGAAGATCAGCCCTGGGATTTCTTTGGAAGGAATGATGCTAAAGCTGAAACTCCAGTACTTTGGCCACCTCATGCGAAGAGTTGACTCATTGGAAAAGACTCTGATGCTGGGAGGGATTGGGGGCCGGGGGAGAAGGGGACGACAGAGGATGAGATGGCTGGATGGCATCACTGACTAGATGGACGTGAGTCTGAGTGAACTCCGGGTGTTGGTGATGGACAGGGAGGCCTGGCGTGCTGCGATTCCTGGGATCGCAAAGAGTCGGACACAACTGAGCGACTGAACTGAACTGAACTGAACTGAAGATGAGTGACACATATGTAAACATGTACTAGTACTAATCATGTCTAAGAGCAGCTGTCTCTAAGAAGTTTGAAAAAGTTGTTTATTCTCTGAAGATGAAGTAAAATCCTGTTCTAACTTAATTAGAAAATGCCTAATAAAGGACATATATATAAGCATTAAAAGTAGCAATTAGGAAATAAGGTGAATATTGTATTGGAGAAAGTAATTTGATAGAGTCTGGAAGGACTGAATAGGGAGTTTGAGAATTGTTTTCAGAGAATATTGATTTATTTAATAAGGAGAAAGAGAAAAACAAAATGCAATCAAGTTTTTTTAAACTTTATTATTATTATTATTATTTTACAATCAAGTTTAAGGAAAAAAATGAATCAAAAAATGAGGGAAATGTACAAACATCCCCTATCTTCTACAGTTTTCCTTCAACGATATAAACAATTATCTTTATTTTTTCAGAAATGACTAGATGGTAATTCAACTGGTGTTTTCTTTCCTCAAAGAGTATTCTTCCAAATCATGGAAATAAATACCTTAAAAGATATTTCAAGGTCTGTAATTATTTCAATGTTGGGATAAATTAACAAATTAACATATATAATAAGCTTGCTGTAATAAAAGTTGCCCTGAATATATTGTTTCTAAGATTTTTATGTATACTGACCAATAAATCATTTAAAATATTCTAAATGTGAGTATAATAACCAGAAATAGGATAGGAGAATGTTACAATTGGGAAGACAAACTGTGATGAGCCTGCACATGGAAATCACCATATTCACTAGATAAAGACAGGTCTCTTTTACAGGCAGAGTTCGTTATCCAAATTGAAATGACAGAAGTAGGATTTGTTAGACATATATTTAATCAGATAAGTACAAAATATTATCATGAGAGATACCAAGCAGAAGTAAAAACAGAGCAATTATTACATGGTCACCCAATTAAAAATTGGGCTAACTAGGCTCTCCTCATACAGAAAGTCTGTTTATAGGTAGTAGAGCTCCAAATCAGGGGTTGGAAACAAGATACTCATCCCTTAAAGAGACAGTGACTGGCAAAATTCTCGGGGATCTGTGTCAATATTCAGCCCTCAAAAACAGTAGTTCTAGTATAAAGCCAGGACCATAAGGAGAATAACTTTTAGCAGACCTAGACTAGGTGATGTGGTGGGTGCTGGACCTGATAAACATCTTTGAACCCAAATAAAATAACAAATTATACTAAAAAGTAGCAAGTTGTTGAGATTTGGACTTTAAAATCGGGTTAACTAACACCCCCAAAAGATGTCCTTTTTCATTATAGGGGACTGGAATGGAAAAGTAGGAAGTTAAGAAACACCTGGAGTAATGCAAATTTGGCCTTGCAGTACAGAATGAAGCAGGGCAAAGGCTAATAGAGTTCTTCCAAGAGAACGCACTGGTCATAGCAGATACCCTCTTCCAACAACACGAGAGAAGCCTCTACACATGAACATCGCTAGATGGTAAATACCTAAATCAGATTGATTACATTCTTTGCAGAAAAGATGGAGAAGTTCTCTACAGTCAGCAAAACAAGACCAGGAGGTGACTGTGGCTCAGATCATGAACTCCTTAATTCAGACTTAAATTCAATTAAATGGTCTAGAGGTTCTCTAGACCATTCAGGTATGACCTAAATCAAATCCCTAACGATTATATAGTAGAAGTGAAAAATAGATTCAAGGGATTAGATCTGATAGAGTACCTGATGAACCATGGATGGAGGTTCGTGACATTGTTCAGAGACAGGGATCAAGACCATCCCCAAGAAAAAGAAATGCAAAAAAGCAAAATGGCTGTCTGAAGAGGCCTTACAAATAGCTGTGAAAAGAAAAGACAAAAGCAAAAGAGAAAAGGAAAGATATACCCATTTGAATGCAAAGTCCCAGAGAAAAGCAAGGAGAGATAAGAAAGCCTTCCTCAGTGATCAGCTCAAAGAATAGAGGAAAACAATAGAATGGGAAAGACAGGAGATTTCTTTCAGAAAATTAGAGATAACAAGGGAACATTTCATGCAAAGATGGACTCACAAAGGACAGAAATGGCATGGACCTAACAGAAGATATTAAAAAGAGGTGGCATGAATACACAGAAGAACTCTAAAAAAAGATCATCATGACCCAGGTAATAATAATGGTGTGATCACTCGCCTAGTGCCAGACATCCTGGAATGTGAAGTCAAGTGGGCCTTAAGAAGCATCACTACGAACAAAGCTAGTGGAAGTGGTGGAATTCCAGTTGAGCTGTTTCAAATCCTAAAAAGTGATGCTGTGAAAGTGTCGCACTCAATATGCCAGCAAATCTGGGAAACTCAGCAGTGGCTACAGGATTGGAAAAGGTCAGTTTTCATTCCAATCCCAAAGAAAGACAATGCCAAAGAATGCTCAAACTACCACACAACTGCACTCATCTCACATGCTAGCAAAGTAATGCTCAAAATTCTCCAAGCCAAGCTTCAACAGTACGTGAACCTGAACTTCCAGATGTTTGAGCTGGTTTTAGAAAAGGCAGAGGAACCAGAGATCAACTTGCCAACATCCGCTGGATTATTGAAAAAACAAGAGAGTTCCAGAAAAACATCTATTTCTGCTTTATTGACTATGCCAAAGCCTTTGACTGTGTGGATCACCAAAAACTGCAAAATTCTTCAAGAGATGAGAATACCAGACCACCTTACCTGCCTCCTGAGAAATCTGTATGCAGGTAAGGAAGCAGCAGTTCTAACTGGTTCCAAACAGACTGGTTCCAAATTGGAAAAGGAGTACGTCTAAGCTGTATATTGTCACACTGGTTACTTAGCTTATATGCAGAGTACATCATAAGAAACACTGGGCTGGATGAAGCACAAGCTGGAATCAAGACTGCTGGGAGAAATATCAATAACCTCAGATATGCAGATGACACCACCCTTATGGCAGAAAATGAAGAGCTAAGAGCCTCTTGATGACAGTGAAAGAGGAGATGAAAAAGTTGGGTTAAAGCTCAACATTCAGAAAACTAAGTACATGGCATCCAGTCCCATCACTTCATGGCAAATAGATGGGGAAACAATGGAAAGAGTGAGAGACTTTATTTTTTGGGGCTCCAAAATCACTGCAGATGGTGACTGCAGCCATGAAATTAAAAGACACTTACTCCATGAAAGAAAACGTATGACCTACTTAGATAACATATTAAAAAGCAGAGACATTACTTTGCCAATAAAGGTCAGTCTAGTGAAGGCTATGATTTTTCCAGTCGTCATGTATGGATGTGAGAGCTGGACTATACAGAAAGCTGAGCACTGAAGAATTGATGCTTTTGAACTGTGGTGTTGGAGAAGACTCTTGAGAGTCCCTTGAACTGCAATGAGATCCAACCAGTCCATTGGAAACGACATCAGTCCTGAATATTCATTGGAAGGACTGATGTTAAAGCTGTAAATCCAATACTTTGGCCACCTGATGCAAAGAACTGACTCATTTGGAAAGACTCTGATACTGGGAAGGACTGAAGGCGGGAGGAAAAAGGGATGACAGGATGAGATGGTTGGATGGCATCACTGACTTAATGGACATGAGTTTGAATAAACTCTGGGAGTTGGAGATGGAAAGGGAGGCCTTGCATGCTGCAGTCCATGAGGTCACAGAGTCGGACACTACTGAGCAACTGAATTGAACTGAACATTTGACACTAATTTCTAAAATGCGTAGTTAGAACATCTTAATACCTGTACTTTAATGTCAGGATTGTTCCTAGGAAGTTGTCAAAGAATTTTTCTCATTTTATTTTTTAACTATTATGTGCCATTTATTGTATTATTGTAAAGTTATTATATATTGGCTATGTTCTCTCTGTGCATGTGAGCACGTCCATTCAGTTGTGTCTGATTCTTTGTGATCCCATGGACTGTCACCCACCAGGCTCCTCTGTCCATTGAATTTTTCATGCAAGAATACTGGAGGGTGTTATCATATCCAATTCCAGGGGGTCTTCCCAACCAAGGGATCAAACCCAAGCCCCATAGGCTGCCTGCATTGGCAGGTGGGTTTTTACCACTAGCGCTGAGCAATATATCCTTGTACCTTATTTGTTTTACACATAGTAATTTGTAGGTTTTAATCCCTTACACCTTTCTTTCCCTTGTTTTGTATATCTGTTGCTATTTCATTATATCCATTCATTTATTTTTTAGATTCCCTATATAAGTGATGACACACACTGTTTATCTTTCTGTGTCTGTCTTATTTTGCCAAGCGTAATATTTTCCAGGTCCATCCACATTGCTGCAAATGGCAAAAAAAAAAAAAAAAAAAAAAAAAAAAATTGTTCTTTTTTATGACTGGATAATAATCCATTGTAATTATATGTATGATTTCTTTATCCATTCATCTCTTGATGGACACTTACATTAGTTACTTCCATATCTTGGCTATTGTAATTACTGCTGCAATGATTATTGAGGTGTATCTTTCTGAATTCGTGTTTTTGTTTTCTTCAGGCATATGCTGACCTATAATTATATCTACCTGCCTAAAAGTATCAGATGTTTAAGTTCAAACACATTTTAAAAGGTCTAGATTTTTTGTTTCCCTCTCCAGTTTTTTGTGTGTCTGATGTTATATATTCCATTTTCATGTTTATCCCTTCAGTGTTCTTCATAGTTACATATTATTTTATATTTTTTGTCTTTTAATCTTTGTACTAGTTTATTAAGTGGTTCTTCCATACCCTTTACTGTATATCTGCCTATTCTTAGTGGGATTGTTTTCTTTCCCATAAATTCTTTGTGTAGCTGCTTCTTTTTTTACACTTAGAGAAGACTCTTTAATATTTTGTATAGTATTGGCTTAGTATTGTTTACCTCTTAGTTTTTCATAGTCTGAGAAGTTCTTAATCTTTCCTTCAATTTTAAATTACAGTATTGCTAGATAAAGTATCTTGGTTGTGGATTTTTCACCTTATGTACTATGAATATATTGTGCAAAGTTTCTTCAGAAATTTTAGCTGATAGCCTTTTCGGGGGGTTCCCTGGTATGGGACTTCTTGTATTACTCTTGTTGCCTTTAGAATTCTCTACCATTAATTTTGCCATTTTAATTATATGTGTTGGTGTGAATTTCTTGAGGTTTATCTTCTTTGAGAATCTCTGTGCTTCCTATACCTGGATCTCTGTTTTCATCTCAAGATCCAGAAAGTTGTTCAGCGATAATTTTATCAAATACATTTTTTTAACCTCTTTTTAGCTCTTCTTCTTTTTCTAGGACCGCTATGTTATGAATGCCTTTGCATTTGATCTTATATCAGAGGTCCCTTAAACTATTCTAGTTAATTTTTTTCTTTTTATTGTTCTGATTGTGTGACATCCATTATTCTATCTTCCAGATCACTTACATATTCTTCTGTTTACCAATTCTGCTGTTAATTCCTTCTTGCATGTTTTTCATTTTAGTTATTATTTTCTTCAGCCCTAACTGATTCTTGTTTATGTTTTCTGATATCTTGTTAAAATTCTCACTGTGTTTGTCAATTCTTTTTCCAAAGTTCAGTTATTTTATTAATACTTTTAACTCTTTATCTGGTTTATTATATAACTAAGCTAAAGAGCATACTAAAGAGCCATCACTTTGATGACATATGTCCATATAATTAAAGCTATGGTTTTTCTGGTAGTCATGTATGGATGTGACAGTTGAACCATAAGGAAGACTGAGTGCTGAAGAATTGATGCTTTTGAACTGTAATGCTAGAGAAGACTTTTGACAGTTCCCTGGACTGCAAGGAGATCCAACCAGTCAATCCTAAAGGAAGTCAAACCTGAATTTTCATTGAAAGACTGATGTTGAAGCTGAAGTTCCATTACTTTGGTCACCTGATGCAAAGAACCAACTCACTGGAAAAGACCCTGATGCTGGGAAAGATTGAGGGCAAGAGGAGAAGGGGGAAACAGAGTTTGAGATGGTTGGATGGCATCATCAACACAATGGACATGAGTCTGAGCAAACTCCAGGAAACAGCGAAGAACAGGGAGGCCTGGCATGCTGCAGTCCTTGGTGTCACAAAGAGTCAGACACAAATTAGCTACTGAAAAACAAGAATATTTCATTACTTGTTTTTTTTTTCAGTGTTTTTTTTCCTTGTTTTCTATTCTCTGTCTTCTCATTTTGCCTAACTTTGTCTCTGTGAAATTAGGTGACTCTTTTACCTATTCCAATCTTGAAGGGATGTCTTTGTATAGGTGAGTCCCTGGATAGTCTGTCTGTGTCCAGTGGCTTTGGTGGGAGAGCTGGAGCTGAAGTGAACAGGAGGTACATCTTCCCTGAGGGAGTGCTGACACCTACCCCCTTGGTGGGATGTGGGGTTGGAGAAAGAGGGTTAAGTCAGGAGTCTGGTGTGCATCAGGGCTGTTTCTTTGTTCAATGGCTGACAACCTCTAATAGGGTTAGGGGTGGGTCCTAAGGTACTGAAGCAGAAGCCCTGTGTTTCAAGTTCAAGCTGATTCTGTTGTTTTAAATCTGCGCTTTACCCCTTCCCAGAATCAGTGACTTCGCCCCAGAAGGGAGCAGTGATGGATCAAGAAGGGCTGGGGTGTGCACCTGCTGTTGGGCAGGCATGTGCTTGGGGCAGTCCTGGCATACCAGTCATAATTTCAGATCACTTCCAGTCTGCCTCCTCCAGGAGGGCCAGCCATGGCTGCCCTACCCTGTTCAGATGCTATGCCAGGTCTGAGCCAGCTCAGTCCCCCACAGTTGAGCACTCTTCTCAGCAATGGCAGCTTTCTCCCTTCCAGGGAGCTGTCCTGAAGAGCCAGAGGTGCAAGGCTGGTACTGATTTGGGCCAGTGCATATGCTGGGGCAGTCATGCAAAACTGGCCAGGGTCCTGTGCCATCTAATTCCGCTTCTTCTGCCTTGTTTGGGGAGCGAGCAAGATTATGTGCACTATTCACAAGCAGAGTCCGAGTTTCACACAGTTCTACTGCCAATCCCACTGGTTTTCAAACCAGCCTAGGGGTTCATCTTCCTTGTGTTGAATTCCAGGACTGAGGTGCCCAATATGTGGTTCAAACCATTTACTCCCTAGGGCCTGTGTGATGTGTCTCTCTCCCAATTCAGTGTCATCTTCTAGGGGATGGCTTCTTTTCCCTTCCTGTCTGAACCTGTGTGAATGTTTCTTTACAGCATTGGTTATCGAAAAGTCTTTCTGCCAGTCTCCACTTTTTCACTAAGAATTACTCCACGTGCAGATGTATTTTTGATATGTTTGTGTGTTTGGTGAGCTTGATATCCCCCTACTCTGCCATCTTGATCAAGCCCCATGAACTGTGGGAGTATCTGTGCTTTAACTTGATTCATTTTGTGCATATATTAGCAAGAAATGTCCTAAGGTAACTGTTTCTTCACTTTATGCCATTTCAGCTTATGAACTGTTTCACAGAAACCTTCTACCTTCAAATAGTGGGGGGATATCTGTATATTGGTCTGCGCACAGTTGGAGTTCTGTAAAATTCCTGACTAACTGTAGCTGTTATATCCTTTGATTTCCTAGCAAATATACATCTATATGCTTAATAGTTCCTAGGTAATTTCATAGCATTTATGCAGCCTTAAATAGTGAGGAAGAAAATCAAAGGAAATAGTCCCCAGGATAAGTTCCTCTTAAAAAAATATTATTTCTCCTTGAAATATAGATGATTTCTCTCTCTTGGACCAGGACTGACTCATGTTTCTTTGTAAGGAAAAAATGAATACTGGGATTAATGATTTTTCTGCCAGTAAGACTTTTTAAAATGCAAGATAATGCTATCACTTTTTTTGACATCTCTGATTCCTCAATAAACAGAATGTATTTGTTTTCGGGGAAAAAAAAAAGTTCCCATTAAGTGCAGGATGTAAACAAGTGCAGTCTTACAAATATGTCCCAAAGATGGAAGACAGTAGAAGATAAACTTACTTAATATATAGATAATAAATAAGCAACCAAGGAAATAAATTTGTCTTCCACCCCACCCCACCCCCAACCCCCTCTAATACAGGAAAAGGGGGAAAAAATGCTTTACACATATCATTTAACTCTGCTGAGGGTCCAGTTGTACAGGTTTGCCTGGGACTGCAGTGATGAAGAAGAGTGTTTTTGTGAAAACTGGCTCGATCAACTTGCTACTGTTGCATAATATCAACAAAGCATAAGTGGCATTCCCCATTATATCCTTAATCTTTAATGGCGAGCATGCAGGTGAGCTTGGGTGACTCTGCTTCAAGCTGTGAGTTTCTGGGTTTGGCTTTACCTGTTTCAGTCCAGAGTTTAGGCTAAAGAGGCAACAGCTACCTGGGGCATATTCTTTTCATAGAAGATTTGACTCTACCAGCAGACTAAGCAAAAACGTTGTTCAGTCGCTCAGTTGTGTCTGACTCTTTGCAGCCCCATGGACTGAAGCATGCCAGGCTTCTTTGTCCTTCACTATCTCTTAGAGTTTCCTCAAATTCACGTCCATTGAGTCGATAATAGCATTCAACCATTTCATCCTCTGCCATCCCCTTCTCCTCCTGCCCTCAGTCTTTCCCAGCATCAGGGTCGTTTCCAATGAGTTGGCTCTTTGCATCAGGTGGTCAAAGTATTGGAGTTTCAGTGTCAGTCCTTCCAATGAATGGTGGTGGTTTAGTTGCTAAGTTGTGTCCGACTCTTATGACCCCATGAACTGTAAGCCCATCAGGCTCCTCAGTCCATGGGATTCTCTAGGCAAGAATATTGGAGTGGGTTGTCATTTCCTTCTCCAGGGTATCTTCCTGACCCAGGGATCGAACCTGAGTCTCCTGCCACTGCAGGCAGATTCTTTACCATCTGAGCCACCATGGAAGCCCTTCCAATGAATATTCAGGACTCAGTTCCTATAGGGTTGACTGATTTGATCTCCTTGCAGTCCAAGGGACTCTCAAGAGTCTTCTTCAGCACTACAATTCAAAAGCATCTATTCTTCAGCAGTCAGCCTTTTTTATGGCCTGACTCTTACATCCATACAGTTCAGTTCAGTTCATTTCAGTTGCTCAGTCGTGTCCGACTCTTTGCGACTCCATGGACTGCAGCAGCCAGGCTTACCTGACCATCACCAACTTCCGGAGCTTACTCAAACTCATGTCCGTCGAGTTGGTGATGCCATCCAACCATCTCATCCTCTGTGGTCTCTTTCTCCTCCTACCTTCATTCTTTCCCAGCATCAGGGTCTTTTCCAGTGAGTCAGTTCTTTGCATCAGGTGGCTACAGTATTGGATTTTCAGCTTTAGCATTAGTACTTCCAACGGTAAAGCATCTGTCCACAATGCGGGAGACCTGGGTTTGATCCCTGGGTCGGGAAGATTCCCTGGAGAAGGAAATGGCAACCCACCCCAGTACTCTTGCCTAGAAAATCCCATGGATGGAGGAGCCTGGTGTCCATGGGATTGCAAAGAGTAGGGCACAACTGAGTGACTTCACTTTTCATATAAGTAAGTTCTAAATTTGTGTTGAATATCTGAAATTCAAATGCAACTGGACATCCTGTATTTTTGTTTGCTAAATCAGGCAACATCTCCCACTTAAACAATGCATTTGATCAACATCCTTTGGATTGCTTAATAAGTTCTTACTATGAGTCAGATACTTCCAGCAGTATGGAGCATACAAGCTCCTGACTCCAAGAAGCTTAGCATGGACTGAGAAATCCATGATTTATACTACTTATGGTAACGTCTGTGGAAAGGCTACCCACTCCAGTATTCTGGCCTGGAGAATTTCATGGACTGTATAGTCCATGGGGTTGCAAAGAGTTGGACACAACTGAGTGACTTTCGCGCACACACACACACGGTACAGTCCATGAATGGCTTATGTATGTTATGCTACTGGGACACACGAAGGGCCACTTGATCAGGAGTGGGAAAGTTTGATAAGAGGGATTTGGGGTATAGATATTTAGTGAAAATAGTAGGTCAAATTAAAAATTAGTTATAGTAGGTACATGAGCCGAATAGGCAATTCAACTCTTCATGAAAATAAAACAGAATATGATTTCTACTCTAGATGGTGTCACTAGATGTCTGTACAGCAAGGATATTTTATTACTAATTGTTATGGAGAGTGTTGCTTTCTTAAATCATCTGGGTTGAAGAATTTGACTGAGTTCCAGAAATCTCAATTTCTCCTTCTGTTTCTTCAACAATGTCATCTTCTTTAAACTATAGTTTTCATTACCATTAACATTAGTCCACATTTTACAGAAGTCTAATATTTTAAAAATAATTTTTGTTTACATTTGTAGTTGTTCAGTTACTAAGTTAGTATTATGATGTTTTATGTTGAATGAATCAGAAGCTCAGAGAATCTAAAATCATATATTTTTAGTCAGAAAACTAATGTGTCTTTAGTCTTAATTTTAACTCAAACCATCTGACTCCATTTACTTTATACACTATCTTGCATTGTAATGTCTCAATTCTTTTATCTCATAGTGTGATAAACCTACAGATATGAGTTATGCAATATGGAAATATTAGTCAGTAAGGGGGCTTCCCTGGTGCCTTAGATGGTAAAGAATCTGCCTGCAATGCGGGAGGACCTGGGTTCTATCCCTGGGTTGGGAAGATCCCCTGGAAAAGGGATAGGCTATCCACTCCAGCCAGTAAGGAGAATGGACCAGAATTTCTTTTCCTGAATTTGGTTCCATATAGCAAACATAGTATGCAGCACTCATCAAAATAACTGAACTTTTATTTTCAGCTTTCAATCTCAAAGCAGCTTAGTTGGAACAAGTGTAAAAAGGGAGGGAAAGAGTTTGTGATCTCATCAAATTTAATTCTTTACTGGGCCAGGATTATTACATTTCACCATCCCTACTGCCTTTTTTCCCCCTCCTGGATTTTTGCCTAATGTGTTTTATGACATTATTGTAGAAGCAATATCTAAAGAAATTATCAGAAGGCTACCTGTGGAAGCCAATTTTGAATGGATTATGGTACTTTATCTTAAAATTTCATTTTAATTGCTATCTGCTTTTAAATGAAATTGAGTTCCTCAATTTACAGTAGTAGAAATCTAGAAATATCATCTGATGTGTTTAATATTCAGAATGCATATCCTGATTTAATCAGTTGTGAGTGCTAGACATTCAACTGAATAAACTGCACATACATAATCAACAATATATTATTTCTAATTGAGTTAAATGCCAAAATGAATTTAGTTTATTCTGCAGTGTTGAAAATGTTTGTAGTTCACATTGAAATGAATTATTCTTTACTACTGACAGAGGTAAGAGAAACTAGATTTTGTTTAACCATATGGCACTTCTATTTTTTAGAGTGATTTAGTTAAGTAAGAAGAGCTAAATGGTATAGAACACTGTGTGGTACTTCTATACATTAAACTGGTTACCTAACCAATAGCACACGTTTTTATTAAGATTGTGATTAGTTCAAGATAAACTGGGCCTCACATAATTTTTTTCCTCCTTCTTTCTCTTTCTCCTCTTCTATCTCCTCATCCTTATCTTTCTTACTTCCCACCCTTCTTTTTTGTTTTCAAGATGTAGAATTTTTAAATATGAAATGACTCACCACAAATTCTGAGTTGGTTAAAGTTTAGTATTCCATTGTTTGTTAACTTTTTAAGATTGCAATATGTCCCTATAAAAGCACAAAAATTAGATGATTGAGTAGGGCTCCCTCTGGAGAAAAGTATAAATGTCTGTTAATACTTACCTTTTTATCATGTGAAGTCATCCTAGAATCATTGAGATGGGATAAATTCATTTCTTTAAGTTGTTTACAAAATGATTATTATCATTATATTATGAAAGAATGATTCATTCATGTACAAAATGTTTTGAGCTTCACCAGTGTACAAAGCACAGTGGGACACATTGTTATAAGGAAATTGAAAGTGAAGAGAACATAGTCTTAAATTCATAAAATTTACATTCAGTATTCCAGTAAGTGTCTCTGCAGTTTAGAAAAGAAATGCAAGCATGGAAAAAGACCTAGTGTGCCAATGGAAATAATTATTGACTTGGAAAAGGGGCTTAATGTAAAGGAGGTACTATATACAAAGTAGCCTAGTGAATAAAACACACAGCATTTTTAAATTTACTGAGAATATTTCACAAAGTAATGAATAATTTTAATCAGAAAAAAAATCACTGTGATTTTTGAGATATTGGACTCCATTTTCAAGAAACATTGAAATTTCCTTTCAGGAATTTTTGAAAGTTATGGCTAATAATTATATATGATATTTATAAATTATTTATTTTTAAAACATTTTTGAGTAGCATCAATTAGACACTTTGGGAGGTGTAAGAGATTTACAAAAGTGTATCTTTTTGACCGTAAGGAGTTATGGTATCATTTAACAAAATATAAAATTAAGAAAAATACAAAGTAATTTACAGCTGGGTTCAAGTACAGTGTGGGCTTCACAGGTGGCAATAGTGGTAAAGAATCTGCCTTCCTGCCAAAACAGGAAATGTAAGAGATATAGATTCAACCCCTGGGTCAGGAAGATCCCCTGGAGGAGGATATGGCAACCACTCCAGTATTTGTTGCCTGGAGAATCCCATGGACAGAGGAGCCTGGCAGGCTACAGTCCATAGCGTTGCAAAGAACTGGAGAAGACTGAAGTAACTTAGCATGCATGCACAGTGTAAGAAATGCTATAGGAGATTACAATATAGAAAAAAATGGAACATTATTCACAGTATATTTATTAAGGATATACTATGTGCAATCACTGAGATGGATGATAAAAAGCATTGTTAAATTTTTCTAATGCACTGTTTTACAGATAACTGACTCAAAGATTTTTTTCACAGGTTCTGTATGACAAAATACAACTTTTGCCTTTTCATATTAGTGATTATATTCAGTCATATTCAGACTATCAAAATCTGTACTGGACCTAAAATCCTTAGATTAATTATTCTACCAGTCTTTCTTTCACATAACGTGATGTGACAGGAGAAGGTTTCTATCAAAAATCTTTACTATAGTCGTTTTCACAAATATATAACTTTCTTGGTATAGCAAAAGCACTGAGACTATACCAGCAATGTGGTCAAACAGGGTATACAATGGTAGTTCAACTTTGGCCTTGTGATTTGATGGTTGGACAGAAACAGATCTCTTTTTAGAAATTTCAGGGAAATGTAACATCAATGATCAAAATGAGCCACCTTCAGATCTCTAAATTTTTCAGATCTCTAAATTTTCTCTGACCAGATACTTACATACACTTACTTTTTCCACTGAGGTGCTTTGAAGGCCTTACAAGTTCTGTCTGGTATTCTGGCCTGAGGAATGAATCAAGTGAAGTGACCTGTTTTAACGATGGTGAGGTGAAGTAGTGATGTAGAATTGACCAAAAGGTAAATAGTAAGACTTGTATTTGGTTTCCTTCTTTCCAGTGTCACCTTCATCCTTTGAAATAATGACACTGTAATATTACTGTTACCATTTAACAGAATTAAAGCAAATATTTGAAATGTCATCATAGTGCTCTTCCAGATGTAACACAGCTCTTTCTGAGATTCTCTCGTGTTTAGCCAGCTAACCTGGGCATACTCTAGTTACTTGTGCACTATTTGTTGCACTAAATTACCATTTTATGCAATTTACTGAAAGCTTGTCATATGACCATAGTAAAATAGAACTTAAAATAATGTTCTGCACCTGCACTAAATCAAAGGGGGTATTCCTGGAACAGAATAACTGATGTAACAAAGTAATTTCATCTGCTGTAATTTCATCTTACTTGAAGTTAGTGAGATTCAAAGGTAAGTATAGATGACTAGAGTCATAACTGGACTGGCTTCCAGCTATTGCTACATTTATATTGAAAAATTCCCTTAAGCTTCCACTTTCAACAAAAGTGTTACCTGCATAGCTCAAGGAATTCTGAATACCAAATAACATATTGTGTATTAACTTCAAAATGGTAAAGTGCATCAAATATACATGCCATCATCCAAATTTTTACAAAGAATCTCTGTTGAT
This sequence comes from Capra hircus, assembly GCF_001704415.2. Taxonomy (NCBI): domain Eukaryota; kingdom Metazoa; phylum Chordata; class Mammalia; order Artiodactyla; family Bovidae; genus Capra; species Capra hircus. The sequence goes on along the minus strand of NC_030828.1, from coordinate 38,165,470 downwards.
AGATCTTAAATAAATGTTTTAATGAATCTTGAACTTGTCTGCCAAGAGAAATTACTGAAATCTAAAATGTATGGACTCTTTATATTATAAATACATCATCTGTATGCTGAAGTTGTCATCATTTTATTTTCCTGAAAATATTAGCTTCGTACCCATTGATAGAGGAAGACTATAGTTGAATTGAATTCTGTGAAACAGATGCAGTTGAGGGGAACTTTCTTGGACTTTGTTTCTCTTGTTTTTAAGACTATACAGTGTTTGAAAAAGACAGTGATTTACCCAGTATTGCACAGGAATAATTAGTAATGTTAGATAAACTCTAAACCAATTACATTCATTTTTTTTTTCTTGTCATAAAGTTGGAAGATTTTTCAGGCTGGAGCCATATCCAAATTATACCACAAGCTTCATTATTGTCAGTAATAAACTAGGTTACTCTTATGATTGAGTGGCTACACATACACAGACACACAAACACACACATGCCTTCATACATTCACATATCAAATACAAGTTTACAATTTTAGAAAACATAAACATACAAACATAGCATCGTGTAAAGTAATTTAAATGCACTTTTGTTGTTCAGTCTCTCAGTCATGTCCGACTCTTTGTGACCCCATGGACTGCAGTACGTCAGGCTTCCCTATCCTTCCCGTCTCCTGGAGCTTGCTCAAACTCACGTCCATTGAGTCGGTGATGCCATCCAACAATATCATCCTCTGATGTCCTTTTCCTGCCTTCAATCTTTCCCAGCATCAGGGTCTTTTCCAATGAGTCAGCTCTTCGCATTAGGTGACCAAAGTATTGGAGCTTCAGCTTCAGAATTAGTCTTTCCAATGAATATTCAGGGTTGATTTCTTCAAGATTGACTGGTTTGATACCCTTGCTGTCCAAGGGTAAGTGCATTAAGCAATACTAAAACCTCTATTAGATCAAAATTTTGGAGAAACCTGTAAGTAATGTTAAAATTAGATAATTCACAACAATATTGTTTAATTTCCAAAGTCTGGCAGTGGTTCTTGAAATTCCCAACTTTGATGCCCAGATATCTTCTTTTGTTTTTTTTTTCCTATGTGTACCTTTATCCTTTGATCATTCCCTAACTTATCATGGTCCAAGGACTTGAGCCCCCCTGTCCTTTTTTTTTCTTTTTTCACTGTTTACTCTACTGTATACTCTGTCTTTAGATATTTAAAACTCTATCTTCACCAGTGAGTTATCTGCTATCTTTCAGACCAATATGCCTCAAGTTCTTAATATCTCTTTTATAGCACATTAATGTTTTGAGAATAAATGGACTAAATATCATTCTTTATCTCCAAATTATTTTTTCTTTCTGTATTCATATCTTCATAGATTAATCCAATGTAATAGTCTAATATTTTGGATAGATTCATGGAACTCATGAAATAGTATGAATCCCTTTTAATCGCAGGGCAGGGGTTAATCAGATTCTTTAAAAAGCCTGTGACCCCAAAATGTTAACAGCTGTGTTATATAATAAATTAGAAACATTGAGCTATTGCACCCTACTTCATATTAATAAATACCTATTCTATCAGATATTAATATGCACAGTTTAATATCCTAATGCTGTGCTTTATTCCTATTATCACAGCCTTAATTAAAACTGTTCTTTTTTAAAATTTTTTAATTTATTTATTTTCAGTTCAGTTCAGTTCAGTCACTCAGTCGTGTCTGACTCTTTGCGACCCCATGAATCGCAGCACGCCAGACCTCCCTGTCCATCACCATCTCCCGGAGTTCACTCAGACTCACGTCCATCGAGTCAGTGGTACCATCCAGCCATCTCATCCTCTGTCGTCCCCTTTTCCTCCTGCACCCAATCCCTCCCAGCATCAGAGTCTTTTCCAGTGAGTCAACTCTTCGCATAAGGTGGCCAAAATATTGGAGTTTCAGCTTTAGCATCATTCCTTCCAAAGAACACCCAGGGCTGATCTTTAGAATGGACTGGTTGGATCTCCTTGCAGTCCAAGGGACTCTCAAGAGTCTTCTCCAACACCACAGTTCAAAAGCATCAATTCTTTGGTGCTCAGCTTTCTTCACATTGGATGCTAATTACTTTACAATATTGTAGTGGTTTTGCCATACATTTACATGAATCAGCCATGAATGTACATATGTTCCCCATCCTGAACCCCCATCCCATCCCTCTGGGTCATCCCAGTGCACCAGCTCTGAGCACCCTGTCTCATGCATCAAACCTGGAAAAAACAAAACAAAACTATTCTTACTTCTCATTTGAATTTTTGCAAGTATTTTCTGATCAATCTCTCTGCTTTCTTCTCCCCAGTCCTTTATGCTGCATCTGAAACGCACTTTCTAAATTTGTATTTCTGTCATATCCCTGTTCATAATGCATCAATAGGCCACATTTATCTTTCTGAGAGTATTCTAAGAACCAGAAGCTCTGCAGTGTCTGAGATTTCATCCTTTCTCTCACATTGTCAATTTTTAATTTTTGCTTTAATGAGATGCTGGTACTAATAAGCACATATTTTTCAGGTCAGGTATACTGGACAAAAACTAAAAGATAATTCAATATATTATTGGCCTCTGTCTCTCTAGCTTTTTTTCTCACCAGTCATTCTTATACATTCAGCACATTGAAATTAGTGAAGTTATTCAAATATTGACCATATTTTTCCATTGCCTTTTGGTGTATTGTTTCCTCTGGCATGTCCTTCCCAAAATTATTTATCTACCAGACTTCTAGTAGTTCTTTAAATGTCAGCTTGTGTTTTACTTTCTTCTCCAGTCCTCAGTATTATTTAGGGTACCAGTTTATGTGCTCCAAGAGTATTCTCTGCATACTTGTACCACTGCATTTATTGCTATGATGTGATGATGAATTAATAATCTTTGTCCTTCAATAGAATGTAAACTGAACAGAATGGAGACCTTTTTATCAACACTAATGTCAACACTCAATAAATTTTTGCTGAATGAATGAATGAATTTATGTTCTATCATTCATCAGCTATGTGACCTTGAGTAAAAAATTGCCTACATTCCCTCAGTGTTTTGTTATCTTTCTCAATTGTATAGGAATAATAATAATGTGTGCTTTAAAAAGCAGTTTTAAAACAAATAAGATGATAGCATCCTATTATGAGTTATGTCATGCTTTCTAATAATGTTCTAAAATTTCTAACTGATTTTTATTACAAATTAGAGAAAATTAAATGTAGTCATTTGACAGTATCATTCATGCTTATTCATGTTATTGTTATTTGTATATAACAGAATGCTAGATGTCCCTGAAATATACTCCAGAATGAGCCACATGGAAATTTCACCCCTCCCAAGCATTATGGCAGGAGAAAAATGGTAAGTGCTTATCTGCTCTGTTATTGTGCTCCTTAGAATACTGCATCCTCTCGTTTTCAGCCTTACTTTGTTGTAAACATCAGTTTCTGGTTGTTTGTCATATATAACCTTCTCCACCCTCATAAATGCTGCAGTTATCCTAATATTTGTTTGAAATAATTTCCTGTACAATGTTACAATCCTCCATCCACAGTTCTTCAGGCACTCTATCAGATGTAATCCTTTAAATCTTATTTGTCACTTCTACTGTGTATCATAAGGGATTTGATTTAGGTCATACCTGTGTGGTTTTCTCTACTTTTTTCAACTTAAGTCTGGATTTTGTGATAAGAAGTTCATGATCTGAGCCACAGTCAGCTCCTGGTCTTGTCTTTGCTGACTATATAGAGCTTCTCCATCTCTGGCTTTGAAGAATATAATCAGTCTGATTTCAGTATTGACCATCTGGTGATGTTCATGTTTAGAGTCATCTCTTGTGTTGCTGAAAAGACAGTGTTTGCCATGACCAGTGGATTCTTTTGGCAAAACTCTGTTAGCCTTTGCTCTGCTTCATTTGGTACTTGAAGGCCAAATTTGACTGTTACTACAGGTGTCTCTTGATTTCCTACTTTTGCGTTCCAGTCCCCTATGATGAAAAGGCTATCTTTGTTGTTGTTGTTTTGTTTTAGTTCTAGATGATCTTGTAGGTCTTCACAGAACCATTCAACTTCAGCATTAGTGGTTGGGGCATAGACTTGGATTAATGTGACACTGAATGGTTTGCCTTGGAAACAAACCAAGTTCATTCTGTCATTTTTGAGATTGCACCCAAGTACTGCTTTTCAGACTCTTTTGTTGACTATGATGGCTACTCCAATTCTTCTAAGGGATTCTTGCCCACAGTAGTAGATTTAATGGTCATCTGAATTAAGTTCACCCATTCCAGTCTATTTTAGTTCACTGATTCCTAAAATGTTGATGTTCACTCTTGCCATCTCCTGTTTGACCACTTCTAATTTACCTTGATCCATGGAGCTAATATTCCAGGTTCTTATGCAATATTGTTCTTTACAACATCAGACTTTACTTTCACTTCCAGACACATCCACAACTGGGAACTGTTTCTGCTTTGGCTCAGCCTCTTAATTCCTTCCAGATCTACTTCTCTGCTCTTCTCCAGAAGTGTATAACTCTTCAGTTACATACTTTAAATTCCAACACTTTGACCAAGTAAGGAGGAGCCTGAAAACTGTCCCAATGAGTTCTAAATATTTGAATTTTCTTATAGTTTTCAAAATCAGCTTCAGAAACAACGAGCATCTTTCTTTCACCTTAAGTATAGAGACATAAAGAGAAGACAGGTAAAATGAAGGACGTGAGTGAAGTAAGATAAGAATAGGAAGAGAAAAATTGTGAGTCAACTGTGAAGCACTAATTCCTTGCATAGGCAATGGTGGATGTATTTATATTAAGAAAACTGGAAAATTCTAAAATAAAGGATTCCCTTTCTCTCTCCAAAAGCCAGTTTACTAGCACTACCTTTGGCAACTGGAAGAAATGGATGGGACATTCTGAAGAGACAACCATGGCTAAATGCTGAAGAATCAGAATTCTAGCAAACTTTGCAATGCCAAAGAAATATTAATGGGTCTTCCTACCTAAAGATGTTTTTGTAGAAGCTATATGAACTTTAAAATCAGGAGCTGTTTGTCTAATAAGCATTCAAACTCAGCTAAAAATGCCTTTATGCATATGCATAGCAAATGCAAGTTATCATTTTCTGAAGAGTTATCTAAAAGGAAAGGGAAAAAAGCAGTTACTTATCCTGATCTATGATGTTAGTAATTACATTTTCTTGTAAACTTAAGTTTTAGAGCAGTCTTAGGTTCTCAGTAAATTTGAGCTGAGAATATCTATGTATTCCTTACTTCCACACAAACATAGCCTCCCCCATTATCCAAATCCCATACCAGAGCAATACTGTTTCAGTTCAGCTGAGCATAAGTGTCATGATCACCCAAAGTTCCTAGTTTTAAATTAGGGTAAAATAATGGTGTTTATTCTTGGTGGTGTATATTCTATAGATTTTATGCCTCATTATAATATTATACAGAATATTTTCACTGTCTTCCAAATGCTCTCTGTTGCATTTATTCATCCTTCCTTCCCCTACTAGGCCCTTAGAAATCATTGACTTTTTTTTTTTTTTTTAACCATTTCTGTAGTTTACCTTTTTCAGAATGTCACATAATTAGAATACTACACCATGAGTTCTCTTTTTAAGAATGGCTTCTTTCTCTTAATGCTGTACATTTAACTTTCCTCCATATGTTTCCATGGACTGATAGCTCAATTCTTTTTAGTGTAGAACAATATTCCATTGTCTGTACCACCATTTATTTATCCACTCCCCTACTCAAGGACACCTTGGTTGCTTCCAAATTTTGGTAGTTGTAAATAAAGTTGTCATAAACATCTATGTTCCAGTTTTTGTGTGGACATATTTATGAGTTTCAGCTCATTTTGGTAAATACCATGGAGGGCAAAAGCAGGATTGCATGGTAAAACTATGTTTAATTTTCTGAGAAACAGTCGAACTGTCTTCCAAAGCGTCTGTACAATTTTGCATTCCTATCAGGAATGAATGAGAATTTCTATTGTCCCACATTCTTGTCAACATTTGGTGTTATCACCGTTCTAGACTTTTTAAGTATTCTAAGAAGTATGTAATGGTAACTCACTGAGGGAAAAAATTGTGGTACCCTAATTACCAGGGACTTCCCTGGTAGCTCAGCTGGTAAAAAGTCTACCTGCAATGTGGGAGACCCCAGTTCGATTCCTGGGTTGGGAAGATCCCCTGGAGAAGGAATAACCTACCCACTCCAGTATTCTTGGGCTTCCCTGGTGGCTCAAATGATAAAGAATCTGCCTGCAATGCAGGAGACCTGGGTTTGATCCCTGGGTGGGGAAGATCCACTAGAGAAGGGCAAGGCAACCCACTCCAGTATTCCTGCCTGGAGAATCCCCATGGACAGCGGAGGCTGGTGGGCTACAGTTCATGGGTTGCAAAGAGTCAGACATGACTGAGAGAGTAAGCACAGCACAGTGACCTGTGTGTGACACTAAACATTTTTTTCATAGACTTATTTGCCAACCGCATATATTCTTTGGTGAGCTATCTGATCAGATATTTTGCCTTTGTTAAATCAAGTATTTTTGTTGTGAGTTTTGAGATTTTTACATATTTTGGTTAATAATACTTTATCAAATATTATATATCCTTCTGCTAATTTTTTCCCAGTCTATAGCTTATTCTCTTAATCCCTAACACATTTTACACTGATTTCAAGAATTACATATTTCTTCTTGTTACAAATAAAAAATGTCCAGAAGAAAATTTTAAAATAATATTCAGTATTAGAGTTTTGAGCAAGTATTAATTTGAACCATAGGGAATTGTTTTTTTATAGGTCAAAAAGTGACAGGAAATCTTGCTGTTCATGAATTTAATGTTCTAAGGTTTATATTTTTGAATTTCTTAAATAAATAGAGTAAATTTTAGGTCTAGGTCTAAGTGTTAAAGATAATAATATTCTAAGTCCAGAGGATCTCTCCCTGTTGGCACTATTTATCTTTGGACTGGACAATTCATTTTTATGCGGGGCTCCCCATGCATTGTAGGTTGAGCCACATCTCTGTCCTCTAGGCAATGGAAAGTTTCCATCCAAGGTTATGATAACCAAAAAATGTCTCCAGAAATTTCCAAATGTCTTTTGAGGGTTTAAAGCATCCCCAGTTGAAAACCATTGTTCTAACAATACTCTACTTTGATAATGGCTTATTTTTTAGAAAAATGTACCTACTATCATATACTCATAAGAGCATATACAATTTGTTTGCTCTCTTTCAGATCTTAAGCAAGAACTCTCAATTTCTAGGAATCAACTTATTAAAACACTTAGCATCTCACCATTGTCTATAAATCAGAAAGAGACTAAACCAGTTGCTAAAAAAGGACAGTTGTTTTTCTCATAAACACATTTTTACAACTTTATTGAGATGTAATTGACAAAATTGTAATGTGTTTAAAGTGTACAATGTGATGATTTTGATATATTTAAGTACACATTTTGACAGACTCCCAAACATCAAGTTAATTAAGACATCCATCACAGTATTATCAACTGTAGTAGCCACGTTATATATTGGATCCTTAGATCTTATTTATCTTATAATGTGAAATTTGTACACTTTTACTATTTTTTTCACCCTGTAGACTGTGGTAGCTGCCATTATTATGCTCTTTGTTTATGTTTTTATTTTTTTAAAAAGATTTCACATATAAGTGAGTCTTTATACTGTCTTTCCATGTCTGGCTTATTTCTCTTAGCATAATGCCCTACAGTTTTATCCATTTTGTCACAAATGACAGGATTTCCTTCCTTTTTTAAGCTGAATAATACTCCATAGTGTGTGTGTGTGTGTGTGTGTATACATGTAAATATACATATATATACCACATTTTCCATATATACCATATATATATGTATATATATACATATATATGTATATATATATATACACACACCATATTTTCTTTATCCATTCACTTATCACAGACTCAGTTTATTTCTGCACCTTGGCTGTTGTGAATGATGCTGCAATGAATATAAGAGTATGTCTCTCTTTGTTTTATTTTTATTTTTATTTTTTTGTATCTCTTTGAAATAGTGGTTTTGTTTCTTTTGAATATAAACACAAAGGTGGGAATGCTGTATCATATTATGGTTGTACTTTTAATTTCTTGAGTAACCTCCATATGGTTTTCCATAGTGGCTTTACTATTTTATATTCCCATAAACAGGATACAAAATTTCCTCTTCACATCCTCATCAGCATTTGTTATCTTGTTTGATTGATGATAGCCATTCTAACAGGTGATCAGTAATATCTCTTTGTGGTTTTGACTTGTATTTCCCTGATGATTAGTGAGTTTGGGTGTCTTTTCATATAACTTTTGGCCATTTGTATGTCTTATTTGGAAAACTGTCTATTCAGGTCCTTTGCCATTTTTCAATTGGGTTATTTATTTCTTTGCTATTAAATTGTGTGTTTCTTGTATATTTTTGATTGTGGCTTGCAAATGTTTTCTCCCATTCCATAGGATGCCTTTTTATTATGTTGATGGTTTCTTTTGATGGACAAGAGCTTTTTAGTTTGATATATTCCCACTTGTTTATTCTCACTTTTGTTGCCAAATCCAAGAAATCATCACCAGCTCCAATGTTAAGAAGCTTCTTCCCTATGTTTCTTCTAAAATTTTTATGATTTTGGATCATATACTTAAGTAATACATTTTGAGTTATTTTTGTACATGGTCTAAATAGGGATCTAATTTCATTCTTTTGAATGTCAATATGCAGTTTTAGCAACATCATTTATTAAAGAAATTATACTTTCCCCATTTTTATTCTTGTTGTAAATTAATTGACCATAGATATGCTACTGCTGTTGCTAAGGTACTTCAGTCATGTCCGATTCTGTGTGACCCCATAGACGGCAACCCACCAGGCTCCTCTGTCCCTGGGATTCTCCAGGCAAGAATACTGGAATGAGTTGCCATTTCCTTCTCCAATGCATGCATTCACGCGAAGTCACTTCAGTCATGGCCAACTCTGTGCGACCCCATGTACAGCAGCACACCAGGCTCCTCTGTCCACGGGATTCTCCAGGCAAGAATACTGGAGTGGGTCGTCATGTCCTTCTCCCCATAGATAGGCATGGGTTTATTTTTATTCCATTCATCTATGTGTTTATTTTTATAAAAATATGCCATTTTGATTACTCTAGGTTTGTAATATAGTTTGAAACTAAGTGTGATGCCTTCCATTTCACTTTTCTAACTCAAAATTGCTTTGGTTATTTGGACTCTTTTTTTGGTTCCAAACATATAGTAAGTTTTTGTGTTATTTCTATGAAAAATGCCATTGAAATTGAATTCTCATAGATATTGTGTTGAATTTGTAGACTTTTTGGGGGTAGTATGGACATTTCAGCAATGTTAATTCTTCTAATGACCCTGATGCTGTGAAACATTGAAGGCAGGAGGAGAAGGCAATGACAGAGGGTGAGATGGTTGGATGGCATCACTGACTCGATGGACATGAGTTTGAGGAAACTCTAGGAGAAAATGAAGGATGAGGAAGCTTGGCATGCTGCAGTCAATATGGTTGCAAAGAGTTGGACATGACTGAATGACTGAAATGAACTGAACTGAATATATCAACATGGAATATCTCTTTTTTATGTCTTCTATTTCATCAATGAAATTGAAGTCCCACTTTCATCAATGTTTTATACTTTATAATGTATAGATCTTTTACTTTCTAGATTAAACTTTTCCTAGATATTTTGGTTTTGATGCTATTATAAATGAAACTCTCTCCTTAATTTCTCTTTCCATCTTTTCACCATTGAGTGTGATATTTGCTATGGCTTTGTCATACATGGCATTATTGAAATAATTTCTTCTATTCATAGTTTGTTGAGTTTTTTTAAATTTTCAATTATGAAAGGGTGTTTAATTTTGTCAGATGCTTTTTCTGCATCTGTTGAGATGATCATATGATTTTTATCATTAATTTTGTTAATGTGTTATATCACTTTTATTGAATTGCATTTTTTAAGCCATCTTTGAATCCCAGGAATAAATGCCACTTGATCATGAAGTATGACCCTTTTAGTGTCCTGCTGAATTTGATTTGCTAGTATTTTGTTGAGAAATTTTCATAAATGGTCATAAGCAATATTGGCCTATAACTTTCTTTTCTTGTAGTATCCTTGTCAGGATTTGATAGCAAGATAATGCTGTCCTTGTAAAATGACTTTGGAAGTGTTCCCTCCTCTTCTACTTTTTAAAGGAGTTTAAGTAGAGTCTTTTAATTCTTTAAATGTTTGGTAAATGTCATCCATGAAATCGTCCCATGTCCTGGACTTTGCTTTGTTGGGGGGTTGGTTTTTGATAGCTGATTTAAAATCTTATTAGTAATTGTTCTGTTCAGATTTGTCTCTGTACTGGACCATATGTATAGCCTGGGGTGGTGCTCCAATGCCCATTTAAAAACTGCTTCTTTATTTTCCATAATCTGGAGCAACTTGGAATGATCCCCCTGTTGCCTGTCAGATCTAGGTGACTTTGGGTCCCATACCTGGAGTGACAGTCATAAATACTGGGACTTAGGATGTGTGGGCAGAATCCTACAAAGGAGATACTGGCAACCTGTCTTTATTGTTGGAGTGAGCCAGAGAAAGGCAGAGAAAGAACCCAACAACTTGTTTGGATTCTGTGGAGCATGGCAGTCAGCACATAGATGGCATGCAAACTAGAATCTGGGCCCTTAGACTACACTTTGTAAAGTACTCATCTTACCCCCTCTGGAGACGAGTGGTTTTTTTTTGCTTTATCTGTGCTGAGCCCTGTGTGGATAGCCCTGGTAAGTGTACATGTCCCCATTTACAACTGTTTCTTTGTTTACTATATAGTTGGATCTCAGATATACTGCAAGTTCAGTTCCAGAACACAGAAATCAAGTGAGTATCACAATAAAGCAAGTAACACAATCTTTTTATTTCTCAGTGCACATAAAAGCTATGCTTACACTATAGTCTATGAAGAGCAATAAAATTGTCTAAAACAACAATGTAAAAATATTTTATTGCTAAAATATGTCAACCATTATTTGATAATGCAAGATCGCCATGAATCTTCAATTTATAAAAACTGCATTATCTGTGAAGCACAATTAAGTGAAATGCAATAAACCAGGTATGCCAGTGGTCCTGTGGAACCATGAATACTAGGCTCAATGGCTTTCAGATTTAGGTGTTTGGAGGGCTCATAGCCTTAAAAACTGGAGCACTAGATGTGCGGTCCAAACCATTTACTTCTCAAGTAAAGCTGGGAGTTGGAGGTTCCCTTCTGATTCTATGGTGCTGTGCTAGGGGTGGGGCTTATAGAAAGGGTGTATTACAGCCTTCTCTACCCATTTTCATGTGGATACTTTCTCATTTTCTTTCTGTGTAGGACTTACTCAGCTAGTTTTTTGGATTTCTTTCAGAGGAAATTGCTCTATGTATAGCTGTAGCTCTGTCTCCATGGGAGGAGAAAATTCAGGAGCCTCCTATGTTGCCATCTTGGTCCAGAGTCCCATGGCTTTGTTAGTGAGAGTTTGAAGTTTCTTGATAGAGAATATTCCTTACCTGGCCTGTTCTGTCTAAAGGAAGACATCAATATAACTAAAATGAAATAAAAATCTCTCACCTTTTGAAACTCCAACACTATAATAATTGATTCTCATTTTAATAGCAATCTAAATTTTCTCTCTGTCTCTTTTTTTTCTTCCTGTTTGATACATATAAGGAAAATGTGTGGTTTTTTCCCCTCATGGTTAGCAGTCCCATATACTGCCATAGTTATTTCAACCTGTGTATAGGTATTAACTATGAGACTTGGGAGTTTTAACTATTTTTTAAAACCGTGTAATCTGCAAAATCTTTCAGAAATAAGGATACTGCTTTGTGGTCATTACTTTCAGTCCAAACTAGGCATTAATTTCCTTAAATTCCCTTTACCAAACACAAAAAGAAAATGAGAGAAAGGAGAATAATTTAAATGTTCCTGTGGTGCTTGTAGAACGGCAGTGCTGTGCATCCTTATTTCACTGCAGACAACGATTCTATATACCAAGAGGATAATTTTTTTTCTCAGTGGACTCCAGCAGATAAATTTTTATTGGTGTAAATAATTCAGCAGCTTGTTATAATGAAACCACTTCACATTAAGCATTTCCTTGCTCTGTCTTAAATGCACACAGAGATATTCCACTGGATACTACTAATATCTGATGCAAGCTGAAGGTTTCCCAGTTTATGATGCATTGTAGCTCTTTAAGGACCTGAGCCCATTGCTGAGGAACGTGGTTCAACATTTGCGAGAAAAAGAAAAGCTAAGCAGAGTGCAAAGTAAAGGAACAAAGAAAATAATAGAGCTTTGCTGGTCATTATGTTGATCTGAGAGCTTTCATAGTCACAGCACATCTGGAGGTTAGTTTTCAAGCTGGTCCTTCAGAGACCATGAAGGAGATTAAAATTTATATAGAGCAGATATAATTCTCAATAAAATTTAAGGGGCAGTGACAAGTTTCCATATTTGGAAGTTCTCTTTTTTAATCCCCCGTAAGAATAGAAAATAAGATTATACACAATCTAAACTTTTTTCTTTTTGAGACATAAAGGACAGTTCATTTAAAAGCTGAAAAAAAAAATTGGTTTTATGGTACTCTACAGAGTTCTTCCTGACTTTGCAGCTTCAGTCTGTATATCTTTTCTGATAAATTTTTCTTTGAGGCAGTCCACTTGCCTATTGGTGAGTTGTCCTGGGCTTGGGTTGTGCTCTGTCTTTGTGGCAGTGTTCAGGCACTGCTCTGGAGGATCCACTGCCAAACTTTTCCCCACAAGCCTGTCTTCTCCCCACTTCACCACCAGTTTTGACATAACAGGCTTCATACTGATTTTTGGTATACAGTAATTTGGGTCTTATTTAATATTTTTGTACTTGACTAGTATCAAAGGGATGAATTCCTAAGGGGGATATTTTAACAAATTCAAATGTAGCTTATAAATATTTTATTCAGCTTGTGATTTAATGTAATATCTGGTTTGCAGCCCTTGATGCCAGCTGCCTCAGCTTCCCATTAGGATGTGTAAGAGAAAAGAGACCAGTTTTCCCAGTCCTAAGGTTGACAGTTTAGTTACAGCTAAAATCTGAGAGAAATATAAACTATATAGAATGAAACCAGATTGAGAAAAGCATGTTTAGATCACCTGAGAAAAGACAGACATCAGAATCCTCCTTTATTCCTTATGCCCTGATTCAGTGTCTTTATCAGCCATTGGGCAACTGTATCTAGGCCCCTCAGGAACCAGTTCCTAAAACAATCTGATTAGTATGGCCTCCCTTCTAGCCATTATTTTTAATTGCATGAGCAAAAGACAAAATATATTTTCATTATAAATGCACATTATACTGTAAAGGGAAAAGACTCACTTGTACTCTATTCCGTCACACTCTTCTACCTGAGAGAATCCTTGATGTTAATCTGGTATGCTGTTGCAGGTCATTTTAATATGTATTTGCATATATGTGAATATCTGTATGCGGGTCAGGAAGCAACAGTTAGAACTGGACATGGAGCAACAGACTGGTTCCAAATAGGAAAAGGAGTACATCAAGGCTGTATATTGTCACCCTGCTTATTTAACTTCTATGCAGAGTACATCATGAGAAATGCTGGACTGGAAGAAGCAGAAGCTGGAATCAAGATTGCTGGGAAAAATATCGATAACCTCAGATATGCAGATGACACCACCCTTATGGCAGAAAGCAAAGAAGAACTAAAGAGCCTCTTGATAAGAGTGAAAGAGGAGAGTGAAAAAGTTGGCTTAAAGCTCAACATTCAGAAAATGAAGATCATGGCATCGGTCCCATCACTTCATGGGAAATAGATGGGGAAACAGTGGAAACAGTATCAGACTTTATTTTTTGGGGCTCCAAAATCACAGCAGATGGTGACTGCAGCCATGAAATTAAAAGACACTTACTTCTTGGAAGAAAAGTTATAACCAACCTAGATAGCATATTCCAAAGCAGAGACATTACTTTGCCGACTAAGGTCCGTCTAGTCAAGGCTATGGTTTTTCCTGTGGTCATGTATGGATGTGAGAGTTGGACTGTGAAGAAGGCTGAGTGCTGAAGAATTGATGCTTTTGAACTGTGGTATTGGAGAAGACTCTTGAGAGTCCCTTGGAGTGCAAGGAGATCCAACCAGTCCATTCTGAAGGAGATCAGCCCTGGGATTTCTTTGGAAGGACTGATGCTAAAGCTGAAACTCTAGTACTTTGGCCACCTCATGGGAAGAGTTGACTCATTGGAAAAGACTCTGATGCTGGGAGAGATTGGAGGCAGGAGGAGAAGGGAACAACAGAGGATGAGATGGCTGGATGGCATCACTGACTCGATGGACATGAGTTTGAGTGAACTCTGGGAGTTGGTGATGGACAGGGAGGCCTGGCGTGCTGCGATTCACAGGGTTGCAAAGAGTCGGACATGACTGAGCGGCTGAACTGAACTGAACTGATGTACATGTATGCTATAAACATGAGAAAGTATGTTTTCATTATTTGTATACACACATATACACATTCTTTGTTGTTATAAATAAAACTGTACATTATGTATTATTCAGTATCTTTCTCTTTGCTGTTTTTTTGCAATTAATAACCTGTGCGTTGTGTCTTACATAATTGTTTTGCCTATAGAAAAGAACTTCTGCATAGCAGTCCATAATATTGATGCCCCATGGTTTCATTAACCACTTCCTTGTATACAGTGTTTCCATTTTTTTTTATTAATTATAAAGTGCCTAAGTCATGTTTGCTCATATACCTGATTATTTCTCTAGGAAAAACATCTATAAGCTGCTGATCAGTCTACCTTCACATAAGAAATGGATGAAAATATCTGTTTTTTAATATACTTGCCAAAATGAAATCTTATAGTTTCTCAATTTTTCCAGTCTAAAAGCAATAATGCCCTGTGTTAATTTTCTGTCAATTTCTAATGAAGTTCAGCATCTGGTTTTGTAGTTCATTTTTTTTTTTTTTTGTGATAGCCTGTGGTGTTCTTTGCTCATGCTTTTTTTGAATTATTTGTCTTTTTTTAAGCATTTTTATTTGGATGGTTTTTATATTCTGCTAGTTATTTTTTGTGCTAATCAGAAATGGTAAGTTTCAGAAAACAATAGGAAATGAGAATGAGAATTAACAGTGGCACATTATACTCTGGAAATTTCAGCTTCACAGATAAACCATCACAAGTTGGGGCTCAGAAGAACCGCAGTACTAATTGGAGGTAGGAGTTGAAATGTTTTATGACCTTAGTTTATTTACTATATGAGAAAGTCAAACAGGAATGAAGGGGAAATTACAGCAGGTAAAACATATTCATACATGATAATTGAATGAGTGAGGTGCTATATACATACAAATATATACACACACATACATACACACACATACATACATACATACATACATATATATATATGTTTTCCCTCTGGTCATTAATCTGAGTGGAAAGGTAAGCTTTCTTTACAAGTTGATGAGAGTAAAGCAAAGGACGATCCCTCTTGTTTATAGATTGATAAAGAGAGAAAGATTGTGTGGGCAGAGAGTAAAAAATAACACAACATTCCAATAGGAATAGGAAGAAGGACTTGCTTTCAAAGATAAAATTGGATTTAATGCAATCAATATATTTAACGTAGAAGGCAATGGGACCCCACTCCTGTATTCTTGCCTGGAAAATCCCATGGACGGAGGAGACTGGTAGGCTGCAGTCCATGGGGTCGCTAAGAGTCGGACACGGCTGAGCGACTTCACTTTCACTTTTCACTTTCATGCACTGGAGAAGGAAATGGCAATGCAGGACTATATATATTATTGGCTATCTCATAATAAAATTAATGTCATCCATATGGAGGGAAAGCAGCATTTTTAAAAGTCATTTTTCATTTTTAAATGACAATGTGGAGAACTGTCATAAAGATGATAATATCTAAGTGGAGAACTGCGCTAATGATCGTGGTAGTGATAAGAGGAAACAAAAGCTATAACTTAAATAAATATGCTCAAAAGAACTAGTTTCCCTCTTGAGTCTGTTAGCAAGAAAAGAGATTCTCTAGCATTAGTGTGTTTCAGGGTCACCTTAGAGTTAATAAAGAACACAGAGACTCAGGCTCATTGAAATAGGTTGGAGGCTGGATCTTTGCACTTTCACTAAGTTCCCCAGGTGATCCCAACACTCACTTAAGGTTTAAGAACCACTGAACTAAGGGACTATAGTTCTTCAACAATTATTCAAAAATGTTAAAGGAATATGGCTAAGACTCCTGCTTTCTAAATTTATCATGCATATTATTTAACCCATGGATTTTATAGAGAGGCAGATATTTGAAGTCCAGAGAAGCCCCAGTGTATACATTTGGGGAGCTTTGAGTTTCTGTAAAAATAGCAAAAGTTGGTAAGAAATAGCAAAAACAAAAAAGATAAAGCCATACCCTTGTTTATGGTTAACCACATGTTTAGTGAAAGAACTTTTTGCTGTATGTTCATTTTCTGACTTTCGTGAAAGACACTATTCCCACTTATACATTATGTGGATGACATCACAGGTGCTAAAACAGGCATAACTTAAAATAGTGAAAGCTGCAAATTACAGACTTGTAAATACTTTTTGCATAAGAATCACTGGAAAGATTATTAAAAATGCAGATTTCAGGATTCCCTTATCAAAATTTCCATTCAGTATTTCCAGAATATTCATGTAAAAGACAAAATAATCTGTAGATGATTTTCTACAGAAGCTGCTATAAGTGAGGAACATCCAGAAACCAGAGTTTCAAGAAACACTGTAATAGCAATTCATCAATAAAAATGGACAGTCCAAGATGATAACAGTAAAGTAATGCCAGGGACTTGCTGTAAAGTCTTTTTTAAAACTGAGTTAGGAATCCTAAACACCAGTTCAAGAAAGATGTGTTTTTTGTTTTATTTTTGACATATGTAATAAGACACCGAGAAAGAAAACACAATGTTAAGACCCAGCTTTAGACTATCTATTATCTTTTAATATAGAAGCTCTAGATCTAAACTGCCCAGTATGATATACAATAACCACATGTGAGTATTTCAATTTAAATTAGTTAACATTTAATAAAATTTAGAAAATTAGTAACTAGTAGCTTTAGTCACATTTTAACTGCCATAAGTGATCAATAGCAATATTATGGGTACATTTCATTGTCACACATACTTCTGTTGGAAAGCACTGCAGAAAGAGAAAGTAAAAGTTAAATTAAAAAAAAATTCTTTTTTTAACCTTAATTTTTTTTTAATTTAACACCAAAAACATTTTGTATTGGGGTACAGCTAATTAACAATGTTGTGATAGTCTCAGGTGAACAGTGAATGGACTCAGCCATACCTATACATGTATCCATTCTGCCCCAAATACCCCTCCCATTCAGGCTGGAACATAACATTGAGAAGAGTTCCATGTACTCTACAATAAGTTTCTGTTGTTTATCCATTTTAAATATAGCAGTGTGTGCATGACCTTCCCAAAGTCCTTAACTGTTCCTTCCCAGTGGCAACCATGAGTTTGTTTTCTAAGTCGATGAGTTTCTTTCTTTTTTGTAAGCTCGTTTGTATCATTTCTTCTTAGATCCCAGATATAAAGGATGTCATATGATCCCTTATATCTGTCATACTTCACTCAGTATGATACTTTCTAGGTCCATCCATGTTGCTGCAAATTACTTATTTCATTTTTAATGGCTGAGTAATATTCCATTGTATATCTATACACCACATCTTCTCTATCCATTCCTCTGTCAATGGACATTTAGGTTGTTTACATGTTTTAGCTATTATAAACAGTTTCTGCAATTAACTCTGGGGTGCATTAATGGAAGAAAGTTTGAGAGTTTCAAATCAGAGAAGTCTTACTGCTAGATATGATTAGGAAGATCTACTCTAAATAAAAGCAGGATTTTTTAAAGTAGCATTATTTCTTTTGAAAAATGAATGTTCAGAACATAAAAAGACCCATTTACCATTAATACAAGGGATTAATTTTGTAACTGTGCATTATTTATCTTTAATTATGAAGTAATGAAATCAAAGGCAAAAAACCACAGTAGAATTTGTCCTATTGCATTGTTTTATATATATATCATAAATTTGTTTTTTGCATCATAGCAGACTCTGGTCAATTTTTTAGGAAACCTTTATTCAATATATGTCATAGAGAAAAGTATACAAATCAAAGTATCAAATCTATGAATTTTCATAAAAAGAACATATTCATGCATTAGTGCCTTGATCAAGAAACAGAAGCATATCAGCAACGAGGAATGCATTCTCATCCACTTTTTCAGTTACTACCACAGGAAAAAGGGTCACCAATAATATCACTTTTAATGCCATTAGTTTTGGCTTTTTAATAATTTTCTGTAAATTTAGTCATTGTTTCCTTTTGTTTAATATCATGGAAGAAAAGCTATGACAGACCTAGACAGCATATTAAAAAGCAGAGAATTACTTGGCTAGCAAAAGTCCATCTAGTCAAAGCTATGGTTTTTCCAGTAGTCATGTATGGATGTGAGAGTTGGACTATAAAGAAAGCTGAGCGCTGAAGAATTGAACTGTAGCAGTTGAATTGCTTTTGAACTGTAGTGTTGGAGAAGACTCTTGAGAATCTCTTGGACTGCAAGGAGATTCAACCAGTCCATCCTAAAGGAGATCAGTCCTGAATATTCATTGGAAGGACTGATGCTGAAGTTGAAACTCCAATACTTTGGCCACCTGCTGTGAAGACCTGACTCATTTGAAAAGACCCTAATGCTGGAAAAGATTGAAGGCAGGGGGAGAAGGGGACGACAGAGGATCAGACGGTTGGGTGGCATCACCAGCTTAATGGACATGAATTTGGAGTAAGCTCCGGGAGTTGCTGATGGACTGGGAAGCCTGGTGTGCTGCCGTCCAAGAGGTTGCAAAGAGTGGGACATGACTGAGTGACTGAACTGAACAGATGCTTTTGAGGTTCCTCCATGGCATTGCTTATAGTAGTAGTTTATAAATTCTCACTGCTGCATAATATTCTGTTGTATAAATATATCACAGTTTATCCATTCTGCTATTGATAACCATGCATGTTTGGGTAATCTTTTATTCTTAGCTCATATACATGGTCCTGGTATGAATATTTTGGGTCATGTCTTGACAGCTATGAGTGGACTATCTGGGTCATAAATCATGGAGTTTAATTTAAGGTAAATATAATCACCAGTTTTCTGATGTTTACTTTCCCACTAACAGATAATTGGAATTGTTCCACATTATTCCAGTTATTTGATATTGTCTTTGCTATTCTTGATCAGTCTTGCCTAGGGGATAAAAATTGTATTAATTTTATCAAAGAACCAACTTTTTACATTGTTAATTTTCTCTTTTTAAAATATTTTATTAATCTGTTGTTTATCTTTTTTTCTCCCCTCTACTTAACCTTATTTGTAAACCATTCTATTTTCTAATAAAAGCATTTATAATTATGAATTTATCTATAAATCCTTTTTTAAAGCCTACAACTATTGATATGATATCTGTTCTTTTCTTCAACTGATAATTTTCTAATTATCTAAAGGAATTCTTTTATCCATAGATTGTCAGAAGACTACTATTCTATTTTAAAATATTTTTGATTTAATATCTTGCTAATATTGCTTTTTTCAATTAACTCTTGTGATCAAATAATGTCATCTGTATAATATCAATGTTTTGATTATATTGAGACATGTTTCACAGCTTAGCATTTGTTCTGTTTTCATGAAAATTAGATGTATACTTGACAAGAAAATGTATTTTGCAGATATTGATTTTAGTGTACTAAAGTATCAACTGGGTCTAATTGGTTGTAGTACTGTTTAAATTTTGTACATCCTTATATGTTTTGCATATTTCTTCTATCAAAGTATGACCAAAACCTCCAATTATGTTCATGAATTTTCTATTCCTTCTTTTCTTTCCCTCAGTGTTTATCTCATTTATTTTAAAAGTCTTTTATTTATGTCTGTATATAATCAACTCTGTATCTTCACGATTAACTGTTTAATCACTAGAAAAGGTCCCTTGTTATTATTGGCAATGCTCTTTGGTTGACTTGTAATCAACTTTTTTTGGACAATGACAAATAGTCATGTCAGTTCAATTCAGTCGCACAGTCATGACTGACTCTGTGACCTCATGGACCGCAGCACACGAGGACTCCTTGTCCATCACCAACTCCTGGAGCTTACTCAAGCTCATGTCCATTGAGTTGGTGATGCCATTCAACCATCTCATCCTCTGTGGTTCCCTTCTCTTCCAGCCTTCAATCTTTCCCAGCATCACGGTCTTTCCAATGAGTCAGTTCTTTGCATCAGGTGGACAAAGTATTGGAGTTTCAACTTCAGCATCAGTTCTTCCAATGAATATTCAGGACTGATTTCCTTTAGGATGGACTGGTTGGATCTCCTTGTAGTCCAAAAGACTGTCAAGAGCCTTATCCAATGCCACAGGTCAAAAGTATCAATTCTTTGGTGCTCAGCTTTCTTTAGTCCAACTCTCATATCCATACATAACTACTGGGAAAAAAACAGCTTTGACTAGACAGACCTTTGTCAGCAAAGTAATGTCTCTGCTTTTAGTATGCTGTCTAGGTTGATCATAGTTTTTCTTCCAAGGACCAAGCGTCTTTTAATTTAATGGCTGCAGTAACCATCTGCAGTGATTTTGGAGCCCAAGAAAATAAAGTATCTCACTGTTTTCATTGTTTCCCCATCTATTTGTCATGAAATGATAGGACGAGATGCCATGATCTCAGTTTTTTGAATGAGTTTTAAGCCAGCTTTTTCACTCTCCTCTTTCACTTTCATCAAGAGGCTCTTAAGTTCCTCTTAACTTTCTTCTATAAGTGTGGTATCATCTGCATAACTGAGGTTATTGATATTTCTCCCAGCAGTCTTAATCCCAGCTTGTGCTTCATCCAGCCTAGCATTTCACATTATGTACTCTGTATATAAGTTAAATAAGCAGGATGATAATATACAGCCTTGAAGTACTTTCCCAATTTGGAACCAGTATGTTGTTCCATGTCCTGCTCTAACTGTTGCTTCTTGACCTGCATACAGATGTCTGAGGAGGCAGGTTAGGTGGTCTATTCTCATCTCTTGAAGAATTTTCCACAGTTTGTTGTGATCCACAGTCAAAGGCTTAGGCATAACCAATAAGGCAGAATAGGATGCTTTTTGGAACTCTCTTGCTTTTTCGATAATCAAGCAGATGTTGGCAATTTGATCTCTGGTTCCTCTACCTTTTCTAAAACCAGTTTGAAGGTCTGGAAGTGCGCAATTCATGTACTGTTGAAGCCTGGCTTGGAGAAGTTTGGGCCTTACTTTGCTAGTGTGTCAGATGAGAGCAATTGTGTAGTAGCATGAATATTCTTTGGCATTGCACTTCTTTGGGATTGCAATGAAAATTGACCTTTCTCAAGTCCTGTGACCACTGTTGCATTTCGAAATTTGCTGGCATATATATTGAGTGCAGCACTTTCACAGCATCATCCTTCAGGATTTGAAAATAGCTCAGCTGGAATTCCCTCACCTCCACTAGCTTTGTAGGAATGCTTCCTAGGCCCACTTGACTTCGCATACCAGGATGTCTGGCTCTAGGTGAGTGATCACACCATCGTGGTTATCTGCATCATGAAGAACATTTTTGTATAGTTCTTCTGTGTATTCTTGCCACCTCTTCTTAATATCTTCTGCTTCTGTTAGGTCCATACCTTTTCTGTCCTTTAATGTGCCCTTCTTTGCAAGAAATATTCTCTTGGCATCTCTAATTGTCTTAAAGAAATCTCTAGTCTTTCCCATTCTATTGTTTTCCTCTATTTCTCTGCATTGATCACTGAGGAAGGCTTTCTTATCTCTCTTTGCTATTCTTTGGAACTCTGCATTCAGATGCTTATATCTTTCCTTTTCTCCTTTGCCTTTCACTCTCTTCTTTTCTCAGCTATTTGTAAGGCCTCCTCAGAAAACCATTTTGCTTTTTTGCATTTCTTTTTCTTGGGGATGGTCTTAATCCCTGTATCCTGTAAAATGTCATGAACCTCTGTCCATAGTTCTTCAGGCCCTCTGTCTATCAGATCTAATTTCTTGAATCTATTGCTCATTTCCACTGTATAATAGTAAGTGATTTGATTTAGGTCATACGTGAATGGTATAGTAGTTGTCCCTACTTTCTTCAGTTTAAGTCTGAATTTGACAATAAGCAGTTCATCATCTGAACCAGTCAGCTCCTGTCTTATTTTGCTGACTGTATAGACCCTCTCCTTCTTTGGCTGCAAAGAATATAATCAATTTGATTTCAGTATTGATCATCTGGTGATGTGTATGTATAGAGTCATCTCTTGTGTTGTTGGAAGAGGCTGTTGGCTATGACCCATGTGTTCTCTTGGCAAAACTCTGTTAGCCTTTGCCCTGGTTCATGCTGTACTCCAAGGCCAAATTTGCCTGTTATTCCAGGTAGTCATGTCAGCTTTCTTTTATCTTTTTTTTTACATTTTGCTTGGGTTATCATTTTCTATCTTTTTACTTTCAAAATTAGTTCAGTTTAGTTCAGTTGCTCAGTCATGTCTGACTCTTTGCGACTCCATGAACTGCACCACGCCAGGCCTCCCTGTCCATTACCAATTCCTGGAGTCCCATCTGTGGAGTCAGTGATGCCATCCAATGATCTCATCCTCTGTCATTCCCTTCTTCTCCTGCCCTCAATCTTTCCCAGCATCAGGGTCTTTGCAAATGAATCAGCTCTTCTCATCAGGTGGCCAAAGTATTGGAGTTTCAGCTTCAATATCAGTCCTTCCAATGAACACCCAGGACTCATCTCCTTTGGAATGGACTGGTTGATGTCCTTACAGTCCAAGGGACTCTCAAGACTCTTCTCTAACATCACAGTTCAAAAGCATCAATTCAATTGCATTCAGCTTTCTTTAGGGTCCAACTCTCACATCCATACATGACCATTGGATAAACCATATCCTTGACTAAATGGACCTTTGTTGACAAAGTAATGTCTCTGCTTTTTAAAATATTGTCTAGATTGGTTATAACTTTCCTTCCAAGAAGCAAGCGTCTTTTAATTTCATGGCTCCAATCACCATCTGCAGTGATTTTGGAGCCCCCAAAAATAAAGTCTGACACTGTTTCCCCATGTATTTGTCATGAAGTGATGGGACCTGATGGCATGATCTTTGTTTTCTGAATGTTAAGCTTTAAGCCAAATTTTTCACTCTCCTCTTTCACTTTCATCAAGAGGCTTTTTAGTTCTTCTTTGCTTTCTGCCATAAGGGTGGTGTTATCTGCATATCTGAGGTTATTGATATTTCTCCTGGCAATCTTGATTCCAGCTTGTGCTTCTTCCAGCCCAGTGTTTCTCATGATGTACTCTGCATATAAGTTAAATAAGTAAGAGGACAATATACAGCCTTGACATACTCCTTTTCCTATTTGTAACAAGTCTGTTGTTCCATGTCCAGTTCTAACTGTTGCTTCCTGACCTGCATACAGGTTTCTCAAGGGGCAGGTCAGGTGATCTGGTATTTCCATCTCTTTCAGAATTTTCCACAGTTTATTGTGATCCACACAGCCAAAGGCTTTGGCATAGTCAATAAAGCAGAAAAAGATGTTTTTCTGGAACTCTCTTGCTTTTTCCATGATCCAGCAGTTGTCGACAATTTGATCTCTGGTTCCTCTGCTTTTTCTAAAGCTAGCTTGAACATCTGGAAGTTCATAGTTCATGTATTGCTGAAGCCTGGCTTTGAGAATTTTAAGCATTACTTTACCAGCATGGGAGATGAGTGCAATTGTGGAGTAGTTTGAGCATTCATTGGCATTGTCTTTCTTTGAGATTGGAATGAAAACTGATGTTTTCCATTCCTGTGGCCATTGCTGAGTTTTCCAAATTTCCTGGCATATGGAGTGCGGCACTTTCACAGCATTATCTTTCAGGATTTGAAATAGCTCAACTGGAATTCCATCATTTCCACTAGCTTTGTTCATCGTGATGCTTTCTAAGGCTCAGTTGACTTCACATTCCAGGATGTGTGCCTCTAGGTGAGAGATAACACCATCATGATTATCTGGGTAGTGAAGATCTTTTATGTACAGTCCTTCTGTGTATTCTTGCCACCTCATCTTAATATCTTCTGCTTCTGTTGGGTCCCTACCATTTCTGTCCTTTATGGAGCCTATCTTTACATGAAATGTTCCCTTGGTATCTCTAATTTTCTTGAAGAGATCTCTAGTCTTTCCCATTCTATTGTGTTCCTCTATTTCTTTGCATTGATCACTGAGGAAGGCTTTCTAATCTCTCTTTGCTATTCTTTGGAACTCTGCGTTCAAATGGGTATATCTTTCCTTTTCTCCTTTGCTTTTTCCTTCCTTTCTTTTTCACAGCTATTTGTAAGGCCTCCCCAGATAGCCATTTTGCTTTTTTGCATTTCTTTTTCTTGGGGATGGTCTTGATTCCTGTCTCTTGTACAATGTCACAAACCTCCATCCTTAGTTTATCAGGCATTCTGTCTATCAGATCTAGTCCCTTAAATCTACTTCTCACTTCCACTCTATAGTCATAAGGGATTTGTTTTAGGTCATACCTGAATGGTCTAGTGGTTTTCTCCACTTTCTTCTATTTCAGTCTGAATTTGGCAATAAGGAGTTCATGATCCGAGCCACAGTCAGCCTCCAATCTTGTTTTTGCTGACTGTATAGAGCTTCTCCATCTTTGGCTGCAAAGAATATAATCCTTATGATTTCTGTGTTGGCCATCTGGTGATGTCCATGTGCAGAGTCTTCTCTTGTGTTGTTGGTAGAGGGTGTTTGCTGTGACCAGTGCGTTCTTCTGGTAGAACTCTGTTATCCTTTGCCCTGCTTCATTCTGTATTCCAAGGCCAAATCTGCCTGTTACTCCAGGTGTTTCTTGACTTCCTAGTTTTGTATTCCAGTCCCCTATAATGAAAATGATATCTTTTGGGGGTGTTATTTCCAGAAAGTCTTGTAGGTCTTCATAGAACTGTTCAACTTCAGCTTCTTCTGCATTACTGGTCAGCTCATAGACTTTCAAAATATGTCCCTTATATTTTATGTACTTCTCTTTTGAACAGTAGATTGTTCGGATTGATTTGTTTTGTTTTCTCAAATTCCAGTCTGATAGTCTCTGAATTTAAAATGAAATGTTCTGTCCATTATATTAATATTGTTACTTGTGACTGAAAATAAGACCACCATCTTGTTACTGGTTTCAATTTTTTTCAGTATATTTTTGGATAATTGCTTACCAATGTTGTGTTGGTTTCTGCCACATCGCAATGTGAATCAGCCTTAAGTATACATTTATCCCCTCCCTCTTGTGCATCCCTCCTACCTATCCCCCATATAATCCTCTAGGTCACCACAGAGCACCAACATGAGCTTCCTGTGTTTTACAGTATCTTTCTATTAGTTACTTATTTTAAACATGGTAAGGCATATAAGTAATGTATATATTTCAATGCTATTCTCTCAATTCATCCTTGCCTCTCCTTCCCCCTGTTGTGTTCTCACCTCCATTTCCTATGGCTGCATCTCTATTCCTGCCCTGCAGATAAGTTCATCAGTAGTATTTTTCTAGATTCCATATATATGTGATAATATACGATATTTGTTTTTCTCTTTGTGACTTACCTCACTCTGTACAATAGACTCTAGGTTTGTTCATCTCAGTTCACCTGACTCAAATTCATTCCTTTTTATGGCCAAGTAATATTACCCAATTGTTTTTAACATAATTTGGTATTGTGTTTTATTTCATCTATTGATTTTTCAGTAATACCTGTTTGTATGTAAGTGGTAACATAAGGAATTGCCATATAAATTCTGTTATTTAGATTTAAGACCACTTTTTTATTTTTTTAGGTCTTTTTGACTGTGCCACGTGTCTTGTGGGATCTCACTTTCCAAACCAGGTATCCTAACCACTAGGCCACCACAGAACTCTCTACTTTGAGTTAATATTGGACCACTTCACATAAAATGGAGGAATATATGAACACACACTTAGATTTTAAACCCATTCTTTTTTGTTGTTGGCAAATGTTTTTACTTAAATAAATGTTATGATCCTCACAATGAGATATCTTTGCTTTAGACAGTCTATTGAAGAAATCGAGAGGGGGAAAAGCAAAAGCAAAGATAATCTTCCATAGTTATATAGTATTTACTCTGTTTGGCATTCTTAATCTCTTTCTGTACATCTTATTTTGCTTCTGGCATCATTTCTCTTCAGTCAGATAAGCTTCCTTTTGCACATGTTACAGTGTGTATCTGCTGACAATGGATTATATTAGTTTTGCATATTTGAAAAGGTCTATATTTTGCCTTCATTTTTTAAAGATGTTTTTTGGCTATAGATTTCAGAGCAGAAAGATTTTTTTGTTCTCTCAGCACTCTACCTGCTTGTCTTATTGTTGTTGGTGTTTAGTTGCTAAGTCGTGTCTGACTTGTTTGCAACCACATGGACTGTAGCCCACTAAGGTCCTCTATCCATGGCATTTCCTGAGTAGGTTGACATTTCCTTCTTCAGGGGATCTTTCCAACCCAGGGAATGAACCTGTGTCTTCTGCTTGGCAGGTGGATTCTTTACCACTGAGCCATCTGGAAAGCCCATGTTTTCCTTATAGGTTACATCATTTCTCAATAGAAGTTAGTCATTTATATTTAGAGTTGTTTGCCTACATGTACATATGATGTATTATTCTGATTGTTTTTATAATTTTTCCTTTATCTTTTCTTTCCAATAGTTGAGTGGCAGGTATGTATGATTCTTTACTCTTAGGGTTTACTTCTTGGATCTATAAATTGTTTTCCCAACTTTGGGAACTTTTCAGCAAATGTTTTTTCAGATACTTCTGTTTTCTAATCCTCTCTCTTCTTCTGAAACTCTGAGTAGCATTTGTTAAAACTTTTTACTTTATTTATTGCTCCTGTCCTTTATGCATTTTCTGAATGTTCTGATTTTGTATCCTTGCTCCAATTTACCTTTTTTGTAATCAATCTATCTTCTGTTAATAATCATATAATCCACTTATAAACACACCAAGTCATTTCTAGTTTTATATATTATATTTTCTTGTTACATAATATCCATATTGTTCTTTTATCTTTAGTATTTTAAATGAGGTATAAAAATATACAGTGAAATGCACAGATCTTAATATACTGTTAAATGAGTTTTGGCAAGTCCACATATTCATGTACAATCAAAATATAGAATATTATCTTAAAAGTTTCCCATCTGCCTTTTCCCATACATCTATGTCCATGTGGCTCATGTAATTACTGTTTATTTTTATGATACAGTTCCCTTTAAAAATTTTCCCACTTTTCCTCTTTATTGTTAATTTTCCTCTATTTTCTTTAATAATTCTATTAATATACTTTGCTTATTCCTATATCTAGAACAACTATAATCCATTTTTAATGTTTATTTCTTTTACTTTATATGGTTCTGTTTCTTGACATCCATTAAACTTATTGATGCTAGATATATGTTGTATACAATAAAAAGTAGAGGCTTCTGATGATTTCCTAAATTTTACTACAGTGTATTCATCTTTTACTGTGATAGGAAGATAGTTAGAGATTCATTATTTTAATGCATTTAGAAGTGGAACTGGTTTGATACTGCCTTGCAGGTTTGGTAAGACTGAAATTTATCTCCGATATAATCTTGTACTGAGGACATGGCCCCACAGGCTTTTCAACTGAAATCCTGTGTGTTCACTGGAGCTCTTTATTCTGGCACATCCTAAACCTAAATCCTTATTTTAAATAGCACTACAAGATTGCCAGAAGTCTCTAGCAGGGAAATGTCCATGGATTTGAGAATGTCATGTCTCTAATTTTATCTTTATCCTTGTTAGAATGTCTATATCTCTTTTCTGTCTTTATTTCTTTTCTGTTCTTCACAAGTTATCCGCTATTTGGTCCAAAGTTTGGTTTCCTCAGCCTGTTTTGCTCAGGATTTGCAAATACTCCCAGAAAATAATTACAGAATATGAGCTTACTTTTCACATTTCTTCACTATCCAGAATCTTGTTCTCTGTAGTTCTCATTACATTTCAGCCTTTAAACAAAATATTTTGTCTTGTACCTTGGGGAATGTTGGTCTGCTACAAAGCAATCTATCCTGTGTTCTTCAATTGAAATTTTAATATGCAGATGTAAAAACGATTTTAAGTTACTATAGTATTGTAAGTGATTAAATTACTTACAGAAAATTACATAGGTGAATATGGTACTGGCAACAGAATTTTGCTCATCGACATAAATTCTTGAAAATAGCTTTCTGAGAGATATAAATTATGGGTATAGAACTGTAAATACATAGATTTATTTTTTCTTTAACAACATATGAAAAAACATTTTAACATGCAAAGATGCAGAAAAATATGACTGAGAGTGTACTATCTCTAAGGAGAAAAAAATTAGGAGACACTCTAGTTGAATGAAAAGGAAAGAATGAAATACTAAAACAGCGGTATGCCAACAATATTAATGAACATAAAACTATCACAACATAAAATGTATGTAGGGGACTTTGTTATGATTTTATTTATTTTTAAAATTTTGGTTGTGCTGAGTTTTTTTAGCTGTGTGGGCTTTTCTGGAGTTGCAGTGAGCAGGGGTTACTTTGTAGTTGCACTGAGTGGGCTTCTCATTGTGGTATCTTCTCTTGTTATAGAGCAAGGACTCTGGGGTGCCTGGGCTTCACTAGTTGTGCCCCGCCTCCCACCCCCCAGGCTTTGAAGCACAGATTCAACAGTAGTGGTGCTTGGGCTTAGTTGCTCCATGGCATGGGATCGTCCCAGATCAGGAATTGAACCCATGTCTTCTGCATGGGCAGGAGAATTCTCTACCTGTGAGCCAACAGGAAGGCCCTATGTAGTGTTTCAATAATATACATGTAAAGGTAAAAGATGGTTGAGATCATTTTTAAAAGCAAAGGTATGATATAGAACATTTTTTAAAGTATCAAAACAATTTTATAATATAAAAGATGTATAAATCAAGAAAGAGGGTAAGTTCATTTAAATTGCATTTGAAGTATTGTTTGTTTGCCAAAAGAAAAAGAAAGGCTTCAAATGTACTGACTATTCACAGTGATAAGAAATAAAGGCAGTTATTGTCATTAAAATTATAAACAGGACAAATATACTGTCTTCTATCTCCTTCTTCTCTAGCTCCTCCACTGATTATTATGATTTATTATTATTATTTCTCTTGGAGATTTTTGTTTATCCTAACAGGGAAAAACCAATTCTCTCTAATTGTGGGAAAAAATAAAGCATTCAGTTTTTTTGTTGATATATTATTTTCCTTAATGAGAGTCAACTGAAAACTTATTGGAAATGATAAAATAAGATCAGTTCAAACAGATAAAAGATTGTTTAAACACAGGGAAAACATACAATATACGAGAAGTAAATCAGTAATATTAATTGGAAGAAATGCTATGCATTTTAGAAAGAAAAAACAATTAGAAATAAACTTTACAATAAATGTAACATAATTACTACATACTTTTATTATACAAATTTATCAAAGTATTTACAGTAAACATAGATGAATGGAGAGACTTACTATTTTTCTGAAAAACTGTATAGTCAATATTGTGGAGAGAAATCAGCCCATGATTGATTGATCCATATAGTCAGTTCAAGAATTTGTTATGTAATTTGAGAAATTGATTTAAAGTTCATCTATAATTTATCATCCAGCTGTTGAGTGTTTATGTGTTCAGTCATGGCTGTCTTTTTGTGACCCCTTGGACTGTAGCCCTCCAGGCTACAGGGATTGAACCTGGGTCTCCTGCATTGTGGTGTCTCCTGCCTGCCAATGCTGGAGACATAAGAGACATGGGTTCAGTCCCCAGGTTAGAAAGATCCCCTAGAGAAGGGCATGGCAACCTACTCCAGTATCCTTGCCTGGAAAATCCCATGGACAGAGGAGCCTACTGGCTGCAGTCCATAGGGTCACAGTCAGACATGACTAAAGCAACTTATCACCATGCATGATTTATCAAGAATACCCAAGATATTGAAAAGAAAGTTTAATTGAGGAAATCAGTGGAGTACCATTAAAAATTAACTTAAAAAGCCCACTACATGCAATAATTTTTTTTTTAATAGAGGGTTTTAGTATGAAAATGCAGTGTGAAAATGAAAAAGACCAAAAACAATTGAAAATTTGTTATGTGAAAAGGATGGCATTCTGAATCATGTGGAAAATGTTGGCACTCCCCAAAGTGTGATTTACAGCAAAGATAAACAACATTATTTCATATGGTTCAGAGGAGACCAATTTAAAATGATAAAACTACTTATTTTAGATGATATATAAGAAATTTATAAAACAAGTCACATATCTCATCTATTCCCTCCAAAATTATGAACATATAATTTAGGGCAAGGGTATATTAAGAAGGGAGTTAAGATGGATTTAAAGAAAATATTAGACAAAATAATATTATCTTTAGACAAAATATAATATTAGACAAAAAATAATATCATTGTGTGGATGGCATACAGATACAATAAAGTGATGAAAATGTATGTAATAATAACTTTTTAGAATACTTACATTATTTATTAAAAGATGCTATGATGAATAGCTATTCATCTGGAGAAATACAGAGTTAGGTAAATAATTCAGAGTCTGTAACAAATAAGTTCCAAAAGCAATAAATTTCAAAAAATATTAATAATATTCTACACTATCAGCTAACAAATATCGTAGAGACTTTATTATAGTCCTGGGAAAAGGCATTATTTAGAAACATCTGAAACTCATAAGCTATAGAGAAAAATATTGCCAGAATTTATTCCAAATCATTTAAGTACATTATCTGAGTTAAAAAAAAAAAAGTAAAAATAAACTAAGTACAATTTAAAAAAATATAAAACATTGATACAATAATTGCCACACCACATGTAAACAGAAGAATAATTAACTGCTGTGCTATATGCTATATGAAGCGTTCTACAAATGATAATTAATGGAAATATGGACGCACACTATGAAGAGGGTGTTTTACACCAAGAATTACAAATGACAATAGCATGCAAAAGATATTCTGCCACACAAATGGTAGAAAATGCAAACCAAACCAGGAAGATACTACTTTCACTAACAGTATTAGGAAACCTTACATTCTTAACAAAACATGTTAGAAATGGTGTGGAAACAGGTATTCTAATGCAATGTTGATAAGATAGATTGTAACATGCAAAGTAAAAATAAACGTATGAAATTGCTTTTGGAAGCTGGAGTGGATGTATAAACACAGGGATTTAACTTTTTACTTAATATATTCTGTTTCAGGATATTTTTAAAAGAATTTGCTTTTTGTAATTAAAAATATTAAATCTGACAAAAGTTTAGGAAAAAATGTATAATACATGAATAGTACCAAAAGTTAAACTTGGTAATGAATATGTGAAAAGGGACTAAACCTCACTGAGGATCAATTGAAAGCAAATTAATGCAATTGTATGTAATTCTCAAGTACCAATCTCAAGGACCTATGAAATCAAGAGTATGCAATATTGCTATCTTGGAGGAAAGTAATTTCATTAAAATAAAAAAGTAAGCTATGTCTTGATTTCAAAAAGGCAGTTGGGAGTATAGATAAAAATGATTAATTTTACATTGAGTTTTAGTCCAAATTTGCTCATATATAAGAGTGCTAGGAAAATACCAGGATGTCACATTTATCCATTTTTATTCATTTTAAAGTATACAGTTCAATGGGTTTTAGTATATTCAAAGTATAAAATCACCATTATTTAATTCCAGAATATTGCTCTGTGTGTATGTGTGTGTGTTAGTTGCTCAGTCGTGTCTGACTCTTTGTGACCCCATGGACTGTAGCCCACCAGGCTACTCTGTCCTTGGAATTCTCTAGGCAACAGTACTGAAAGGGATTGCCATTCCCTTTTCCAGGATATCTTCCCAACCCAGGGATCGAACCTGCGTGTCCTGCTTTGCAGGCAGATTCTTTACTGCCAGAGCTACCAGGGAAGCCCCCAGAATATTGCTATAATCCCCCAGAAAAAAATCATTTCAGTTAGCATTCAATCCTAGTTTCCTTTTCCCTTTGTTTCCTGGGAGCTACTAATCTACTTTCTGTCTATGGTTTTGTCTGTTAGGTACATTCATAAAAATGAAATCATACAATATGGGATATCTGTGTCTAGCTTCATTTATTTAGCATAATGTTTTCAACTTCTTTTTGTACTGTGGATTGTTTCAAAGCTTTATTCCTTTTTATGGCAGAAGGCTTCAGCAATATGTGAACCGTGAACTTCCAGATGTTCAAGCTGGTTTTAGAAAAGGCAAAGTAACCAGAGATCAAATTGCCAACATCTGCTGGATCATCAAAAAAGCAAGAGAGTTCCAGAAAAACATCTATTTCTGCTCTATTGACCATGCCAAAGCCTTTGACTGTGTGGATCACAATAAACTGTGGAAAATTCTGAAAGAAATGGGAATACCAGACCCCTGACCTGCCTCTTGAGAAATCTGTATGCAGGTCAGGAAACAACAGTTAGAACTGGACATGGAACAACAGACTGGTTCCAAATAGGAAATAGGAGTACGTCAAAGCTGTATATTGTCATCCTGCTTATTTACCCTCGTATGCAGAGTACATCAGGAGAAATGCTTGATTGGATGAAGCACAAGCTGGAATCAAGATTGCTGAGAGAAATATCAATAACCTCAGATATGCAGATGACACCACCCTTATGGCAGAAATCAAAGAAAAACTGAAGAGCCTCTTGATGAAAGTAAAAGAGGAAAGTGAAAAAGTTAGCTTAAAAGCTCAACATTCAGAAAACTAAGATCATGGCATCCGGTCCCATCACTTCATGGCAAATAGATGGAGAAACAGTGGAAACAGTGGCTGACCTTATATTTTGGGGCTCTAAAATCACTGCAGATGGTGATTGCAGCCATGAAATTAAAAGACATTTACTCCTTGGAAGAAAAGTTATGACCAACATAGACACCATGTTAAAAAGCAGAGATATTACTTTGTCAGCGAAAGTCCAGTTAACATTCAATCCCAGTTTGGGTTGTTTCTGCTTTGGATTAGTATGAGCAATGATGCTATGAACATTCAAGGAAAAGTTTTCTATAGCAACTTCACCTTTTGCATCTCCGCCAGCAATGTATAACGTTTTGTATTTTATCATATCATTGCCAACATTTTCTATATTGTTTCTTTATTATGATTATCATCCATTGAGTGTAGTGTTATCTCAATGTGATTTTGACTTGCATTTTCCTGGTGTAAAAAGATTTATATTTTTTCATGCTCTTATTGTCCATGCATATATCTTCTTTGAAAAAATGTTTATTCATAAACCTTTGCTCATGTTATAAGTTAGGTTGCTTGTCTTTTTATTGTTGTTGTAAGAGATCTTTATATAATCTAGATACTAGACCCTCATGAATTGTAATATTTTATTCTATTCTGTTGGTTGTTTTTTTTCACTTCCTTGACAGTATCTTAGACACACAAAAGTTTTAATTTTGATGAAGTCCAAATAATAATTTTTTTCTTGTGTTAGTTGTTTTGGTGTTATAATGAAACTTTTCTCTAAGGTAAAATCATAAAAATTTACATGTGTATTTCTGAGATTTTTACATTTTATCTCTTATATTTACCTATTTAATCCATTTGAGTTAATTTTGGTAGCAGATGTGATGTAGTTATCTAATATTATTATTTTGTATGTGGAGGTCCATTTGTTCCTCCACCATTTTTTTGAAAAGGCTGCTCTTTGCCCACTGAATTATTGTGGCAACCTTCTCAAAAATCAATCAACTACATATACATGTGTTTTTTAGAAACACATTTCAATTCTATTGATCTTATAACTATCCTTATACCAGGAGCATATTGTTTTGGTTATTGTAACTTTGTAGTAAGGTTTGAAATCAACAGTTTTAATTTATCCAGTTATGTTCTTTATTTCCAACATTGTTTTGACTCTCTGGGGTCCCTTGCATTTCTGTTTCAATAATCAGTTTGTTTATCTTTGCAAAAGGCAGTTGGAATTTTGATAGAGATTGGATTGAGTCTGCAAGAACAATTTGTTCTGTCTTTCAATCCATGGACATAGTCTGTCCTTGCATTTATTTCTTCCAATAGTACTTTATATTTTTAGTGTACAGGTGTTTTACTGATTAAATTCATTTCTATGTATTTTATTCATTTATGCCATTTTCAATGGAATTGATTTGCTAATTTCATTATTGGACTCTATGATGCGGATTCATGTTGATGTATGGCAAAACCAATACAATATTGTAAAGTAATTAGCCTCCGCTTAAAATAAATAGATTTATATTTAAAAATTAAAATAAAGAAAATAAAATAAAAAATAAAATAGAAAAAAAAACAAAAAGAAATTCAACAATTTTTGTTTATTGTTCTTATATTTTTAACTTTACTGAAATAATTAATTGGCTCTAAGCTTGTGTGTGTGAGTGTGTGTTTTATGTGGTGTGTGTTTGGTTATTTACAATTTCTCTATAAAAGACATATCATTTTTGAATAGCAATTTTAATTCTGTCCATCTGAATGACTTATTTTAGAGCCTAATTGCCCTTGTTAAATCTCTCAGTATAATGTTTAACGAAATTAACAAGAACAGATATCATACCATTTTCCTGATCTCAGCAGGAAATTTTTTCTTTTATCGTTAATCCTGGTGTTAGCTGTAGGTTTTTCATAGATACTCTTTATCTGCTCTTTATCGGGTTAAGGCAGTTTCCTTGTATTCCTAGTTTTTTCAGTGATTTTTATCATGAAATGATGTTGGATTTTGTCAAATGCTTTTCTATACCTATTGAAATGATTGCTTTTTTGCCGAGGTCCAGCCTCAGCAGAGTCCAGGGATATCCTCAGGATGGACGACGTCGGCAAATGAAGAAAGATAGATAAAGAGATAAAGAAAGAAACACAGGGTGACAAGCTTCTTCGAGCGAGACCCATTTACTTTATTCTTCTCGGGGCTTTTATACCCTGAGTTATACATACAGCAAGTTGAAAAATGCAGAGTCAACTCAACATCCATCAGTAATAACTTTTATCGATATCAGGTTCCTTCCTGCAAAAGTCTTATTTTCTGTGCATCATCTTCTATTCCAGAGGCCTGCTGATATTCCATGACCTCCTTTTGATAAAGGTTGGTCAGCCAGAATACCAGAACAATGATTTTCCCTTAAAGTGTTTCTTCTTAAATTCTTAGCCTATGTCACCCTTAAAGTACAGAGTTACATTTTTATGGAACAAAGATTCAGCAGGTTGCAGCAAAGAAAGAACTTATTAACTCAATGTCTAATGTTGCTAATGCTAAGGCTATTACTTGCTTCTTCTACATCCTGACTATATGCACTCCCAGGAACACAATGGATAAGGGATGTGAGAACTTGGCAGCAAGCATTGCATAGGCTCAACAATGTTGCAAGAGTCTGGATAAAGCCGCCAAGTAAGCTAGAATGCTAACAGGGGGTTTGAAACACTCCTTTCATGCCCAGGAGATTTAACTAGATCAACTAGAGCCCTAAGTTAACTCTTTTGGTCAGAGACAGCCCCTTGCTAATGTCAGAAGAGCTGGTGAAAGACATAAAATAATAAGACAGACAGATTCTGGTTCGGGGGTAGATGCTCGAGCAAGTTCAGGGGGTCCCTTGAGTCCTGATCTTGCCTTTGCCCATCAGGCCTCTTCCTCATAACCTTTGCCATGGGTGGGATTCTCCATGCTGGCTCCCAGCACTTTTTCTTCTTGTATCAGTATCCATAAGGAATATTTATCTGTCACAGTTGTTTTTCTAATATCTCTTGTGAGTTATTGACACATTCATTATTCAAGAATGAGTTATGGGATGAATAATACCACCACCAAGAAGATATGCTGGAACCCTAATACCCACTTTTACAAAATGTGACCTTATTGGGAAATAGGGTTTTTGCAGAGGTAATTAGTTAAATTAAGATGAGGTCATGCAGGAATAGTTGTTGTTCAGTCACTAAATCAAGTCTGACTCTTTGCAACTGCAAGGACTACAGCAAGCCAGGCTTCTCTGTCCTTTGCTACCTCCCGGAGTTTGCTCAAACTCATGTCCATTGAGTTGGTGATGCCATCCAACCATCTCAACCATTATTGCTCCTTCTCCTCCTGCCCTCAATTTTTCTCAGCATCAGAGTCTTTTCCAATGAGTCAGCTCTCTACATCAGATGACCAAAGTATTGGATCTTCAGCATAGTGAAGGGCTTCCCTGGTGGTTCAGCTGGTAAAGATTCTGCCTGCAATACAGGAACCCTGGTTTGACCCCTGGGTTGGAAAGATCCCCTGGAGAAGAGTTCCTAATCCAAGGTGACCAGTGTCCTTAGAAGAAGAGAGCCATATGAAGACAGACTCACAAAGAGAATGCTGTATGACAATCAGACATTGACATTATGTAACTTCAATTAAAGAAACACCAAAGATTGCCAGGAAAACACCAATCCCTAGAAAGAGATGAGGAAGGATTCCCTTACTGGTTTCACAGGAATTATGGCCCTGCCAACACCTTGATTTCAGACTTCTAGCCTCTCAGTTCAGTTCAGTCGCTCAGTTGTGTCTGACTCTTTGTGACCCCATGAATTGCAGCACGCCAGGCCTCCCTGTCCATTACCAACTCCCGGAGTTCACTCAGACTCACATCCATCGAGTCAGTGATGCCATCCAGCCATCTCATCCTCAGTCGTCCCCTTCTCCTCCTGCCCTCAATCCCTCCCAGCATCAGAGTCTTTTCCGATGAGTCAACTCTTTGCATGAGGTGGCCAAAGTACTGGAGTTTCAGCTTTAGCATCATTCCTTCCAAAGCAATCCCAGGGCTGATCTCCTTCAGAATGGACTGGTTGGATCTCCTTGCAGTCCAAGGGACTCTCAAGAGTCTTCTCCAACACCACAGTTTAAACGCATCAATTCTTTGACGCTCAGCCTTCTTCACAGTCCAACTCTCACATCCATACATGACCACAGGAAAAACCATAGCCTTGACTAGACGGACCTTAGTCAGCAAAGTAATGTCTCTGCTTTTGAATATGCTATCTAGCCTCTAGAACTAGACTAATTGTGAGATAATGATTTTTGTTGTTTAACATTTATGGCACTGTTACAGCAGCCCTAAAAAGGAAGCATTGACTATTTGTTGATTTTTACATCTTTATTAAGGAATAATTAACAAATATAGTTGTATATACTTATAGTGTGTAACATGATGATTTGATAGATGTATGTGTTATAAAATAATTGCCAAGATGAAGCTAGTTAGTACATTCATCACCTCACCTAGTCAACTTGTGTATTTGTGTGTATAGAGAATGTGAAGTGTTAGTCCCTCAGTCATGTCTGACACTTTGCAGCCCTGTGGTCTCTAGCCCTCCAGGATCCCTCTGTCCATGGCATTCTCCAGGCAAGAATACAGGAGTAGGTTTGCCATTTCCTTCTCCAGGGGATCTTCCTGACCCAGGGATCAAACACAGGTCTTCTGCATTGCAGGCAGATTCTTTACTGTCTGAGCCATCAGGGAAACCCATACTTAGGACTTATTCTCAACATCTTTCCAGTATACAACACTATGTTACTAACTCTTGTCATCCTTTTCTATATTAAGTCATCAGAACATACTTTTCTTATAAACTGGAAGTTTGCACCCTTGACCAACACTTGCCCATTCTACCCTCTTCCCAGCCCCTGGTAACCACCATTTTACTCTGTTTCTATAAAATTGGTTTGTTTGGTGATTTTTTTGTTTGTTTGATTGCTTGTTTAGTTGTTGTTCAGTGGGTTGGGCCTAGAACACATTTTAACACCATACTATATTTCTCTTTGTCTGTCTGACAGTTCATTTTTCAGCGTTACAAATTTTGATGTATTCACCCTTTATCATTATATAATGCCATCTTTGGTTCTCATAACAATTTCTGTCCTAAAGTCATTTGTTTGATATTAGTATGGCCACACCTTTTCTCTTTTAATTACTGTTCACATAGAATATCTTTTCCCATCATTTTACTTTCAGCCTCTTTGTGCCATTGAAAATATTCTGAATCTTTTATAGATGCCATATAGTATGTTCATCTGATGGTTGCAGTGAATACAAATCACTCAAGACCATTTTATATTCAATTTTATGTCTGCATTGTTTATCTTAATCAGCATTGAATACCTTTAGAGTAGGAAAATTAAAGATATTTTTTGTTAAAATGAATAACTTGTAAAACACAAGAGAAGATGAAAGCAAAAAAACTCAATACAGAAAGCAAATGTTTGGAAACAGAGTAAAAGCATGGATGCAGGGTGAGAGCAGCAAAGTGGATGACAGATGTTGGGACCAAGTGTTTGCATAAAAGCAGGCATATTCTGCTGTTGACTAATGCCAAGCGGAGCCCTTTGTGGGGGTCTTCAGAAGTAAAATTTTGGAATGTGAACAGACTCACCACCTGGCAATGACAGTGAAAGCTTACTAGTTACAGTGATTTAAATGATGGGCATATGCATTCTAAATCTATAATATATTATTACTGATGTCAAAAACTCTGTTGTGCCTCTGTATATAGTTCTGCCACTCCCTTCGTAATGACTAAAGATCTTAAGGATATCCATAATCTTTAAAGCTTGTGAAAAATGTGGCATTCTACATGGGGAGAATTGAGTGGATATGCATTTCTAACATTTCCTCATTAACCTCCAGAAAAAAGTTGTAGTAAAGGAACATACCCAAAGGACAATGGTAATGTTAATTATGGTGAGAGCAGAGGACAAGCCAACACAACGTGAGTTTGAAGCCAATAGATGCATGGTGACTAATCTAGCAAAATGGAGAAAGCCTAAACTTAAGGAGATCAACCCCGGGATTTCTTTGAAAGGAATGATGCTAAAGCTGAAACTCCAGTACTTTGGCCACCTCATGTGAAGAGTTGACTCATTGGAAAAGACTTTGATGCTGGGAGGGATTGGGGGCAGGAGAAGAAGGATGAGATGGCTGGATGGCATCACTAACTCGATGGACACGAGTCTGAGTGAACTCCAGGAGTTGGTGATGGATAGGGAGGCCTGGCGTACTGCAATTCATGGGGTCGCAAAGAGTCGGACATGACTGAGCCACTGAACTGAACTGAAGCCTGTTGATGACAGATGAGAGGGAAGGTCAAAAGAAATTCATTTAATAAGACAAACTCCTAGTACTGTGTATCTCTGTAAGTAGGCATTCAAGTTGAAAAGGAGAAAATAGCATTTCTAAAATTACATGCGTACTAGGATTTAACAAATTAGTAAATAAATTGTAATTAATGGGAGCCAGGTTTCTCACCTTCAGGGAAAGGGAGAAAATCTAGAATGAACCCTAGACTAAGGTTGACTTAATCAAAGTTGGAGATTCCAATGTGAACTCATGTTTATTTTAATATCTATACAAATATACAAATAATGACTGATATGTATTCATGGGTTATTAAACATCATGTATTTCCAAGGTCTTTCAACTGAGAAAATTGAGAATCAATTATTTCTTACAGAAATAGTTGAGTCTAGCACTGTAGAAGGTAAAATACAGATATTTTGAGATATCTTGTACTGATGAAAAGTAAAGAAATGCCCTTTTTAAAAAAGGCACAGAACCAATCTAAAAGATTTCCCAATGATAAAACCTGGGACAATTTGGTCAATAAACCAAATAAACACAGTATTATGTCTCAACTTATAAAATAATATCCATGAATGAATACATAATATAAATGATTGAATAAATATATGATATAGTTATTCCTTACAGAAATCCAAATCATATACATAATAATCTTTACCTTTTTTTTATATGTAAGAAAACCACATCCATGACCACAACCTAAGTATGAGGAAACTTTAGTCAAATCTAAGGGATACTTTTCAAATACCTGATCGGTATTCTTCGCAAGTGTCAAGGTCACGGAAAATGTGGAAAAACTAAAAATAGTCATAGAGAAGAGGACATCAGGAGACTAATGTATGACTACATGATGACTAAAGGCAGTGAGGTGTCCCAGATTAGATTCTGGAAGAGTAAAAACAGTAGTGGAAAAACTGGTGACATCTGAATAAAGGCTGTGGTTACTTAATGGCATTGCATCAATGTAATCAAAAGTTTAACACCAATGATAAGTGGACTTCCCTGGTGGCTCAGATGGTAAAGAATCTGCCTGCAATGTGGGAGACCCAGGTTCAATCCCTGGGTTGAGAAGATACCCTGGAGGAGGAAATAGCAACCCACTCCACCATTCTTGCCTAGGAAATCCCGTAGACAGAGGAGCCTGGCAGACTACAATTTATGAGGTTGCAAAATCAGACACAACTGAGTGACTAACACTTACTTTTTTCTTTCAGCAATGAAAAATTTCAATTTGGGGAAGTATATTATGGTTATATGACATTAGTATTAGAGGAAGCTGGATGAAGGGTAGACAAAATGTCTCTATACTACCTTTGTAATTTTATTGTAAGAACTTAAAATTTTTTAAAATGAACACGAGTGCAAATATCTAAAGTAATGGGGGAAAAAGGCAGTGCTGGGAACATAGGTACTTACCATGATGATTGTCAAGGCTGTATATTGTCACCCTGCTTATTTAACTTATATACAGAGTACATCATGCAAAACACTGGGCTGGATGAAGCACAGCTGGAATCAAGATTTCTGGGAGAAATATCTATAACCTCAGATACACAGATGACACCACCCTTATGGCAGAAAGTGAAGAAGAACTAAAGAGCCTCGTGATGGACGTGAAACAGGAGAATGAAAAAGCTGGCTTAAAACTCAACATTCAGAAAATGAAGATCATGGCCTCAGGTCCATCACTTCATGGCAAATAGACAGTCAAACAGTGAAAACAGTGACTGACTTTATTTTGGGGGGCTTCAAAATTGCTGCAGATGGTGACTGCAGCCATGAAATTAAAAGACACTTGCTTCTTGGAAGAAAAGCTGTGGCCAACATAGACAGCATGTTAAAAAAAGCAGAGACATTACTTTGCCAACAAATGTCCATCTAGTCAAAGCTACGGTTTTTCCAGTAGTCATGTGTGAATGTGAGAGTTGGACTATAAAGAAAGCTGAGCGCCAAAGAACTGATACTTTTGAACTGTGGTGTTGGAGAAGACTCTTGAGAGTCTCTTGGACTGCAAGGAGATCCAACCAGTCAATCTTAAAGGAAATCAGTTCCAAATATTCATTGGAAGGACTTATACTAAAGCTGAAACTCCAATGCTTTGGCCACCTGATGGGAAGAACTGACTCAATGAAAAAGACCTTGATGCTGGGAAAGATTGAAGGCAGAAGAAATGCATGACAGAGGGTAAGATGGTTGAATGGTACCACCAACTCAATGGACATGAATTTGAGTAAACTCTGGGAGTTGGTGATGGACAGGGAAGCCTGGTGTGCTGCAGTTCATTGGTTCACAAAGAGTTGGACACGACTGAACAACTGAACTGAACTGAATCATGAAGATGATTTTTACATGAAGACCTGTTTGAGGTAAAGGAATAAGTCATGAGAGATGCTGGAGAAGATAAATGTCAGGAGAGTAGCAAGAAGATCTGTATGTCTGGAGTGAAATGAGAAGTGGAAGAGCAATATTAAATTGTATCTATGAATAAGAGTGGGGCACAGTGACTGGGAGCAGATTATGTAAAGCTTTATAGGAGATATTTATTTCTTGAGATTTTATCTTGAGAGATAGCAAGCCAGTACAAAACTTTAATATGACTTGACTTTGTAAAGTACAGTTGACCCTGAACAAGAAGGGTTTTATTTGCTTGGGTTCATTTATATGTGGATTTCTTTCAATAGTAAATTTGACAGTATTCCTTGGACTGCAAGGAGATCCAACCAGTCCATTCTGAAGGAGATCAGCCCTGGGATTTCTTTGGAAGGAATGATGCTAAAGCTGAAACTCCAGTACTTTGTCCGCCTCATGTGAAGAGTTGACTCATTGGAAAATACTCTTATGCTGGGAGGGATTGGGGACAGGAGGAGAAGGGGATGACAGAGGATGAGATGGCTGGATGGCATTACTGACTCGATGGACGTGAGTCTGTGTGAACTCCGGGAGTTGGTGATGGACAGAGAGGCCTGGCGTGCTGCAATTCATGGGGTGCTAACAGTCAGACACGACTGAGCGACTGAACTGAACTGAACACGATACTCAGTTGGTGGAATCCAAATATGTCAAACTGTGGATACAGAGTGCCTACTCTAAGTTATACACCGTCAGCTTAGTGGAAGATGAGCACCGATAACTCCCATGTTCAAGGGTCTGCTATATTCTTCTGACTTCTTTGGTGAGAATACAGTATTCAGAGGTAAGAGTGGAGGAGAAAAATCAGTTAGGAGGCTATTGCAGTAACTCAGATGAGAGGTGACATTGTTTGGGAAGTGGTTGTAGTGACTCTTTGTGATCTCATGGACTGCAGCACGTCAGGATTCCCTGTCCTTCACTACCTCCCAGAGT
Organism: Capra hircus; assembly: GCF_001704415.2. Taxonomy (NCBI): domain Eukaryota; kingdom Metazoa; phylum Chordata; class Mammalia; order Artiodactyla; family Bovidae; genus Capra; species Capra hircus. The sequence goes on along the minus strand of NC_030828.1, from coordinate 38,122,778 downwards.
TTACACAAACTCATGTCCATTGAGTCAATGATGCCATCCAACCATCTCATCTTCTGTTATCCCCTTCTCCTCCTGCCCTCAGTCTTTCCCAGCATCAAGGTATTTTTCCAATGAGTTGGCTCTTTGTATCAAGTGGCCAAAATATTGGAGTTTCAGCTGCAGCATCAATCCTGCAAATGAATATTCAGTGTTGATTTCCTTTAGAATTGACTGATTTGATCTCCTCGCTGTCCAAGGGGTTCTCAAGAGTTGTCTCTGGCACCATAGTTCAAAAATATCAGTTCTTTGATGCTCAGCTTCCTTCATGGTCCAACTCTCACATCTGTACATAACTGCTGGAAAAACCACAGCTTTGACTACACGGACCTTTGTCAGCAAAGTGATGTCTCTGCTTTTTCTTACACTGTCTAGGTTTATTATAGTATTTCTTACAAGGAGCAAGTATCTTAGTTTCATGGCTGCAGTCTCCATCTACAGTGATTTTAGAGACCAAAAAAGTAAAGCCTACACTGTTTCACTCTTCCCCTCATCTATATGCCACAAAGTGGTGTGACCAGATGTTACATTGTTAGTTTTGTGAATGCTAGAGTTTTAGGCCATCTTTTTCACTCTCCTCTTTCACTTTCAAAAGAAGCTCTTTAATTTCTCTTCACTTTCTTCCATAGGGTGGTGTCATCTGCATATCAGAGGTCATTGATATTCCTTCCAGTAATCTTGATTTCAGCTTGTGCTTCCTCCAGTCAGGATTTTGCATGATGTACCCTGCATTTAAGTTAAATAAGCAGCATGACAATATATAACCTTTCTATACTCATTTCCCAATTCGGAAATAGTCTGATTTTTGATGTTCAGTTTTAACTGTTGCTTCTTGATCTGCATATAGGTTACTCAGGAGATAGGTAAGGTGGTCTGGTATTCCATATCTCTTTTAGAATTTTCCCACAGTTTGTTGTGATTCACACAGTGGAAGGCTTTAGCATAGCTGATGAAGCAGATGTTCTTTCTGGAATTCCCCTGCTTTTTCTATGATCCAATGGATGTTGGCAATTTGATCCCTGTTTTCTCTGCCTTTTCTAAATCCAGTTTGTACATCTGGAAGTTCTTGGTTCATCTATTGTTTAAGCCTAACTTGAAGGATTTTGAGCATTACCTTGCTAGCATGTGAAATGAGCGCAATTGGGCAGCAGTTTGAACATCCTTTGGCATTGCCTTTCTTTGGGATTGGAATGAAAAGTGACCTTTTCTAGTCCTGTGGCCAGGCTGAGTTTTCCGAAGTTGTTGGCATACTGAGTGCAGCACTTTAACAGCATCATCTTTTAGGATTTGAAATAGCTCAGCTGAATTCCATCACCTCTAATAGCTTTGTTCTTTAAAAATTGGCATTCACCAAAACAGGAAAGTCTGTAGTGTACCAGGAATCTGAGGGAATATTTTAGATTACCTTTGAACATGGTATACTTGAAATGGTTATTATATTTGTTTTTTTTTTAATTTCTTTATTTTATTTTAATTGGAGGCTAATTACTTTACAGTATTGTAGTGGTTTTTGCCATACATTGACATGAATCAGCCATAGGTTTACATGTGTTCCCCATCCTGAACCCACTCCCTTCTCCCTCCCCATTCCATCCCTCTGGGTCATCCCAGTGCACCAGCCCTGAGCACCCTGTCTCATGCATCGAACCTGGACTGGCGACTTGTTTCACATATGATAATATACATGTTTCAATGCTATTCTCTCAGATCATCCTACCCCACCTTCTCCCACAGAGTCCAAAAGACTGTTCTATACATCTGTGTCTCTTTTGCTGTCTTGCATAAGACAGGGTTACTGTTACCATCTTTCTAAATTCCACATAATGCATTAGTATACTCTATTGGTGTTTTTCTTTCTGACTTACTTCACTCTGTATAATGGGCTCTAGTTTCATCCCTCTCATTAAAACTGATTCAAATGTATTCTTTTTTAATGGCTGAGTAATATTCCATTGTATATATGTACCACAGCTTTCTTATCCATTCGTCTGCTGATGGACATCTAGGTTGCTTCCGTGTCCTGGCTATTATAAACAGTGTTGCAATGAACATTGGGGTACATGTGTCTCTTTCAGTTCTGGTTTCTTTGGTGTGTATGCTCAGCAGTGGGATTGCTGGGTCATATGGCAGATCTATTTCCAATTTTTTAAGGAATCTCCACACTATTCTCCATAGTGGCTGTACTAGTTTGCATTGCCACCAATAGTGTAAGAGGATTCCCTTTTCTCCACACCCTCTCCATCATTTATTGTTTATAGACTTTTGGATAGCAGCCATTCTGACTGGTGTGAGATCGTACCTCATTGTGGTTTTGATTTGCATTTCTCTGATAATGAGTGATGTCGAGCATCCTCTCATGTGTTTGTTAGCCATCTGTATGTCTTCTTGGGAGAAATGTCTGTTCAGTTCTTTGGCCCATTTTTTGACTGGGTCGTCTATTTTTCTGGAATTGAGCTGCAGGAGTTGCTTGTATATTTTTGAGGTTAATTCTTTGTCAGTTGCTTTCTTTGCTATTATTTGCTTAGTTTGCTATTATTTTCTCCCATTCTGAAGGCTGTCTTTTCACTTTGCTTATAGTTTCCTTTCTTGTGCAAAATATTTTAAGTTTAATTAGGTCCCATTGTTTATTTTTGGTTTTATTTCCATTACTCTGGGAGTTGGGTCATAGAGGATCCTGCCATGATTTATGTTGGAGAGTGTTTTGCCTATGTTTTCCTCTAGGAGTTTTACAGTTTCTGGTCTTATGGTTAGATCTTTAATCCATTTTGAGTTTATTTTTGTGTATGGTGTTAGAAAGTGTTCTAGTTTCATTCTTTTACAAGTGGTTGACCAATTTTCCCAGCACCACTTGTTAAAGAGATTGTCTTTTATCCATATGAAACTGAACTGACCACACACTGCCTGCAACAGCTCCAGGGAAATTCCTAGATATAGTTTTACTATTATCATTTTTTTAACTAAAAAAAAGGTTTTTCTTTTTTTTAAGTCCTCTATTAGTCCTTTAATTTTCATTTTTATAACCTACTATTACCTTGAAAAAAAAGAAAAAAAAACAAAGCAAATGTCATATATATTTCTATACTTTTTGTGATTTTTAAAATAATATTGTATTTTTGAGGGTCTAACCTCTACTCTAGATTTTTAATCTTTGCTTTTTGGTATTTTTTATAAATTTTGTACCTTTAAGAATACAATCTTCAGTACCCATTTTTACTTAGGAGTGTGATTACTGGCTTGATTACTCTGTCCCCCTTTTGACTCTCCTTTTTCTCCCCCAGGTCACCTCTATCTCCTCCCTCTCCCTTCTCTTCTCTACCCAACTCTGTGAATCTCTGCGTGTGTTCCAGGCTGTAGAGAACACTTAGGGAACAGAGTACTGCCTAGATCTATCTCTCTCCTTTTGATTCCCCCCTTTATCCTCCTGCTCACCTCTCTCCCTCCTTCTTCTATTCTCTATGTAACTCCATGAACCTCTCTGAGGGGTCCAGACTGTAGCACGTAGAAAATTGTTTACTGGCTAGATTGCTCTCTCCCCTTTTGATTCCCCCTCTTCTCCTCCTGGTCAGCTCTATCTCCCTCCTCCCTCTTCTCTTCTCCATGTAACTCTGTGAACCTCTCTGGGTGTCACTCACTGTGGAGAATCTTTTCACCATTAACCTAGAAGTTTTGTCATTGGTGCTGTATGGTTGGAGAAGTCTTGAGGCTACTGTAAGAATAAGACTGAAAACCAGAGGCAGGAGGCTTAGGCCCAAAACCTGAGAACACCAGAGAACTCCTGACTCCAGGGAATATTAATTGATAAGAGGTGATCCAAAAACCTCCATATCTACTGAAACCAAGCACCACCCAAGAGCCAGCAAGTTCCAGAGCAAGACATGCCACACAAATTCTCCAGCAAGGCAGGAACATAGCCCTGAGCTTCAATATATAGGCTGCCCAAAGTCACATCAAACCCATAGACATCTCAAAACTCACTACTGGACACTTCATTGCACTCCAGAGAGAAGAAATCCAGCTCCACACACCAGAACACTGACACAAGCTTCCCTAACCAGGAAACCTTGACAAGCCACTCGTCCAACCCTACCCACAGGGAGGAACCTCCACAATAAATAGGAACCACAAACTACCAGAATACAGAAAGGACACCCCAAACACAGCAATCTAAGCAAGGTGAAAAGACAGGGAAATACTCAGCAGGTTATTATACTTGTAACTGGAGAGGGAATGAAATACTTGAGTCCAAGTGAAACACATGATTCCAGGAAGGAAAGAGCTACTCTGTTCAATAGTATCTGATGGGTTTGTGTACAATGACAACTGGATTGTGGGAGTCCCTGCTGACCTAGACAAAAGTTATTTTGGTGGATTAGTGTGGGATAAAATGTAGTTGAATTGAGTTTGAGAGAAAATAAAAGAATTGCATATAAGTATAGAAATTTCTATATCCAAAATTTATATAATTATCTTAACTGTAATGACACATTAAATCATATTTATCTCAAATAGCAGTAGAGAATGTCTAAAAGTATTTTAAGTGCTTTCTAAAAAATAATGGTACGTATTTGATGAAAACACAAAAACTAGAAGTGATTCAAAATTCTCTAAATGAAGTAGGATTTGACACAATCTTACATTTGAGTTTATGATTGATACTTAAATTTGAAACTGTTACTGAAGCAGAAGATACCCTCCTCAACCCTCCCCCCCCCCCGGACTAATGATAAAATTGACAAAAGATAGATTAAAAGGAAAAAAACATACATTTTAATTCTTGAACATGGAAGTCTCATAGAAACAGGACCTAAGAAGTGGCCAAACCAGGCAACTTTTATACTTTTTAGGCAAAGAAACAATAAACATGAGAGGAATTGACAGGACAAAAACCTAGGTTTGGGTGCTTAATTAGTGAGGAATTTAAACAAATTTTGGGCATGAGGTAGTAAATTCAGGAAGCAACAAGGTTTGTTTCTATAGGATTCTTGACCCCAAATTGTCTGTCTCTCACTATAACAGTGTCCTGTCTCCAAATCCAAGGAATGCAATTTTCACATGAGAGAATTATTTCCTGCTTTAAGGGAGACAAATTATCCATTTTCTATCAGCTCTTTTTTTTAAGTAATTTTAAAGTGCTGCACTCAATATGCCAGAAAATTTGGCAAACTCAGCAGTGGCCACAGGACTGGAAAAGGTCAGTTTTCATTCCAATCCCAAAGAAAGGGAATGCCAAAGAATGCTCAAACTACCGCACAATTGCACTCATCTCACATGCTAGCAAAGTAATGCTCAAAATTCTCCAAGCCAGGCTTCAGCAATACGTGAACCATGAACTTCCAGATGTTCAAGCTGGTTTTAGAAAAAGCAGAGGAACCAGAGATCAAATTGCCAACATCCGCTGAATCATGGAAAAAGCAAAAGGGTTCCAGAAAAGAGAGTTCTGCTTTATTGACTATGCCAAAGCCTTTGACTGTGTAGATCACAATAAACTGTGGAAAATTCTGAATGAGATGGGAATACCAGATCACCTGATCTGCCTCTTGAGAAACCTATATGCAGGTCAGGAAGCAACAGTTAGAACTGCACATGGAACAACTGATTGGTTCCAAATAGGAAAAGGAATACATCAAGGCTGTATATTGTCACCCTGCTTATTTAATTTATATGCAGAGTACATCATGAGAAATGCTGGGCTGGAAGAAGCACAAGCTGGAATCAAGATTGCCAGGAGAAATATCAATAACCTCAGATATGCAGATGACACCACCCTTATAGCAGAAAGTGAAGAGGAACTAAAAAGCCTCTTGATGGAAGTGAAAGAGGAGAGTGAAAAAGTTGGCTTAAAGCTAAACATTCAGAAAACGAAGATCATGGCTTCCGGTCCCATCACTTCATGGGAAATAGATGGGGAAACACTGGAAACAATGTCAGACTTTATTTTTGGGGGCTCCAAAATCACTGCAGATGTTGACTGCAGCCATGAAATTAAAAGAGGCTTACTCCTTGGAAGGAAAGTTATGACCAACCTAGATAGCACATTAAAAAGCAAATATATTACTTTGCAACAACGGTCCATCTAATCAAGGCTATGGTTTTTCCAGTGGTCATGTATGGATGTGAAAGTTGGACTGTGAAGAAAGCTGAGTGCTGAAGAATTGATGATTTTGAACTGTGGTGTTGGAGAAGACTCTTGAGAGTCCCGTGGACTGCAAGGAGATCCAACCAGTCCATCCTAAAGGAGATCAGTCTTGGGTGTTCATTGGAAGGACTGGTGCTGAGGCTGAAACTCCAATAACTTGGCCACCTTATGTGAAGAGTTGACTCATTGGAAAAGACTCTGATGCTGGGAGGGATTGGGGGCAGGAGGAGAAGGGGACAACAGAGGATGAGATGGCTGGATGGCATCACTGACTTGATGGACATGAGTTTGAGTGAACTCCAGGAGATGGTGATGGACAGAGAGGCCTGGTGTGCTGTGGTTCCTGGGGTCACAAAGAGTCGGACACGACTGAGTGAACTGAATTGAACTGGACTGATTATATGTGACAGTTATATTTAATTTCAATCACATACTTATTTTATATACCTCTTACATCTTTTAAAATAATGACTCAAAAACAAATATGTCAAAATCAATTCAAACGATAGCTTTACATTATTTGGGTACTTTTCCCTCAATATTTAAAAATAAAACCAATCCTTCTGTTTCTTCCACCCTTCGCCCTCATCCTCTGGCAGCCATCAACCAGTTCTCTGTGTCTGTGATCTTGTTTTCTGTTATATATATATATATACACACACACACACACACACATTTTTAGGTTCCACATATAAAAGAAATCAAATGGTATTTGTCTTTCTTTGACTTTTTTCACTTACCATAATGCCTTCAAGATTCACCAATGGTATTATTACAGATAGCAAAATCTCATTTTTTATGGCTGAATAATATTCCACTATGTATGCATATACACATAACACTAATTTATCTATTCATCCATCAATGGACACTTTTTTTTATATCTTTGTTATTACAAATAATGCTGTAATGAACATGAGGGTGCTCATTCAATTTATTCCATTTTAAAACTTTCATTAGTTTAGAAACTTTCATTAGTTTATATAGCATATAGTATATATAAATCTCACAATATTGATCAAATCAAGGCTATCTCTTTTTCAGATGCAAAGTATGATATTATTCCTTGGTATCATGGTGTTAATGCATTCAGTATAAGTTGAAAGTGAAAATATTTCATGAAGCATTAAAAGTAATTATATAACAATTTTAGGGTATTAAAAGTATTAAATATTTAACTTTACATTGAAAATGTATATAAGATAAATATGTGTATAATATTTGAGAGCTTTGAGGAAACACCTCTTGTTGCTAAAGCATTACAAGACACATTATAATTCTGATGTACTAATTTTCAGCAAGAAAACCTGGATTTTAAAGATTTATAAATGACTAAATTACTTTACCAGCTATGTCTAATTAATATACAGTTGTGTACATTTTAATTCTTCCATGTTCAAACTAATGACTCACTTACTTAACTAGAGTTGACTTACAAAGTGAGACAAGGAAAGTTTTTCATGCCTTGGCTATTCTGAGAAGAGTAGCTTCAAATGCCATAGTGAGCTAATCCTTCTACCAAAAACAGTAGAAGTTCTGTATCCATAGGTGTAAAACCAACAGCTGGAAGGCTAAGTGTATTCATTGTGTTATGTCATTTTAGATAAGGAACTTAAGCATTCTCAGTATTTGGTATTTTCAGGAAATTCTGGGATTAATTATCCCACATGGATACCAAGAGATGACTGAATAGAGGTGCACCTCATTTAATAGCTCTTCCCTTTACTGAACTTTACAGATATCATGGTTTTGTTGGTTTGTTTTTACACATTGAAGGTTTGTGGCAACCCTGTTTTGAGTAGTCTACTGGTGCCATTTTTCAACAAAATTTGTGTCTGTATCACATTTTGGTATGGGGAGGGAGGTGGGAGGGGGGTTCATGTTTGGGAACGCATGTAAGAATTAAAGATTTTAAAATTTAAAAAAAAATAAATAAAGTAAGACCCTAACTATAGTAAAAAAAAAAAAAAAACTTTTCACTATTATTATATATGCTTGGTAATCTCTGATGAGTGATTTTTGATGTTACCATTACAAAAAGATTATGACTCATGAAGGCTCACATGATGGTTAAAAATTTTTAGCAATAAAATTGCTTTTAAATTAAGTAATATACATTGATTTTTTCAGACATAATGCTATTGCACACTCAATAGACCTGAGCATATAAACATAATTTTTATATCCACTGGGAAACTGAAAAAGAATTCATGTGGCTTATTTTATTGTGATATCTGTTTTATTGTGGTGGTCTAGAATTGAGCCTACAGTATCTCTAAGCTATTCCTCTATATATAGAACCATACTCAAAAAGGCTGAATGCTGGACAGTTCCTTTAGTCTGGTTGTGATTCAGGTTGGTGATTGAAATATGTTGGGAAAGGATAGGCGTATCAGGAGAAGAAAAGCTTTAACAACATATTGACCAACATATGAAATTAATATAGTGTTTTAGTAACCACAGAGAGATTCTTAATATTGTTTATGCCTTATTAAAAATGCTTTTTTAATTCCGAATGCACAAAACAATTACTGGAGGCTTGTCAACACTAAGCTGAATTTTAAAATTATTTTTGCAAAGCAAATTTTAAATTTGTGGATTATTGAAAATTATCATTATAAACAGAAAAATGCACAGCTTTGTAATGAAGATCATACACACACACACACATTTTCCCCTCAGAAAATTCAAGAAATGATGGAATAAGAAAAGCTTCTTTCATGAAATACACATTATTTTGGCATCAATGCTTCAGTAATTCCTGATGTTTCTCCTGACAATAACTCAGATTGTTGCAATGAAGACTGTATGTTTGATTATTTGGATACCTGTCATGCATAACTGGAGGGCGGCTGTAAAAAACAGGATTAATCAAAGTAGGATTATAATTTTCTGCAACACCTGTTTCGACCAGCTGCCTCTGATTGTAGATTCTATTCCTCTAGTCCTCCCAAATTACACAATAAAGCAATTTAGAAATCAGTGGAGAGTCCAGTGTCCCTGTGCCAGAATGGAAGTCAAACATTAGAGCAGAAGAACCTCTGAGCTACCTGATTTAATTTGTTTAGACTATTCCAGAAAGAGAAGAGAAAGCAGATGAGATAATATAGTGGAATATATCCTTAAAAAGCTTTTGTTTAAAACTTTTTATACCATTTGCTTTTTTTGTTTGTTTCTCATTAAATTCAGTTTAAGTAACTTTGATCACTTGTGAAGTATGAGGATATAAAAGTGAAATATATGACACAGTTTCCATACTGAAGAAGCTTACGGTAGTAATGCTAGGGGTACAGTAGTTTAATAGATGTATCAAATGTTCAAGTTCACATGTACCTAGAAACATCAGAACAAAACAATGAGTGATGAAAATAAGTAAGAGTTCTTAGGTAAAGAGCACATTGTTTGTGTTTGATGGGTCCCCTGCAAAGGATGCCGTGTCCTAAGGAGCAACTGTTTGGTTCTTGATGTATGGCATAAACAAGAGTTCATTGTCACAAAGAATTTAAAGTATATCAAATTATAATTTCTGAAATATATATATGATCTATGATAAATAATTCATATTTTATATATGTGTATGTAAAGAGAGAGATACATGTATATACGAGGCAGAAGAAATGTTCATATGTTTTAATTTTAAAACTTTTTATACTCATTTCAGAAGCTTTTAAATGTCATAATGTTAAAATGTCAAACCTCAATTTATCTTGTTTACTAGTCTGAGTTTCATATCTTAATTTAATTTGGAAGTAAACAAATATTCTCAGGTGCCTAAACCTACTTTTCTTTTGTTTTGAAGTGAATTACATTCATATTCTTCCCTATACTTTGAAATATAGACTAATATAATTAAGACTCTTAATGTGATAAAAATGCTAATTATCCAGTTAACAAAAACAATGATTGGCAAAGAAATAAATATATTCAGCCACTGAGGTAAGAAGGTTTACTTTATCTTATTAGATTAGTATGCAGCATGGCTTCTACTATAAAACTTTCTTTTTTTTTAGCTTCAAAGGATGAAAATGAAGAACTTTCCTAAGTATAAACACATTGAATATTCTTTTTTAAAAAAATATGTGTATTTATTTTAACTGGAGGTTAATTACTTTATAATATTGTACTGGTTTTGTCATACATCAATATGAATCTGCCACAGGTATACACGTGTTCTAGTCACAAGTACTGTGCACTGTGAATTTAGTTGTGGAATTGAAATCATAGGGTTTCCATTGAAAACACAATTTAGAATAAAATTCAGAAAACTCAATTTTCAGCTCTTTTAAAAATTAAATGAATGATATGATTTTAGTTATATACATTTTTTAGTTTGCATTTAATGTGAATAATTTGGACTCCATATAAACTGGGCTTCCCTGGTGGCTCAGATGGTAAAGCATCTGCCTGCAATGCAGGAGACCTGGGTTCAATCCCTGGGTCAGGAAGATCCCCTGGAGAAGAAAACGGCAACCCACTCCAGCTTTCTTGCCTGGAAAATTTCATGGTCGGAGGAGCTTGGTAGGTTACAGTCCATGGGGTCGCAAAGAGTCGGACACGACTAAGCGACTTCAGTTTCACTTTTCACTTCCCTATAAACTAATATATAAAAACTTATATAAATTATTTAAAAATATCAGTAGGAGTAAGAATATAACTGAGACTAACTTTCCTCAAGTGGGAGTCAGTAACATAATATGTTTGCACCTGTTTAGGCACTGTATATACAGTCTGACAGAAAGACAGATTCACCCAGTCTTGCCTCTTTGCGACCCCCAGACGGTAGCCTGCCAGACTCTTCTGTCCATGGGACTCTACAGGCAAGAATACTGGATTAGGTTGCCATTCCCTTTGCCAGGAGATCTTCCCCATCCTGGGACTGAATCTGGGTCTCCCACATTGTAGGCAGATTCTTTACCGTCTGAGCCACCAGGGAAGCCCAATTTATACTCTAGCTGTTAATCATATAATTGTTGCAGGGAAAATCCTTTATAATGAAACTGCACCCAAAGTTGTAAAACCTCTATTCTTGGCTTTTACCTTGATATTCATTCAGGTGAATGCCTTTCATGTGCAATGCACTTAGGGCAACTTGCTGCTGCATATGTGTGTGTGTATTAACTTCGGTTTCTACACGTTTAAAAAAAAAAAAAAGAAGGATTGGGTTTGAATTACTTTGAGGTTCCGTGTATTGTATAATGGTGAACTCAATAAATTGTAAATTTTGAAATCTTGTTGACAAATTGAATCACAATAATGTACTATCTAGATATACCTGGCAAAAATGCTTATCCTCTATTCAGGGATCCATGAAAAAAGATTATGTTAAATGAGTTTCCAGGGAGATATATAAAGGAAATGTAGAATATCATGTGTGTTTGTGTGTACACATATGAAGATATAGTTTGAAACACATCATTTCACTGATATATATTTCTTCTACCTATATATTTATCATATATTGCCTGTACCCATAGTGTTTGGTCTGCTAAATACAAATGAAAAAGCACCTCAGATTGGCTCAATATGTAGACTTCAAAATAGGAGGAACTCAACTGTGATGGACCCATCTATTAGCGCTTTCCTATATTCTAAGAAAGAGAGTTATTCCAAAATTTTGCTGCTTTTATGTTTCTTACCAAAATACATTCTCACTTCTTCACACTCTCAGCAAATCACATTTTTTTCCAATTTCAGTGAAAATTAAGATCTGTAAGGCAAGCTTCCTAATTTGAGAAAGTGATTAGGATTTTCAATGTTCTGTTCATGTAATAACATTTCTGTAACTTCCATGTTTTCAAATTATTCAAATTAATCTAGTCTAGCATCCCTTGTTAAAAAAGTACCCCAATAATGGAAAAGATCAATCTTCACTTCTTGAAAATGTTAAGATCCTGGTCATACTCTTTCCAATGCTTTCTATTTTGCTGTCTACTTATATGTTTTAAATTTATGATGGTAAAATATACATAACAAAATTTGTCATTTTAACTATTTTAAATGTAGAGCTTAGCAGCATAAATTAATTCATGTTGTTGTTCAATCATCACCACCATCCAGAACTATTTCATCTTCCCAGACTGAAATTTTGTACCCAATAATTCACCATTCTCTTCTCTCATTCTCTGTGTATCACCATTCTACTTTCTGTTTCTTTGAATTTGATTACTCTAGGTACCTCTTTATGTGGAATCATGCAATATTTGTACTTTTGTATTTGGATAAATTTCACTTGGCACAATGTTTTCCATGTTCATCCATGTTGTAGCATGTGTTAAAAGTTCTTTACTTTTTAAGGCTGAGTAAAATTCCAGTGTAAGTATATACCACATTTTGTTTATTCACCCATCAATGGATACTTGGGTTGATTTTACATTTTGGCTATTGTGAATAATGCTGCTATGAATATAGGCATACAAGTATTTGCTCAAGTCCCTGTTTTCATTTCGGGGGAAATACACCTTGAAGTGGAATTGCTGGATTATATTAATATAGAAATTCTATCTAATTTTTTGAGGAAAAGTGAAAGTGAAGTCTCTTAGTTGTGTCCGACTCTTTGCGACCCCATGGACTGCAACCTATCAGGCTACTCTGACCATGGGATTTCCCAGGCAAGAGTACTGGAGTGGGTTGCCATTTCCTTCTCCAGGGGATCTTCCTGATGCAGGGATCGAACCTAGGTCTCCTGCATTGCAGGCAGACACTTTACCATCTGAGCCACCAGGGAAGCCCAATACAGCGGAGAGAATTTGTTACACAAACCTACCTTGCAAGAAATACTAAAGAAAGTCCCTATTCCTCACATGCTCTCACTCCAGATATCCACACTACTTTCATTATTTTTTCAAATGTCACATTCATTGTGAGGCCTTGCCTGGAGAACCCAGTTAAAATTACAATACCCAATCTCTGACATTTCCTGTGCCCCTTTCTTACAGCATTTAATCATGTGTCCTGTCACCGTCTTGCATACTGTATGTCTGAAGACTGTGTTCCCAATCAGAATATGCACACCATGCTGATAAGCACTTAGTCTTTTGTTTCTTTTTCACTTCTCTACTACATTCTCTTTCTTCCCAGAAAGGAGAGCTACAAAAGAATTTTTTTTTGTAAATTTGTATATTTTGTCTATTCATGGGTAGGAGTCATGGGCAGAAGCAGATGTCATACTCAAAAAGATTAAACTGAAGATGATTTGACAGGATAAACTATAGTTGATGGGGGCTTCCCAGGTGATGCTAGTGGTAAAGAATCTGCCTGCCAATGAGGGAGACGTAAGAGGCTGAAGGTCTGTCCCTGAGTAGGGGAGATCCCCTGGAGGATGGTATGGCAACCCAATCCAGTATTCTTGCCTGGAAAATCATGTGGGCAGAGGAGCCTAGCAGGCTACAGTGCATAGGGTCACAAAGAGTTGGACATGACTGAAGTGACTTAGCACATTGTTGGTGAATCACATTTAAGAGAAGAAAGGGATGATGATCCAGAGATTAGTAACATTAGGAAGCAGTTACCTCCCTTAGGGCTAAAGGACAAGGGAGAGAAGGATGTTACTGAACCAGTGTGGGAATTTTAGGTATGGAGGATCTGCCCACAAGATCTTTAGATACTTCATTAGGGGCAGAGCAGGAGAGTGTGGGTAAGCATGCCAATAGCTTCCTTCTCTCTCTCATCCATCTCCAACTGGTGACTTTCACTGGAAGAGCCTAATTAGAAACTTAATATGGGTGAAACACTCCTCCTGGTCATGGAGAAGGCAAAGAAAGGTACATAATGAATTTGGGGGAACAAACCAAATATAATCAAATTATCACTTTATCTTTCTAGGAGATAAATATGGTCTCATTGGCCAAGTATGGCATTAAAAAACTGGCATCTTAAACTTTTGATTTAAAACTATATTGTAATAAATATATCAGATTTTAAGAATGAATGTATCAGAAGTTATACATCTGAATGAATATTAATGGCTTCAAAGAAACTGTCTTCCAAGACTATACACTTACTCTTTCATCTTTTCCCACAATTTTTGAAAATTTCCTATCTTATACAATATTTTTCAATATAGTTTTATTGATTGATTGATTTTTGGTTCTGCTGGATCCTCACTGATGTGTAGGCTTTTCTCTAGTTGTAGTGAGTGGAGTCTCTCTCCTCTCTGGTTCTGGTGTGTGGGCTTCTCATAGCTGTGGCTTCTATTGTTGCCGAGCACAGGTTCTAGAGCTCTCTGGTTTCCATATTTGTAGCTCCTGGGCCCTAGAGCACAGACTCAATACCTGTGGTACACAGGCTTAGTTGCTCCATGACATGTAGGATCTTGTCCAACCTGACAGGTGGATTCTTTACTAGTGAGCTACCAGGGAAGCCCTCTTATACAGTAACTTTTAAAAATCAGTTTATTTCATTGAATGTTTTAAAAAGAATACATTTGAATCAGTTCTAATGAGGTGGATGAAACTGGAGCCTATTATACAGAGTGAAGTAAGCCAGAAAGAAAAACACCAATACAGTATACTAACACATATATATGGAACTTAGAAAGATGGTAATGTTGACCCTGTATGCGAGACAGCAAAAGAGACACAGATGTAAAGAACAGACTTTTGGATTCTGGGATAGGGAGAGGGTGGGACGATTTGGGAGAATGGCATTGAAAGATGTATACTATCATGTAAGAAATGAATCGTTAGTCTAGGTTCAATACAGGATACAGGATGCTTGGGGCTGGTGAACTGTAATGACCCAGAGAGATGATATGGGGAGGGTGATGGGAGGGGGGTTCAGGGTTGGGAACTCATGTACGCCTGTGGTGGATTCATGTCAATGTATGGCAAAACCAACACAGTATTGTAAAGTAAAAAAATAAAATTAAAAAAAAATACAAGCATTGACTTGAAGGATGCTACATAGCCCTACAAAGTCATAACAAAGCCAGTTGATAAAATGGGTGCTCAATCTATGAAATTTTATATGGAAAAAATCAGGGAAACTGTAAGAATACTGATTCTTCAAGCCTCATGTAAAAGAGGTCATTGTGTTTATAATTAAAGTACTCTATATTATATAGTCATACTACATGAGACAGTATTGTATTCAGAAAAAAATAACTAAAATTATAATTTAATGTATATTGACATGGCAGAGAACTCTAAAGATATAAAGTGTATTTATAGTAATGTAAATTTCCAGTTTCCATATTCATGAAATTTTGACCAGTATCCTGATTTGAAGTGTCTCTTGGTGGTAACAAGCAGAAGCACCTTATTAACCTTTTGGAATTCATTAATGACATAACATAATTAAGCTGTTTTGATAATTAATTAAATATGTGTTCTCTTGGTAGTTTGAGTAAGAACCCTTATAAAAGGAGAAATATTATATCTCTATTATAAAAATACATTATTTTCTCTGTACTACTCTTAATAAGGTAAAAAGTAATGTTTATCATATGATAAAAAATTAAAAAGACAATGGGTTTGTGGTTGAATACCATTTCTGCCTCTTTCAAGCTATATGATTTTGGTTTTGTGACTTAATCTGCTCTAAAATTCATTCTACTTATCTGTAAAATGAGAATAATGAGATTTTATGCCTTAGAGTAGTGTGGGGATTAAAGAATATACTAAATGTAAAACTCTCAGAGTATTGCCTGATTTTCATTTTGTCTTCATTTTGTGAAATGAAGGGCAGAATGGCAAATATATCTGACTCCAGAGATTTTGGATTATACAGTGCAATCATAGAAATGCTTGGTGTGCTGCAGTCCACGGGGTGGCAAAGAGTCAGACGTGACTTAGACTGAAAAAAATCAATATAGCATTTTAAAAATAGCCATGGGGGAAAAGATACCCACTGGATTTCTAATTTAAATTGTGTTCTCTTCTTAATTGACATTTGATAAGTTAACTGTGTGGATCACAAAAAACTGTGGAAAATTCTTAAAGAGATGGTAATACCATACTACCTTACCTGCCTCCTGAGATATCTGTATGCACGTCAACAAGCAACAGTTAGAAACAGACATGGTGCAACGAACCGGTTCCAAACTGGGAAAGGAGTACATCAAGGCTGTATATTGTCACCCTGCTTATTTAACTTATATGCAGAGTACATCATGTGAAATGCTGGGCTGGATGAAGCACAAACTGGAATCAAGATTGCCAGGAGAAATATCAATAACCTCAGATATGAGCAACTGAACTGAACTGAACTGACTGAAAACATCCCAGGATTCTGTGAAATGGTAAGATGATTTCTAAAAATTTTTTTACTGCTAACATGGGAAAATGGGTTTTAGCTGTCAAAATATTCTAGAACTGTTACTGATTTAAGTAACTTGTAACAAGTGACTTATACCTGTCTAAGCCCTGGGTTCTTCATTTGTGAAATGTGATCAGTAATATCTTCTATCACATAGGTTTGAGGATTCAGATGGATAATATATGTGGAACATTTAAAATGGTTCATGAAACTTAACTCTTTTAAAATACCCATCATGATAACAATGTCAATCCTCTGGCAAAGGGAATGGCAACCCACTCCAGTGAATAGTGGAGAATCCGATGGACAGAGGAACCTGGTGGGCTGTAGTCCATAGGATCAAAAAGAGTTGGACGTGACTGAGCAACTAACACACACATGATAATGACAATATATTGATTCCATTAGCCATGACTTTTGCCTTCATTGTTTCTGTCCTCAAAAGAAGATAAATAAACGCAGAAATGTCCATTCTTTCAGATAACCCAAGTGTAAATGAAGTTAGAGAGTTATCTTCGGAATAGATAGGACAATTATAAAGAGTAGTATTGAAAGTGAAAAGTGAAAGTGCAGTCACTCAGTCGTGTCCGACTCTGTGACCCCATGGCCCGTAGCCTGTGAGGCTCCCCCATCCATGGAATTTTCCAGGTAAGAGTACTGGAGTAGGTTGCCATTTTCTTCTCCAGGGGATCTTCCCGACCCAGGGATCGAACACAGGTCTCCCACATTGCAAGCGGATGCTTTTACTGTCTGAGCCACCAAGGAAACTGGGAGTAGTATTTCAGTTCAGTTCATTTCAGTTCAATCAGTCACTCAGTTGTGTCCAACTCTTTGCGACTCCATGAATTGCAGCACATCAGGCCTCCCTGTCCATCACCAACTCCCGGAGTTCACCAAAACTCATGTCCATTGAATCGATGATGCCATCCATCCATCTCATCCTCTGTCATCCCCTTCTCCTCCTGTCCCCAATTCCTCCCAGCATCAGAGTCTTTTCTAATGAGTCAATTCTTTGCATGAGGTGGCCAAAGTACTGGAGTTTCAGCTTTAGCATCAGTCCTTCCAAAAAACACCCAGGATTGATCTCCTTCAGAATGGACTGGTTGGATCTCCTTGCAGTCCAAGGGACACGCAAGAGTCTTCTCCAACACCACAGTTCAAAAGCATCAATTCTTCAGCTCTCAGCTTTCTTCAGAGTCCAACTCTCACATCCATACATTACCACTGGAAAAACCATAGCCTTGACTAGACAGACCTTTGTTGGCAAAGTAATGTCTCTACTTTTCAATATGCTATCTAGGTTGGTCATAACTTTCCTTCCAAGGAGTAAGCGTCTTTTAATTTCATGGCTGCAGTCACCATCTGCAGTGATTTTTGGAGACCAAAAAAATAAAGTCTGACACTGTTTCCACTGTTTCCCCATCTATCTGCCATGAAGTGATGGGACCAGATGCCATGATCTTCGTTTTCTGAATGTTGAGCTTTAAGTCAACTTTTTCTCTCTCCTCTTTCACTTTCATCAACAGGCTTTTTAGTTCCTCTTCATTTTCTGCCATATGTGTGGTGTCCTCTGCATATCTGAGGTTATTGATATTTCTCCCTGAAATCTTGATTCCAGCTTCTGCTTCTTCCAGCCCAGTGTTTCTCATGATGTACTCTGCATAGATGTTAAATAAGCAGGGTGACCATATATAGCCTTGACGTACTCCTTTTCCTATTTGGAACCAGTCTGTTGTTCCATGTCCAGTTCTAACTGTTGCTTCCTGACCTTCATATAGGTTTCTCAAGAGGCAGGTCAGGTGGTCTGGTATTCCCATCTCTTTCAGAATTTTCCACAGTTTATTGTGATCCACACAGTCAAAGGCTTTGGCATAGTCAATAAAGCTGAAATAGATGTTTTTCTGGAACTCTCTTGCTTTTTCCATGGCCCTCAAATCCTGGTTTCTTTGGATGGTAATGGTAATGTTGATCAAATGTATTTAACTTAATAGCTGCTTTTAATTTATTGTTTCTAATGACTGTATTTTTATTTTATTTTAAATTTTAATTTTTACTTTATTTTACTTTACAATACTGTATTGATTTTGCCATACATCAACATGAATCCGCCACAGGTGTACATGAGCTCCCAAACATGAACCCCCCCTCCCACCTCCCACCCTACATCCTCCCTCTGGACCATCCGCATGCACCAGACCCAGGCATCCTGCACCCTGCATTGAACATAGACTGGCGACTCGCCCCCTACATGATAGTATACATGCTTCAATGCCATTCTCCCAAATCGTCCCACCCTCTCCCTATCCCAGAATCCAAAAGTCTGTTCTTTACATCTGTGTCTCTTTTGCTGTCTTGCATACAGGGTCATCATTACCATCTTTCTAAATTCCATATATATTTGTTAGTATACTGTATTGGTATTTTTCTTTCTGGCTTACTTCACTCTGTATAATCAGCTCCAGTTTCATCCATCTCATTAGAACTGATTCAAATGTATTCTTTTTAATGGCTGAGTAATACTCCATTGTGTATATGTACCACAGCTTTCTTATCCATTCATCTGCTGATGGACATCTAGGTTGTCTCCATGTCCTGGCTATTATAAACAGTGCTGCGATGAACATTGGGGTACATGTGTCTCTTTCAATTCTGGTTTCTTCGGTGTGTATGCCCAGAAGTGGGATTGCTGTGTCATAAGGCAGTTCTATTTCCAGTTTTTTAAGGAATCTCCACACTGTTCTCCATAGTGGCTGTACTAGTTTGCATTCCCACCAACAGTGTAAGAGGGTTCCCTTTTCTCCACACCCTCTCCAGCATTTATTGCTCACAGACTTTTGGATCGCAGCCATTCTGACTGATGTGAAGTGGTACCTCATTGTGGTCTTGATTTGCATTTCTCTAACAATGAGTGATGTTGAGCATCTTTTCATGTGTTTGTTAGCCATCCTTATGTCTTCTTTGGAGAAATGTCTGCTTAGTTCTTTGGCCCATTTTTTGATTGGGTCATTTATTTTTCTGGAATTGAGCTGCATAAGTTACTTGTATATTTTTGAGATTAGTTGTTTTTCAGTTGCTTCATTTGCTATTATGGAACTGGAGGAATCAACTTGCCTGACTTCAGGCTCTACTACAAAGCCACAGTCATCAAGACAGTATGGTACTGGCACAAAGACAGAAATATAGATCAATGGAACAAAATAGAAAGGCCAGAGATAAATCCACACGCATATGGACACCTTATCTTTGACAAAGGAGGCAAGAATATACAATGGACAATCTCTTTAACAAGTGGTGCTGGGAAAACTGGTCAACCACTTGTAAAAGAATGAAACTAGATCACTTTCTAACACCACACACAAAAATAAACTCAAAATGGATTAAAGATCTAAATGTAAGACCAGAAACTATAAAACTCCTAGAAGAGAACATAGGCAAAACACTCTCTGACATAAATCACAGCAGGATCCTCTATGATCCACCTCCCAGAATACTGGAAATAAAAGCAAAAATAAACAAATGGGATCTAATTAAAATTAAAAGCTTCTGCACAACAAAGGAAAATATAAGCAAGGTGAAAAGACAGCCTTCTGAATGGGAGAGAACAATAGCAAATGACTGTAGTTTTAGAATTACATACTTTCATCAAATTCATTTAAAAAAGACATGAGGAAAGAGTAGTAATAGCAACCTTTCTTTATGAAGCTGCATAGTTAGGGAGACACCTGCATTACCTCACTCTGACACTAAGATTAGTAACTCAGATGACTCTGTTGAACATATGCTATAGTGTTCAAGTTTTTGTTCATTGACAATAATTAACCAAAATAATGCAGAAAATTTACTTATTCCCATGAAATGCATAACAATTTCACTCTAAATTTTCTAGAAATTATGTCATGTCTTTTTATTCTAATGACATTTTTATCACTCTATAGCTACATAATAACCACACAGCTTTAAGACATGTATGTCACTTTCATTCATCATTCACAGCACGCCTGAAAAATACAAATAGCAATAAATTAGTTAAGAGATTTATCATGGTTCTAGAGACACGCTGAATATATTCTGACATACATACATACGTCATTGTTGTTGCTCAGTCACTGAGTTATGTCTGACTCTCTTGTGATCCCATGGACTGCAGTATGAATTCTTCCCTGTCTTTCACTCTCTCCTGGAGTTTGCTTTGACTATACAGACTTTTGTTGGCCAAGCGATGTCTCTGCTTTTTAATATGCTGTCTAGGTTTGTCATAACTTTTCTTCCAAGGAGCAACCACCTTTTAATTTCACGGCTGGAGTCACTATCTACAGTGATTCTAGAGCCCAAGAAAATAAAACCTGTCCCTGTTTCCACTTTTTCCCCTTCTGTTTGTCATGAAGTGCTACACTGAATATCATGATCCTAGTTTTGTGAATGTTGAGTTTTAAAGCAGCTTTTTTACTCTCCTCTTTCACCTTCATCAAGAGGCTTTTGAGTTCCTCTTCACTTTCTGCCATAAGCGTATTGTCATCTGCATCTCTGAGGTTACTGATATTTCCCCCGGCGATCTTGACTCCAGCTTGTGCTTCATCCAGCCTGGCATTTCACGTGATGTACTACTCTGCATACTTGGACTTCCCTGGTGGCTCACAGGGTAAAGAATCTACCTGCAATGGGGGAGACCTGGGTTTGATCCTTAAGTTAGGAAGGTCACCAGGAGGTGAGCATGGCAATCCACTCTAGTATTCTTGCCTGGAGAATCCCCATGGGTAGAGGAGCCTGGTGGGCTACAGTCCATGGGGTCACGAAGGGTTGGACACAACTGAGCAACTAAGCACATCACATCATCACAATGCATATAAGTTCAATAAGCAGACTGACAATATATAGCCTTGATGTACTCATATCCCAATTTGGAAACAGTCAGTTATTGCATGTCCAGTTCTAACTGTTGCTTTTTGGCCTGCATACGGGTGTCTCAACAGGCAGGTAAGGTGGTCTGGTATTCCCATCTCCTTAAGAGTTTTCCACAGTTTGTTGTGATCCACAAAGTCAGAGTCTTTTCGGGCAGTCAATGAAACACAAGTAGATTTTTTTTTTAAAGTCCCTTTCTTTTTCCTTGATCCAAAGGATGTTGTCAATTTGATCCCTGGTTCTTCAGTCTTTTCTAAATCCAGTTTGTACATCTGGAAATTCTAGTTTCACATATTGCTGAAGCATAGCTGGAAGGATTTTGATTATTACGTTGCTAGCATGTGAAATGAGTGTAATTGTGCAGTAGCTCGAACATTCTTTGGCATTGCCTTCCTTTGGGATTGGAATGAAAATTGACCTATTGCAGTCCTATGACAAATGCTGAGTTTTCCAAATTTGCTGGCATATTGAGTGCAACACTTTAACAGCATCATCTTTTAGGATTTGAAATAGCTTAGCTGGAATTCCATCACCTCCATTAGCTTTGTTTGTAGTAATGCTTCCTAAAGCACACTTGACTTCACACTCCAGGATGTCTGGCTCTAGGTGAGTGATCACACCATCATGGTTTTGCTTTTGTTAAGTCCATACAGTTTCTGTCCTTTATTATGCTCATCTTTGCATGAAATGTTCTCTTGGTATCGCCAGTTTTCTTGAAGAGATCTCTAGTCTTCCCATTCTATTGTTTCCCTCTATTTCTGTTCATTTAAGAAGGGCTTCTTATCGGTCTTTTCTGTTTTCTGTAACTCTGCATTCAGTTGGGTATATCTTTCCCTTTCTCTCTTGCTATTTCGCTTCTCCTCTTTCCTCAGCTATTTGTAAAGCCTCCTCAGACAACCACTTTGCCTTCTTGCACTCCTCTTTGTTTGGGTTGGTTCTGGTCATCACCTACTGTTGCTGTTCAGTGGCTCAGTCATGTCCGACTCTTTGCAACCCCATGCACTATAGTATGCCAGGCTTCCCTGTCCTTCACAATCTACCAGAGTCTGCCCAAACTCATGTCCATTGAGTCAATGATGCCATCCAACCATCTCATCCTCTGTCATCTCCTTCTCCTGCCTTCAATCATTCCCAGCATAAGGGTCTTTTCTAATGAGTCAGCTCTTCACATCAGGTAGCCAAAATATTGGCGTTTCAGCTTCAGCATCAGTCCTTCCAATGAATATTCAGGACTGAATTCCTTTAGGATGGACTGGTTGGATCTCCTTGCTGTCCAGGGGACTCTCAAGAGTCTTCTCCAGTAATAAAGTTCAAAGACATCAATTATTTGGTGTTCAGCCTTTTTTATTGCCCAGCTCTCACATCTGTATGTGACTACTGGAAAAATCATACCTTTGACAAGACCAACCTTTGTAGGCCAAGTAATGTCTCTGCTTGCCATCTATGTTGGTCATAGCTTTTCTTCCAAGGAGCAAGTGTTTTTAAATTTCATGGCTGCCATCACCAACCACAGTGATTTTGGAGCCCAAGAAGTAAAGTCTGTCACTGATTCCATTGCTCCCCATCTATTTGCCATGAACTGATGGGACCAGATGCCATGATCTTAGTTTCTTGAATGTTGAGTTTTAAGCCAGCTTTTTCACTCACCTCTTTCATCTTCATCAAGAGGCTCTTTAGTTCCCCTTCGCTTTCCACCATAAGGGTGATGTCATCTCCTGTACAGTGTTATGAACCTCCATCCATAGTTCTTCAGGCAACACACATATATGTATTGCTTTCCTCCCCTCATATCTACTATTATTATATCCAACAAAATTTGTTCATCTTACAAAGGAGAATTTTATGAGATATGTACCATTCTTTCTAAAAACAAAAATAATAAAATTTTAGAAGTTTGAGTCCAAGGAACTGTAAGCTTTCATTTGGTTATATATTAGATGAGCCTCACCTTTATTATAATTCCTATTTATTTTGTGCATCCTTCAGTGTAACTTCTGGGAATCAGGCTTTTTTTGTTTTCTGTGCTCACTTTTCAAATTAATATAAGGTTAATAAAGATGTTCACAAAATCCCAATTCTAATTATTTAGTTATCAGTACCACTGATTTCCTTAGAGGCTACCAAGCTATTTTCCTTTTTCATTAAATATCATTATAGTTTTTTTAAACTGTAAATTGTAGTTTGAACAATTTCTAGCACTTCATTTATTCTTTCAGAAGATTTGGAACTTACATGTAAAGTTTAATGATCTTATTTTAAATTAGCCTGAATATGTTCATTAGAGGCATACCACATGAACCTAAGAAATTTAACTAATTATAATATTAACTAATTATAGGGTATAAAAATTAAAATAATTTTCTCTCCATGTAAAATTTTCAATTTGAATACCAAGTGTACAATGCATTTTATGTCAAAATATTAAACATCTTCAAAAATGTTATTCATATGTTATGCTTCTAACTAAAATGTTCAAACTAGTTTAAAGTAAGATCATTAAACTTTACATGTAACTTCCAAATGACTAAGTGACTAAACACAGCATAGCACCTCTAAGAAGGATATATTTAGTACATACTTACTGATTATTTACCAATATTGATTAAATTGTATAATCCAAACTAAAACATTCGTGGTAAAGTCTTCTAATATATCTCTGTAATTATTCATATACATATACATTTGTCTGCCTGATTATCTCATCCCATTACCATGTTGATACCTGGTAAATTTCTTTCTTTGACATCTACTTAGGTATAAATTAAGCAACTTCAGCTTTCTTTGATGAAGGTTTGCATACTTTTGCCAACAAATAGGGTGTCTCTTAGTCATCTCATTAACACCGGGTAGAAGACCATTAACAAAAACGCATAAATTTCACTTCGGGGCTCCTCAGATTTCACAGCTATCATGCTAGTCCCTATTCTACTTTTAAGGAGTTCCTAAATATGAGTTGCTATTGTCTGGACTATTTTTATGGCTTCCACATTCTTCTCCCATGCTCTGACAGCGGTGAAATAGTTTTCAGTTCTTATCACTCTTCAGAGGGTTTTATCACCCTTTAGAATCCTATTCATATGTCTGCCTCACCAGCTCATTTATCTAATGGGCTAAAATTTTATAATTTGTAGATTATAGAAGATGTTCCTGTTATCAGTAAAAGAATAATTGTTTTGTGTATGGATTTTTACATCCATACTGGAAGCAAAGACACAAAAACATTCTTTCAAAATAAAATTGTACTATTATGTAGTAAATTTGAATCAAGCATGTTTGCTCAGTAATTTCCATTTCTCATATATTAAGAGGTTGAAGATACTAACAGTAAAACTTGTTCCTAAGAATTCACTTGTCAGCACCTTCAATCTATTTGTTAATAATAGTAACAACATTTCTGAAGTGCTCATTATTTATGACACACTGTGCATGTTACATTAACTATGATATCTCATTTTATACCATTGAAAAAGTTCCTATTATTATCCTTGCTTGATATGTGAGACACTTAGAATTCTCAAACATCTTGCCTATTCAGTCATTAAGAGGCAGAGCTGGAATTTTAATCTGAAGATCTCCAGATTCTAAATACAAAATAGATACTGAGACGCATACAGAGGCAGAATTTGGAAAAGGAAGTTTTTGAATCAGGATTAAGTAGTGTGAAATAAAGATATATTTATATAATTTCTTGAGCACCATACTTCTCTAGCAGTGCAGTATCTGAGCATTTAACTTCATGTCCATTTTTCACAGAAGCCCTAAGCAGTGGCATAAAAATACAGTATGTATTCTCATGGATAAAGAAAAAGAGGTGTAAGAAAGCATACTCTTTATCTTATTTAATATTGTGGGTATTTGGCTTATAGTCCTTTGCTTTTGATTCATTAATAGAACTACTCAAGTTGTTTAACTACCAAACAAGGCCAAAGAAGGGTTTTTTTTTTTTTGTCTATTTTCATTTTTTTGTCTGCTACCTAAGATAAGATACATATTGATATTTTTTACTCATGATCCACTTCTCCTCTAAACCTGTAAAAACATGTACAATAAAGGCTTCTGGAAATAATAGTTCACCTTTCATATACAATGCATCATTCTGCTCCATTGCAGTTCATTTTAAAAATGCTTATTGCAACCCACTACATTTATTTATTTGAGATAGAATTGACCAGTAACATTGTATACATTAAAGGTTTACAGCATGTTGATTTAATGAATTTATATATGGCACACAGCATTAGCTAAGACCTCTATCCTCTTACATCATTAATTTTTTGTGTGATTAGAACAATTTAGACCGAGTCTCATTGCAACTTTGACATTTATAATATTGTTCAATATGATAACTATGTAGTGCATTAGATCTCCAGACTTGTTTATCTACTAGTTGCAAATTTGTAACCTTAATGAACAATTTCCCAATTCCCTCAGCCCAAGTCCCTACCAAACACTATTCTACTGATTTATTAACTCAACTTTTTGATTCCACATATAAGTGATATACAGTATTTGTCTTTCTCAGTCTTAATTATCTCATTTAGCATTATGCCCTCAAGGTCCATCCCTGTTGTCACAAGTGGCAAGATCCTCTTCTTTCTCATAACTGAATTAATATCCCATTGCATATACAAAGCATGTCTTCTTTATCCACTCATCCATTGATGCACCCTTAGTTTGTTTCTATATCTTGGCTATTGTGAATAATAGGACAATGAACATGGGATATATATATATATATCTTTTCAAGCTAGTGGTTTTGTTTTCTTGAAGTAAGTACCCAGAAGTGGACTGCTGGTAGTTCATATGGTAGTTCTGTTTAAAAGAATTCAAGGAACCTGTGTATTTTTCAATACTGACTGAAACAATTTACTTTCTCACCAACAGTATGCAGGAACTTCATTTTCTCTGCATCCTTGCCAGTAATTGTTATTTCTTGTCTTTTTGATAATAGCCATCCTAATATGTGAGAGGTGATATCTCACTGTGGCTTTGATTTTTATTTCTCTAATGATTGGTGATGTTTACCATCTTTTCATATACCTGCAGGCCATTCTTATGTCTTTTCTGGAAAAATGCCTGTTTAGTTCTTTGGCCCATTTTTTAAAACAGATTGTTTTTGTTTTTGTTATTGAGCTGTGTGGGATTTTGTTATCCATATTTGCAACAATTATCTCCCATTCCATTGGTTGCCTTTTCATTCTGTTGACTATTTCATATGCTGTGCAGAAGGTTTTCACTTTGGGATAGTATAGCTTGTTTATTTTCTATTTTTGTTTCTTCTGTTTCTCATGTTATATCCAAAAGAATCATTGCTAAGACCAGTGACAAAAATTTTGCCCCTATACTTTCTTCAGGGAGTTTTAGGGTGTCAAGTCTTAGGTGTAAAACTTTGAGTTGATTTTTGTGAGTGGTATAAGATGACAGATTCAATTTTATTTTTCTGCATGTGCCTGTCTAGTATTTCCAGCAATCTTTGTTGAAGAGACTATCCTATTCCCATTGATTGTTCTCGGCTCCCTCGTCAATTATTCAGTTCAGTTCAGTTGCTCAGTTGTGTCTGACTCTTTGTGACCCCATGAACCACAGCACACCAGGCCTTCCTGTCCATCACGAACTCCCGGAGTTTACCTCAACTCATGTCCATTGAGTCAGTGATGCCATCCAACCATCTCATCCTCTGTCATACACTTCTTCTCCTGCCCTCAATCTTTCCCAACATCAGGGTCTTTTCAAATGAGTCAGTTCTTTGCATCAGGTGGCCAAAGTACTGAAGTTTCAGCTTCAACATCAGTCCTTCCAATGAACACCCAGGACTGATCTCCTTTAGGATGGACTGGTTGGATCTCCTTGCAGTCCAAGGGACTCTCAAGAGTCTTCTCCAACACCACAGTTCAAAAGCATCAATTCTTTGGCGCTCAGCTTTCTTCACAGTCCAACTCTCACATCCATACATGACTACTGGAGAAACCATAGCCTTGACTATATGGACCTTTGTTGACAAAGTAATGTTTCAGATTTTTAATATGCTGTCCAAGTTGGTCACAACTTTTCTCCCAAGGAGTAAGTGTCTTTTAATTTCATGGCTACAATCACCATCTGCAGTGGTTTTGGAGCCCCCCAAAATAAAGTCAGCCACTGTTTCCACTGTTTGCCCATCAATTTGCCATGTCAGTTATTAGTGAACTGTAAATGTGGAGTTTTATTTTGGGGCTCTTTATTCTGTTCCATTTTATTTTAGTGTTATTTATGTCATATAACTACCCTTAAAATGGCTTATATATAATAATCAACTTTCTTTCCTCCCTCCCTTCCTTCCTCCATTCATCTTTTCCTTTCGGTACATGCTATATGTTGTTAATGTTATCCGGTTTACTAGCTTGGCTAATTTAGGTGATCTTACTAGAGAGAGAAGTGCTTTTCCTTACTAGAGAGAGATAGGTGATTTTTTGCCTTTTTTTTTTTTTTCCTATATTTGTATCCTCTCCAACATCTTCCTTCTCTCAATTTTTGTTCATATCGTTAAAAACAGGGAAAAAAAAAAACCACAACAACCTGCTTTCTCTTTGTAAAGTGACCATTCTTTTGTCAAAAACAGTGTATAACAAATATAGTTGCCAACCATGTTTTATTTTGTTCATATCACTGGAAAATATGCTCTATTTAAATTTTTTTAATCCCCAAAATATTGAATTTATATTTGTTGAGTTATTCTTAAAGATGAATGCCTCAGACTGTAGTTTGCTATAATTTTGTAAAATTTTGGTGAACCATACTTATGCATGACCTTCAATAATATGGTAATTTATTTAAATGTGCTTTACTAATTAAGAATATTTAAAATAGGAGTACACTTAAATTACTCTTACCAATTATCTATATAAGAAATTATTGAGATGATCATTAACATAATCAACAATCATTACTGAAATAAGATAATAAGCATCTTCAAAACACCAGCTGCCTAAGTTTTTTGAATGTTCTTCTTTGGGGATTTAAATTCATTCTCTAAGCATTTCCCTTTAGAATATTTATGGACCATAATATCTATACCATAACACAAACCAACTATCCTACTAATGTCACTATGTAAAATAATAAACATGTCAGGAAGGAGAATTTTCTTTGTCAAGTATGAGTTTTACCCTCCTGCTTGGACAACAGAAATTGAAAAAGTATCAGGGAGTCTAAATCCCATAACCTCCTTCAGGAAATCCTAGTAATTAAAGGCAGGTTATTGAGAGTTTTTTTCTTGCAGATCTTCAGGGACCCAAAGTTTATGACCTACATCATTAGCCACTTAGCTTTTTTCTATTCATCAGTGACTTGAGGTTCTTTTCTAAATATCTAATAGAGTTTCTCTCCCTCTCAATGCATTGTGTTCCATTATTCAGTGACTATCATTACTATTAACAGAACATGCAATCTTTCATATATTTCAAAGCAGTGATTATATTGCCAACTAACCTTACCTAGTCTGAGCTAACCAATGTATCATTTATTTTCCTATCTTATGGCTGTTACATAAGCCATTTACCCATTTTTTTAGAGCTTTAATGAACATTAATAACTCAATAGTATATGCATGAATAGGGCAGAAAACAGATATTATTGTAGATACTTGAAACAACACAACTCCAGTGACAGAAGGCAGTAATCCACAACTCCAGTGTTAGAAGCAATAATTGTTGCTTCCCCAATACTGGAAAGGAGCAGAAGTCATGGGCTATCACTGAAGAAAACAACCTAATACTGCAAACAAGAGCTCTAAAACATTCCAAAAATTGAAATTGTACAAGCATCTTTTCCAACCATGGTGCTCTGAGACTAGAAATCAACTAGAATAAAAACCCTACAGAAAACTTAAAAACCCATGGAGGCTAAGCAATATAATACTAAACAACCAATGGATTAATGAAGAAATCAAAATAAACCTGGAGATAAATGAAACTGAAAACACAACAATCCTAAATCTATGGAACTTGGCCAAAGAAGTTCTGAAAGGGAAGTTTATAGTGACAATAGTTTACCCCAAGAAACAAAGACATTCTCAAATAAACAGTCTATCCTTAGGAGTCTAAAAGAGCAAGAGAAGGAACAAGCAAAGCCTAAATTTAGTAGGAGGGAAGAAATAATAAAAATCAGAGCAGAAATAAATGAAACAGAGACTAAAAAAACAAAAGAAAAGGTTAATGAAACTAAGAGTTGATTCTTTGAGAACGTAAACAAAATTGAAATGCCTTTAGCTAAAATTGTCAAGAAAAAAGAGAGGATAAAAATTTGTAAAACCAGAAATGAAAAAGAAGTTACAACGGACACTACAGAAAAAACAAATTATTCTGACACTACTACAAAAACCTATCTGCCAATCAAAGGAACAACATAGAAGACATTTAAAAATTACTAGAAATGTGCAATCTCCCAAAACTGAACTGGAAGAAATAGAAAATATCAGCAGACCAAATACAGTAATAAAATTGAAGCAGTAATAAAAGAATTCCCAACAAACAAGTCCAGTACCAAATGGTTTCACAGGTGAATTCTACCAAACATTTAGATAATAGCTGACCTATTCTTCTCATATTCTTCCTAAAAAGGCTGAGGAAGAAAATTTCCAAACTTACTGTATGAGGCCGCCGTCTCCCTCATACAAAATTAGCAGACCAGAAAATTCATGAAGAAAATTACAGGGCAATATCACTGATGAAAATAGATTCAAAAATCTTAAGAAAATATTAGCAGACAGAATCCAACAGTACCTTAAAAGGATCATACATCAGGATCAAGTGGGACTTATTACAATGATATAAGAATTTTTCAAGATCTGAAAATCAATCAGTATAATATACCACATTAACAAATTGAAAAATAAAATCCATATGATCACGTTAATAGATGCAGAAGATGCAAAAATGGGCACACACAATAAAAGACAGAAATGGTATGGACCTACCAGAAGCAGAAAATATTAAGAAAAGGTGGCAAGAATACACAGAAGAACTGTACAAAAAAGATCTTCATGACCCAGATAACCACGATGGTGTGATCACTCACCTAGAGCCAGACATCCTGGAATGCAAAGTCAAGTGGGCCTCAGGAAGCATCATTACAAACAAAGCTAGTGGAAAGTATAGAAATCCAGTTGAACTATTTCAAATCCTAAAAGATGATGTTGTTAAAGTGCTGCACTCAATATATATGCCAGCAAATTTAGAACATGCAGCAGTGGTCATAGGACTGGAAAAGGTCAGTTTTCATTCCAGTCCCAAAGAAGGGCAATGCAAAAGAATGTTCAAACTACCACACAATTGCACTCATCTCACACGCTAGAAAGTAAGGCCGAAACTTCTTCAAGTCAGTTTCAACAGTACATGAACTGCGCACTTCTAGATGTTCAAGCTGGATTTAGAAAAGGCAGAGGGACCAGTGATCAAATTGCCAACATCTTATTTGGTCATAGAAAAAGCAAAAGAGTTCCAAAAAATATCTTATTCTGCCTTATTGATTAGGCCAAAGTCTTTGACTGTGTAGATCACAACAAACTGTGGAAAATTCTTCAGGAGATGAGAATACCAGACCACTTAACCTGCCTCCTGAGAAATCTGTATACAGGTCATGAAGCAATAGTTAGAACTGGATATGGAACAACAGACTGGTTCCAAATAGGGAAAGGAGTATGTCAAGGCTGTATATTGTCACCCTGCTATTTAACTTATATGCAGAGTACATCATGCAAAATGCCAGGCTGGATGAAGCACAGCTGAAATCAAGATTGCTGGGAGAAATATCAATAACCTCAGATATGCAGATGACACCACACTTATGGCAGAAAGCAAAGAACTAAAGAGCTTCTTATGAAAGTGAAAGAGGAGAGTGAAAAAGTTGGCTTCACACTCAATATTCAGAAAACTAAAATCATGGCATCTGGTCCCGTCACTTCATGGAAAATAGATGGGGAAACAGTGGAAATAGTGACAGACTTTATTTTGGGGGGCTCCAAAATCCCTGCAGATGGTGACTGCAGCCATGAAATTAAAAGACGCTTACTCCTTGGAATAAGAGTTATGACCAACATAGACAGCATAGTAAAAACCAGGGAGATTACTTTGCCAACAAAGGTCCATCTCATCAAAGCTATGGTTTTTCCAGTAGTCATGTATGGATGTGAGAGTTGGACTATAAAGAAAGCTGAGCACCGCACAATTGATGCTTTTGAACTGTGGTGTTAGAGAAGACTCTTGAGAGTCCCTTGGACTGCAAGGAGATCCAACCAGTCCATCTTAAAGGAAATCAGTCCTGAATATTCATTGGAAGGACTGATGTTGAAGTTGAAACTCCAATACTTTGGCTACCTGATGGGAAGAACTGACTCATTTGAAGAGACCCTGATGCTGGGAAAGATTGTAGGCAGAAGGAGAAGTGGACTACAGAGGATGAGATGGTTGGATGCATCACCGACTCAATGGAGATGAGTTTGAGTAAACTCCAGGAGTTAGTGATGGACAGGCATGCTGCAGTCCATGTGGTCCAAAGGGTCAGACATGACTGAGTGACTGAACTGAACTGAACTGAATAAGTTAACTTGAAAGAAAACTATGACAAACCTAGATAGCATATTAAAAGGCAGAGTCGTCACTTTGCCAATAAAGGTCTGTATATTCAAAGCTATGGTTTTTCCAGTAGTCATGTGTGAGTTGGACCATAAAGAAGCCTGAGGGCTGAAGAATTGATACTTTCAAACTGTGGTACTGGAGAAGACTCTTGAGAGTCCGTTGGACAGCAAGGAGCTCAAACCAGTCAATTCTACAGGAAATCAATCCTGAATATTCATTGGAAGAACTGATGCTGAAGCTGAAGCTCCAATACTTTGGCCATGTGATGTGAAGAGCCAACCCATTGGAAACTACCCTCATGCTGGGAAAGATTGAAGGGAAGAGGAGAAGGGAGCAACAAAGGATGAGATGGTTGAATGGCATCACTAACTTAATGGACATGAGTTTGAACAAACTCCGGGAGACACTGAAGGACAAAGAAGCCTGGCATCCTGCATCCATGGGGTTTCAAAGAACAGACACAACTTAGTGACTGCACAATGCAAATCAAAACCACAATGAGGTACCACTTCACACCAGTCAGAATGGCTGCGATCCAAAAATCTGCAAGCAATAAATGCTGGAGAGGGTGTGGAGAAAAGGGAACCCTCCTACACTGTTGGTGGGAATGCAAACTAGTACAGCCACTATGGAGAACAGTGTGGAGATTCCTTAAAAAATTGCAAATAGAACTACCTTATGACCCAGCAATCCCACTTCTGGGCATACACACGGAGGAAACCAGAATTGAAAGAGACACATGTACCCCAATGTTCATCGCAGCACTGTTTATAATAGCCAGGACATGGAAACAACCTAGATGTCCATCAGCAGATGAATGGATAAGAAAGCTGTGGTACATATACACAATGGAGTATTACTCAGCCGTTAAAAAGAATTCATTTGAATCAGTTCTGATGAGATGGATGAAACTGGAGCCAATTATACAGAGTGAAGTAAGCCAGAAAGAAAAACACCAATACAGTATACTAACACATATATATGGAATTTAGGAAGATGGCAATGACGACCCTGTATGCAAGACAGGAAAAAAGACACAGATGTGTATAACGGACTTTTGGACTCAGAGGGAGAGGGAGAGGGTGGGACGATTTGGGAGAATGGGAATTCTAACATGTATACTGTCATGTAAGAATTGAATCGCCAGTCCATGTCTGACGTAGGGTGCAGCTTGCTTGGGGCAGGTGCATGGGGATGACCCAGAGAGATGTTGTGGGGAGGGAGGTGGGAGGGGGTTCATGTTTGGGAACGCATGTAAGAATTTAAGATTTTAAAATTTAAAAATAAATAAATAAATAAATAAATAAATAAAAAAAATAAAAAAAAAAAAAAAAAGAAACTAAGAGTCCTTGAATTAAAACAGTTTGAATGTAGAAGAGGAAAAAGAGAAGAATTCTGGGAAATAACATAGACGTGGGTTGTAGATTACTTGGTTATATTCCACTGAATAAACCTGGACAAATCATACATCCTTTCCATGCTTAGTTATTTCAGTAGAAAATCAGAGTTGCATTAGACTGTTGGTTTTACAACTGGGTTCTCAGAGTTCTGAGAGATACGTGATTCTAGATTAGAGTAAGAACAACTGCCTTGTTATGTGTGTGGGTGGGGTGAAGTTGGTATGAGAGAGTAACTGAGATTTCCATTCCCACTTCAGCCAAGACAAGTTAACTTTTAGTCATTTAAAAAAAATATATATATACATTTATAATGTACTTATATATATTTATATATTTTATTACATATATATTAAAATATAGGGTGTTTTTTTAGGTGGTCTGTCCTTCCTGAAAATAATAGGCAGAAGTACAATGATGAAGATGCTAACTAGAGTTTTCACAAAGGAACAATTTTTATTACCTCTTGAAAGTCATTATTACAGCCCATTTCACTTCCACTCCAATAACTTAGCATAGCTTGCTGAGCCTAGCTTGCCGACACAGGACCACTTATATTTTTACAATTCTTTTTAATGTTTTCTTGAGTTCTCACCCCCTCCCCCTCCATTTCTATTGATTCTCTTTTTATTTTAGCATGAGAAGATAATTGGACTTAGAGTTTTTCCTCATTTTATAACATAGTGAGATCTGAAGTTCAGATATATTACCTCTTTGAATCTATTTTAGTAGATTTTCCCTCATCCTTCATTCATTCTCTATCTCCTGTAATGCTCTGGAGAAGGAAATGGCAACCCACTCCAGTATTCTTGCGTGGAGAATTCCATGGATGGATGAGCCTGCTGGGCTGCAGTCCATGGGGTCACAGAGTCAGACAACTGAGTGACTAACACACACATAGTAATACTCAGGTTTTCCTAGGTGGCGCTAGTGGTAAAGAACCTGCCTGCCAATACAGGAGATATAAGATACGTGGGTTTTATCCATGGGTCAGGAAAATCTGGAGGAAGGCATGACAACCCACTGCAGTATTTTAGCCTGGAGAATCCAATGGACAGAGAAACCTGGAGGGCTACAGTCCATAGTGTCACAAAGAGTCGGGCACGACTGAAGTAACTTATCATACATGGTAATAAGAATTTAACTAGCTTAACCACTATCCAAAGTTCCTTCTTAACCTCCCTACCTTTATCCAATTAATTGTATCACAATTTTTTAAACAAATATATAGTGTTTTCCTTACACTGACTATAACTGACTACCTTAAGACACTAATATGCTGTTTCCCTTTCCTTTGTTTCCAAAGGTTAAAGTCTTTACTCTCTCTCTTTGCTTATTTTTCTATGTAATTTTTTTCTGAAACTTAGAAGATAATTGTAAAATCTCTAAATATTATCTTATACATAAACGCATCAAGGACTCAGCAAGTTTTGTTTTTGTTTTAATTTTCTTGAAGAACTTTTTGTCACTAAGTCATATCCAACTCTTTGCAACCCCATGGACTACAGCCTGCCAGGCTTTCCTGTCCTTCACCACCTTCCAGAGCTTGCTCAAACTCATGTCCATTAAGTCCGTGACGCTATCCAACCATCTCATCCTCTGTTGCCCTTTTCTTCTCCTGCCTTCAATCTTTCCCAGCATCAGGGTCTTTTCTTCCTTTTAGTTCTGTGATTTGGGCTCGTTATTTAACGCTAAGTCCTTCTCTTTCTTGGTTTACATTAATACCTGTTTTGCGGAGAACATACAGAATTTCTGTAGATTTGTCATAATTCCCTTATCAAAAATCACCTTTACTAAACTCATACACTAATTATTTGCCTGTTTTTGGATTTCTAAGTAAAATTTCCTCTCAAAATGAGAAGGCATTGATATATTGTCGTCCACCTTCCAATGTTGCTATTCTGAATTTTAATCCTTCTATGTAGTCTATTTTGTTCTCTCTGGCAGTTGTTATGATCTTCTCCATGTCCCTATTACCTGAAATGTCATGATAAGATGTCGTAGTGTAGGACTTCAGGGATAATTTACAAACCCCTTTAGTCTGAAAATTCATATCCTTAAATTCTATGAAATTTACTTAAACTCTTTTACTAATAATTGCCTCTCCTTTGTTTTTATATTTCCTTTTATTTAGTTTTTTTTTTATATTTTTGGGCTGATGCTATAATTTCTTTAATTTTCTTTCCATTGACTTAATTTTTATTCTAATTTTAAATAGTTTTCTCAAGTCCACCTTCCATTCCTCAGAGTGTATAACAAGACTTGCAAGTGGAAGTTTTTATCTCTGACCCTTTTCACTGGGAGTCTAAGATTTCACTATCTTCTTCAGAATGAAATCTCCAGTTCCTGCTTAAAAGATATATGTTTGGCTTTCAGAATTATTAGAACATGATGGGGTAAATGGCTAGGGGTATTAATATTGGGGGAGATAGAAAATGG
This sequence comes from Capra hircus, assembly GCF_001704415.2. NCBI lineage: Eukaryota > Metazoa > Chordata > Mammalia > Artiodactyla > Bovidae > Capra > Capra hircus. The sequence continues at coordinate 38,087,007 of NC_030828.1, read as the reverse complement.
GTGAACTTTAAATTCCAACATTCTTTGTCTCCAAATAGTAAAGCTAGGTGATGAAGGAATGAAACTACTCATAGTAAATATGAAAATTAGAAATTAGCTACTTGAAAGCAAGAATTATGACCTTTACTGTTGAATTTGATGTTGAGAAATCAAGTGGGAGTATCAGTCAGCTGGAAATAAGCATGGCTCTTACTTAAGTAGGACTAACTTTAAAGTTTAAAAGATGTTATGTCCGTCATTAATTGCTTATGATTATCTTAAGCTGTATGACTAGTTTAACTTCTTTTTTTATTTTTTAAATTTAAATGTATTTATTTTAATTGGAGACTAATTACTTTACAATATTGTATTGGTTTTGCCATACATCAACATGAACTTCTAATTGTATTATTTTTCAGTATACAGTGATATCTTAAAAAAAATGCCTAGCCTATTTCACCTCTTAAATACATACATATATGTGTATGTGTGTGTATATATATATATATATATATATATACATTCTGAGGGTGACTAATAGTGGATATTAACATAGCATTTTCTTTATCTTAATTATACCAAGACAATGAAAAAAGCAGAAATGAGTTTTAAGATAGAAATCCACCGGCAAATTAGTGCAAAGACTTAGCCATTTAAGCTATTAATATAAAGACTATGAAGCCTTATTTTCACATGAAATGTTTAGTAGAATCAGAACATCAGGGCAGCACGCACAGAGGGCATTCTTCCTCAGCAATGAGGATTATCCTCTGCATTTGGCCACTGCTACAGTTTAGATGTTCGCTGTGATGCCATCTGTTAAGGTTGATTGTGCAGTGACCTTAGGCAGTCTGAAACCTGTTCAATTGAGCCCGTATATAGAGTTCTGGTTGGGAACCAGGAGGACAGATGGTAGGGTTGGAGATGGGGAACTTGTTTGTTACAGCTGATGAAAATCATTTTTCTTGCCAAAGCCATTAAATGTGATATCCTTGGCACAGCATTTCTCAACAAATAGAGTGTCCCACTTGGTGGGTTAGCTGCAGGTGAATTGAAGCATTCAACAGTCTCTATTTAGGTTTACCTAGTTCTTTACTTTTACATCTCTGACAGCCTAAGTCAATGTTCCAGCAGCAGGGCACTCTGTGCTCAGTAAGTACAGAATTTGACATATGTAGTTTTCAAAATATACATATACAGTGAGCAGTGCAAAGTGGACTATAATCGTGAAGCCAGTTAAAAGAGTTTATAAATAACTTTAATTGAATAGCACATATAGAGAAGAAAAATTCCTGTAATACTGAATAACAGCTTCAAGTAAATCTACTCACTTTTCATATCCATGGAAAGACTTCTCAGTTACCATTGTTTAAGAAACTGTATTGAAATCATTTGATGGGAAATAATTGTGTCTACAATCAGACAAGATAATTATTGCAAAGTGGTTTTTGCAACTTGGAAAGCAGAAAAATTTTCCCACCCACCGAGACTTTCCCTCTCCATATTTGACAGCTCTCAAAATGCTACTTGTAGAATTCATATCTAAGCTATGTAAACAAAAGACTAATTTTAAAGTCAAAATTCAATGTTAAAAAAAGTGAACAATATAGGCTCTATCAACTTTTAGAGTTAAAAAAGTAAAGTCTGGATGGAAGTGCCTTTTACTAACCAAATCTGTTTCCTTAGAAGTTTCACCTAAAACATATCAGACATACATCTTATTTTAAATATGTTTATGGAGGTAGTATGACAGCAGTCTATAGGTAATATATTACAGTAGTTTGCATTTTAAAACATACATATAACGAAATACATCATTTTATTATTATTTATGTAAATACCTATGTGTACACTGTTAGGCAACCTATTTTCCCTTTGGTTAATATATCTTGTAGACCTTCCTGTAAGCAGGTTGAGTCCATACTTCATTCTTTTGAAAGGTTGTATAAATAGCAGCCATATGATAGATATCACGGGATTTATTTAGTCAGGTCCACATGAATTGGTTTTAGTAATTTATCCCTTTTGTTGGTTATTGACCATGTTGCAGGAATATTCTTATAAATGCTTATTGTGCCCATATTCAGCTACTTTCTAGAGGAGACACATGGAAATTTCATTTTCCTGTGAAGGAATAGATGAACATTTAAAGTTAATATTTCCATATCTTCTGCCAGAGTGACTCTACCAGTTTAAACTCTTAGCAGCTATGTATGAGATTACCATTTTCCTGCAAAGTTGAAAACAACTAATCTCAAAATATGTTTTGATTTTTACTAACTAGAGGTTTAAGGAATATATATATACACACACACATTGTTTTCATTTTTATTTCTCTAAGAATATGGTTATGCTGTTCCTTCTTTAGTTTATTAACATGAATGACTACTCATTTATTCATTGGTATGTGTTTATGTTCAATAGATAACTATTGACTATTTCGTACTCAGTTCAGTTCAGTTCAGTCACTCAGTCGTGTCCAACTCTTTATGACCCCATAAATTGCAGCACTCCAGGCCTCCCTGTCCATCACCAACTCCCAGAGTCCACTCATACTCACGTCCATTGAGTTAGTGATGCCATCCAGCCGTCTCATCCTCTGTTGTCCCCTTCTCCTCCTGCCTCCAACCCCTCCCAGCATCAGAGTATTTTCCAATGAGTCAACTCTTTGCATGAGGTGGCCAAAGTACTGGAGTTTCAGCTTTAACATCATTCCTTCCAAAGAAATCTCAGGGCTGATCTCCTTCAGAATGGACTGGTTGGATCTCCTTGCAGTCCAAGGGACTCTCAAGAGTCTTCTCCAACACCACAGTTCAAAAGCATCAATTTTTCTGTGCTTAGCCTTCTTCACAGTCCAACTCTCACATCCATACATGACCACTGGAAAAACCATAGCCTTGACTAGAGGGACCTTTGTTGGCAAAGTAATGTCTCTGCTTTTCAATATGCTATTGAAAATTTTGTATTAGGCATTCATTATATAATGGTGAGTAGTGAAGACAACTCCTGACGTCTCAAACCTCATAATACAATGAAAGTTAAAAAAAAAAAAAATTTTATTGGTGATTATTATTTTATTTATAGTAATCTGCAAATCTATGGTTATTTCAATTTATTAACTTATAATTGTGATTTTATGATGCTTTTGAAGGAACAACCTATTTTATATTTTATTAATATATTAATGTGTATCTGCTGTTTTAAGATTTCTTTACAATTTAAGTTTATCCATTTTGTGTGGTTCTTCTCTGGATTCCCTTATTTAATACTTGATTTCTTTCTTGATTTTGTTTTTTACTCTATGTTTACTATTAAAAACTGTTTACTGTGAATGCGATTCCCAGGTAGCTCAGCTGGTAAAGAATCTGTCTGCAATGCAGAAGATCCCAGTTCAATTCCAGGGTCAGGAAGATCCACTGGCGAAGGGATAGACTACCCACTCCAGTATTCTTGGGCCTGCCTAGTGGTTCAGCTGGTGCTCAGCTCCTGCAATGTGGGAGACCTGGGTTCGATCCCTGGGCTGGGAAGATCACCTGGAGAAGAGAACAGCTACCCACTCCAGTATTATGGCCTGAAGAATTCCATGGGCTGTATAGTCTATGGAGCTACAAATAGTTGGGTACAACTGAGTAACATTCACTTCACTTACTGTTAAAAGTGATTTTTCCAATCATGAATTTCTCATTGAAAATTTGGTTATGTAGTCTGCTAGATTTTTGTTAAATTTTGTGCTCACGAGGTTTTTGGAGTTTGCTCTTATTATATATGCCTATGGAGAAGGCAATGGCAACCCACTCCAGTGTTCTTGCCTGGAGAATCCCAGGGATTGGGGAGCCTGGTGGGCTGCCGTCTCTGGGGTCACACAGGGTCAGATACGACTGAAGCGACTGAGCAGCAGCAGCAGGCTGCAGTCTGAAGGGGCTGGAGGATCAACTACTAGAAAAAAAGAAAAGAGAAGAACACACACCAGAGCTCTGCCTTATTCTAGTCCTCAGAAGCAAGTCACAAGATCCAGTCTACTAAATATCAAGAGGCAGGGATCACGACCCATCCTTGAGGCTACCTTCCAAACTGTATATCGAAATTTTGGTTTTCTGAGTCTTGTGAAAATTACAGACACTGTGCTCCTTCAGCTCTAAGTATTTAAGCATGTAATTCCAAAGAACAAGGATATTCTCTTCCATAACAGTGGTGATACTTCAAAAATAGAAAATTTGATGTTAATACACTAGCGTTATCTATGAAAGTGAAAGTGAAGTCGCTCAGTCCTATCTGACTCTTGGCAACCCCATGGTCTGTAGCCTACCAGGCTTCTCCGTTCATGGAATTTTCCAGGCAAAAGTACTGGAGTGGGTTGGCATTTCCTTCTCCATACTTATCTATAACTCTAGCCAATATTCAGATTACATCAACTGTATCAGTCATTTCCTTTACAGGTTTTGAAAAAAATCTAAAATTCAATAAAGTCTAAAGAAAGCAACAATCTAAGCTGTAAAATTTATCTGTGTGTCTTTAGTCTCTCCTAATCAAGGAGATCAACCCTGGGATTTCTTTGGAAGGAATGATGCTAAAGCTGAAGCTCCAGTACTTTGGCCACCTCATAAGAAGAGTTGACTCATTGGAAAAGACCCTGATGCTGGGAGGGATTGAGGGCAGGAGGAGAAGAGGACGACCGAGGATGAGATGGCTGGATGGCGTCACAGACTCGATGGACGTGAGTCTGAGTGAACTCCGGGACACGGTGATGAACAGGGAGGCCTGGCGTGCTGCAATTCATGGGGTCGCAAAGAGTCGGACACGACTGACTGAACTGAACTGAATCTAAATACCCTTCAATTTGACTTTCTCGACATTGACATTTGGAAGAGTGCAGGCAGATTATTTTGTATACTGTCCCTCAGTTTGGTTTATATTTCTTTTTTACTGAATTCAGGTTACTTATTTTGGCAAGAATATCAGAGAAATGGTATTTCCATTTGAAGACATGTGGTATGATTTGTCCCAGTAAAATAATGATATTAATTTTCGGCACATTCTTAAGGTGGATATTTTCAGTTTTTTCTTGAATTGTTTTTCTTTAATAAACAATTTGTGGGTAGATATTTGAGATTATGTAAGTATACTTTTCTTCATTAATTAAACTGTCACAGATTTGTCTTATTATCTTTTAAAAATATTCATTATTTTTCATATTCTGATCTATTATAGTTTATTATAAGATTTTACATATTGTTCCCTGTGCTATATAGTAGAACCTTGTTGCTTATCTATTTTATATATAGTAGTTTGTATACGGAGAAGGCAATGGCACCCCACTCCAGTACTCTTGCCTGGAAAACCCCTGGACGGAGGAGCCTGGTAGGCTGCAGTCCATGTGGTCGCTGAAGGTCAGACACGACTGAGAGACTTCACTTTCACTTTTCACTTTCATGCATTGGAGAAGGAAATGGCAACCCACTCCAGTGTTCTTGCCTGGAGAATCTCAGTGATGGGGAAGCCTGGTAGGCTGCTGTCTATGGGGTCGCGCAAAGTTGGACACGACTGAAGTGACTTAGCAGCAGCAGCAGCAGTTTGTATATAGTAATCCCAAACTCCTAATTTAAAACTCCCCTATTGTTTTTTTTTTTTTTTTTTTTTTGCCAAGCCAGTCATTTGTTTTTTAATTTTTTTTAGTTTTTTATTTTTTAAATTTTAAAATCTTTAATTCTTACATGCGTTCCCAAACATGAACCCCCCTCCCACCTCCCTCCCCATAACATCTCTCTGGGTCATCCCCATGCACCAGCCCCAAGCATGCTGTATCCTGCGTCAGACATAGACTGGCGATTCAATTCTTACACGATAGTATACATGTTAGAATGCCATTCTCCCAAATCATCCCAACCTCTCCCTCTCCCTCGAGTCCAAAAGTCTGTTATACACATCTGTGTCTTTTTTGCTGTCTTGCATACAGGGTCGTCATTGCGATCTTCCTAAATTCCATATATATGTGTTAGTATACTGTATTGGTGTTTTTCTTTCTGGCTTACTTCACTCTGTATAATTGGCTCCAGTTTCATCCATCTCATCAGAACTGATTCAAATGAATTCTTTTTAACGGCTGAGTAATACTCCATTGTGTATATGTACCACTGCTTTCTTATCCATTCATCTGCTGATGGACATCTAGGTTGTTTCCATGTCCTGGCTATTATAAACAGTGCTGCGATGAACATTGGGGTACACGTGTCTCTTTCAATTCTGGTTTCCTCGGTGTGTATGCCCAGAAGTGGGATTGCTGGGTCATAAGGTAGTTCTATTTGCAAGTTTTTTAAGGAATCTCCACACTGTTCTCCATAGTGGCTGTACTAGTTTGCATTCCCACCAACAGTGTAGGAGGGTTCCCTTTTCTCCACACCCTCTCCAGCATTTATTGCTTGCAGATTTTTGGATCGCAGCCATTCTGACTGGTGTGAAGTGGTACCTCATTGTGGTTTTGATTTGCATTTCTCTAATAATGAGTGATGTTGAGCATCTTTTCATGTGTTTGTTAGCCATCCGTATGTCTTCTTTGGAGAAATGTCTATTTAGTTCTTTGGCCCATTTTTTGATTGGGTCATTTATTTTTCTGGAATTGAGCTGCATAAGTTGCTTGTATATTTTTGAGATTAGTTGTTTGTCAGTTGCTTCATTTGCTATTATTTTCTCCCATTCAGAAGGCTGTCTTTTCACCTTGCTTATAGTTTCCTTTGTTGTGCAGAAGCTTTTAATTTTAATTAGATCCCATTTGTTTATTTTTGCTTTTATTTGCAGAATTCTGGAAGGTGGATCATAGAGGATCCTGCTGTGATTTATGTCTGAGAGTGTTTTGCCTATGTCCTCCTCTAGGAGTTTTATAGTTTCTGATCTTACATTTAGATCTTTAATCCATTTTGAGTTTATTTTTGTGTGCGGTGTTAGAAAGTGATCTAGTTTCATTCTTTTATAAGTGGTTGACCAGTTTTCCCAGCACCACTTGTTAAAGAGATTGTCTTTACTCCATTGTATATTCTTGCCTCCTTTGTCAAAGATAAGGGGTCCATATGTGTGTGGATTTATCCCTGGGCTTTCTATTTTGTTCCATTGATCTATATGTCTGTCTTTGTGCCAGTACCATACTGTCTTGATGACTGTGGCTTTGTAGTAGATCCTGAAGTCAGGCAAGTTGATTCCTCCAGTTCCATTCTTCCCCTATTGTTTTTTAATGACTAACTTCATCTGTGTCTTTTAGCCAACATTCTACAGTACAGAAGAGTGTTCACTTCACCCATGTTTAGTTGATATTTTGTGCATTTGTTTATATCAAGGTGGATTCATGCATCTCTATTTTGTACACTGGGTTATCATTCATTGGATGAATATTTATTTTGATCACATTTCCCCAAATTTAGCCACAGGGACCCACTTTAAATTACTTTTATGTCCTCTATATATTTCCAGATCATTTGGGGAATGTTTTCTAACTGTCACATGCAAAATTTTCCAGGCTTATCTTGTATTTACCTTTTCTCCTAGCCCTAAAATCAGCTGGTTTCTCAAAGAAATACTGGTTCTTTTTAGTGAAATGTGGTATTTTTTTTTAATTTAAAAAGCAATTGATCTAAACTAAAAAAAGAAAGTGTGTTGAATTTTCTCCAAAGCCTTTCCTACACATATTGATATTATCACATGATTTTTATCTTTCAGTTGGTTACTATGGTATATCACATTGATTGATTTGCCCACATTAAAGAATCCTTGAATCCCTAGGATAAATCTCACTTGATCATGGTGATGATTCTTTTATTGTGTTGTTGGATTCTGTTTGCTAGTATCTTGCTGAGGTTTTTTGTGTCTACGTTCATCAGTGATATTGGCCTGTAATTTTCTTTTTTTGTGATATCTTTACCTGTTCTTTTGCCAGGGTAATGGTGGCCTCATGGAATGAGTTTGGGAATGTTCCTCCGTCTCCAATTTTCTGGAGGAGTTTGACAAGGATAGGTGTTAGCACTTCTCTAAATATTTGATAGAATTTGTCTGTGAAGACGTCTGACCCTGGGTTTTTGTTTGTTGGGAGATTTTTGGTCACAATTTTGATTCTACTGCTTGTGATAGGTCTGTTCACAATTTCTATTTCTTCCTGGTTCAGTTTTGGAATGTTGTAATTTTCTAAGTATTTGTCCACTTCTTCCAGGTTGTCCAGTTTACTGGCATATAGTAGCTTATAGTACTCTTTTATGATCCTTTGTATTTCTGCATTGTCTATTGTAACTTTTCCTTTTTCACTTCTAAATTTATTGATTTGAGTCTTCTCCCTTTTTTTTTTCTTGATGAGTCTGGCTAAAAAAATGGTTTGTCAATTTGCTTCTCAGAGAAACAGCTTTTAGTTTTACTGATCTTTACTATTGTTTTCTTCATTTTCCTTTTCATTTATTTCTGCTCTGATCTTTATGATTTCTTTTCTTCTACTAACTTTGGGGTTTTGGTTCTTTTTTGTTTTCTAGTAGCGTTAGGTATAAGGTTAGGTTGTTTCTTTGAAATTTTTTCATTTCTTGAGGTAGGATTGTATTACTATAAACTTCACTCTTAGAATGACTTTTGTTGCATCCCATAGGTTTTAGCTTGTGTTTTCATTGTCATTAGTTTCTAGGTGATTTTCTTATTTCCTCTTTGATTTCTTCAGTGACCTCATCACTGTTTAGAAGTACATTGTTTAGTCTCCATGTGTTTGTGGGGTTTTTTTAATAGTTTTTTTCCTGTAGTTGATACTAATCTCTTAGTATTGTGGTCAGAAAAGATGCTTGATATGATTTCAGTTTTCTTGAATTTACCAAGGCTTGATTTGTGACCCAAGATGTGATGTATCCTGGAGAACATTTTGTGTGCACCTGAGGAAAAAACAAAAAGTGTATTTTGCTACTTTCGGATGCATACAGATGGCTTACAAACAGATGGAAAGATGCTTAACATTACTCATTATTAGACAAATGCAAGTCAAAATTACAATGAGGTATCACTTCACACTGGTTAAGGAACATCATCAAAAAATCTACAAATAATATATTCTGGAGGGGATGTAGAGGAAAGGAAATCCTCTTGCAACATTTGTAGGAACGTAAGTTGATACAGCCACTATGGAGAACAGTATGGAGATTTCTTAAAATCTCGGAACAAAACTACCTTATGATGCACCAATTCCACTACTGGGGATATACCCTGAGGAAACCACAATTGAAGACACATGTATCCCAATTTTCATTGCAGCACAACTTACAATAGCCAGGACATGGAAGCAGCTTGATGTCTATCAACAGATGAATGGATAAAGAACTTGTGGTACACATATATAATGGAATATTACTCAGCCATGTGTCAGTTGAAGTGAGGTGGATGAACCTGGAGCCTATTATACAGAGTGAAGTATGTCACAAAGAGAAAATCAAATATTGTATATTGATGCAAACATATGGTATCCAGGAAAATGGAGCTGATGAACCTATTTGCAGGGCAGGAATAGAGATGCAGACACAGAAAATGGACTTGTGAACACAGCAAGGGAAGGAAAGTGTGGGATGAGTTGAGGGAGTAGCACTGAAATATCTGCATTACTATGTGTAAAGCAGATAGCTAGTGGGAATTTGCTGTATAATACAGGAAGCTTGGCCCAGTGCTCTATGAAGTCCTGGAGGGATGGGATAAAAACTATAAAATTACTGACTTTCTGTTAAAAAATAAAAAATAGCAAAAATAAATGCTTTTAAAGCTTTTCTATTGAACAGACAATGACATTATTTCTTGTTAATCTGAAAGTATTTAATTTTTTTTCTTTAGAGTCATTTATGTATGTGTGCATGTGTGTGAGTGTGTATGCACACAGCCTTAAGACAAATTAAGCTAAAATTTAAAAAACCCACCAGTGAAAATTTAAGGTAGTGTGAATGTGTGTATATGAATGAGATATGATATCTTGACTATACTCTCTGAAAGTTCTCCATCACTCAGTGATAAATGTGGTTAATAACTGAAAATTGTTAATGTTTCTGGGAAATAAACACAGTTGAAGTTATAAGTGAAATTTTATATTATGTCATTCCCTTTAACAATAAAAAATCTAGGTAGGGTAGCAGAGTTTTGTTCTTTAAAATTTTTTTTTTGGGCAGCAGAGTTTACTTTCAGAAACCACCAGGCTTATGTCCATTACCTGGCTCAACCATTAGCTGAAAGAACGTGGTCAAATTACCTAACTTGTTTTCCCCTGGAATATAAGATAAAGAAAGTAAAACTGAAATGACAGTATTTTTATTAGGATTAAATGTTAACACATGTCAAACTATTATGATGTCACTTAGAATACAATAGATTCAGACTAAATAATACTTAATATTGATATATTACAAAATAAGACATTTCCTTATCCTATTATTTTTAATTTAATTTTAATGTTTGTATAACATTGTAGTCTATGAGTTAAGCTTGATTTATTTCTATCTTTCTCAAACCTTTTTACTACTGAATCACACAATGTAGGGAAGAGTATAGTAATGTTTCTTGAGAGTCTCTGAAAAAGTTGGTTTGAAACTCAACGTTCAGAAAACTAAGATCATGGTATCTGGTCCCTTCACTTCATGGCAAATAGATGGGGAAACAGTGGCTGACTTTATTTATTTGGGCTCCAAAATCACTGCAGATGGTGATTGCAACCATGAAATTAAAGGATGCTTACTCTTTGGAAGGAAAGTTATGACCAACCTAGACAGCATATTAAAAAGCAGAGACATTACTTTTCCAACAAAGGTCGATCTAGTCAAAACTATGGTTTTTCCAGTAGTCAGGTATGGATGTGAGAGTTGGACTATAAAGAAAGCTGAGCACTGAAGAACTGATGCTTTTGAACTGCAGTGTTGGAGAAGACTCTTGAGTCCCTTGGACTGCAAGGAGACCAAATCTGTCCATCCTAAAGGAAATCAGTCCTGAATAGTCATTGGAAGGACTGATGTTGAAGCTGAAACTACAATACTTTGGCCACCTGATGGAAACTTCATTACTTCAATTTGTTACCTCTAAAAATGTTCTCTTCATTTTTTAGTTAAAAGACAGTTTATATTTTTCTCTTGCTAGGTAACTGAGGTCTCATGTTTTTATACACATTTAAACGACCTCTAACAAAAAGGAAAGAAAAATTCTCACTACTATGTAAGTAGCTGTATTTCTATTGTAGCAACTTTATTCAAATTTTGAAAGTCAATTTGTAGGCAAAATATAGTGTCATGTGTGATTCTGTTTGTTATTTCTCTCTTTATACCTGTTGCACTTTGCCTTTACTTCAGGCAGTCTCCCCTATTTCTGTATTGAGAAATAATTGGCCTAGAACTTTATATTATTTTCCATTTAGAAAACCTCATTTTATAGGGCTTCAGCATTATTGTGTTTTGCAGATTTTTTTTTTTACAAGTTGAAGGTGTAGCACTTTGTATCAAGCAAATCTATTTGTGCCATTTTTCCAAAAGCATTTACTTATTTCATGTCTCTGAATCACATTTTGGTAATTCCTGTGCTATTTCAAACTTTTTCATCATTATTATATTTGATACGGTGATACAGGATCAGCAACTTTGATGTTACTATTGCAAAAAGATTGCAATTTACTGAAGTTCTGATGAGGGTTAGCATTTTTTAACAAGAAAGATTTTCCAGTAGTCATGTATGGATGTGAGAATTGGACCATAAAGAAAGCTGAGGGGCAAAGAATTGATGCTTTTGAACTGTGGTGTGGGAGAAGACTCCTGAGAGTCCCTTAGGCTGCAAGATCAAACCAGTCCATCCTAAAGGAAATCATCCCTGAATATTCACTGGAAGGACTAATGCTAAGACTCCAATACTTTGGCCACCTGATGCAAAGAACTGACTCATTGGAAAAGACCCTGCTGCTGGAAAAGATTGAAGGCAGGAGAAGAAGGGGACAACAAAGGATGAGATGGTTAGACAACATCACCAACTCGATGGACATAAGTTTGAGCAAGCTCCAGGAGTTGGTGATGGACAGCAAAGCCTGGTGTTCTGCAGTCCATGGGGTCGCAGAGAGTCGGACATGACTGAGTGACTGAACTGAACTGATACACACTTTTTAGATGTAATGCTATTGCATACACAATGAAGAATAATATATAAATAACTTTTATATACAAAAACTGTATGAATCACTTTATTGTGATATTGCCTAATTGTGGTGTTCTAGAACCAACCCTCCCTCAATATCTGCAATGATTCCACACTTGTGTATTTTGTGAGATTATCACCACAGGTCTATTAACATTTGTCATAGTTACAAGTGTCATAGTTACACACTGTTTTCTTCTGTTGAGAACTTTTAAGATTTATTCTCTTGTTGCTGTTGTTTAATTACTAAGTCAAGTCCAACTCTTTTGCCACCCCATGGACTGTAATCTCTTCGGCTCCTCTGTCCATGGGATTTCCCAGGCAAGAATACAGGGGTGAATTGCCATTTCCTTCTCCAGGGGATCTTCCTAACCCTGGGATCGAACCCACATCTCCTGCATTGACAGGCAGATCTTTACAACTGAGCCACCAGGGAAGCGCCTTTATTCTCTTAGCAAGTTGCTAATATGCAATACTGTATTATTAACTGGTCATTATGCAGGATGTTACATCCCCATGACTTATTTATTTTATGACTGGAAGTTGATACTTTTTGTGCACACCCAGCAAACTCCAATCCCCAGCTCTGGTAACCACCAGCTCATCCTCTGTATCTATGAACTCAGTTTTCTTTTGTGTGTTTTATTTTTCGTAGACTTCACATATAAGATTGTAAGGTACTTGTCATTCTCTGACTTATTTCAGTTAGCATAATGGCCATCCATGTTGCAAAAGGCAAGATTTCCTTCTTCTTTATACTTGAAAAATATTCCTGCCTGTGCTGCTGTTGTTTCTGTTGTTGTTGTTGCTTAGTCACTAAGTCATGCCTGACTCTTTGCAACCCTGTGGACTGTAGCCCTCCAGGCTCCTCTGTCCTTGGGATTTCCCAGGCAAGAATACTGAAGAGGGTTGCCATTTCCTTCTCCAGGGAATCTTCCCAATCTGGGGATCAAACTTGCGACTCCTGCATTGACAGGTGGATTCTTTACCACTGAGCCATATGTATATACCTACACGCTATATTTTTTTTATCCATTCATTCACTGATGGACATAGGTTTCTTCTATGTCTTAGCTATTGTAAATAGTGATGCAGTGAACATGGGGGTACACACAATTTTTTTGTTTTCTTCTGATAAATAGCTACAAGTGGCATTGCTGGAAGGTAGCTCTCTCTTTAATTTTTAAGTAACTACGAAGCCATTTCTGTAGGAGGTGCAACAATTTACATCCCACCAACAGTGCAAAAGGATTTCATTTCTCTACATTATTTCCAATTCTGTTATTGTCTTTTTAACAATAGCCTTCCTAAAATGTGTGGGATAATATATCATTGGTTTTTTTTTTACTTTTAAAATTTTTATTTTACTATTTTTAAAATATTTTTATTTATTTGACTGCTCCAGGTCTTAGAACAGGTTCTTTTTTATTATTTCTTTTTACTTTACAATATTATATTGGTTTTGCTTTGCATTTTCTTATTAGTGACATTCAACACACCTTTTCTCGTACTTCTTGGACATCTGTATGTCTTTCTTTGGATAAATGTCTATTCAAATCACCTGTGCATTTTTTTCTTTTTCTTTTCTTTTTTTTTTTTAACACCAAAATCATTTTGTTTTGGAGTATAGCCAATTAAAAATGTTGTGATAGTTTCAGGTGAACAGTGAAGCGACTCAGCCATGCATATACACGTATCCATTCCCCTCCAACCATCACCCCCCCACTTCCATCCAGGCTGGTACATAACATTGAGCAGACTTTGATCTGTGCATTTTGAATAAGATAGTCTTTGGTCCCTTGTGGCTCAGCTGGTAAAGAATCTGCCTGCAATGCAGGAGGCCTGGGTTCAATCCCTGGGTGGGAAAGATCCCCTAGAGAAGGGAAAGGCTACCCATTCCAGTATTCTGGCCTGGAGAATTCCATGGCCAGTCCATGGGGTCAAAAAGAGTCAGACACGACTGAGTGACTTTCACTTTCAGATATTTGGATATTAACCTCATATAATGATTTGCAAATATATTTTCTCCCAATTGGTAGATTGCCATTTCATTTGATGGATGGTTTCCTTTGCTTTTCAGAAGCTCTTTAGTTTCATGTATTCCCATTTGTTTATTTTGGCTTTTGTTGCCTATTCACCAACACCAATGTCAAGGAGCTAATCACTTACATTTACTTCTAGAATTTTTATGGTTTCATATCTTACATTCAATATTGAATATATTTTGAGGTAGTTTTTGTGTATGCTGTAAGATAATGGTTCAGTTTCATTCTTTTGCATGTGTCTGTCCATTTTACATGATTTATTGAAGATACTGTGTTTCCATTTTATATTTTTGGTCCATTTTTGTAGATTAATTGTCTGTGTATGTGTGGTTTTATTTCTGGCCTCTCTATTCTGTTACAGTGACCTGTATTTCTGTTTTTGAGACAATATCACATTGTTCTGATTACTACAGCTTTGTAATATGGTTTGAAATAACGGACCACCATTTACCCCAGTTTTTTTCTATCCCCTCTTAACATTGGCTTGGCTGTCTGGAGTATTTTGGGAATCCATAAAAATATTAGGATTGCTTATTCAATTTCTGTGAAAAAATCATTGGCATTTTGACATAAATTGCATTGAATCTTAAATTGCTCTGGATAGAATGGCCATCAAGATCTTTTTGGATCCTAGAATAATGAATATAAAATCACAATAAACAAATAGAACCTAATTAAACTGAAAAGTGTTTTCCACAGCCAAAGAAACCACAAATAAAATGAAGATACAATTCATAGAATGGGAGAAAATACCTGCAAATAAAGTGAATGGCAAGGGATGAAACTCCAAAATATACAAACAGCTCATGTAGGTCTATGTCAAAAAATAAAAAAAAACCCACAATGAAAAAATGTACAGATGATCTAAATAGACATTTCTCCAAAGAAGTTATACATATGTCCAAAAGGCACATGAAAAGATGCTCAATATCATCATGAGATGTAAATCAAAACAACACTGAGGTAGCACTTCATGCTGGTGAGAATGGCCATCAAAAAATCTACAAACAGTAAATTCTAGAAAGGGTGTGGAGAAAAGGGGACCATCCAATACTGTTGGTGGTAATGGAAGTTGGTACAACCACTATGGAGAATAGTATGATGTTTCCTTATAAAAATCGAGAGGTAGCATTACCATATGAGCCAGTAATCCCATTCCTGGGCTTACAGCTGTAGAACATCATAATTTAAAAAGATTCATGAACCCCAGTGTTCATTGTAGTGCTATTTACAGAAGCTAAGACATGTAAGCAGCCTAAATGTCCATGAATGGAAGCATGTATAAAAAGGACATGGTTCATAATGGAATATTAGCCATAAAAACAATGAAATAATGCCATTTGCATTAGAGATTATTGACCTAAGATTATTGACCTAGAGATTATTGTACTAAGTGAAGTAAATCAAATATCATATCATATCACTTGTGGAATCTAAAATAATACATAAATGAATTAATTTACAGAACAGAAACAGACTCAGTTCATTTCAGTTCATTTCAGTCGCTCAGTCGTGTCCAACTCTTTGTGATCCCATGAATTGCAGCATGCCAGGTCTCCCTGTCGATCACCAACTCCCGGAGTTCACCCAAACTTATGTCCATCGAGTCGGTGATGCCATCCAGCCATCTCATCCTCGGTCGTCCCCTTCTCCTCCTGCCCCCAATCCCTCCCAGCGTTAGAATTTTTTCCAATGAGTCAACTCTTCACATGAGGTGGCCAAAGTATTACAGACTTCAAAATCAAATTCATGGTTACCAAAGGGAAATGGGGTATATAAATCAGCATCTTGGGATTAACATATACACACTACTGCTGCTGCTGCTAAGTAACTTCAGTCGCATCTGACTCTGTGTGACCCCATAGATGGTAGCCCACGAGGCTTCCCTGTCCCTGGGATTCTCCAGGCAAGAACACTGGAGTGGGTTGCCATTTCCTTCTCTAATGCATGAAAGTGAAAAGTGAA
Source organism: Capra hircus (assembly GCF_001704415.2). NCBI lineage: Eukaryota > Metazoa > Chordata > Mammalia > Artiodactyla > Bovidae > Capra > Capra hircus. Next base: position 38,070,865 of record NC_030828.1, on the reverse strand, counting down.
AGTGAAGTTGCTCAGTCGTGTCAGACTCTTTGCAACCCCATGGACTGCAGCCTACCAGGCTCCTCCATCCATGGGATTTTCCAGGCAAGAGTACTGGACTGGGTTGCCATTGCCTTCTCTGACATATACACACTATCATACACCAAACAGATAAACAGAGGCCTACAGTATAACACAGAGAACTCTACTCAGTATTCTGTAATAACTGATATGGGAAAAGAATGTAGAAAAGAATGGATATATGTATATGTGTAACTGAATCACTTAGCTGTACACTTGAAACTTACTCAGCATTGTAAATCAATTATACTCCAATATAAAATAAAGTTTAAAAAAATCACTTGCTATCAATTAGTCTCATTATCACTAAAATTAAATTTGATCATTTGCTTAAGGTTGTACCTGCCAATTTTCTTCACTGATAATTTTCACTCTTTGACATCAATAAGCATATTTTGAGGAGATAATTTAAGGCTATATAATATCCTGTTACTCTTCAACATTTACTCATAAAGATTGTATCTATTTGTGACTCTTACATAAATTATGATGATGATGTTTCAAAATGGTATTATGCTGTCTATATTTTTTAGTTGATTTGCTTTGGTTAGGAGGAGCTTTCATTTTGCTGTTATTTTTGACTAATATTTGTGTAGACTCATGGGTTCTAATTATTTTATATAAGGTAGAGTGTATTATTATATTTTATAATCTTGTTGCTCAAGCTATCTCATTTTGGGCCAGTTAACTGGCCTTGTTTTCAAGTTTACATGTCTTTATTTGTGTCCTTACTTTGTAGTACAGCAAAGCATTCCAGGATTATCTTATTCTTTCTGTTCCAGGCTCTGAAATCAGTCTTTGCTCCAAGAAGCTGTGATCATTTTAATAGAGGTTGGCACATAGAGACCAATGTATGTGAACACTTTATATACTCATTACTACTGGATGTCAGTGTTTCTAGACTCTCAGAGTACTGAGCATACACATATGTAACTTTTTCTTTTTGAGATTCATGCCATTATCTCTAATTTCCAGTTGAACACTCCTGTGTTCTTTCAATTCTTACTCATATGCATATTTGTATTCATTTCTTCAAAAGTATAAAATTTATACTCATTACACAACACATTTTATTTATGTGCTTATCCATAAAGTGTATAAAAATATTTTCTGAATTGCTACTGTATACTACTGGGGAAAAGAAAGGAAGAATAAGAATGGAGCCAATTATACAGAGTAAGCCAGAAAGAAAAACACGAATACAGTATACTAACGCATATATATGGAATTTAGAAAGATGGTAATGATAACCCTGTATGCAAGACAGCAAAAGAGACACAGATGTATAGAACAGTCTTTTGGACTCTGTGGGAGAGGGAGAGGGTGGGATGATTTGGGAGAACGGCATTGAAACATGTATAATATCACACAAGAAACGAATCACCAGTCTAGGGTCGATGCAGGATACAGGATGCTTGGGGCTGGTGTACTGGGATGACCCAGAGGTATGGTATGGGGAGGGAAGTAGGAGGGAGGTTCAGGATTGGGAACACGTGTACACCCGTGGCGGATTCATGTTGATGTATGGCAAAAACAATACAATATTGTAAAATAATTAGCCTCCAATTAAAATAAATAAATTTAAATTAAAAAATCAAAAAGAAGAAAACCTATGAATTGGAGTCACTATTTGTTTACAGTGTTTTTTGGCTTTAGCCAGAGGACCTATTGTCCACATATTTCTTTATAGTTATTTGAATTATTGTTACTTATTTTTACATACTTTCAATTTAGTTATGCTATTTATTGGAAGTAGTTTTCACATATTCATGTTTATATTCATTTTTTTTTCTATTTTTGTCAAGTATGTGAATGGGTATACAAATATATGAATAATATCACACATGAGAATTGGTGATTGAGACTAAGTTTAACTTTTATCCCCAAGGTTTTTATCTTTTTTCCTACTTTCAAGCTTTTCCCTATTCTACAACTAAAAAGAAGAGATACTGTTGTTATAGTAACAACAAAGAAAGATGAAAATTTGAAGAAGACAATGATTTTCCACAGAAGATCTAGGTAAAGTGATATAACCTTCCTGTACTTTAGATTCAATAATGAGGGTTCTAAATTTCAAGTTTTAAAATTGTAAAAAGCATACAGAACAGTTATGAAGAGGGCAGTTTATGGTACTAAATGGATTGGCTGTCATTCTTTCTTAGTTGTCTTAGATAAACTATTGAGCTTCTCATTGCTTCAGTTTTATTATCTATACAAGGGGTGAATATTAGTGCATATCTTACACGGTTGATAAGCTAATTCTATTAACAACAACTAACACAAAGACTAGAACAGGCCCACCAATGCTTGTGCCCATGGAGACCCCTGATGATCAGGCAATGGCCATGGCTGCTGCTCCAAACAAGAAGCAGAATGAGCTGCAGGAGGCTACACACATCCCAGGGAGGCCCAGTCCATCCTAATGCACTTGAGGAACGTCATCAGTGAGCAAACATGAGAGGCATTGTTAGGTGATTACAGGAATGGCTCATGCACAGAATTTCAATGACAGTCTCTGAGGGAAGCAGGCATTGAATTCCACTTTAAATGGGTGAGACTGTCATATTATTAAAGTAATTCTCTGAAATTTCTTGGCCCAGAGTGCTATACTGACAGCCAGAAAGCTTCTGCAACCCAGAGAGGTAAAACCTGTAGGAGTCACATTTTCTTAATAAGTCCACGTGGCTTAGAAAAAAAGTGGGATTATTGCATTTCTTCACATTTGCCAGTGTTAATTACAGAAATGCTTACATCAGGCTGGGTGACAAAACTGGTGCTGAGGCAGCTTGGAGGAGCTCTTTACCCAGACTAAGCTCGAGGCAGAGTGAAGACAGAGATGGGTCTAATCATGACCTACAGGAGCATTCTCTCTGGTGAATATTTTCATTGATGAATTGCTTTTGATCAGCTGGCTAGAACAGAGCTATTGTGAGGTCAAAAGTCATGGGGTCAACATCATTGTGATCATCTTACTATCACATAGTTACAGGTGGTAACCTAGCCTTGGCCAACTATTTTGAAAATAAGTTCTGTGGTCATTGATTCAATATGAAGAAACCTATGTCAAAACAAACAAACAAAAAACCCTTCTATTTTATAGTTAATAAAAAGCTCCCTGTTTACAGAAAAGTGTTTTACATTATTCTTTCCAATAGTTGCAGATATTCTCTTCTTCAATTCCATACTGGCAGGGTTCTTACCTAGATTTTATTCTAGTGGTAGATTTTTCATTTAATTTTTGGCCACACCATTAAGCATGTGGGATCTTAGTTCTCCAACCAGGGTTCAAACCTGTGCCTCCTCATTGGGTGCACAGTCTAATTGCTGGATCATCAAGAAAGCCCTCTAATGATAGATGTAACAATAATATTGTTCCACTAGAAGAGTTTGCTGGGAGGCAATGGCAGTAATCTAGGGAAGAGACCATAAAGATAGGAACTAAAGCAGAGACGGCAAGGTGAGAGAAAGGGACACACCTGGGAGATACTTAGGAGGTGAACTGCCAGACACTGGCATCCAGAATCCACTAGTGTCAACACATGTTGCTGAACATGAACTTGGACTAATTGTACCATAATAATGGACGTCAGTTGTCAACTGGAACCCAGACTCTTTAATAAACAAAAGCCCTGATTTTCAGGGCTTGGTTATTTCCCTGGTATAACTATTCCTACCAATTTCAAGCTACAAAGGACTTAACAATCAGCTATAAAAATTCCTGAAGTTTTAAACTTTTCTTGTGTGGGGTGGAACAAGAGAACTGGCATACCACTGGCCTGCATTCAGTGTCAAGCTATCCAGTTTTCAGGTCACTGAAATTTTCTTCTATCCTTCTTTCTTTAAATCTATTGACTATTTGTTCTTTGCCATTTTTTGTAAGAATGACTATAACAGCCATTCATAAATTTTATGAACATAGAGAAGACAAGTACAAAGCCCTCGACATACACTGGACTTTATACTGGACATACATTTGACTGTACACTAGACAAATACTGGTGTATATTGGACTGTACACTGAACTGTATATTGGGCTGTAGACTGGATTACAGGAATGTATAGTGAACTGTATACTGAAATGTACACAGGGTTGTACCTGGAACACACACTTGACAGTGCTCTCGACTGCACACAGGATGGGCAGTACACAGGATGTACACTGAAATGCACGCTGCACTGTACACTGGGATGTACCTTTGGATAGTACACTAGGTGTGCATTGGGCTGTACACTAGATGTGTCCAGATGTGTCCAACTGTGTTCCAGATGTTTTCAGATGTGTCCTGATGTACACTTGGAGTGTACACCAGACGTTCAGCTGTGTTCCAACTGTGTCCCAAATGTCCTCCAGCTGTGTACAGATGTGCCTCAGATATGTCTGGTTGTTCCTTAGATGTGTACTGGACTGCACGTTGTAGTGTACACTGGACTGTACAATATACTGTGAACTGGATTGTGAAGACATTGAAACAAGACCAGCATGGTGTTTTCTGGTATATCATGGACACATATCCTTTGAACACATATATATATACATATATATAAATGACAAGCTTTAAAGATTTCAGGATTTAATTTCTCCTAATTTTTCCTGGAGGCCTAGGTAGAGAACATCAGTCTGTTTTCAATTTCAAGATGCAAGAAAAATTTAAAGGTTAACTTGCTTTCATTTTGTTATGACCAAAAAGTGACTGATTCTAAATTATATAGTGTATACCTCAAAAACAAAAAAAACAAAATCTCAACGACTGAACTTGGTATATAGACGTATATATGTTTTTTACCCATAACTAATGTTTTACAGGGAGAAAGTTTTGATAGTTGTAAAGTTTTCATAATGCAGTTCAAGGAACAATACTTCTGAATCCCTTGTGTTTCTATCAATTTTATGACACAGGGCCCCAAAGTAAAGCCATTGGGAAGCAGATGATGTCAAAACTAATTAACAATAAAGATATACTTTCTGTTCATCTACATGATCAACCAATGATTACCTTGTTAACAGCAATAAGAAAAATCTTTAATCTTACCATGAGGGGAACTGTTACTTAAAAGTGTTTATTTTATCTGGGTTGAGACAACAATTAGATATGTACAGGGTTGTCCACACAAATACAAATATTATTGTCTTTTTAACTGGTATTGGACTTAAATTCTGCTTAACAATAATTAAAGTAAAAATAAAATTGAAGGACAAATGGTCTTCCAATAATAATAATAATAATGAGACTGGTTCAAGATGTGAAGTAGGAAGATCCTGAACTCACCTTCCCTAATGGACACACAAAAAAATCTACAAATTATTTGAAATGATTTCCTTTGGAAAAATACAAAAATTAGATAAGCAACACCTACACATTGGAAAAACAAGAAAAAAAATCAATAAAGTGGGTGAGAGGGGCTGATATATAATCTTACCATAAACTCCACCTCCAACATGGTAACTGATAATCAGGAAATAATTCAAAATCCAGAGTTTCATCCTGATGGGTGAGGAATTAGAATCCCATATCAGACACTACAAATTTTAAAACTTGCACCTGAAAGACAAGACCCCAACATTTAACATTTAATGCCAACATGGTTTTCATCCACAATCCCCGCAAAGCTAACCAAAGCAAGAAACAGTTCTGAAAGGAGTTTAGCATTGACTCAGTCATTCCCTTAAAGATGGGAAAGTGGAACTTACCAATCAGAATAGCATAAATAATTTTAAAAAGCAAAAGAAGCTTAAGTGATTTAAGACATCAACTGAGGGAACATTTGCATTGTAGGGCTCCCAAAATTAGAAGATAGAAAGGGGCATAAACTTATTTCAAGGAACACTGGCTGACAACTTTCCTAACCTCAACAAAGTAATAGGCAACCAGCTTCGAGAACCCCAGAGAGTACAACAAATGAGATGACTCCAAAGACCCATAATAAAACATATCATATTAAAGTGAAAAAATTAATAATTATTATTATTAAAAGCAGGGATATTAAAAGCAGAAGGAGAAAAACATCTTGTTCTTTACAAGGAAACTCCCGAAAAACTATCAGCAGATTTTTCAACACAAACTTTACAGACCGGAAGGGCATGGCATATTATTTTCAATGTACTGAAAGAGAAAAAGTCTTCCAATCAAGAATATTCTACCTAGCAAAGTTTCCATTCAAATGGAAGGAAAGACAAATCGTTTTCTAACAAACAGAAAATAAAGGAGTTCATCAAAACTAGACTGGCCATAAAAGAAAAGATAAAAGGACTTCTTTAAGCTGAAACAAAATGGCACTAATGACTAACACAAAATGAAAAGTATTTAAAGTAATTAAAGTATAAATCTCATGGAAAAGGTAAATAAAAAGTAGGATTCAAAACAATTTATTGTAAAGTATTTGATAATCAATTATAATGCTACTTTTAAGGTTAAAAGTAAAAGCAGTGAAAATAGCTATAAATACAATAATTGACTAAGTGCAAAAAAGAGATGTAGATTATGTTTCAAAAACATAAAACGTGGGGAGATAATTAAAGTATAGAGTTTTAGAATGCTTTCATACTTAGTCTATCAACTTAAAATATACTGTTATAAATGTATTATTATAGGGGGCGGTCCTAAGATGGCAGAGGAATAGGACAAGGAGACCACTTTCTCCCCCACAAATTCATCGAAAGAATATTTGAACACTGAGCAAATTCCACAGAACAACTTCTGTATGTTGGCAGAGGACATCAGGCACACAGAAAGGCAGCCCATTTTCTTCAGAAGGAGGTAGGACAAAATATAAAAGATAAAAAGAGAGACAAGAGAGGTAGGGGCGAGATCCGTCCCAGGAAGGGAGTCTTAAAAAAGAGAGAAATTTCCAAACACCAGGAAACATTCTCACTGGCGGATCTGTGGTGAGCCTTGGAATCTCAGAGGGCAACATAACTGAGTGGAAAAATGAACAGATAAATAAATAATTAAAACCCACAGATTATGTGCCTAATGGCAACTCCCAGTGGAGAAGCAACCTAGATGCTCGCATCCGCCACTAGCAAGTGGGGACTGGACAGGGAGGCACCGGCTGCATTGCTTAGGGTAAGGACCCAGCCTGAATGCCCCCAGGGCAATCTGAGGGAACTAACTTGAGATAGCAACCCAGACTGTGGGATAGCTATCCCATGAAAAGATTCTCTCATAGCTCACCCGGGTTCGATTTCTGGGTTGGGAAAATCCCATGGAGAAGGAAATGGCAACCCACTCCAGTATTCTTGCCTGGAAAGTCCCAGGGACAGAGGAGCCTGCAGGCTACAGTCCATGGGGTCACAAGAGTCGTACATGACTTAGTGACTAAACCACCACCAACATACTTCCAGGCCCACTCACAGAACAAAGGATTGAGAAGAGCCAGCTGGCTGTGGCTTGGCCCATCCCTCACTGGAGACAGGCAGGCGAGGGCAGCCAGAGCTGGAAGGGGGCAATTGCAGCCCCAAAGAGGCATTCTCTACCAAACTGCAAGCAGGCTTTGTTGCTAACGAAGACTTCGTGGGATTCTGGACAGGTGACATCCACCGGGAGGGTAGCAGCCAGAGACCTGCTCCCCAGAAGAGACACACAGCACACCTGAGAAGGCGTACCCGTGTACACCCAGAAAACTGAGTGGCTGGGGTGGGGGATGCAATAAGATGCAGCCTCCAACTGGGGGCTACTGTGCTCGCCAAGCAGCTGGTCACCTGAGCTGCTCAGACCTGGAAAGGGCACAAAACGCAGGCCCAAACAAGTCTGCACCATTGTGGAGTACCCCAGAATCTGAACCTGAGCACTTAGACCTGGGAAGTGCATGCAACCCAGGGTCCACCTCAGACAGCTCCTGGCAGAGCAACCTAGAGCCTGAGCAGTGTAGACTGGGAAAGCACACAAGTCGTGTGTGGGTGCAAACCCAATGTGGCCTAGACACGGTGGGTACTCCCTACACACACCAGTGGTATTTGTTTGCAGCGTTCCTCCCTCCCCACAGCACAACTGAACAAGTGAGCCTTAAAAAAGTGACCACCACTGCCCTCCTTGTGTCAGGGCAGAAATTAGACATTGAAGAGACCAGCAAACAGAAGAAGCTAAAATAAACAGAGGGAACTGCTTTGGAAGTGACAGGTGCAATAGATTAAAACCCTGTAGTTAGCACCGACTACATAGGAAGAGGCCTATAGATCTTGAGAAGTATAAGCCAGATCAAGGAACTATCTGAAAATGAACTGACCCCACAGTGTCTGCAACAGCTCCAGAGAAAGTCCTAGATATATTTTTACTATTATAAATTTTTAAATTTTTAAAGTCCTCTATTACTCCTTTAATTTTCATTTTTATAACCTACTATTACCTTGCGAAAAAAAGACCCTATTTTTAAAGCAAACTTCATATATATATATATATATATATATATATATATATATATATTATACTTTTTGTGACTTTGTTTTGTTTTGTTCTAATATTGTATTTTTGAGAATCTAACCTCTATCCTAGATTTTTAATCTTTGATTTTTTTAAATTTGGTATCAATTTTGTACCTTGAAGAACCCAATCTTCAGTACCCATTTTTACTTGGGAGGAAGATTACTGGTTTAATTGCTCCCTCACCCTTTTGACTCTCCTTTTTCTCCATCAGGTCGCCTCTATCTCCTCCCTCCCCCTTCTCTTCTCTACCCAACTCTGCAAATCTCTTTGTGTGTCCCAGGCTTGGAGAACTCTTAGGGAACTGATTATGGCTGGATCTGTCTCTCTCCTTTTAATTCCCCTTTTTATCTTCCTGGCCACCTCTGTCTCCTTCCTCCCTCTTCTCTTCTCTGTGTAACTCCATGAACATCTCTGAGGGATCCAAACTGTGGAGAGCAAACAGAGAAGTGATTACTAGCTAGCTTGCTCTATCCCCTTTTGATTCCCCCTCTTCTCCTCCTGGTCACCTCTATCTCCATCTTCCCTCTTCTCTTCTTCATGTAACTCTGTGTATCTATCAAACTTTTGGTCATTAAGCTAGACGGTCGCCCCCCACCCCCGCCCACCGGGAGAATATACTATATTTTGTGAGAAATATTTTATTGTTCCTTTCTTTCTCTCTCATTTACCATTTCTTATTTTTTAAAATTAAATTTATTTATTTTAATTGGAGGCTAGTTACTTTACAATATTGTAGTGGTTTTGCCATATCAACATGAATCCACCATGGGTGTACACATGTTCCTCATCCTGAACACCCCTCCCACCTCCCTCCCCACACCATCCCTCTAGGTCATCTCAGTGCACCAGCCCCAAACATCCTGTATCCTGTATCAAACCTGGACTGGCAGTTTGTTTCTTATATGATATTATACATGTTTCAATGCCATTCTCCCAAATCATCCCACCCTCTCCCTCTCCCACAGAGTCCAAAAGACTGTTCTATACATCTGTGTCTCTTTTGCTGTCTCACATGTACAGGGTTATCATTACTGTCTTTCTAAATTCCATATATGTGTGTTAGGATACTGTATTGGTGTTTTTCTTTCTGGCTTACCTAATTCTGTATAATAGGCTCCAGTTTCATTCACCTCATTAGAACTGATTCAAATGTATTCTTTTTAATGGCTGAGTAATACTCCATTGTGAATATGTACCACAGCTTTCTTATCCATTCACTTGTTGATGGACATCTACGTTGCTTCCATGTCCTGGCTATTATAAACAGTGCTGTGATGAACATTGGGGTACACGTGTCTCTTTCAATTCTGCTTTCCTTGGTGTGCATGCACAGAAGTGGGATTCCTGGGTCATAAGACAGTTCTATTTCCAGTTTTTTAAGGAATCTCCACACTGTTCTCCATAGTGGCTGTACTAGTTTGCATTTCTACCAACAGTGTAAGAAGGTTCCCTTTTCTCCACATCCTCTCCAGCATTTATTGCTTGTAGACTTTTGGATTGCAGCCATTCTGACTGGTGTGAAATGGTACCTCATTGTGGTTTTGATTTGCATTTCTCTGATAATGAGTGATGTTGAGCATCTTTTCATGTGTTTGTTAGCCATCTGTATGTCTTTTTTGGAGAAATGTTTATGTAGTTCTTTGGCCCATTTTTTGATTGGGTCATTTATTTTTCTGGAATTGAGCTATAGGAGTTGCTTGTATATTTTTGAGATTAGTTGTTTGTCAGTTGCTTCACTTGCTATTATTTTCTCCCATTCTGAAGGCTGTCTTTCCACCTTGCTTACAGTTTCCTTTGTTGTGCAGAAGCTTTTAAGTTTAATTAGATCCCATTTGTTTATTTTTGCTTTTATTTCCAGTATCCTGGGAGGTGGGTCATAGAGGATCCTGCTGTGATGTATGTCGGAGAGTGTTTTGCCTATGTTCTCCTCTAGGAGTTTTATAGTTTCTGGTCTTACGTTTAGGTCTTTAATCCGTCTTGAGTTTATTTTTGTGTATGGTGTTAGAAAGTGTTCTAGTTTCATTCTTTTACAAGTGGTTGACCAGTTTCCCCAGCACCATTTGTCTTTTCTCCATTGTATATTCTTGCTCTGAAATAATTCCAATCATCTTTTCTGACCACAATGCAGTAAGAATAGATCTCAATTACAGGAGAAAAAGTATTAAAATTTCCAACATATGGAGGCTGAACAACACACTTCTGAATAACCAACAAATCACAGAAGAAATCAAAATATGCATAGAAATGAGTGAAAATGAAAACACAATAACCCAAAACCTGTGGGACACTGTAAAAGAAGTGCTAAGGGGAAAGATCAGAGCATTAAAGGCATACCTCAAGAAACAAGAAAAAAGTCAAAGAAATAACCTAACTCTACACCAAAGGAACTAGAAATGGAAGAAATGAAGAACCCCAGGGTTAGTAGAAGGAAAGAAATCTTAAAAATTAGGGCAGAAATGCAAAAGAAACAAAAGAGACCATAGCAAAAATCAACAAAGCCAAAAGCTGGTTCTTTTGACAAACCATTAGCCAGACTCATCAAGAAATAAAGGGAGAAAAATCAAATCAATAAAATTAGAAATGAAAATGGAGATATCACAACAGACAACACAGAAATACAAAGGATCATAAGAGACTACTATCAGCAATTATATGCCAATAAAATGGACAACGTGGAAGAAATGGATAAATTCTTAGAAAAGTACAACTTTCCAAAACTGAACCTTTAAGAAGAAATAGAAAATCTTAACAGAACCATCATAAGCATGGAAATTGAAATTGTAATCAGAAATCTTCCAGCAAACAAAAGCCCAGGTCCAGATGGCTTCACAGCTGAATTCTACCAAAAATTTAGAGAAGAGCTAACACCTATCCTACTCAAACTCTTTCAGAAAATTGCAGAGGAAGGTAAACTTCCAAATTCATTCTATGAGGCCACCATCACCCTAATATCAAAACCTGACAATGATGCCACAAAAAAAGAAAACTACAGGCCAATATCACTGATGAACATAGATGCAAAAATCCTTAACAAAATTCTAGTAATCAGAATCCAACAACATATTGAAAAGATCATACACCATGACCAAGTGGGCTTTATCCCAGGGACGCAAAGATTCTTCAATATCTGCAAATCAATCAATATAATACACCATATTAACAGATTGACAAATAAAAGCAATATGATTATTTCAATAGATTCAGAGAAAGCCTTTGACAAAATTCAACATCCATTTATGATAAAAAACTCTCCAGAAAGCAGGAATAGAAGGAACATATCTCAACATAATAAAAGCTATATATGACAAACCCACAGCAAACATTATCCTCAAAGGTGAACAACTGAAAGCATTTCCCCTAAAGTCGGGAACAAGACAATGTGCCCACTCTCACCACTACTATTCAACATAGTTTTGGAAGTTTTGGCCACAGCAATCAGAGCAGAAAAAGAAATAAAAGGAATCCAGATTGGAAAAGAAGAAGTAAAATCCTCACTGTTTGCAGATGACATGATTCTCTACATAGAAAACCCTAAAGACTCCTCCAGAAAATTACTAGAGCTAATCAATGAATATAGTAAAGTTGCAGGATATAAAATTAACACAGAAATCCCTTGCATTCCTATACACTAACAATGAGAAAACAGAAAGAGAAATTAACGAAACAATTCCATTCACCATTGAAACAAAAAGAATAAAATACTTAGGAATATATCTACCTAAAGAAACAAAAGACCTATATATAGAAAACTATAAAACACTGGTAAAAGAAATCAAAGAGGACACTAATAGCTGGAGAAATATACCATGTTCATGGATTGGAAGAATCAATATAGTGAAAATGAGTATACTACCCAAAGCAACCTATAGATTCAATGCAATCTATCAAGCTACCAATGGTATTTTTCACAGAACTAGAGCAAATAATTTCACAATTTGTATGGAAATACAAAAAAAAACCTCGAATAGCCAAAGCAATCTTGAGAAAGAAGAATGGAACTGGAGGAATCAACCTGCTTGACTTGAGGCTCTACTACAAAGCCACAGTCATCAAGACAGTATGGTACTGGCACAAAGACAGAAATATAGATCAATGGAACAAAATAGAAAGCCCAGGGATAAATCCGTGCACCTATGGACACCTTATCTTTGACAAAGGAGGCAAGAATATACAATGGAGAAAAGACAATCTCTTTAACAAGTGGTGCTAGGAAAACTGATCAATCACTTGTAAAAGAATGAAACTAGAACACTTTCTAACACTATACACAAAAATAAACTCAAAATGGATTAAGGATCTAATCATAAGACCTGAAACTATAAAACTCCTAGAGGAGAACATAGGCAAAACACTCTCCGACATAAATCACAGCAGGGTACTCAATGACCCACCTCCCAGAGTAATGGAAATAAAAGCAAAAATAAACAAATGGGAACTAATTAAACTTAAAGGCTTTTGCACAACAAAGGAAACTATAAGGAAGGTGAAGAGAGAGCCTTCAGAATGGGAGAAAATAATAGCAAATGAAGCAACTGACAAAGAATCAATCTCAAAAATATACAAGAACTCCTACAGCTCAATTCCAGAAAAATAAACGACCCAATCAAAAAATGGGCCAGGAACTGAACAGACATTTCTCCAAAAAAGACATACAGATGGCTAACAAACACACGAAAAGATGCTCAATATTACTCATTGTCAGAGAAATGCAAATCAAATCCACGGTGAGGTACCATTTCACACCAGTCAGAATGGCTGCAATCCAAAAGTCTACAAGCAATAAATGCTGGAGAGGGTGTGGAGAAAAGGGAACCTTCTTACACTGTTGGTGGGAATGCAAACTAGTACAGCCACTATGGAGAACAGTGTGGAGATTCCTTAAAAAACTGGAAATAGAACTGCCATATGACCCCAGCAACCCCACTTCTGTGCATACACACCAAGGAAGCCAGAATTGAAAGAGACATGTGTACCCCAATGTTCATCACAGCACTGTTTATAATAGCCAGGACATGGAAACAACCTAGATGTCCATCAGCAGATGAGTGGATATACACAATGGAATATTACTCAGGCATTAGAAAGAATACATTTTAATCAGATGTAATGAGGTGAATGAAACGGGAGCCTATTATACAGAGTTTAGTAAGCCAGAAAGAAAAACACCAATACAGTATACTAACGCATATATATGGAATTCACTAAGATGGTAAGGATAACAGTATATGGGAGACAGCAAAAGAGACACAGATGTATAGAACAGTCTTTTGGACTCTGTGGGAGAGGGCAAGGGTGGGATGATTTGGGAGAATAGCATTGAAACATGTATAATATCATATAAGAAATGAATCACCAGTCCAGGTTTGATGCATGAGACAGGGTGCTTGGGGCTGGGCCACTAGGATGATCCAAAGGGATGGTATCGGGAGCGAGGTAGGAGGGGTGTTCAGGATGAGGAACACATGTATACCTGAGGCAGATTCATGTTAATGTATGGCAAAACCACTACAATATTGTAATGTAATTAGCCTCCAATTAAAATAAATAAATTTATATTTTTAAAATGTATTATTATATAAAAGCTTCCTGGTATCAACAAAGTAAAAATATAATGTAGACACAAAGAATTACCGAGAAAGGAATCTTAGTATACTAATACAGAAAGTCATCAAACCACAAAAGAAAGCAGAAAAAAAAATATAAAACAATTAAAAATAGTAATTTATACATATCTATTAACAATTACTTCAAATACAAATGGACTAAATTGTCTAATCAAAAGACATAGAATGGCTAAATGGATAAAAAGTGAAACCCATCTATATGCTTCCATTAAGAGACGTATTTCAGCTGTAAGGACACACAGAAACAAAGTGAATCTATAGGAAAAGATATTCTATTCAAATGAAACCCAAAGAAAGCTGGTTGCAATATTTATATCAGACTAAACAGACTATAAAACAAGTACTGTAATAAGACACAAATATGAGCATCACATAAGGATAAAGGGGTCAATAAAATGAGGACATTGCATTAAAAATATAAATTTTTATCCACCCAACATAGGAGACCTAAATATATAAGGTGAAAATTCACACAAAGAGTGAAAGATAGATGGCAATACAATAATAGTATAGGACCTTAATACCCACTTACATCAATACATAGATCATCCAGACAGAAAACAAGTAAGGAAACATCAGCATTAGCAGACACGATAGACTTGATTGAATATATACAGAGGGACAAGATGAGCCTAACATGTGTGTGTGTGTGTGTGTGTGTGTGTATAGAGAGAGAACAGTTCATCCAAAAGCAAAGACTACACATTCTTCTAGAGAGAACATTCTTTAGGATAGCTCACATAGCTCTAAAGCAAGTCATAATAAAGTTAAGAATATTGAAATCATATCAAGCATCTATTGCAACAGTAAAAGTGTAGAACTACAGATCAACTAGCCTTAGAGTACAAAATGAAGCAGGGCAAAGGTTAACAGAGTTTTGCCAAGAGACTCTACTGGTCATAGAATACACTCTCTTCCAACAACACAAGCAATGACTCTACACATGGATATCACCATATGGTCAACACCAAAATCAGATTGATTATATTCTTTGCAGACAAAGATGAAGCTCTATACAATCAGCAAACACAAAACCAGGAGCTGACTGTGGCTCAGATCATGAACTCCTTATTGAAAAATTCAGACTTAAACTGGGGAAATTTGGAAATTTCCAAATCTGGAAACTTGGAAAACTCAGCAGGGACCACAGGACTGGAAAAGGTGTTTACATTCCAATCCCAAAGAAGGGAAATGCCAAAGAATGTTCAAACTACTGGACAATTGCACTCATTTCACATGCTAGCAAAGAAATACTGAAAATTATCTGAGCTAAATTTCAACATCCAGATGCTCAAGCTGGATTTGGAAAAGGCAGGGGAACCAAAGATCAAATAGTCAACATCCATTGGATCATAGAAGAAGCAAGAGGAGTCCAGAAAAACACCTACTTCTGCTTCATTGTCTATGCTAAAGCCTTTCACTGTGTGGATCACAACAAACCAGAAAATTCTTAAAGAGGTGGGAATACTAGACTGCTTTACCTGCCTCCTGCAAAACATGTATGCAGGTCAAGAAGCAACATTTAGAACTGGTTCAAAATTTGGAAAGGAGTACCTCAAGGCTGTATATTGTCACCCTACTTATTTAAGTTATATGCAGAGTACATCATGTGAAATGCCAGGCTGGAAGTCAGTCCTGAATATTCATTAGAAGGACTGCTGAAGCAGAAACTCCAATACTTTGGCCACATGACACCAAGAACTGGCTCATTAGAAAAGACCCTGATGCTGGGAAAGATTGAAGGCAGGAGGAGAAGGGGGTGACAGAGGATGAGATAGATGGTTGGATGGCCTTACTGACTCAATGGTCATGAGGTTGAGCAAGCTCTGGGAGATGGTGAAGGACAGGGAAGCTTGGCATGCTCCCATCCATGGTGTCACATCAGGTAGCCAAAAGAAGTACTTCAGGTTCATCATCAGTCCTTCCTGATGCTGAATATTCCTGAATGAATATTCAGAACTGATTTCCTTTAGGACTGATTGGTTTTATCTCCTTGCAGTCAAAGGGATTCTCAAAAACCTTCACCAACACCACAGTTCAAAAGTATCAGTTTTCAGCTCTCAGTCTTCTTTATAGTCCAATTCTCACATCCATACATGACCACTGGAAAAACCATAGCTTTGACTAGATGGGCCTTTGTTGGGAAAGTAATGTCTCGGCTTTTTAATATGTGTCTAGGTTGGTCATAGGTTTTCTTCCAAGGAGTAAGCGTCTTTTAATTTCATGGCTGCAGTCACCATCTGCAGTGATTTTGAAGCCCAAGATAATAAAGTCTGTTGTTGTTTCCATTGTTTCCCCCATTTATTTGCCGTGAAGTGATGGGAGCAGATGCCATGATCTTTGTTTTCTGAATGTTGTTTTAAGCCAGCCTTTTCACTCTCCTCTTTCACTTACATAAAGAGGCTCTTTAATTCCTCTGTGCTTTCTGCCATTAGGGAGGTGTCATCTGCATATCTGAGTTTATTGATATTTCTTCTGGCAATCGTGATTCCAGCCCATGATTCATCCAGTCTGGCATTTTGCGTGATGTACTCTGCATATCAGCTAAATAAGCAGGGTGACAATATACAGCCTTGAGGTACTCCTTTCCAAATTTTGAATCAGTCTGTTGTTCCATTTCTGGCTGGTTGCTTCTTGACCTGCATACAAGTTTCTTAGGAGGCAGGTAAGGTGGTCTGATATTTCCACTTTTTAAGAATTTTCCACAATTTGTTGTGATCCACACAGTCAAAAGCTTTAGCATAGTCAATGAAGCAGAAGTAGATGTTTTACTGGAATTCTCTTGCTTTTTCTATGATCCAGTGGATGTTGGCAAATTGATCTCTGGTTCCTCTGCCTTTTCTAAATCCAGCTTGAACATCTGGAAGTTCTCATTTCATGTACTGTTGAAGTCTAGCTTGGAGAATTTTGAGCATTACTTAAAATACTAGTATATGAAATGAATGGAAATGTCTGGTAGTTTGTAGACATTGTTTGGCATTGCTCTTCTTTGGGACTGAAATGAAATTTGAAATTTTGCAATCCTGCAGTCACTGCTGAGTTTTCCAAATTCGCTTGGATATTGAGTGCAACACTTTCACAGCCTCATCTTTTAGGATTTGAAATAGCTCAGCTGGAATTCCATCACTTCCACTAGTTTTGTTCACCATGATGCTTCCTAAGGCCCACTTGACTTCACACTCCAGGATATATGGCTCTAGGTGAGTGATCCCACCATCATGGTTATCAAAGTCATTAAGATCTTTTTTGTATAGGTCTTCTGTGTATTCTTGCTACCTTTCTTAATATCTTCTGCTTCTGTTAGGTCCATACCATTTCTGTCCTTCATTGAGCCCATCTTTGCATGAAATATTCCCTTGGTATCTCTAATTTTCTTGAAGAGATCTCTAGTCTTTCCCATATTATACATCAAAAGATCATATATCATGACCCAGTGGGATTTATTCCAGAATGCAAGGATGGTTCAACATCTATCAATTAATGTGATGCATCACATTAAGAAAATTAAAGGTAAAATTCATATGATCATTTCAATATAAAATTATCTGACAAATTTAAGCATCCTTTCATAATAAAATTGTAACACTAGGAATATAAGAAATTCCCTCAACATAATTAACACCATATATGACAAGAACTCAGCTAACTCAGTACTTAATGGTGACAAGACAGACGCCTTTCCTTTAAGATGCAGAAAAAGATAAAAGTATTCACTATACTACGGATTTTACTCAGAGCAATTAGGCAGGAAAAAATAAATAAAAAGCATGAAAATCAGAAAAGAAGAAGTACAACTGTCACTATTTTTAGATGGCATGATATGATATGTAGAAATCCTAAAGATCATACAAAAAATGCATTAGAACTAGTAAATAAATTCAGTGAAGTTTCAGGATACTAACACAATCCATATAAAAGTATTGCATTTCTCTACTCTAAAACAGTCAGAAAGAAAAATTATGAATAATATCCCATTTACAATTGTATCAAATAGTAAGATATCCAGGAATCAGTTTACCCAAGGTGGTAAAAGACCTGTACTCTGAAAACTATAAGACATCAATTAAGATGTTGAAGAAGACACAAGCAAATGGAAAGTTATTCCACACTCATGAACTTGGAGAACTGATAAAGTGTTAAGGTGGATGCTCTTCAAATGAATCTACATATTTAATGCAATACCTGTTTAAATTTAAAGAGTGTTTTCCACACATACAGAGCAAAATTTGCATGGAGCCACAGAAAAACCCAAATAGCTAAACCAATCTTGAGAAAGAAGAACAAAGCTGAGGGTATTCTGTTCAGTTCAGTTCAGTTCAGTCTCTCAGTCGTGTCTGACTCTTTGTGACCCCATGAATCACAGCACGCCAGGCCTCCCTGTCCATCACCAACTCCCAGAGTTCACTCAGACTCATGTCCATCGAGTCCGTGATGCCATCTAGCCATCTCATCCTGGGTCGTCCCCTTTTCCTCCTGCCCCCAATCCCTCCCAAAATCAGAGTCTTTTCCAATGAGTCAACTCTTCGCATGAGGTGGCCAAAGTACCGAAGCTTCAGCTTTAGCATCAGTCCTTCCAAAGAAATCCCAGGACTGATCTCCTTCAGAATGGACTGGTTGGATCTCCTTGTAGTCCAAGGGACTCTCAAGAGTCTTCTCCAACACCACAGTTCAAAAGCATCAATTCTTCAGCGCTCAGCCTTCTTCATAGTCCAACTCTCACATCCATACATGACCACAGGAAAAACCATAGCCTTGACTAGATGGACCTTAGTCGGCAAAGTAATGTCTCTGCTTTGGAATATACTATCTAGGTTGGTCATAACTTTTCTTCCAAGGAGTAAGC
Source organism: Capra hircus (assembly GCF_001704415.2). Taxonomy (NCBI): domain Eukaryota; kingdom Metazoa; phylum Chordata; class Mammalia; order Artiodactyla; family Bovidae; genus Capra; species Capra hircus. Next base: position 38,051,918 of record NC_030828.1, on the reverse strand, counting down.
GTCTTTTAATTTCATGGCTGAAGTCACCATCTGCAGTGATTTTGGAGCCCCCAAAAATAAAGTCTGACTCTGTTTCCACTGTTTCCCCATCTATTTCCCATGAAGTGATGGGACCAGATGCCATGATCTTCGTTTTCTGAATGTTGAGCATCAAGCCAACTTTTTCACTCTCCTCTTTCACTTTCATCAAGAGGCTTTTTAGCTCCTCTTCACTTTCTGCCATAAGGGTGGTGTCATCTGCATATCTGAGGTTATTGATATTTCTCCTGAGGGTATTGCACTTCCTGATGTCAAAGTGTATTTCAAATCTTTAGTAATCAAAACAGTGGTATTGGCACAGAAATATACACAAAAATCAATGTAACACATTAGAAAGCCCAGAAATAAACCTGCACATACGGTCAATTAATTTATGACAAGCTAAGAATATACCATGGAGAAAGAATAGCCTCTTCAATAAATTGTGCTGGGAAAATGGACAGCCACATGGAAAAGAATTAATTTAGATGACTCTCACAAATACAAAAATTGACTCAAAATGGATTAAAGATTTCAATGTAAAACCTGATGCCATAAAACTCCGAGAGGAAAATAACTCCTAGTTATCGGTGATAACTCCTTGACATTAGTTTTGGTGATGATGTCTTGCATTCAACAATGAAAGCAAAGGCAACAAAAGCAAAAAGAAACAAGTAGGACTACATCAAACTAAAATTCTTAAATTATTTGCAAATCATATGTCTGATAAACTATTGATCTAAAATATAACAGAACTTCTACAACACAGTATTAAAAATAAACAAATCTGATTAAACAGTGGTCAGAGGATCTGAATGGGCTTCTTTCCCAAAAAGAGAAATACAAATAGCCAAAAGATTCATGAAAAGGAATTTAACATCATTAATCACCAGGAAATGCAAATAAAAACCACAATGAGAAATCACATCACACCTGTTAGAACAGCTAATATCCAAAAGACAAAAAATAACAAATGTTGGTGAGGATGTAGAGAATAGGGAATTCTTATGCACTGTGGGTGGAAATTTAATTTGGGGCATCCACTATAGAAAACAGTATGAATGTTCTTTAAAAAATTAAAAAAAAAAAAAAGAACTGACATGTAATCCAGCATTCTTCTGGGTACTGAATTTGAAGAAAAGGAAAACTTGAAAAATTGTATGCATCCCCATGTAAATTGCAGCATTATTTACAATAGCCAAGACATGAAGAAATGTTTGTTTCATCTGTGGCTGAATGGATACATGTGTATACACACACACACACACACACACACACACACACACACACACAGACCAGAAGGAAATCTTGCAACTGTGACCACATGGATGGGACCTGAGGGGATTATGCTAAGCGAAATAAATCAGAAAAGGAATGATAAATACACTTGATCTCACTTATACATGGAATCTAAAAAACAGCACTCCCCCCTCAAAAAAAGACAACTAGGCTCAAAATTCAAAGATCAGAATGGTGGTTTGCAGAGGTAGAGAGTAGGTGAAATGTGTGAAGGTAAAATTAGTAAATCATGGGAATGTACTGTACAGCCAGAGACTATAGTTAATAACACTATGTTTCTTTTTTGAAAGTTGCTAAAAGAATAGATCTTAGAAGTTTTTTTTCCACACACACACAAAAATGGTAGCTATATTGTGATAGATATTTATTAGACATTATGGTGATAATTTCATAATATATACAAATATAAAATCACTCATATAATAATATAAGCTGAAACTATTAGGATGTCAGTTGTACCTCAATTTATATTGAATAAATAAAAACAAAAGCCAGGCTTCTGATTCAAAATGGCAGAGTAGAAGGACGGGTGCTCATCTCCTACTGAGAGAGCACCAAAATTGCAATTAGCTCTTGAACAACCATCAATAGGAGGGCGCTGGGACCTACCAAAAGAGGATACCCCATGTTCAAAGACAAAGAAGCTGTAGTGAGATGGTAGGAAGGACACAATCAGGATAAAATGAAATCCCCTACCTGCTAGGTGGGTGACCCACAAACTGGAGAACAATAACAACAAAGAAGTTCTCCCAATGTTGTGATGGTTCTGAGCTTCTCAGCCTGGAGATCAGACAAAGGAACTAGGAATCCCCAGAGACTCTGACCTTGAAGACCAGTGGGATTTGATTACAAGACTTCCACAGGAATGGGAGAAACAGAGACTCTAGTCTTGGAGGGCCAAACAAAATTGGTGCACCAAGACCCAGAGGAAAGGAGCAGTAACAGGAGATAGAACCCAAAACTCCTGTAATGTTGGAGGGTCTCCTCCTGTGGAGGCATGGGTCAGCAGGGGCTCACCACATGGATGGGGACACTGGCAGCAGCATTCCTGGAAGGCTCCCCTTGGCATAAGCCCTCTTGGAGGTCACCATTAACCTTACTATAGAGCCCATAGATCTCAGGGCTAGGTCACTTCAGGCCAAGCAACTAAGAGAGGAGCAAAATTGCACCCATTAATGGATAATTGGGTTAAAGCTTTACTGAGCAATGTCTTGCCCACCACAGCAAGGCCCAGGTTTTCCTAAGTAGTCCCTTCCATCAAGAAGCTTACTAAAGTCTCTTAGCCTCAACCACCAGAGGGCAGACAGAGAAAGCAAGAAGAACCACAATCCCAGGATGGCTAGAACAAAAATCACATTATAGAAAGTTAATCAGGATGAAAAAGCAGAGAGTGATATCCCAGATGAAGGGACAAGATAAAATCCCAGAAAAACAACTACATGAATCACACATAGGAAACCTTCCAATAAAAGAATTCAGAATATGATAGTGAAAAGGATCTCAGAAATGGAGACCTCATTATGGAAAAGATGCGAGAAATGTTTATCAAAGACCTTGAAGAAGAACAAAAACAAACAGAGATGCACAATACACTCGAAGGAATCAATAGCAGAATTCTGAGGCAGAAGAACGAATAACTGACCTGGAGGTCATATGGTGAAAATCTCTGTGGCAGGACAGAATATAGAAAAAAGAATGGAGGGAAAGAAAGAAAGAAAGAAAAACAGCCTACGAGACCTCTGGAACAACATTATACACACCAACATTCACATTATATGGGGTCTCGGAAGGAGAAAAAAGACAGAATCTGAAAAAATATTTGAAGAGATAATAGCTGAAAACTTCCCTAACATGGGATAGGAAAGAGTCAATCAAGTCCAGGAAGCACAGAGTCCCAGGCAGGATAAACCCAAGGAGGCACACACCAAGACACATAATAATCAAACTGAAAAAAATTAAAGATAAAATATTAAAAGCAACAAGGGAAAAATGACAAATAACATACTAGGGAACTCCCACCAGGTTATCAGCTGATTTCTTAACAGAAACCCTACAAGCCAGAAGGGAATGGCACAATATATGTAAGGGATGGAAGGGAAGAACCTACAACAGGAGTACTTTACCCAGCAAAATTCTCATTCAGATTTAATGCAGAAATCAAAAGCTTTCCACATATGCAAAAATTAAGAGAATTCAGCACCACCAAACCAGTTTTACAACAAATAAAAAAGGAACTTCTCTAGGCAGAAAACACAAAAAGAGGATAAGACCTACAGAAAATAAAGACAAAACAATTAAGAAAATGGTAATAGGATCGTATATATTGATAATTACCTTAAATGCAAATAGATTAAATGTACCAAAAAAAAGACGTAGACTGGTTGGGCAGATGAAAATATGCGCATGTTTGCACTTCCACTTACCACATCACTCTGCTTGACCCTTCAAATCGTATGTAGTTACTTTATATGGATTTTCCAGGATTCATGTATGGATGTGAGAGCTGGACAATAAAAAAGGCTGAAGGCCAAAGAATTGATGCCCTCAAACTGTGGTGCTGGAGAAGACTCTTGAGAGTTCCTTGGACAGCAAGGCTATCAAACTGTCAATCCTAAAGGAAATCAGTCCTAAATATTCATTGGAAGGACTGATGATGAAGCTGAAGTTTCAATACTTCGGCCACTTGATGCAAAGAGCTGACATATTGGAAAAGACTCTGATGCTGGGAAAGATTGAAGGTAGGAGGAGAAGGGGATGACAGAGGATGAGATGGTGGGATGGCATCACTTATTCAATGGACATGAGTTTGAGCAAACTCCAGGAAATGGTGAGAGACCAGGAGGCCTGGCATGCTGCAGTCCATTGGGTTGCAAAGAGTCCCGGCACAACTGAGCAACTGACTAACAAACAACTTTATATTGTTAGGATAATCATATTCCCATTATGGTTTGCAATTGTAATTATCTTGTATTTTTTGTCTGGCTATTGTCTGTGAAAACTGATAAACAGATTTTACTATCGTGATTATATAACTATTACTCAGTACTTTTGTATCATGAATGGTCAACAGAAAAATAATAGAATTCTATATCACTGAGACTACAATTTATTAGAAAAACCTATGATCAGTTTTCAAAATCCAGATGCATATCAGAATTTATCTTGGAATTTTTTGAAAAATACAAATGCCCAAGTATTGCCTTTTTTTTTAATCTAAAGCTCCAGATGTGTTTCTAATGAGCAACCATGTTTAGAAACAATTGGACTGTATGATGATCTTTTAATCTAGTCCATTTCACTTTTTCTATTTCATATTCAGTGCTCCCATTTCATTTAAGATTTCCAATTTCTCCATTTCTTTTTTTTAATGTTCTTTCTCAAGCCTTTATCAAGTATTTGTAAACTTTTATTTACAAATATATAAATAGTATACTTATACACAAATAGTATACATATAGACTAGCATTAGTTAGTTTGTTCAGTCACTCAGTCATGTCTGACTCTTTGCGACCCCATGAACTGCAGCACGCCAGGCCTCCCTGTCCATCATCAACTCCCAGGGTCTACCCAAACAGACTAGCATGCATATGCATAAATAGTGAGAACCACTACATGGTGCTAGAGATAAAGAACCCACTTGCCAATGCAGGAGAGGTTAAGAGAGAGATCTGGGTTCAATCTCTAGGTCTTGAAGATAACCTGGAGTAGGAAATGGAAACCCACCGCAGTATTCTTGCCTGAAGAATCCCAAGGACACAGGAGCCTAGTAGCCCACAGCCCACAGGTTGGCAAAGAGTTGGACACAACTGAAGTGACCTAGCATGCTTGCATATAAATAGCATGTATAACACACATATTTTAGAAAACTTATGAATTTTTCCTAAGTGAAAAGTGTATGATAGTTTGATTCTACTTGTTTGACTTCATATGAATAGAATGCCAGTTTTCTAATTAAAAAATAGATATAAAATAAGCAACAAGGGTATACTGTCTAGCACAGGGAACTATAGTCAATACTTTTGTATTCACCTATGATGGAAAATAATCTGAAAAATAATATATGTGTATATATAACTGAATCACCTCGCTGTGCACCTGAAGCACTGTAAGTCAACTATACTTCAATAAAATATATATATTAATAAAAAAAAGCTGGTGAAAAAACCATATAAATAATAAATGGTAGGTATTATTATTCTCTAAATTTTCTTATTCTTCTGACAGTAATTAGATTCTAACATCTTTATAGACCCTAATTTACTAATTTTCTATATTCTGATAAAATAAATCTTTCATAAGCATTAATGAATGACTACCAGCATACCAATATGGAAACATAAGTACAGCAAAAGAAAAATGAAAGGAAAAGATAATTATGTATTTAACACTAAAATTATGTGCCTGTATATTTTTCTAGAGGAAATGAGAAGATTTCTATGGAATTGATTTAATAAAAGCTGCACATGGAAGAATTATGTATGGCATTTTGAAGGGAAGGTAGAGATATGAATTTGCAGAAGAGGGAGACAAAAATGGGTTTTATTGGCCTTGTAGGCAAGGAAAATACATTTTGTTGGGTAGATAACTTGAGCTGGAACTTATAATTATACACTAGAGTACTGTAAGTGCATATATTTGTTTAACATGTAACATATGATTGAAATGCTATGTGCATTTTATGTGTTCATAATTTTTTTAAATTATTTTTATCCCTACTTATGTATTCTTTCCTAGTTAACACAATCTGTTTAAGAGCTAATTTTCTGTTTCTAGGAAACAAACCAAGAAATTCCAACTGTAAATAAAATGTAGAATTATAATTGACTTTGTTTAAAGTTGAAGCTAAAATTAGCTTTTCAGCCCTTCTGATTTTCATTTGCTTTCACTGTGCTTTTGGGGGGCATCCATGCATTCAAATTACAAAAGTTATCAACAATTTGAGGAGAGTTTATTTGCCAATATTAGGCCTTCATTCCCTGAACTACCTGCTTCTCTGAGCATTTTCCTCCTAAATTTCCATCCTTCTAGCAGCCCCAAATTCTTTCCTCTGAAGCATCAAGTCAAAAAGTCTAAAGTTTTCTGCTTGAGTTTAGCTGACCCACTCCACGAGGACAGAGGACTGTCCTCAAAACCATTGAAATACACCTGTTGCCTCTTTTGCTTCCTTATCTCAAAGTTCAAATCAATTCCCATTTCTCCAAGGCTTTTCCTTCAAGTAGTTGAGTTTTAAAGTATTTTATTTGAAGTTTACAATTATTATCAGAGAGCAGTTTAGTCTGATATAAGCTATTCTTTTACCAGTACTTTAAATGACTTTTAATAAGATATGGAGTTGCCTTCTGGATTCTATTTTTGCTAATGAGCAATAAACTTCAGTCTATCATTTTTATAGGGAAGTTCTGACTGATTTTAGTTGCTCTCCTTTTCATTGATTTTCTTCAACTTCCCTATGGTGTGTGTAGCTTTCAGGTGTGTGTGTGGTGTGTGTGTGTGAGGGGGGGGGTGTGGGTGTGGGTGTGGGTGTGGTGTCAGAGGAGACCAAGAGGAGAGAGAGGTGACTTGGTTTACTGCTTCAATGTCAGGACTCATTACTTAATTTTGCAATGCTCTTAATTTATCTGCTCTGAATATTCTCTCTCCTAATTTTCACTATTAATTATTTTTGGATCAAATTTCTGGCAATAGCCTTATTAACAGGTTTTGAAACTTCTACCTTCCTTCTCTCAATGGTCTATTTCCATTATACCAGGCTAGAATTGTCCTATAACATAAATCAGTTCTCAGATTTCAGCCCTTTGATTATCAGGAACCACAATGTCTCCATAAATGACTGAATGCCTTTAAAATTGTTATAATTCCCTACAATATATGGTATCTAACCCCATCTCTTTTTTGGGAGGGCGGGGTGTTAGTTCTAAAAGGTCTTGTAGGTCTTCATAGAACCGTTCAACTTCAGCTTCTTCAGCATTACTGATTGGGGCATAGGGTGGGATTACCATGATATTGAATGGTTTGCCTTGGAAATGAACAGAGATCATTCTGTCCTTTTTGAGACTACATCCGAGTACTGCATTTCGGACTCTTTTGTTGGACATGATGGCTATTCCATTTCATCTAAGGGATTCCTGCTCACAGTAGTAGATATAATGGTCATCTGAGTTAAATTCACCCATTCCAGTCCATTATACTTTGCTGAACATTTCATGCAAAGATGGGCTCAATAAAGGACAGAAATGGTAGGGACCTAACAGAAGCAGAAGATATTAAGAGGTGGCAGTAATACACAGAAGAATTATACAAAAAAGATCTTCATGACCCTGATAATCATGATGGTGTGATCACTCATCTAGAGCCAGACATCCTGGAATGTGAAGTCAAGTGGGCCTTAGAAAGCATCACTACAAACAAAGCTAGTGGAGGTGATGGAAGTCCAGTTGAGTTATTTCAGATCCTGAAAGGTGATGCTGTGAAAGTGCTGCACTCAATATGCCAACAAATTTGGAAAACTCAGTAGTGGCTACAGGACTGGAAAAGGTCAGTTTTCATTCCAATCCCAAAGGAAGGCAATGCCAAAGAATGCTCAAACTACCACACAATTGCACTCATCTCACACACTAGTAAAGTAATGCTCAAAATTCGCCAAGCCAGGCTTCACCAATACGTGAACCACGAACTTCCTGATGTTCAAGCTAGTTTTAGAAGAGGCAGAGGAACCAGAGATCAAATTGCCAACATCTACTGGATCATCAAAAACCCAAGAGAGTTCCAGAAAAACATCCATTTCTTCTTTATTGACTATGCCAAAGCCTTTGACTGTGTGGATTACAATAAACTGTGGAAAATTCTGAAAGAGATGGGAATACCAGACCACCTGACCTGCCTCTTGAGAAACCTATATGCAGGCCAGGAAGCAACAGTTCGAACTGGACATGGAACAACAGACTGGTTCCAAATAGGAAAAGGAGTGCATCAAGGATACATATTGTCACCCTGACTATTTAACTTATATGCAGAGTATATCATAAGAAACACTGGGCTGGGAGAAGAACAAGCTGGAATCAAGATTGCTGGGAGAAATATCAATAACCTCAGATACACAGATGACACCACCCTTATGGCAGAATGTGAAGAGAAACTAAAAAGCCTCTTGATGAAAGCAAAAGAGGAGAGTGAAAAAGTTGGCCTAAAGCTCAACATTCAAAAACTAACATCATGGCATCTGGTCCCATCACTTCATGGGAAATAGATGGGGAAACAGTGGAAACAGTGTCAGACTTTATTTTGAGGGGCTCCAAAATCACTGCAGATGGCGATTGCAGCCATGAAATATAAGACACTTACTCCTTGGAAGGAAAGTTATGATCAACCTAGATAGCATATTAAAAAGCAGAGACATTACTTTGCCGACAAATGTCTGTCAAGTCAAGGCTATGGTTTTTCCAGTGGTCATATATGGATGTGAGAGTTGGACTATGAAGGAAGCTGAGTGCTGAAGAATTGATGCTTTTGAATTGTGGTGTTGGGAAGACCCTTGAGAGTCCCTTGGACTGCAAGGAGATCCAACCAGTACATTCTAAAGGATATCAGTCCTGGGTGTTCATTGGAAGGACTGATGCTGAGGCTGAAACTCCAATAATTTGGCTACCTCAAGCGAAGAGTTGACTCCCTGGAAAAGACCCTGATGCTGGGAAGGATTGGGGGCAGAAGGAGAAGGGGATGACAGAGGATGAGATGGATGGATGGCATCACCAACTCGATGGACATGAGTTTGGTTAAACTCTGGGAGTTGGTGATGGACAGGGAGGCCTGGAGTACTGCGATTCATGGGGTCACAAAGAGGTGGACATGGCTGAGCAACTGAACTGCACTGAACCCCATCCCTTAGTCCTGTGTCTCACAGTAGCTCAATTCCAACTCCTTGTTTTTTGTTGAACATACTTTATATGCTAATACAGAGCATGTGCTCTAGTTCTTCTTTCTGCTTGGGTGCAACTCTAATAACTATCCATTTGACTAAATCCCTTAGTCCTTTCAATATTTCTTTTTTCCTAATTTTCTCTTCTCAATGAGTCCTTTCCTGAACACCCTATTTGGAACAATAATTCACTCCCACTTGTAAATCTAGTTAGGATGTAAGCTTTACAAGGATAAGGCTATGTCTATTTTGTTCATAGATGTATCCCAAGTGCTTTGGATGAAGGCTGGCATATAGAATAAAAATGTTTTTGAATGAATGAAAGTGTGATAATTCTCATAAGTGTATCCATCATATCTCTCTACTATTCTTTTATCATTTTCACACCTATTTTGCATCCTGGATGATTTCCAAAACTATCTTCTGATGGTCTAATTCTTGCTTCCCCTGAATCTATCTGTTGTTTAAGTAAGTAAGCAAGTAAAGTCACTCAGTCATGTCCAACTCTTTGTGACCTTGTGGACTTCAGCCCAGCAGGCTCCTCAGTCCATGGGATTCTCCAGGCAAGAATACTGGAGTGGCTTGCCATTTCCTTCTCCAGGGGATCTTCCCCACCCAGGGATCGAACCCAGGTCTCCTGCATTGCAGGCAGAAGCTTTAACCTCTGAGTCATCAGGGAAGCCCCTGTCTGTTGTTTATATTATCTAAAGTAAAATAGCTAATATATGTGTAACTATTTTTACAGCAAGATTTCCTTTTGTGTTTTTTCCTTCACATTTTATTTCTTACTGCCTTTGATTTCTGGGTCTGATATTTCTTCTTGTGGATATTAAATATACTTTTAAAAGTTATCTTTCAAGCTATTATGTTTAGTTCTTCATTATGTTTAAGTGTGAGAATTATCTTACTTTTTTTCTAAAGTGTTCCTTCTTAATAGTGGTATTATCCATTGAAAGTGAAAGTGAAGTTGTTCAGTCGTGTATGACTTTTTGTGACCCCATGGACTGTAACCTACCAGGCTCCTCCACCCATGGGATTTTCCAGGCAAAAGTACTGGAGTGGGCTGCCATTTCCTTCGGATCTTCCCAACCCAGGGATCGAACCCGGGTATCCGGCATTGTAAGCAAACACTTTACCGTCTGAGCCATCAGGGAAGTCCCCATGATAGGTTTGTAATTTTTTACTGTAAAATCTTCAAACGGGGTTACTTTCTATGGACTCACTATTGTTTCTGTGATCTTGTGGCATTTTTTGTGGCATTTTAATCACTCCTAGATGACTGTGTTTATTACTACTGCCAGGATTCTGTGTATTTCCTTCTTTGCAGAATTAGTTATAAATGATTTCATTTGCTTTGAATAACTGAAAAATACCTACTAGCTTGAAAGAAGCATGAGGGTTTCAATTATTGAGGCAACTGAAAGAGGACAGATCCTCTTCTTTAAAATTCTATCTCTTACCCTGAAGGCATGCCAAGTCTCACTAGCTTACCATAACACGATAGGTTCAGTCTACTCAATTTTCTCTTTGTCTACCTAATTATATCCCTACCTGATACTTGATAATTCCTGTTTCTTAGCTGTACATTCAGCTATGTTACTTTTTAAAATACACTCTATTTTGTTAAATATCCATATGTATTCTAAGCTTGAGGACAACTTTTATCATCAAATGCATGGAAAAGTCTCTTTAGTAAGTCACCTGTTTATTTAGCTACATGTAAAATGAAGCCTAGTAGCTCAGATGATAAATCATTAACCTGCAATGCAGGAGACCTTGGTTCAATCCCTGGGTCAAGAAGATTCCTTGGAGAAGGAAATGGCAACCCACTCCAGTTTTCTTGCCTCGAGAATCCCATGGACAGAGGAGCCTGGTGGACCACAATCCATGGGGTCCAGAGAGTCAGACATGACTGAGAGACCAACACACACATACACACAAGTTGTAGCCTAACTACATACCATTGGTGCAATATACTGGAATCACACTAAGCTTCTCATTTTCAAAGACATTACAAATATTCTTTACGACTTATGCATGCGCTTTACTCTTCTTCCAATTGCTTTCTTTAATTATCTTTCTTAAACTCTTCCTGGAAAACTCATATATATCATTAAACATCAAATGAAAATCTCCTCTGTGTAGGCATCAGTGAATCTCCCAAGTATAATTAAATGCTCTATATCTAGCATTTTTATGTGTGATTTCTGAATCAAATTGCCTATACTCTAAGAGTGGGAGAAAAGTGTTATGCTTTGCTCTAAAACAGCTCATCACAGTCACTCAATAAACAATAAACTAAAACAATAAAAATATAATTCAAAAATATAAATCAAATTTTAACTATTATAGAGTAAAATGAAGTTCTAAGAAAGGAGGTTCTTTGGTATGTTTAGTATGTTTTAGCTGTTGCTTGCCTATCTCTTAATAGAGATCTCAAGTATGAACAGATAACCAATGAGAACCTACTGTATACAAAGGGAATTCAGCTCATTGTGCAATGGGAAGGAAATACAAAAAAGAGCGGATGTATATATACATTTAACTTATATGCAGAGTACATCATGACAAATGCTGGGCTGGAAGAAGCACAAGCTGGAATCAAGATTGCCGGGAGAAATATCAATAACCTCAGATATGCACAAAACAGCACCCTTATGGCAGAAAGTGAAGAGGAACTAAAAAGCCTCTTGATGAAAGTGAAAGAGGAGAGTGAAAAAGTTGGCTTGAAGCTCAACATTCAGAAAATGAAGATCCTGGCTTCTGGTACCATTACTTCATGGGAAATAAATGGGGAAACAGTGGAAACAGTGTCAGATTTTATTTTTGGGGGGCTCCAAAATCACTGTAGATGGCGATTGCAGCCATGAAATTAAAAGACACTTACTCCTTGGAAGGAAAGTTATGATCAACCTAGATAGCATATTAAAAAGCAGAGACATTACTTTGCCAACTAAGGTCTGTCTAGTCAAGGCTATGGTTTTTCCAGTGGTCATGTATGGATGTGAGAATTGGACTGGGAAGAAAGCTGAGCACTGAAAATTTGATGCTTTTCAATTGTGGTATTGGAGAAGACTCTTGAGAGTCCCTTGGATTGCAAGGAGATCCAACCAGTCCATCCTAAAGGAGGTCAGTCCTGGGTGTTCATTGGAAGGACTGCTGCTAAAGCTGAAACTCCAATACTTTGGCTACCTCATGCAAAGAGTTGACTCATTGGAAAAGACTCTGATTCTGGGAGGGATTGGAGGCAGGAGGAGAAGGTGATAATGGAGGGTGAGATGGCTGGATGGCATCACTGACTCAATGGACATGAGTTTGGTTAAACACTGGGAGTTGGTGATGGACAGGGAGGCCTGGCGTGCTGTGATTCATGGGGTTGCAAAGAGTTGGACATGACTGAACGACTGAACTGAACTGAACCCTCAAATATGGGAGAAGGAAATGGCAACCCACTCCAGTGTTCTTGCCTAGAGAATCCTAGGGACAGCAGAGCCTGGTGGGCTGCTGTCTATGGGGTCACACAGAGTTGGACACAACTGAAGTGACTTAGCAGCAGCAGCAGCAACAGCAGCAGCAGCACCCTCAAATATAGAGACATGGTAAATAGATAACTAGCATCAAGTAATAGGAAAATCAAGCTCTTTTCATTTTAAATACCAGTATACTGGTTACCTTCTCCAGAGAGAAATTTGTTTCATGGGAAAATTTGACTTCACCTTAAATGGATCTCTTGCTCTAGATGAATAATGAAATACTGTGTCTAGGTACAACATGTTTCAAGAAGTATTCCTAGGCAACCAATGTAAGTATACATTTCATTTCACATAGTAAACTCAGAGTTTAAAGGGAAAACTTTTGATTAGGTTAGACATATCTCAATGTATAATATCATACACATAATAAAGACTGACATGTAGACTAATGAATGATGAAAAAGGGTTATATCTACTGTGCACCCAAGCATTTCCATTGAGTAGCATCAACTTAAATATCTATACATGGACATTTTAATTTGTCAGTTTATGAAAAATTACTACTATTGAGTTTCTTATCAATTAAAAGCCATCTTAGTCAAATATCTCTATATTATGTTTATCATATATTGTTAAATTGCTATATATATGTGTGTATGCTTGTGTGTGTGTGTATATATATATATATATATATAAATTATGCACACATACATACACGGAGTAAAATCAGTAACTCAGTTGCAGGAAGGAGGAGAAGTAAAGGTGGCTATCTCCTCCCCACTTCCAAACAGATTCTCAGGCTTATAAGCAATGAGAAAGTGAGATGTTAGACTGTCTTTAAGACCATCTTGGAGCATTTGCATGGGGCTTTCTCCTGAGAAAATACATATTATTCTCAGGCACATATGGAATATTCTCTAGGAGAAACTGTATGTTAGGTCACAAGTCTTAATTAAGATTATAATCATATCAAGCATCTTTTCTAACAAAATGGCATGAAACTAGAAATCAATCTTTATCAAACTCTTGCAAATAACAGAAGAGGAAGAAACACTTCCAAATGCATTTTACAAGGTTAAAACAAAATCAGACATGTATACCATAAGAAAATTACAAGCCAATATCCATGATGATGATGATGATGAACAGAGATGCAAAAATTCTCAGCAAACATTATCAAACTGAATTCAGCAATACATTAAAAGGATCATACACAATGATCCAGTGGGATTTTCTCCAGAGATACAAGGATGGTTTGACACCCACCAATCAATCAATGTGATACACCACATTAACAAAATTAAAGATAAAAATCCTATGATCATTTCAATAGATGAAGAAAAAGCATTTGACAAAATTAAACATCCTTTTATCATAAAAATTCTCAACAAACTAGGAATAAAAGAAATTACTTCAATGTAATTAATGTCACATTATGAGAAGCACACAGATACTTAGTGATGACAAGCTAAAAGCTTTTCCTCTACTATCAGGAACAAGATAAGGGTGCCCACTATCCCCACTTATATTATGCATAGTATTAGAAATCTTACTTAGGACAATTAAGCAAGAAAAATAATAAAAAGCATGAAAATCAGAAAGGAAGAATTACAACTGTCACTATTTGCAGATGGCACAATATGATATATAGAAAACCCTAAAGACTATGAAAAAACTGTTTAATAAATGAATTCAGTAGTTGCTAGATACAAAAGCAATATAAGAATGTATTGCATTCTACACATTGATATCTAATTATCAGAAAGAGAAATTAAGGAAACTATCCCATTTATAATTGTGTACAGAAGAGTAACACACTTAGGAATGAATTTCACCAAGATGGTAAAAGACCTGTACTCTGAAAACTGTAATACACTGATGAAAAAAAATTGAAGAAGTCTTAAATAAATTGAAAGCTATCCTAAGCTCATGCACTGACAGAAATAATATGATACAAATTTGTATAATACTCAAATCAATCTACAGCTTCTGTGTAGTCCCTGCAAAAACTTAAATCGTATTTTTAAAATACTGAACAATTTTAAAATTTGTATGGAACTACAAACCCCTCAAATATACAAACCAATCTTGAGATAGAAGAACAAGCCTGGAGGTATCATGCTCCCTGATTTCAAAGAATATTATAAAGTTTTGTGAAGCGAAAGTCACTCAGTCGTGTTTGACTCTTTGTGGCCCCAAGGATTGTATAGTCCATGTACTTCTGCAGGCCAGAATACTGGAGTGGGTAGCCATTCCCTTCTCCAGGGGATCTTCCCAACTCAGGGATCAAATCCAGGTGTCCCAACATTGCAGATGGGTTCTTTACCCACTGAGCCACCAGGTAAGCCCAAGAATACTGGCATGGGTAGCCTATCCCTTCTCCAGTGGATCATCCCAACCCAGGAATTTAGTAATCAAAAAAAAAAAACAAACAAACAAAAAAAAGTATGGTATCACATTAAAACAGACACATAAGTCAAAGTAAATGAGTAGAGA
Organism: Capra hircus; assembly: GCF_001704415.2. Taxonomy (NCBI): domain Eukaryota; kingdom Metazoa; phylum Chordata; class Mammalia; order Artiodactyla; family Bovidae; genus Capra; species Capra hircus. The sequence goes on along the minus strand of NC_030828.1, from coordinate 38,036,717 downwards.
GAGAGTCCAGAAATAAAAACACCTGCTTATGATCAATTAATTTATGAAAAAGAGCTAATAATACACCAGAAAGAACAATTGCTTCAATAAATTATGCCTGAAAAACTAGATAGCCACATGCCAGAGATTGAAACTAGACCACCTATTACACAGTGTCAGATAAAAATAAACTCAAACTGGATTAAAAACTTGATGTAAGAATTGAAGCCATAAAAATCCTAGTAGAAAAAAATAGATGGTAAACTCCTTGACATTGGTCTTGGTGAAAGAAAGCCATGAACAAAATGAAAGGCTATGGTAGAGAGAAAATCATATATCTGACAATTGGTTAATATCTAACATTTATAAGGGACTCATAAAACTCATCAGTAAAAGGAAATGTGATTACAAATGTGCAAAGCATCTGAATAGACATTTTTCCAAAGATGATATACAGATGGCAAATAGATACATAAAATGGAGGCTCAGCATCACTAATCATGAGGTAGATGTAAATCAAAGTGACAGTGGAGAATCACCTCTCACCTGTTAGGATGGCTATTATCAAAAAGACAAGGGATGACCAGTGTCAGCAAGGATGTAAAGGGGGATTGTTGTGCACTGTCAGTTGGAATATAAATTATGCAACTATTATGAAAAACAGCATGAAATCTCCTCAAAAATTAGAGCACTACCACATGACTCAGCAAATCTACTTCTGGGTATTTATTCTAAGAATATAAAACACTAACTTAGAAGATGCTCTCCTCCATGCTCAATGCAGAATTATTTATAATAACCAAGATATGGAAGCAATCTAAACGTCTATCCATGAATGAAGGGATAACAAGAATGTACATATATACAAAGCAGTGTTATTCTGCCATAAAAATTTAATGAAATCTTTCCATTTCTGACCAAATGGATGTATTTTGAGTGCATTATGCTAAGTGAAGTAAGAAAGACAGAGAAATCTTCCTTATATGTGGAATCTAAAAATAAATGAATGATAAGCACAAAGATACAGAGAACAAATTGGCGGTTGCATGAGATGGGAGGATTGGGGTATGTTGGGACAAAGCGGGTGAAGATGGTCAAAGGTATGAACTTCTAGTTATAAGGTAAATATGTCATTGGGGTGTAATATATAGCATGATGACCAAATAATACTGTATTGCATATTTCAAAGTTGCTAAGAGAGTAGATCTTAAAAGTTCTTATCACAAGGAAAAACTATGTAACTATGTAGGGTAAAGGATGTCAACTAGATTTTTTATTCAGTTCAGTTCAGTTCATTTCAGTTGCTCAGTCATGTCCGACTCTTTGCGACCCCATGAATCGCAGCACGCCAAGCCACCCTGTCCATCACCAACTCCCGGAGTTCACTCAGACTCACGTCCATCAAGTCGGTGATGCCATCCAGCCATCTCATCCTCTGTCGTCCCCTTCTCCTCCTGCCCTCAATCCCTCCCAGCATCAGAGTCTTTTCCAATGAGTCAACTCTTCGCATGAGGTGGCTAAAGTACTGGAGTTTCAGCTTTAGCATCATTCCTTCCAAAGAAATCCCAGGGCTGATCTCCTTTAGAATGGACTGGTTGGATCGCCTTGCAGTCCAAGGGACTCTCAAGAGTCTTCTCCAACACCACAGTTCAAAAGAATCAATTCTTTGGCGCTCAGCCTTCTTCACAGTCCAACTCTCACATCCATACATGACTACTGGAAAAACCATAGCCTTGACTAGACTAGTTTAAAAAACATATATATATTCAGTTCAGTTGCTCATCATGTCCAGCTCTTTGCAACCCCAGGGACTGCAGCACACCAGGCTTCCCTGTCCGTCACCAACTGCTGGAGCTTACTCAAACTCATGTCCATCAAGTCGGTAATGCCATCCAACCATGTCATCCTCTATTGTCCCCTTCTATTTGCGACCTTATATCATTCCCAGCATCAGGGTCTTTTCCAATGAGTCAGTTCTTCCCATCAGGTGGCCAAAGTATTGAAGTTTCAGCATCAGTCCTTCCAATGAATATTCAGGGTTGATTTCCTTTAGGATTAACTGGTTGGATCTCCTTGCAATCCAAGGGACTCTGAAGAGTCTTCTCCAATACCAATTCTTCAGCACTCAGATTTCTTTGGACTTCTCTGGTGGCTCAGATGGTAAAGCATCTGCCTGCAATGCAGGAGACCTGGGTTTGATCACTGGGATGGGAAGATCCCCTGGAGAAGGAAATGGCAACCCACTCCAGTATTCTTGTCTGAAAAATTCCATGGATGGAGGAGCCTGGCAAGCTACAGCCCATGTGGTTGCAAAGGTTCAGACAGGACTGAGCAACTTCACTTTCACTTTCAGCTTTCTTTATATTCTTTATATTCCAAGTCTCACAACCAGACATGAATACTGGGAAACCACAGCTTTGACTAGCAGACCTTCTTTGGCAAAGCAATGTCTCTGCTTTTTAATAGGCTGTCTAGGTTGGTCATACCTTTTCTTCTAAGGAGCAAGTGTCTTTTAATTTCATGACTGTATTCACTATCTGTAGTGATTTTGGAGCGCCCCCCCCTCCCAAAATAAAGTCTCTCACTCTTTCCATTGTTTCCCATCTATTTTCCATGAAGTGATGGGACCTGATGCCATGATCTTAGTTTTCTGAATGTTGAGTTTTAAGCCAACTTTTCACTCTCTTCTATCACTTATTTCAAGAGGCTCTTCAGTTCTTCTTCACTTTCTGCCATAAGGGTGGTGTCATCTGTGAATCTGAGGTTACTGATAATTCTCCCTGCAAACTTGATTCCAGTTTGTGCTTCATCCAGCCCAGCGTTTCTCATGATGTACTCTGCATATAAGTTAAATAAGCAGTGTGACAATATACCGCCTTGAAATACTCCTTTCCCTATTTGGAACCAGTCTGTTGTTTCATGTCCAATTCTAACTGTTGCTTCTTGACCTGCATACAAATTTCTCAGAGGCAGGTCAGGTAGTCTGGTATTCCCATCTCTTTAACAATTTTCCAAAGTTGTTGTGATCCACACAATCAAAGGCTTTGGCATAGTCAATAAAGGCAGAAGTAGATGTTTTTCTGGAACTCTCTTGCTTTTTTGACAATCCAATGGATGTTGGCAATTTGATCTCTGGTTCCTCTGTCTTTTCTAAATCCAGCTTGAACATTTGGAAGTTCATGGTTCACATACTGTTGAAGCCTGGCCTGGAGAATTTTGAGCATTACTTTACTAGCATGTGAGATGAGTGTAATTGTGTGGTAGTTTGAACATTCTTTGGCATTGCCTTTCTTTGGGATTGGAATGAAAACTGATCTTTTCTAGTCCTGTGGCCACTGCTGAGTTTTCCAAACTTGCTGGCTTACTTAGTGCAGCACTTTCACAGCATTATCTTTTAGGATTTGAAACAGTTCAACTGGAATTCCATCCCCTCCACTAGCTTTGTTCATAGTGATTCTTCCTAAGGCCCACTTGATTTTGCATTTCAGGATGTCTGCCTCAAGGTGAGTGATCACATCATTGTGGTTACCTGGATCATGAAGATCTTTTTGTAAAGTTCTTCTGTGTATTCTTGCCACCTCTTCTTTATATCTTCTGCTTCTGTTAGGTCCATACTATTCTGTCCTTTATTTTGCCCATCTTTGCATGAAATGTTCTTTTGGTATCTCTAATTTTCTTGGAGAGATCTCTAGCCTTTCCCATTCTGCTGTTTTCCTCTAATTCTTTGCACTAATCACTGAGGAAGGCTTTCTTATCTTTCCTTGCTATTCTTTGGAACTCTGAATTCAAATGGGTATATCTTTCCTTTGCTCCGTTGCGTTTAGCTTCTCTTCTTTTCTCAGGTATTTGTTTGCCTCCTTCAACAACCATTTTGCCTTTTTGCATTTTTCTTGCAGATAGTCTTGATCACTGTCTCTTGTACAATGTCACAAACCTCTGTCCATAGTTCTTCAGGCATTCTGTCTATCAGATCTAATCCCTTGAATCTATTTGTCACTTCTACTGTATAATTGTAAGGTATCTGATTTAGGTCATACCTGAATGGTCTAGTGGTTTTCCCTACTTTCTTCAATTTAAGTCTGAATTAGACAATAAGGAGTTCATGATCTGAGCTACAGTCAGCTCCCAGTCTTGTTTTTGCTGACTGTATGGAGGTTCTCCATCTTTGGCTGCAAAGAATATAATCACTGATTTCGGTATTGACCGTCTGGTGATGTCCAAGTATAGAGTTGTTTCTTGTGTGTTGGAAGAGGGTGTTTGCTATGACCAGTGCGTTCTCTTGGCAAAACTCTGTTAGGCTTTGATCTGCTTCATTTTGTACTCCAAGGCCAAATTTGCCTGCTATTCCAGGTAACTCTTGACTTCCTACTTTTGCATTCCAGTCCACTTATAGTGAAAAGGAGTAGATCTTCATAGCACACACACACACACACACACACACACACACACACTGAATCATGTTATACTAATATATGTCAATTATATCTCAATGAAAATGAAAATAATTCATATTTAATGTATCTATGACTCTGGATGGATTTACTTTTAATTGTTGTTTGTTTTCTATTTGGCCCCTTGTTTTTGTCATCCTTTATTTTGATGTTTTAAGGTGGGAATGCAAACTAGTACAGCCACTATGGAGAACAGTGTGGAGATTCCTTAAAAAATTGCAAATAGAACTACCTTATGACCCAGCAATCCCACTTCTGGGCATACACACCGAGGAAACCAGAATTGAAAGAGACACATGTACCCCAATGTTCATCGCAGCACTGTTTATAATAGCCAGGACATGGAAACAACCTAGATGTCCATCAGCAGATGAATGGATAAGAAAGCTGTGGTACATATACACAATGGAGTATTACTCAGCCATTGAAAAGAATTCATTTGAATCAGTTCTGATGAGATGGACGAAACTGGAGCCAATTATACAGAGTGAAGTAAGCCAGAAAGAAAAACACCAATACAGTATACTAACACATATATATGGAATTTAGGAAGATGGCAATGACGACCCTGTATGCAAGACAGGAAAAAAGACACAGATGTGTATAACGGACTTTTGGACTCAGAGGGAGAGGGAGAGGGTGGGATGATTTGGGAGAATGGCATTCTAACATGTATACTATCGTGTAAGAATTGAATCGCCAGTCTATGTCTGACGCAGGATACAGCATGCTTGGGGCTGGTGCATGGGGATGACCCACAGAGATGTTATGGGGAGGGAGGTGGGAGGGGGGTTCATGTTTGGTAATGCATGTAAGAATTAAAGATTTTAAAATTAAAAAAAATAAAAATTAAAAAAAAAATAAAATAAAAAAATCTAGCTTGCTAATTATGTCTATTTGTTTTCTATTGCATTGATTTCTACTCTTTATTGTTTTCTTCCTCCTAAGCACTTTGGGATTGCTTTAATATTTTTCTATCAGCTTAAAATAATTTTCATATTTGAATAACTTTTTTTAAATTAAATTTTTATTTTTACTTTATTTTACTTTACAATACTGTATTGGTTTTTTCATACATTAACATGAATCCACCACGGGTGTACATGTGTTCCCAAACATGAACCCCCCTCTCACCTCCCTCCCCATAACATCTCTCTGGGTCATCCCCGTGCACCAGCCCCAAGCATGCTGTATAAGTGAAAAATATATATGGTTATTGAGGATAGTCATGATAGTTCCTTCAAAGTACTTGTCTGGGTCATCTCAGATCTGGCCTTTATTGACTACTGTTTTCCTTGAAAATCAGTCTTATAATTCTGGTTTTATATATAAAATATTTTTGAACTGTACTGTTTATATCTTGAATGTCTTCTTTGTATACTCTGGCTTCCTTCAAAGAGTTAAGGCATTTTAGTTTTAGTAGGTGATTAACTCTCTTTTTTGGAACAAGCACTTTTTAAGATTGACATTTAATTTATAATATATTAGTTTCAGGTGTACATCTTGTGATTCAGTATTTTTACAGGTTATATTCCATGTAAAATTATTACACAATAAAGGCTATAATTCCCTGGGATATACATTATATCCTTGTTACTTATCTATTTTATACATAGTAGTTTGTATCTCTCAATCCCATTCCCTTATTTTGCCCCTCCTCTCTTCCCTCTGTTACCTCTAGTTTGTTTTCTACCTCCATGAGTCTGTTTCTGTTTTGCTGTATACAGCAATTAACTTTCTTAAATTAACTTTGCAGCCTCTGTCTTTTCTGTGATAGGCAGCAGTTCAAAGATCAATTTTGTCATCTTTGCCTTGGGTCAAGCCAATTTGAGACTGCTTCAACAATGCAGGATTTTCAGCTCAGTGAGAGTTGAAGAAGAATTTATACACAGAATTTGGTGCTCTTCTTCCCTCGATCTCTATTTTTCCGGGTCACTCCTCCCCCCCCCAACTATTCTGGTTGCCCTGATCTCTGTGCTCTAGATTTGTAGCTCCAAAGCATATAACATATGTTAGCTGAATTTTAGTACCCTGTGCCATGCTACAATAGTTGTTCACCCTCAGGAAAAAGGCCAGACTTGGGAAACACCACGTAATAGACCCTTTTTCAAAATTTTGACTGCTCTCCAAATCTACCAGCTTTTTCTAAGACACTATGAAGTTTTGTTTTATATTATTTTCAGAGTTTTAACTTGTTATCTTCTAGATAATTTCACTGGTAAGAATTCACTACATGATACTAGAAGCCAAAATCTGGGAGCATTTGCTTAAAACCTTTTTTTTTTTAAGGAATGTGACATTTTCCCACATAAATTATATAGAAAATAGTAATATGCATCTAATACAAATTTATTAACTTTTCATATCTATTGTAAGGTTATCTGTATACTGATTTTTTTTTCCCCAAAGTGGCAATAAGGAATATTAAAGCAGTGTAAGCTGGAAAGATGAACAGTTTGCTAATTCATTTGCTATTGGAATGAATATAATTATGATCTCTGTGCTTTCTATATTTCTTTGGAGCAATACAGAAATTCTCATTTTTCCACAGCAGCTTAAATAGCAATCTTTAAGATGAAGATCACAAACATACTGCATTTTGGATAGTCTATTATTTACATTACTATAAATTACATATGGAGCTGGTGTCAATATATGCTATAAAATATATAGTAAGGAAATATGCAACATGATATAAGAAAGGGTATCTGGTATATTAACATATTCTTTCATATTTAGACCCTGTAAATATAACTTGGTGATATATTTTAGAGTATCTAAAAGATAGATATAATTTTCAGTAGTCATATAAAAGTACATAATTGTTAATAAATATTATTTGAGAACAGTTTTATTTTAGTGAACATTTTATCTAATAATGAATTTTATATTTATATACTATGGACTGAGCTTAAATTTTACATAGCTAATAATTTTCAGTTTTATGGCAAATTATTCCTTTTAATAACTTCATCACAATTTAAGAAAATGAATCAAGATTAAAAAAAGAAGAAATTATAGCTGTATTTGGGCACAGGGATTAAACTGAATTATAAAGTTAAGCTATTTTAATGCAAACATTTTCAATAAGCATTTGAAGTACAAAATGGTATTTAGGAAGTATCAGATGGCTTAGAACCAGTAAGTGGGGAAAATAGTCTGTTTACTTTTACTTTAGATTGGGATTTTTAAATCTTTATTTAAAATGAAAATTTTATTTAAATATTATTTCTAATATTATGAGCATGGGAATAATTTAGACAAGATCTCCACAGCAACCATGAGGTTGGGTGAAACACTGTTACTTTTAATAAGAGCTTTCTAAAGAATAGGAGCCTGAAAAAAGAAGGGTGGGTTAACTGAGCTAATTGTATTATTATTTGTTCAGATATTGACTGGGCTTCTCTTATGGCTCAGATGGTTAAGAATCCACTTGCAATGCAGGAGACTCGGGTTTGATACCTGAGTGGGGAAGATCTGCAGACATCTCAGGTAGTGTTAGTGGAAAGAAACTGCCTCCCAGTGCAGGAGACATAAGAACCACGTGCGTTCAACCCCTGGGTTGGGAAGATCCCCTGGAGGAGAGCATGGCAACCCACTCCAGTATTCTTGCCTGGAGAATCCTATGGACAGAGAAATCTGAAGTCCACAGGGTCACAAAGAGTTGGACATGACTGAAGAGACAGCGCAACACATAGCTGATACATTGACACATGGCTACAGGGCCACTGAATGTTAAGACCAAGGGTTAATACTCCATATATAAAATGGCCATGTATTGTTTTAAGACATAATTGGAATGAACTGTACAATTTAATAATTTTCAGGGTTTCCCTGGTGGCTCAGGAGTAAATAATTCGCCTGCCAATGCAGGAGATATAGGAAACATGGAATTAATTCCTGGGTTGGGAGCCTGGGTAATCCCCTGGACAGAGGAGCCTGGCAGGCTACAGTCCACAGGGTCACAAAGAGTCAGACATGACTGAGGGACTGAGCAGGTACCCCTGTATTGTAAGGTAGAGGAGGCATACAATTTATGCCATCTTTCTTCAAGTGGTGGTTTTAGTTATTTCCCAAATGTGGCTGTTGAATTAAAAACTTTTTTTAATTGTATAAATAAGCTCTTTTCCCACCTTGCCATTTCCCTGCTGGTAATGTGAAGAATTTTTCAGTTCCATAGGAATAGAAATAGAAAAGTCTCAAAACAGGCCTTTTTGTTGTAGTTTCTTGCAGATGAAAAAAATTAAACAACTCAGCAATGAAAATAAATTAGTATGGTTGGCCATACGGTAACATCAGCACAGAGGGGAATAGAGAATACAAATGTCTGGTCAAATTGATATAATAGGAAAGGCTTAATAGGCAGATAAACTTCATCTCCACTATAAGCATGCTTGCTAATTGGAAATGGAGTTTAAGTTGCCTGGAATAAGGTCAGGTTATGTGATCCAAACATTATGGTGTCTAACACTTGGTTAAAAAAAAAAAAATCTGCTTTCTAACATGACAAGAATGATTTGCAGTTAATAATAGAGGGGAAAAGGCCAGTCTTTTCAGATACCCTTGACTTCACCGAGGACAAAAAAGAAATCTCTTCTGCTGCTGTGAGCTACTTACTTTCTTCCTAGTCATTATTGTTTAGTTATATTTTAGTGATGAAATCTATCATTACTGACTTTATTGACATTAAAGTTGATTTATTTGTGTCCCCGGTGAATAAAAAGAGCATTATGTCTGCATTCATATTGCTGAGTATTTGAGAAAGCAAGTGTAGCTTCAACTTAATTGTCTTTTGCTGGTTCACTTACCCTCTAATCTCAGTTTGAAAACAAAAAGTACCAGATCAAGTGATAACGAAGAACTGCTAGCCCTAAAGTGTGTGTTTGCTCACTGTGATGGTGGTTGTTTGATGCAGATCAAGGAATTTAAGTTCACTTATAATTTTCAAACATTACCACCAGAAAGTCATATTTATTTAAAACAGAATTCTATATTTTAACTTTTTACCAATTGTTCCTTGGATATCAGAAACTGGTAGAAGGTAAATACCAAATGGTGAGCAAACATTCAAATTCATAGTCAATGTTTTTTTTCCTTCCATATGCCAAAAAAAAACCCCCAACAATTTGAGGTTTCAATTTCTATTCTTTGTATAAATAAATAAATACATTAACAAGAAGTTGGTGAATTTTTCACTGTTTAGAATGGAATTGTTAAAATGTTGGTATTTGGTTTATTGGGTAACTGGATATTTTATTTCCTTCTATGACTTTTTTTTGTGGGATCAAAGGAAAGACACTGGGATGACTGATAGCTATCCCAGTCATCCCAGCTCCCTCCCAATTTATTATACCAGCAACTCTTCTATTAAAATATATTCAAATGTAATTTTGTCTTGGCATCTGCCTTTTGATGGACTAGGACCAGCTCATCTACCATCCAATATTGATTTCAAAATTCCTAAGGGAAATCATAAGACTAGAAATGATATTAAAAAAAATATTTAACAACTAGGGCAGTACAGGGATCAGTGAGTTAAAGTGGATGCCAACCAATCAAAATAAACAGTAGCTGTAAAAGATTCTGAAGGCTGAATTGTAAAGAGTGCCTTAAAAAGGAATGCATATAACTGTGAGTTTTTAGAGTAAAAAGTAGCAGGAAATACTGAACTAGATGATTTCTAGTATTCAAGTCATAGAATTTTATGAGCAATTCCAATGTTAGTTTCACATAATATTAATAAATTTCAAGGAAACACTCCTTGACTGTGACTTGACTTTCCATACTTTCATTTTATACTGTGCTTTAAAGGATTTCATGTTTGGTGACTTATCAGCAACTTGCCAATGCACTCAAATATTTAATATTTTATGGGGGAAACAGAGAAAGAAAGAGACCAAGAATTAATTAGAGAACTAAATCAACTGCTTAACTGACATTAAAATTCCATTCTCTTAAATCTTTATTTAGTTCTCAGAATAAAACTGCCTGAATTATATACATCCTTAATATAACTTCAATTTCTTGATGAAATTTCATTTTTCAGGTCATGAAACCTGAGAATCAAGTATTCACATTATTCTATAATAATACAGAGACCATGTTGTGAGATTAGACAACACTCGATGGGCTCTCTTATTTAGTAAATATGTAGCCCATGGCAAATTATGTAGCATTTGCTATGCCTCAGTCTCCTGTCTATAAAATAGGGAAATACTATTACACATTTAGATCTGTTTCAAAGACTAAATGCTGTATTTTATGCAAAATGTAGAGCACAAGGACACATGTGTTTAACTAATGCTAGCTGTCATCATCATCAACATTATCATCAATCATTGCATTAAGCCATCTACCTGAAATATGACAAAGAATATGAGTCATAGTTATCAGAAATCTAAAAGTCTGAACAAGAAGCAACATTCTTGCCTGTATCTGAGAAGAATAAGGAGAATAGCTACTTTCAGTCCATAACAGGAAATAAAAGTTTCATTTATTTTTCATTATTAAATGAACACTTTTTTTTTAAGTATTCTCCATTTCCAGATAAACGGTATAACAAACTTCTATTAATGATGGTTTAGGCTTAAAAGTTTTCCAAGTGATCTATGTCTAATGAAGAAAGAGTCACTGTATTTTTTATAATGAACTATTTTAGGTGATTCAAAAAAACTTTGGCAAATGTATTAGTTCACAGTAGCCAGAATACTGGAAAATACAATCTTTCTCAAGAAAAGGGTTCATAGAAAATTATTTTTATGATGCTGGTGCTTTGCAATGCTATCATCTATAAATCGTAACTATTATTGAATGTCTAGGAGGCATGGGTTTTAAGGAACAACATAGAAAAAAGACAGATTTGAATATGGGTTTTTTCTGTACTTGTAAAGGTTAGATCTATTGTCTTTTAGAATACTGCTTCTGCTTTTGTGTAATTAGTAGTCTTAATTACTTGACAAGTGCTAACCTATGATCAAAATCCTGTTTAATCTTGAGCTAAACCTAAAAGGCATAATCATCTTCTAGATCTTACCTTTAAATTTAAGGGAAGTTATAGACTGTTCTATTATAGAAGGGTATGGTCTTATAGATCCTAAGCTAAACAGAACCAGTATTAACCCATGAGGAGACTGCAAAATCCAGAATGACAACTAATTTACCAGATCTTTTCACTACTGTAACGTAACTAAACCACTCCAAATCCCCAAAGGTTGACTTAATACTGCCTTAACCTTTATGGAACAAATTATCATTTTCCCTGAAGTGGTTTCATACTTGGAAAATGAGAAGTTAGGCATGTCAGTGAATAAGGGGACTTGAAACATGCATAAAAAAACAATCGATATTCACATTTTTATTAATTTATTCATTATTTCATTCAAATAATTCTGGATCTTTTAAATACGAAAGGCATTGTGTTGGGCATTGATATATCTTGGTGATGAAACTGATCTATTTTGTGTTGCTAAACAAATATGAAAACATAATATGTATGAATTAAACAATACTATGCGTTCAATAAATATTTATCAAGCATCTTTCACATTAGGTCCTGGAGTTGGGAAAAAATTTAAATATAAATTAGATATAGATTCTGCCCTCCAGAATTTAAAGACAAATGAATGATGAGGCAAGACGAATATACTGCAAACAACACAAAGTAGGCAGTTATATGTACTGTAAACAAGGTACTACAATGATTAAGAAGCAGAATATATATCAAGAAGATTTACAGGAGATCCATAAGAAAGGTAAAAAGGTAAATATGGAAGAAAGTATAGTCAAGGTTGTGAAATATTGATGATATGGATGCTCACGCACATGTATACACAAGAGATGTTATTTGATTGAAGTATAGAATGCATGACACTATTACTGATCTTTAAGGATTTCATTCAAACTTCACCATCCTGAAATATTACAAAAAGTATATTAAAAACCATGAAAGAATTCTGTATTGTATATACTGACAGTGAGACACAAAAAGTTTTTTAGACAGTATTAACTTATGCTCAGCAAGATATGCTTTGGAAAGATTAAAGTGGTAGCAGTATGTTGGAGGAAACTGGAAAGCACAGAAATTAGAGGGAAGAAACATGAGAAAGTAATTATTGTCAAAACAAGCTTTACACTTGGTGATAATAATTCAATGTTTCATGGATTTACATTGTAACAGCTCTGAAGTAATAATGAAGCTGTTTTTCAAAACTATACAAAACAGTTATCTTCATATACGTATAGGCATTTAGAGTGAAGGTTTACATGTCTGTATCTCCTAGAAGCAAGAGTCTCTAAACACTGGCCCATTCTCAGCCATTTCACCTTGGTTACCAGGAGGCAGTATTAGTTGCCCAGTCGTGTCTGACTCTTTGTGACCCCCCTGGACTGTAGCCCTCCAGGCTCCTCTGTCCATGGAATTCTTCAGGTATGAATATTACAGTGGGTAACCATTCCCTTAAACCCAGGTCTCCTGCACTGGAAGCAGATTCTTTATCTTCTGAGCCAACAGAGAAGCCCAAAAGGTCCATAAGATCTTTCCATTTCTTTCTAAGCAACAGTAAATGGATAAAGCTGGAGGAACAATATTGACATGCAAGTAACTATAAGACTTGGATTAAAATGCTTTGGAGAAAAAATAGAGACTTATTCTGAGGGCCTAATATACACATTTGTTGTTTTCAGCTGCTCAGTTGTGTCCAACCTTTTGCCACCTCATGGATGGCAGGGCTCCAGGCTTCCTTGTCCTTCACTGTCTCCCAGAGTTTGCTCAAACTCGTATCCATTGTGTTGATGATGCTATCCCACCATCTCATCATCTGTCTTCCATAGACCAGCTTTAAACATCTCATAAGTGATTCAAATTATGGTCTCATCTTGTCTGTGTGACTTAAAATGCACCTACCAAATCCTTTTAGATTTCCCATACTCCAGGTTCCCTTCTAGGGAAATCTTGACTGTTGCCTGATTTTCATTATTCCACATATTGTTCTCATTGTTATTTCATAATTATGTAAGAATAGAAAAGATAATAGAGCTATGCCTGTTCAGTCTTGGGTCAATTCTGCTTCACTGTGTCAAAATCGAATTCTATTTTTGTTTTATGCAATTACTGAAGCAGGAATAATATACACTTTTCCCTCATTTTTCTCTATCTACACATGGTATTAGTGACTTGTATAACTCCCTGCAATCCATGGATATCAAAAAGACTAATCCATTCCCTCACTTTAATATGAAAAGTTCAAGTTTTGAATGCTGTTTGCACCCAACATTCTCCTATTTTAACATATATTTAAGAAAGGAGCCAGTTTTTACTTTCATTTTTTTCCCTCATTTTATTGTCATATCTGATTACTAACACAAAAGTGATTTTAATATCCTAGTTTAGAATTATTCAAAATAAATTATAGAAAATATATTCCAAAAAATCCCCTTGATACCTCTGGAAACAATATCTTTTGATTACCCCAAATAATTTTGATCTACATTTTTTTTCTCTCATTGTTGTCAGAGTGTCAGTCACATTCTCTCTAAATTTCCTCTAAATTTATACTTTCTTGCCACTCTGCTTTAGTGTATATATTGTGTTACTTACTCATTGTTTTTGGTTACTCTGAAATGCCAGAAAAAATGGTTTTAACAAGGACAATTAAAATGTCCTATTTTTGGATAAGAATAAAAACAATTTCCAGGTTGAACACTTTGCAGTTTATTACATTATATACTTTAATTGCCTCTTACTAAGAATACCTAAGTAAATTTCAATTAAACAAATAGAAAGTATACTGGTGCTGGAAAGCACCATTTGGGAACACTCCTTCTAGCTTATTAGTGCAAGGACCTAATCCCCCTCATCAGTCTCTCACCCCTAGTACTTGGATATCTCATGTCAAACCAAGCAGCTATCCAGATAGGGACACAACCCCACTCATCAGCGCATCTGTTGCCTTAAGACCCCCTGAGACCAGCAGGATTAAGTCCCATCCATGCCCACTAACGTACCAATACTATCCTCTGACCCTCAGGACCCAGATCCACCCAACAGAGGCCAGCACTGAGCCTGAAATTAGCCTCACCAACCAATGAGCAGGCACTAGCCCAAGGACATTCTCAGCCCCAGCCTGACCACCACCAGGCTAACACAGTTCTGGGATCCCCAGCACACTATAATCAGATACCTTAAAAGACAACCCTCAGAATGGGAGGAAACAGCAACAAATGAAACAATAAACAAAAGATTAATTTCCAAAATATATAAGCAGCTTATGCAACTCAATACAGGGAAACAAACAACCCAATCAAAAAGTGGGCAAAAGATCTAAACAGATATTTTTCCAAAGAAGACGTACAGTTGGCTAAGAAATACATGAAAAGGTGCTCAACATTGCTCATTATTAGAGAAATGCAAATCAAAACTACAATAAGCTATCACCTCATACTGGTCATCATCAAAAAATCTACAAACAATAAATGCTGAAGAGAGTGTGGGAAAAAGGGAATCCTCTTACACTGTTGGTTGTAATATAAATTGATACAGCCACTATGGAAGACATTATAGAGATTCCTTAAAAAAAACTAGGAATAACACTACCATATGATCCAACAATCCCACTACTGGGCATATATTCAGAGAAAATCTTAATTGAAAAAGACACATGTACTCCAATGTTCATTGTGGCACTATTTATGTTAGCAAGGACATGGAAGCAACATAGGTGTACATTGACAGATGAATGGATACAGAAGCTATGGTACATATATACAATGGAATATTACTCACCCATGAAAAGGAGCACATTTGAGTCAGTGCTAATGAGGTGGATGAACCTAGAGCCTCTTGTGTAGGGTATAAATAAGTCAGAAAGAGAAAAACAAATATCATATGTTAATACATTATATAAGAAAGCTAGAAAGGTGGTATTGATGAACCTATTTGCAGGGCAGCATCAGAGACACAGACACAGAAAACAGGCTTATAGACATGGGCAGGAGGAGAGGAAGGAGGGAGTAACATGGAAACAGATACACTACCATATGTAAAGCAAATAGCCAATGGGAATTTACTCTATGAATTAGGAAACTCAAACAAGGACTCTGTAACAACCTAGAGGATTGGGAGGTGGGAGGGAGGTACAAGAGGGAGGGTACATAGGTATACCTATGGCTGATCCATGTTGACATATGGCAGAAACCAATACAATATTGTCAAGTAACTATCCTTCAACTAAAAATAAATAAATTTAATTTAAAAAGAAAACTAGCTCTGCCAATCAGTGAGAGAGTATTAGCCACAGAATCTCCTAGGCCCTGACCCTGTCCACCCACCAGTGGAACAACACAAGTTTTGGGACACCCTAAACCCTGAAACTGGCTGTGTTGGGAATCAGTCCCAACCATTAGCACTAGCAGACCAACACTAGTTCTATGACTCCTGTGCCCTATAGCCAGAGACGCTAAGACCCAGTTCTGATGATCAGCAGACATAATGATCAAGTAACAAATCCAAGGAGATACAATACTTGTAAACATCTATGTAGCCAACATAGAAGCATCAAAATACATAAAACATTAACAGACAAAAAGGATAATTACAGTAACAAAATAATAGTAGAGGACTGTAAAATCCCACCTACATCAATAGACAGATCATCCAGACAGAAAATCAACAGGGAAATGCTGGTTTTAAACAACACATTGGTCCAAATGTACTTAATAAATACATATAGACCATTCCATCCAAAAGCAGCAGGATACACATTCTTTCCAAGAGTACAGGGAGTGTTCTTGAAGATGGATCACATGTTGGCCATGAAGCAAATCTTACTAAATTTAAGAAGACAAATTACATCAAGCATATTTTCTAACCACAACACTATGAGATTAGAAGTCAACTACAACAAAAATCTCCCAAAAAAAAAACCCGCAAAAGTGTGGTGGCTGAACAATACGTTATTAAACAACAAATGGATCATTGAAGAAATTTTAAAAAGACTACTTGGAAACATGTGAAAACAAAAACAAAACAATCTAAAATCTATGGGATGCTGCAAAACTAGCTCTAAGAGGAAAAAGTTTCTCAAGACTAAACAGGAAGAAACATAAAATATGAATAGCTACCTGTAAAAAATCATATTCAAATACTGTTCCATGCCACACACAAAAATAAATTCAAAATGGATTAAAGAGAGACTGTATGGATCACAAGAAACTGTGGAAAATTCTGAAAGAGATGGGAATACCAAACCACCTGACCTGCCTCTTGAGAAACCTATATGCAGGTCAGGAAGCAACAGTTAGAACTGGATATGGAACAACAAACTGGTTCCAAATAGGAAAAGGAGTACGTCAAGGCTGTATATTGTCACCCTGCTTATTTAACTTCTATGCATCATGAGAAACGCTGGGCTGGAAGAAGCACAACCTGGAATCAAGATTGCCGGGAGAAGTATCAATAACGTCAGATATGCAGATGACACCACCCTTATGGCAGAAAGTGAAGAGGAACTAAAAAGCCTCTTGATGAAAATGAAAGATGAGAGTGAAAAGTTAGCTTAAAGCTCAACATTCAGAAAATGAAGATCATGGCATCTGGTCCCATCACTTCATGGGAAATAGGTGGGGAAACAGTGGAAACAGTGTCAGACTTTATTTTGGGGGGCTCCCAAAACAATGCAGACGGTGATTGCAGCCATGAAATTAAAAGACGCTTACTCCTTGGAAGGAAAGTTATGACCAACCTAGATAGCATATTCCAAAGAAGAGACATTACTTTGCCAACAAAGGTCTGTCTAGTCAAGGCTATGGTTTTTTCAGTGGTCATATATGTATGTGAGAGCTGGACTGGGCAGAAAGCTGAGTGCCAAAGAATTGATGCTTTTGAACTGTGGTGTTGGAGAAGACTCTTGAGAGTCCCTTGGACTGCAAGGAGATCCAACCAGTCCATTCTGAAGGAGATCAGTCCTGGGTGTTCTTTGGAATGACTGATGCTAAAGCTGAAATTCCAGTACTTTGGCCACCTCATGCAAAGGGTTAACTCATTGGAAAAGACTCTGATGCTGGGAGGGATTGGGGGCAGGAGGAGAAGGGGATGACAGAGGATGAGATGGCTGGATGGCATCACCGACTCGATGGACATGAGTTTGAGTGAACTCCAGGAGTTGGTGATGGACAGGGAGGCCTGGCGTGCTGCAATTCATGGGATCGCAAAGAGTCGGGCATGACTGAAGGACTGAACTGAACTGAAGACCTGAAAACTTAAAATATCTAGAAGAAACCCTAGGCAGTATACTCTCTGACATTGTTCTTAGTAATATATTTTTTGGATATGTCTCTCAAAAGAGAGCACTATGTGTGGAATATTACTCGACCATTGAAAAGAATTAAATCTTTCAATTTATTACGACAGGGGTGGACCTAGACAGTATTATGCCAAGTGAAAAAGTCAGTGAATGACAAATACTGTATAACTTCACTTAGATGTGGAATCTAATGCACAAGCAATACACAACAGAAGTAGAGCTATACCTACAGAGTACAATAGATGGTTACCAGGGAAAATGGGGTCAGGGATAGAAAGAAGTTGGTAAGGAAGATTAAGACGTAAAAGCTTTCATTTAGTATTAATGAATGAACCAGTATAAAATGTACAGTAATGGAATATAGTCAATAACTAGGTAATATCTTTGTGGTGACATATCATGATTAGGCTTATCACAGTGATTATTTTCAAATATACAGAAATGAGTATTTGAAATCACATGGTGTATAGAAAATAATCATTGTGTTGTATAATAGGAACTACCATTGTGTTGTAAGTCAATTAAACTTACAAAGAAACCATGCAAACAATGGTTTGTATTAAACAAAAAAGCAACCATATAATTAAACTTACATAAAAGCCATACAAAAAAAAAAACACATACAAAAATACATACCAACTCATAGAAAAATAGAACAGAGTTAATCAAACTTCAAAACCAAACATACATACAACCAAACTCATAGAAAAGTAGAACAAATTTGTGATTATCAGAGGCAGTGTGTCTGGGATGGGGAACTGGATGAAGGCAGTCAAAAGATACAAGCTTCCAGTTATAAGTACTACAGATGTAACGTACCTAATAAATATAATTAATACTTTTTTCTGTTATGTATGAAAGTTGTAAAGCCTAAGACAGTAAATCCTAAGAGTTCTCATTACAACAGAAAATTTTAAACTTTGTATCTAGATTAGATGATGTATATTTACTAAACTTATTGTAATTATTATTTCATTGTGTAAATATCTTAAATCATTACACTCTACACCCTAAAGTTATACAGCGTTGCATGCCAATTATTTCTCAATAAAACTGGAAGAAAGAAAGTTTATGTCTGAAAGATCATTAAGTAGTTAAAACCACAAAACAAAAATACAATTATATTTAAATCACAATGGAAAACATAAGACTCAGATACAGATTCAGGAGGATTACCACGTGAAAAAGAAAGAACAAGAAGCAGATTTTAGTGGAAGCCGTATATAACAAAATGTAATTTTTCTGTGCAAAACTCTCTCTTAAAACTGAGTTTATAGATCAAAATGGCTCATGGAAATTCAGGAAATGTTGATTGATAGATACGTATGCCTCAGGATTTTTTGGAATAATTCTGGTATATGTTTGTGTATCTATTATATGTATATGTATGTGTATACCTAGTGAAAGTGAAAGCTAAGTCGCTCAGTCGTGTCTGACCCTTTGCGACCCATGGACTGTAGACCACCAAGCTCCTCCATCCGTGAGATTCTCCAGGCAAGAATACTGGAGTGGGTTGCCATTTCCTTCTCCAATGTGTATACCTAACTAGCACACATTTCCTACAAATTAAGAGTAGATAGTCTCAGGCTTATCTTCAAATCTAGAAGACAGTTTGAAGCAATAATGGACTACTGAGAGAATACCATATACAGTACATATATCATTCACTGCCAAAATAAAAGGTATTCACAGTCATATGAGGGTCCACAGATTATCTCATCTATTTCATACAGGAAAATTCTTCATAAAGAATTCTAACCTAACTACACATGAATTTGACCAGACAGTTTGAAGTAGGAAAAAAGGAGATAAAATACTGGTGAAGAATATGTTGTTTGTTTAGTTGCTAAGTCGTATCTGACTCTTTTGTGACCCCATGGCCTGTAGCCTGCCAGGAAATCCTCTATAGGATTTCCCAAGCAAGAATACCAGAGTGGGTGGCCACTTCCTTCTCCAGGGGATCTTTGCAACTCAAGGATTGAACCTGTGTCTCCTGTATTGGCAGTTGGGTTCTTTACCACTGAACCACCAGGGAAGCTGGTAGACAATATAGTTGTATCTAAATGTGTAAGAGTATTCCCTTTTAATTTAAGATTCTCAAAAGGAAAGAAAAATATTTTAAGAAAAATTCTAATAGTAATAAATAACACACTAAATTGTCTCATGATCATAGGAAAAATAACATGCTTCAAACATTTCATTTACAAAGTCTTAGAGAAAAGTAGGAATGAGAATGTATTCTAGAAGGCTTATCTTATTTGAGGGGAGGGAAGCAAGAAAATAAAAATAAAAAAAAGAAGACCTGTATGGGGGAAATAGTATCTTCTCAGTGCTGCTGCTGCTGCTGCTAAGTCGCTTCAGTCGTGTCTGACTCTGTGCGACCCCATAGACGGCAGCCCACCAGGCTCCCCTGTCCTTGGGATTCTCCAGGCAAGAGTACTGGAGTGGGTTGCCATTGCCTTCTCCTATCTTCTCACTAGGAAATGAGAGAGATATATGTAACTTTAGAACAAACATCATATAGTTCTCCTCATTAACAAGGGAAAAATTCGAGGGAATGGCAACTTGATCATATAAGTAAAGAAAATAATAAGGGAGTAAAAAAAATCCTAATAATAATAATAATAATAAATAAATACTAAAAGCAATAAGAAACAGTAAGAAGAAAAAAGTTTTATTAAAGTAAATAAGAGCTGAAATCTCCAATTGAAATATGGAACATATTAAGTTTAAAAACAACTCAGCTATAATTAACAGACTTAAAGAGATAGAGAGAAGTTGAATATGAAGATGTGGATAAAAAGGTACCAGTTAATTGCAAACAAAAAAAGCAGCAGCAGTGATATTAATGTTAGATGAAATCACACAGAAAGACAGATGTCATTTCAAAGATTTATAAATCTTTTAAATTAGCAATAAACATTATAATTATTTATTCAATAAATATTTACTAAGCATATATTTTGTGTTAGGTTATGTTCTTGGCACTGTATGGACCTTTATGAGAAAGATCGAAAAAACACACTCCATGTCCTCCCAGAGTTCACATAATAATGAGTATCATCTGAAAGTGGACTAAAGATTGCATAGAGGTTTACCTGGTTTTATAACAAAATCTGGAGAAAGGTGGAGTTGGCATTGTTTTAGTAGCTCGTGTTAAAAAATCACAGTATCATAATAGACACAGAAAAGCATTTGACAAAATTAAATAGCCTTTTGTAATAAAAACTCTTAACAAAATAGGATTAGTAAAGATTACCTCAATGTCATAAGTAATATATTTGTAAACCCAGCATGAACAACACATTCAATGATAAAAGTCTGAAAGCTTTCATCTAGGATGAGGAACAAGATAAATTTGCCCACTCTCACCACTTTTATTCTACCTAATACTAGAGATCCTAGACAGAGTAATTAAGGAAAAAATTAATGGAATCACATTTTGAATGAAAGAAATAAAGCTGTCATTGCAAATGACATGACCATTTCTATAGAAATTCCTAATGACTCCTCCAAAAATTTGTGAAAACTAACAAATGAACTAAATAAAGTTGCAGGATATGAAGTCAACATATAAAAAAGTCAGCTGAGCTTATATACACTAACAAAGCACTTTCTGAAAAAGAAATAAAGAAACTCCTATTTTCTTTATTTAGAATTGAATAAAAAAAGTAAAATACCTAGGAGAGGCTTACTTAAAACTCAACATTCAAAAAATGAAGATCATGGCATCTGGTCCCATCACTGCATGGCAAATAGATGGGGAAACAAAACAGTGACATATTTTATTTTCCTGGGCTCCAAAATCACTGCAGGTGGTGATTGCAGCCATGAAATTAAAAGACTCTTGCTCCTTGGAAGAAAAGGTATGGCCATTCTAGACACCATATTTAAAAGCAGAGACATCACTTTGCCAACAAAAGTCAAACCTTGGTTTTTCCAGTAGTCATGTATGGATGTAAGAGTTGGACCCTACAGAAAGCTGAGTGTTGAAGAATCGATGCTTTTGAAACTGTGGTGTTGGAGAAGACTCTTTAGAGTCCCTTAGACTGTAAGGAGAGCCAACCAGTCCATCCTAAAGGAAATCAGTCCTGAATATTCATTGGAGGAACTGATGCTGAAGCTGAAACTCCAATACTTTGGCCACTTGATGTGAAGAACGACTCACTGTAAAACAACCTGATGCTGGGAATGGTTGAAGGTGGGAGGAGAAAGGGATAACAGAGGATAAGATGGTTGGAAGACATCACCAACTCAATGGACATGAGTTTGAGTATACTCCAGGAGTTGGTGATGGTCAAGGAGGCCTGGAGTGCAGCAGTCCATGGGGTCACAAAGAGTTGGACAAGATTGAGTGACTGAACTGAACTGAAATTTAACCAAGGAGGTAAAAAGTACTGTTCTCTGAAAACTATAAAATTATGGAAGAAATTGAAGACCCAAATAAATGAAAATATATCCTATGTTCATTTGGGAAGGAATAACATTATTACAATGTTCTTATTACCCAAAGTCTTCTACAGATTCACTGCAATACCTATTAAAATTCCAATGACCTTTTTTCACAGAAATAAAATAAAGATGCTTGGAATGATTTCATTTTTTTGAATTTATCAAGTTTAGATTTATGGCCCAAGATGTGATCTATCCTGGAGAAGGTTCCATGAGCACTTGAAAAAAAGGTGAAATTCATTGTTTTGGGGTGAAATGTCCTATAGATATCAATTAGGTCTAACTGATCTAATGTATCATTTAAAGTTTGCGTTTCTTTGTTAATTTTCTGTTTAGTTGATCTGTCCATAGGTGTGAGTGGGGTATTAAAGTCTCCCACTATTATTGTGTTATTGTTGATTTCCCCTTTCATACTTGTTAACATTTGTCTTACATATTGCGGTGCTCCTATATTGGGTGCATATATATTTATAATTGTTATATCTTCTTGGATTGTTCCTTTGATCATTATGTAGTGGCCTTCTTTGTCTCTTTTCACAGCCTTTGTTTTAAAGTCTATTTTATCGGATATGAGTATTGCCACTCCTGCTTTCTTTTGGTCTCTATTTGCGTGGTATATCTTTTTCCAGCCCTTCACTTTCAGTCTGTATGTGTCCCTTGTTTTGAGGTGGGTCTCTTGTAAGCAGCATATAGAGGGGTCTTGTTTTTGTATTCATTCGGCCAGTCTTTGTCTTTTGGTTGGGGCGTTCAACCCATTTACGTTTAAGGTAATTATTGATAAGTATGATCCCGTTACCATTTTCTTTATTGTTTTGGGTTCGGGTTTATACACCCTTTTCATGTTTCCTGTCTAGAGAATATCCTTTAGAATTTGTTGGAGAGCTGGTTTGGTGGTGCTGAATTCTCTCAGCTTTTGCTTGTCTGTAAAGCTTTTGATTTCTCCTTCGTATTTGAATGAGATCCTTGCTGGGTACAGTAATCTGGGCTGTAGGTTATTGTCTTTCAGAAAGAAAAACACCAATACAGTATACTAACACATATATATGGAATTTAGGAAGATGGCAATGACGACCCTGTATGCAAGACAGGAAAAAGGACACAGATGTGTATAACAGACTTTTGGACTCAGAGGGAGAGGGAGAGGGTGGGATGATTTGGGAGAATGGCATTCTAACATGTATACTATCATGTAAGAATTGAATTGCCAGTCTATGTCTGACGCAGGGTGCAGCATGCTTGGGGCTGGTGCATGGGGATGACCCAGAGAGATCTTGTGGGGAGGGAGGTGGGAGGGGGGTTCATGTTTGGGAACGCATGTAAGAATTAAAGATTTTAAAATTAAAAAATAAAAAAAAAGAAATAAGAAAAAAAAAGAAATAAAATAAAATTCACACGGGACCATAAAAGACTCTTATTAACTAGGGTGATCTTGAGAAAGAAGAACTAAGCTAGAGGTACCACATATTGTGATATCAGACTATATTAAAAAACTATAGTAATCAAAGATTGTTATACTGGCATGAAAATAATCACATAGATCAATGAAACAGAACAAATAGCCCAGATATAAACCCACACTCATATATTAGCTAATTTTTGACTGGGCTTCCCTTATAGCTCAGTTGGTAAAGAATCTGCCTGCAGTGCAGGAGACTCGGGTTCAATTTCTGGGTCAGGAAGATCACCTGGAGAAGGAAATGGCAACCCACTCCAGTATTGTCTGGAGAATCTCATGGACAGAGGAGCCTGGCAGGCCACTGTCAATGGGGTCCCAAGAGTTGGACTCGACTTAGCAAGTAAACCACCACCACCAATTTTTGACCAATGAAGCTAAGAATACAGAACAATGGAGAAAGAAGAGTCTTTTTGATAAATGGTGTTAGAAAAACTGGGTAACTACATGTGATAGAATGACACTGGAACACTATCTCACAGCACTCACAAATGTTAACTTGAAGTGGATTAAAGATTTAAATTTCAGTATAAAACTAAAATTTTCAGTATAGAATTTCAGTATAAAATTCCTAGAAGAAAAATGTCTTTGCTATTGGTCTTGGCAATGATTTTTGTATGCACTAAAAACACATGCTAACAAAATAAAAAATAAATGTGGGACTACATCAAATTAAAAAGCTTCTGCATAGTAATGGAAACAGTGAACTAAATTAAAAGATTCCTATGGAATGCACACCATATTTCTAATAAGGGTTTGTTGTTCAGTCACTAAGTCATGTCTGACTTTTGTGACCCCATGGACTGCACCACTCTAGGCTTCCTTGTCCTTCACTATCTTCTGGAGTTTGCTCAAACTCATGTCCATTGAGTCAGTGATGCCCTCCAACCATCTCATCCCCTGTTGTCCTCTTCTCCTTCTGCCTTCAATCTTTCCAAGCATCAGTGTCTTTTCCAATGAGTCAGTTCTTCCCATCAAGTGGCCAAAGTATTAGAGCTTCAGCATCAGTCCTTCCAGTGAATATTCAGGGTTAATTTCCTTTAGTTCCTTTAAGACTGGTCGGATCTCTTTGTTGTCCAGGGAACTCTCAAGAGTCTTCTTCAGTACCACAATTCTAAAGCAAAAATTCTTCAGTGCTCAGCCTTCTATATTGTTCAACTGTCACATCCATACATGACTACTGTTAAAACCATAGCTTTGATTGTACGTACATTTGTCAGCAAAATATCTCTGCTATTTAATACAGTGCTAGGTTTGTCATAGCTTTTTTTCCAAGGTGCAAGTGTCTTTTAATTTCATGGCTGCAGTCACTGTCTGCTGGAGAAGGCAATGGCACCCCACCCCAGTACTCTTGCCTGGAAAATCCTATGGATGGAGGAACCTGGAAGGCTGCAGTCCATGGGGTCGCTAAGAGTCGGATACAACTGAGCGACTTCACTTTCACTTTTCACTTGCATGCATTGGAGAAGGAAATGGCAACCCACTCCAGTGTTCTTGCCTGGAGAATCCCAGGGACGGGGGAGCCTGGTGGGCTGCCATCTATGGGGTTGCATAGAGTTGGACACGACTGAAATGACTTAGCAGCAGTCACTGCAGTGATTTTGGAGCCTAAGAAGATAAGTGGTTAATATCCAAAATATATAAGGAACTCATATAACTCAATAGCAAATGGCCAGCAGATATTTGAAAAGGTTCTTGTTATATCACTTATCATAAGGGAAATGCAAATCAAAGCCACAATGAGATAGCACCTCATATCTGATAAGATGGCCATAAAAAAGTAGCAAATATTATCAAGGGTGTGGTGAAAAGGGTACCCTTCTACACTGTTGGTTGGAGTATAAGTTGGCAAAGCTATTGTAGAATATAGTCTGGAGTTTCCTCAAAAATTAAAAACAGAACTCTCACATATGATCCAGAAATCTCACTTTTGGGGATATATCCAAAGGAAATAAAAATCGATACCTTTAAGAGATACCTGCATTCCTATGCCATTGCAACATTATTCACAATAATCAATACATGGAAACAACCTAAGTGTCCATTAATGGATGAATGGATAAAGAAAATATAATAGATAGGTAGATGATGGATAGATAAATGGACAGACAGACAGGGAATGTAGATCCATATATTATAGAACATTATCTTGTCATGAAAAAGAAGAAAGTCCAGTCATTTGCAATAGCATTGATGCAGCTGGAAGACATTATGATAAATGAAATAGGCCAGGACAAAAAGACAAACACTGTATGATTTCACTTTTATGTGGACTCTAAAAAAAGTTGAACTCATGAAACAAACTAGAACTATAGTTGTAAGGGACTAGGAGGAGAGGAAATGGGGACATGCTGTTCAATGGGTACAAACTCAGTTGTAAGATGAGTAAGATCAGGGGAGTTAATACACAGGATAGCAAATGGCAAACCGCTCCAGTATTCTTGCCTGGGAAATTCCATAGACAGAAGAGCATGGCGAGCTACAGTCCATGGAGTCACAGAGGGTTGGACATGACTTAGTGACTAAAAAACAATAACATGGTGGATATAGTTAATGATATTGCATTCTATACTGGAAAGTAGTAGCTAAGGAAGTAAATTTGAAGTATTCTCATCACACACAAAAAATGTGGTAGCTACATGAGGTAATGGATGTGTTAATTAACTTGATTATGCTAATCACTTCCAAAGTATATGTATAATAAAACATCACATTTTACACTTTCTAAAAATTGCATTGTAAAACCTAAATATATACAGGTTTTATTTGTGTATCATACTTCAAAAAAGCTAAAAAAATAGAGTATCTTTCTTGTTACATATTTTTAAAAACATACATTTAGAACTATGAACAAAGAACACATTTTTTGTTGAAGTACAGGTGATTTATAATACTGTGTTGGTTTCAGGTGTGCAGTGAAGTGATTCAGTTACATATATATTCTTTTACAGATTTTTTTCCATTATGTGCTATTATAAGACATTGAATATAGTTCCTGTACTATACAGTAAATCCTTGTTTATTTTATATATAGTAGTGTGCATCTGTTAATCCTATATAAAACAAATTTATAGTTGCCAGTGGGAAAGGAGAAGATACATTAGGCGTATGGGATTAACAGATACACTCGTTTTTAAAGTAAAGATTCCATAGCCCCATTCTCTGAACACAGCTGCATGCAATTAGTAATACATAATAAAGATAGACACAAAAGTCTTTACTGATTGGAAATTAAAAGCAATCTCATATAATACTTGGTTCAAAGCAAAAATCAAATGAGAAAATGGCATATCTCTAGAAAGCCCTGAAACAAAAATTTATAAAACAAAGAAAAGCCTATTAGTCAACTGATAATGTTTAATTTCAATGCCTTCATTATTAATAATGGGGAAATTTCAACATAAAGTATACTGATATTTGTCTTAAAATTACAGCAAACAAGAAAAGAACAGTGATTTAATAAATTTAGAAAAAATAAGCTGGAAACAGTAAAACAGGTAGGTAAAAGTATTATGTATAAGAGAGTAACTGGAGAAGAGAAAATGAGGACTGCAAATATTTTAGAAATTGA
Source organism: Capra hircus (assembly GCF_001704415.2). Lineage (NCBI taxonomy): Eukaryota > Metazoa > Chordata > Mammalia > Artiodactyla > Bovidae > Capra > Capra hircus. Next base: position 38,009,513 of record NC_030828.1, on the reverse strand, counting down.
AAATAAAGGAGAAGTCTGAGCAGTATCATAGAAATAAGAGAGAAATAAGAGCAAAAATCAGAAAATCAAAGCCAAAAAAGGGAGGGTGGGAGAAGGAGAGGACAAAAGAAAGGCAAGGATGCAGAAGAACTGATTTTCCTGGGGGAGGTGAATAAGAGAAAATTATAGCCTATTGGAAAGAATCCACAGCATAAAGCTTATAGTAATTTATTAAATACATTTATACTAGTAGATACTTTATGATGGGTTAAAATATTTTTTTAATAAAGCATTAACACCATTTTTACAACTTTCCAACTTAAACAATTAGATAACCTTAGATCCTCTTTCCACTCCAAAGTATATTTTGTTTCATGTATTGACAAGAATTAGTGTGATAGTTATAGTGCCTTTACTTTGGGATATAGGATATTATATTAGAAGATTCACTGAAAAAAGATTTAGAACATAGTGATAAGGCAAGGCAATTACACAAAATAGGTATATTTCATAAAACTAGCATTCCCTTATCAACTCATCTTTTATGAATATTTTCCAGTGTTTCAGAAAAATCAGCACATTCCTGATTCGCTAACTACAACTAGAGTAGTCAAGGGAGGAAATGAAATTATCATTAAACATTCACTGAGCAAAATCAATTAGTCCACCTACCACATTAATTAAATGACTGGCCTTGTACAGTCAGCAGTTCTTGGTACCTACAATGTCAGAAGAGTGAGATATAGTGAAAAAATATGGACTTTGATGTCCAGATAAACTGCTGAAAATGCTGGCTTAGCCTCTGAAAAATTGAACTTGAACAACATGTATAATTTATGAGTCCTGTTTTCCTTCTCTTAAAAGAAAGATAATGACCACATCATAGAGCAACTGTAAAGATTCAAATAACTGATCTCTTTTCTCTAGCACATGAAAGTGAAAATGAAAGTCACTTAGTCGTGTCTGACTTTTTGCGACCCCATGGACTATAGAGTCCATGGAATTCTCCAGGCCAGAATACTGGAGTGGGTAGACTTTCCCTTCTCCAGGGGATCTTCCCAATCCAGGTATTGAATCCAGGTCTCCTGCATTGCAAGTGGACTCTTTATCAGCTAAGCCACAAGGGAAGTCCAAGAATTCTGGAGTGGGTAGCCTATCCGCTCTCCAGTGGATTTTCCCAACCCTGGAATCCAATCAGGGTCTCCTGCATTGCAGGTGGATTCTTTACCAACTGAGCTGTCAAGGAAGAAGGTGGCTAATAAAGGGTAATGGGCTTTTACCCTCTGATGTCTTGGATAATGTAGATGAGTTCCTTCATACAGATTTGGGTATTCATAGAAATGAAATTTTACAGTGAAGGAGAATGATAACCTGTACCTTTTTCCTATGTAAATTTCTATAAGTAAATACTGTAAATATTAACAAAACACACAGTGTCTGAATTTTTATGGTATCATGGGCTTAGAGTCCCTTGGACAGCAAGGAGATCAAACTCATAAATCCTAAAGGAAATCAACTCTGAATATTCATTGGAAGGACTGATGCTGAAGCTCCAATATTTTAGCCACCTGATGCAAAGAGCCGACTCATTGGAAAAGAACCTAATGCTGGGAAAACTTGAAGGCAGGAGGAGAATGGGATGACAGAGGATGAGATGGTTGGATGGCATCACTGATTCAATGGATGTGGGTCTGAGCAAGCTCTGGGAGACAGTGAAGGACAGTGAAACCTGGACACCAGGAGACTGGAAGGACAGTGCTGTAGTCCACGGGGTCACGAAGAGTCAGACATGACTGAGTGTCTGAACAACAACATTGGGCGGCTCAATCAGTCATTAATCTGCCTTCCATGCTGGATACCCAGGTTCAGTCTCTGAGTCAGGAAGGAAGGAATGGCTACGGCTATGTACTCCACTATTCTTGCCTGGAGAATTCCACAGACAGAGGAGCCTGGTGAGCTACAGTCCAAGGGTCACAAAGAGTCGGACAGGACTGAGTGACTGACGCTAAGGGAAAAAGTGATTTGGTTTTCCATTGCCCTTCTCAGTTCTAAGTTTTCTGAGTTCCTCTCTTTGCTCATTTTAATACCTCATTGTCAGTCAAAATCAACTTTCAACCTTTTTGTCTTTGAAAGCATTGCCCAAGAATGCTCGAAGCCCCTGCCTGCCCTAACTTCATTTGGTGTGAGAGTTATCTTAGCATCAACTGTGCTGTGATTCCTCCTCCTAGCCTGACCATACAAAAATCCTTTAACTGCACTTACTAGACATTTGCTAATTAAATACTCTGTGGGAAAGGATCTTGCCTGACATTTTGTTCTCTGTCTTGGTTGAGTTTTTTTGGTGCCTTCTCTAAGCAATTATTCACCCAATCTCCTTTATCTTTCAAGAGTTGAGTGGGGACTCTGAATAAAATAAAGTCTATATAAAAGAAACTTGACACTGTAACTCAGCTGCATATCTTCTGTTAGTCTTTCTAATCTGATCTTAAAGGGAGGGTTTACTTTCTAATTCATGTGGACCTTTCAAACAATATTGTAAAGAGACTTGATCAAAACTGGTTTAAATTAAAAGAATGAAGCAGTTTCTTACAATGACTTTTCCAGAAAGTTAATTTCTGTAGGAATTCAAAATCAGTCACGAAGATGCCTAGGAGGTAACATAATTCTTTGCCAGTAGCACAGAGATATTAACAGATAACTGTTTCCAGGGTCAAATATAAAAGTCTTACAAAATTTTCATTGTATTTATATATTGGCAATGGTGCTATAACAGAGGCTATCAACCACATGGACCACTTCATAATCTCAGGTCTGTGATACTCACCAGGCATTATTCATTGGCAAGTTAGGATGTTGGGTGAAGTGTTGATGAAAATCCACAGTAATAAAAATCTCACAGATGTGAAGTCAATTACAGTATCAAGTGAAGTTTGTTATGAAGAGATACTTGTTATTAAAGTATCCACGCCTCAACAAGGCTGACCTTCTCAAATGCTAGTATGTCACAAGGCATGCGATTTTTAAGAAATCCAATAACAAGTTTCCCCACTGTGGTTTCAATTGCCTTTTCAGATCTCCCACAGTGTTCTGTTTCAGGCTGAGATAATGCAGACAGTTCTGGACTTCAGAGGGTCAAAGTAGCTCATAGTTACACTAGAGTAATCATGGAAAGAATTCCTACCTTGATCAAATTATCTTGGTATATTTTTACTCAACTCTTCACTCCATTTGGCTTCCATAGACAAAGATTTAAACTGTAGAAGTCAAAAATCTTTCTATTTCTGTATTTTTCCTAATAAAGTGCCTCATGTATGCTAGGGGATCAGAAAAAAGTGGTTGTGCCATTCTGTTGAAGAAGTTCATAAGAAGACTTGGGTCATTCAGTACTTCATAATATCACATTAAAATAAATATATATATACAGTAAAATGGGTGCATTCTGTTGTTTCATCTGCTTGAAAATAGCTTTCTTACATAAGCAGTGCTAAACAAAAAAATCTGAAAGGATATTCTTTGAAAACAGAAAGTTGGTAGGTGTCATATAGAATACCATGACCTTTACCCATCAGCACTATCTATGTGCTCTTTTTCAGTACCACCATGACAAACCAGTGCATCTCTTTACTGTAATCTTGACATACTTTATAGAACTCTTATGATCCCCAGCTATTTTCTAACAATTTGGAAGAGGGCAAATATTTGATTTTCTTATATTTTCAAAGTGTCATGCCTATCCCACAATAATCACTTCAACTTTAAAAATTAAGCATCTTAATTCTTAAAACATAGAATACCATTTATCTTGGTGAATTTGGGCTGACACCACCCAAGATACCATATACTGGGAGGCTTAACCAATAGACATTTATTTCTCACAGTTCTGAAGGCTGAAAATTCCAAGGTCAGTGTGCTGGCAGAGTAAGTGATGAGAGATCTCTTCCTAGTTGACATAAAACAACTTCACAGCCTCCAAAACAAAAACCAGAATCACAGGAAGCTAACCAAAATGATGTCATGGATCACATATCAATGAAAATATAAGCCATGTAGTGCAGGGCCACCCAAAATGGATGGGGCATGGTGGAGAGTCCTGACAAAACGTGGTACAGTGGAGAAAGGAATGGCAAACCAGTTCAATGTCCTTGCCTCAAGAACCCCATGAACAGTATGAAAAGGCAAAAAGATATGACAGCGGAAGATGAGCTCCCCAGGTCAGTAGGTATCCAATATACTACTGGGGAGAGAGGAAAAATAGCTCCAGAAAAAATGAAGAAGCTGGGCCAAAGTGGAAACAAAGCTCAGTTGTGGATGTGTCTGATGGTGAAAGTGAATTCCAATGTTTTAAGAACAATATTGCATAGAATATTTGAAATGTTAGGTCCTTGAATCAAGGTAAATCAGATGTGGTTAAGCAGGAAATGGCAAGAGTGAATAATGACATTTTAGGATTTGGTGAGCTAAAATGGACCAGAATAGGAAAATTTAATTCAGATGGCCATTATATCTATTACTGTGGGCAATAATCCCTTAGAAGAAAGGGAGTACAGTTTCCTCCAATGGACTTTTTGTTTATAACAGCCCCTCGCAACTGCCTCTTCTCCTTTATAAAAGTTTCCTCTTACTTGCAAAAAAAAAAAAAAAAAGAAGAAAGGGAGTAGCCTTTATAGACAACAAAAAAGTGTGAAATGTAGAACTTGGTCACAGTCTCAAAATTGACAGAATGATCTCAGTTCATTTCCAACGCAAACCATTCAAGTCTATGCCCCCAATCACTAATGCCAAAGGAGTTGAAGTCAAATGGTTCTATGAAGACCTACAAGACTGTCTAGAATGAATATCAAAAAGATATGTCTTTTTCATCATAGGGATTGGAATGCAAAAGTAGGAAGTAAAGAAAAACCTGGAGTAACAGGCAACTTTGGCCTTGGAGTACAAAATGAAGCAGGGCAAAGGCTGACAGAGTTCTGCCAAGAGAATGCATTGGTCATAGTAAACACCCTCTTTCAACAATACAAGAGATGATTCTACATATGGACATCACCAGATGATCAATACCAAAATCAGATTGACTATATTCTTTCCAGTCAAAGATGGAAACACTCTATACAGTCAACAAAAACAAGACTGGAGCTGACAGTGACTAAGATCTAATTGAAGAAAACAGGGAAAACCACTAGGTCATTCAGGTATGACCTAAGTTAAATTCCTTATGATTATATATTGGAGGTGACAAATGCATTCAAGGGATCAGGTCTGGTAGACAGAGTACGTGAAGAGCTACGGATGGAGGTTTGTAACTTTATAAAGGAGATGGTGACCAAAACCGCCCCCAAGAAAAAGAAATACAGAAGGCAAAAGGGTCGTCTGAGGAGGCCATATAAATAGCTGAGAAAAGAAGAGAAGTGAAAGGCAGAAGACAAGGGGAAAGATATAACCGACTGAATGCAGAGTTCCAGAGAATAGCAAGGCAAGATAAGAAAATCCTTTTAAGTGAACAATGCAAAGAAATAGAGGAGCACAGCAGAATAGGAAAGACCAGATATCTCTTCAAGAAAATTGGAGATACTAAGGGTATATTTCATGCAAAGATGGGTGCAATAAAGGACAGAAGAGGCAAGGACATAGCAGAAGTAGAAGAGATTAAGATGAGGTGACAAGAATACACAGAAGAACTACACAAAAAAAGATCTTAATGACCCGGATAACCACGATGGTGTGGTCACTCACCTAGAGTCAGACATTCTGGAGTGTGAAGCCAAGTGAGCCTTAGAAAGTATTACTATGAACAAAGTTAGTGGAGGTGATGGAATTCCAGCTGAGCTAGTTCAAATCCTAAAAGATGATGCTGTTAAGGTGCTTCACTCAGTATGTGAGCAAGTTTGGAAAACTCAGCAGTGGCCACAGGAATGGAAAAGGGATTTTCATTCCAACCCCAAAGAAAGGAAATGGCAAAGAATGTTCAAGCTACTTTACATTTGTGCTCATTTCACATGCTAGCAAGGTAATGCTCAAAATCCTTCAAGCTAGGTTTCAACAGTATATGAACTGAGAACTTCCAGATTTACAAGCTGGATCTAGAAAAGGCAAAAGAAGCAGAGATCAAATTGCCAGCATCTGTTGGATCATAGAGAAATCAAGGGAATTCCAGAAACACACACACAGAGAGATCTACTTCTGCTTCATTAACTATGTGAAAGCCTTTGACTGTGTGGATCACCGCAAACTGTGTAAAATTCTTAAAGAAATGAGACTAACAGACCACCTTACTTGCCTCCTGAGAATCCTGTATGCAGTTTAAGAAGCAACAGTCAGAACTGGACATGGAGCAACAACTGGTTCAAAACTGGCAAAGGAGTATATCAAGGCTGTTTACTGTTACTCTGTTTATTTAACTTACATGCAGAGTACATCATATGAAATTCTGGGCTGGATGATTCTCAAGTTGGATTCAAGATTGCTGGGGGAATTACCAACAACCTCAGATATGCTGATAATACCACTCTAAAGAAAGAAACTGAAGAGGAACTATAGAACCTCTTGAAGAGGGCGAAAGAGGAGAGTGAAAAAGCCAGCTTGAAACTCAATGTTCCAAAAACTAAGATCATGACATCTGGTCCCAACACTTCATGGCAAATAGACGGGAAAAGGTAGAAACATGCCAGACTTTATTATCTTGGGCGCTAAAGTCACTGCAGATGGTGACTACAGCCACAAAATTAAAGGACGTTTGCTCCTTGGAAGAAAAGCTGAGAAACCTAGAGGGCATATTAAAAAACAGAGACATCACTTTGATGACAAAGGTCCATATAATCAAAGCTATGGGTTTTCCTGTAGTCATGTATGGATGTGAGTGTTGGACCATAGAGAAGGCTGAGAGACAAAGAATTGATGATTTTGAATTGTGGTACTAGAGAAGACTCTTGAGAGTCTCCTGGACAGCAAGATCAAGCCAGTCCATCTGAAAGGAAATCTACCCTGAATACTCATTAGAAGGACTAATGATGAAGCTCCAATACTTTGGCCACCTGATACGAAGAGCCAGTTCATTGGAAAAGACCCTGATGCTGGGAAAGATTGAAGGCAGTAGATGGAGGTGACAGAGGATGAGATTGTTGGATGGCATCATAGACTCAATGGACATGAGTTTGAGCAAACTCAGGGAGATACTAAAGGACAGGGAAGCCTGGAGTGTTACAGTCCCTGGGGTTGCAAAGAGTCAGACACAATTTAGCACCTGAACAACAAATAACATATCCTTGTTGTATCCTAAATTGTGGGAGGTGAAGTGGGGAGACAGCACTAATCCTCTTTTTTATAAGTGCGTTGATCTCATCATGAGAGTTCTACTCATGAGACTTCATGAAAACCTAATTATTTCTCAAGGGCCCTAACTTCAAATATTGTCATTGGGCTTAGGTTTCATCATATGAATTTGGGGTGGAGGAACACAGATGTGTAGTCCATAATATCTCTAAATTAGTTAGAGTAGGTTACAATGGGATTTGTGTATATATGCATATGTTTCTGTGCTATTGTTAGTAAATTATATAACATGGAGTAGACACCCCCTCTACCTCGCAGTAGACAGTTAACAAACATGTAGCCAGTTTGAACTCACAGGATAATGGGACTTGATTTTCTCCTCTAACTAAATCCAAATGACTTTTTAAATTCTGTCAGGGCAATAGATTCCAGAAAGCACTAACTAAGCCTGACAAAGTCTCACCCACAATTTTTTAATATCACAACAGTGCTTTTCTCTAGGTTATAGTTTCATTGCTGCTACTGTGCACTTTCATGTGCTCATTCTCCAATTTTTATACAATGACATATTCTTTATGTTTAACCATAAAAATTGAAGGTAATATATTTAGTCATACAAAACTATCAGTAATTATCTTGCATTATGTGATTATTATATCTATATAAGAGTATAAAGATAAAATTCAGCTTTCCAATGTCAGCGATTTTTTTGTCTAAACTCTTTTTCTGATCAGAAATAAGGAGCATATTCTTGCCATTTTGGAGTATGCCTGATCTGATTCAGAGATATTTTACTATTTGGATATTTAAAAGATAAAGATGCTTTTTATTTACTAGCAACTTTGCAATTATCAATCTTCTTCGGGCATGTGACCCAAAGTAAAAGAAAAGAAAAATATTTTCATAAGCTTTCTGTGGAACTCCTAAGATTTAATTTTAAATAGAATACAGTAAATGAAGAAAATTTCACAATAAAAAAAGTTAGGACTTCAGAGAAAAGAGAAAATCAAGGTTGGAATGCAACCTTGCAAATACCTCCTACCTAGGAAAACTAATGACTTGTGCCAGACGAGGAATAAAGAATTTCGACTTCATTTATTACTGCAGTTTACCTCCTAAAGGGATGGCAGGCTGGTTTAACATGCAGTCAGTTATGAATGTAACATCAATAAACAAAACTTGAGTTTTCCCAGATGAGACATTCAGATGAGGATGCAGGTGGAGAGTATGAGGAGATATACAGAGTGAGTAGCTTCTAACTCAAAACAATTGTTTTGCAGAGAAAAAAAAAATCCCCTTCACATACAAAAGAAACTAGTGTTAAGAGAAAAAAATAGGAGGTATATATATTTTTCTGTCTCTAGAGATATTTAATAGAAAAGCACTTCTATATGTTTCTAGGAATTGAGAAACAAGTTGTGTAGAAGTTAATATTGCATGTATTAATAAAACAAAGTGGATCTTAGAGACTTTTGTATATGATTTAATCCCTGGACATCTTCAATTTACATAGCTATGTGGTTGGTATTTTGAAACTAATGTTATAAACTTGGAAGGAGTTTCTAGTCAGGTATTTTTAAATGGTTACAATTTGTTTTTAAAGCAAAGAATAATCATGCTAGCAATTTTTGTGATTTGATACACATTAATTTGTAGTGAATAACAATTAGGTAGTAAAACTCATCTCTATCATTTATTTTTAAGGGACAAAAAAATTGCAGATACCTGGATGAAGAATAAAGTTTATTCCTGATCCAGACACCGAAGTCTGAAATAGGCCTAATCACAGCAGTTTTATTAGCTGTGATCCTCAAAAATTGGAAGGAATAAAAGCATATATATGTATGTGTTTGTATATGTGTTGTATATCCATGTATACATATATGCACACACAGATACATAAATGAATCATTTAATATCTTACAAATAATAAAGATAGTTTTAGTAGATTTGTTTTCTAGCACTTTTTAAAAAGGGAATATCCAATTTCAAATCACTTAAGAACTCTGTTTCATAAATTAGGCTAACTCTGTACTCATACTTTCCTATATTTCTAAAACAATAAGACATAGTTAATTATATGTCCCTAAACTCATACTTGGTAAGTTTGAAGGAAATGATAAGCTTCAGATAGACAAAGCCTGTCAGTCACAGATTAAATTGGGTTGAGGCCAGCAAAGCTTTTGGTGAGGAGAGTTTTTGAAAAATATAGAGCTGTTCATCTCCAGAAACTACCAGGCCACGTTGACACCCAATGGGTCAGGACTCAGAGATGTTTCTGAAGAAGCCCCTGGCTGTGGGAGCGAGTTTGTGAGTCCAAGGTTGTTTTACCCTGAAACTAAGATGCTTTTGTTTCATTCTAGCTGAGAGAAGCTGAGTGTTCTTTCTAATAAAGGTGGATGTTAAACTCAATTAGGCAGATAGTAAAAATCAATCTGGGAGAGAAGAATTTGACCAGGTAGTTTTCAGTGAAAGTATGAGGTCGTTAAATGTGGAGTAAACAGGAACCTAAGGAATAAACATCCTCAGATCTATTTCTCTAACCTACCAACCAAGTTTATCTCTTCCATGCATTTCTCAATCTACAGAAATAAAAAGGAAATAGAGGAAAAATTGCATAGATAAGCATTTGAGTTCTATGTTATACTTCTGCAGAAAATTTATGCGGTCTATTTTTAATAGGTATCTTACATGTTTCTTTGTATATTTTTTAATGCTAAAAAAAAAAAAACAAGAAGGTCTGCCTCTGTTAACACTCTAAAGTTGGTTTGTGAAATAGTTTTCATATTTAAGAGCATCTTGAATGTTGATGTACAAAGCATGTTAGCGTAGTCAGTCAAAAAAGAAGAGTCTGTGGAATTTCTTCAAATTTTACGTCGAAGGTAGAGAAAGCAGCCTATTTATTCTGCAGCGCTGTTCACATCACTCTTTGCTGATTTGTATGCTGCAGAAGTCCTGCATTACAGACCTCAGCATTTGGTGAATCACAAAGCCCCTTACCTAATCAATCTTATTTTCATCAGTGGTCAAGAGAATAGGAAAATAAGTCATTTTTACCAAAATTCTGAAGGGATCCAATTTGGAAAACTAGCCATGCAGCACATTGCCACAAGGTGGGAGTAAAACGTTTGACTGGCTTAAGAGCTGGCCTTTGCTTTTTTTTTTTCTCTCCCTCCAGTTCAGTGTGAACAAAGACATAAAACAGGCTTGCTTTAAACTTGAATGAAAAAACATTGGTTATTTATTCTTTGTTGCTAATATGCATTCCTTGAGATCTGGAATGTCTTTTCACTAACATCTGAGGATCAAATATAGCAAATATCGATGAAGAAAGTGGTCTATTAGCTATTTCTTTCTCTCCTTTATTCCTTGCCAAACTTAATGCCTTTTCCAAACTGCATTTTGGGGACTATAAGTAAACCATTTGAACCTAAGCTGTACTAAAACATTCCTCATTTTTTACAGATGATAATGAATATTAGTAATTCTCTCTACTAATGAAGATTTTGAAGATAGCCTCCCTCCATAATTTTTTCCTGTCATTTTATATCTGCATAGTAATGAAGGCAGCTGTGTAAATGGGAACAACAAATTAAACAATACTACAAAAATACATAATGATCATGACCTTTCAAAGGATATGGATGATTAAAGTGAGTTTTTAAATATTGCTTATTCTAGAATAAATACAATACAGGGCTATAGCATTCAGTTCTGTTGTTTTCGCTTGCTTTGCATCCGAACAGATTGTCCTAGCTATGCTTTGTGTGGTATGTGATTATTGGACTCACTGTGAAATACTGAATTCAAACTTGCCAATATTATGTGTTTATGTTAAGGCTGTAAATATACACAAACACATAAGTGTCCTTTGAGATAGAGTATCTGACCCTTAGGTTAGCAAGATTAGATATTGCAAAGTAGTTGAGAGATACCAAGGTAACAGTGACACACCCATGGGATCCAGACTGGTACTAAATGGAAAGGGCTGCCATACTCCTTGAATGATACAGAGATTGAGAAAAGGCATAAGCTGGCTTGCCAATTTCTTCTTCCTGTCTCCTGCTGCATATGAAAAAAGAATGGGCTAATGGATGACACGCTTCTCATTGCTACTAATGTTAGATTTTATGAAAACTTTTACCCAAGCTAGTCTTTTTATTCTACTGAGTTCTGAATATATAACAAATTTAGAAACACATGACTTCCTTGTTCTTCTTCTTTTTTTTTTTTCCAATTTTACCTCTAATGATAACAATGGTAGGAAAAAACAAAGTAGTACCTAAAGCCATGGAATTGATGCTTTGCTAAATGGATGTAAAGAAATGTAAAAAAAAAAAAAAAAAAAGCATAAATCTCAAGCATAAAGTTTGCTCTTTAAAGTCCAAAAGAATGTTACATTTATATATTAAGAAAGATTTTTTTAACTGGGTGAATTTTTTTTAAAAATTGAGATATGTGGATAAAATATATTTACATAATGAAATACCACTAGACCATATACTAAGCAATTTCAGATATTCTATTATAAAAATGCATGGAAAGATCATAATTTTTAAGCAAGTTTGTTTTATAAATTGTTAATGTTTTGAACAATACTACAAAAAAAAAAAAAAAAAAAAGGCTTTCCTGGTAGCTCAGCTGGTAAAGAATCTGTCTGCAATGCAGGAGACCCCAGTTGAATTCCTGGGTCAGGAAGATCCTCTGGAGAAGGGATAGGTTACCCATTCCAGTATTCTTGGGTTTCCCTAGTGGTTCAGATGGTAAAGAATCTGCTTGCAATGCAGGAGATGTGGGTTCGATCCCTGGGTCAGGAAGATCCCCTGGAGGAGGAAATGGCAACCCACTCCAGTATTCTTGCCTAGAGAAGCCCATGGACAGAGGAGCCTGGCAGGCTACCGATCATGCGGTTGCAAAGAATCAGACAAGACTGAGCGATTAAGCATAGCAAAGCGCATTATACATAAACTGACCATCTGGTTCTTTGAAAATTTAACGTGTTCTTGGGTACCTACTTATCACATTTATTGACCCTAAGGCGACATCAATAATAGGATGTGTCAGTCTTTTGTGTCAATTAAGAAAAATATTATTTATTAAAGTGTGATCCATCATTAATTGTAAGATTCATCTAAATTTCAGATACATTAACGTGTAAAAAGAAAAAAAGAGAAGGAAGGAAGGAAAGAAAAGGAGGGAACAAAGGAAGAGAGGAAGGAAGAGAGGTTTTGGAAACCATGAACTCAAGATACTGATACAGCCTGGCAATCAGACTTTGTTGGATTGTCCTGAAATCTCCCATTTTTTTATATGAAGCACCTCACTGGATAGAAGCTAGAATGGTTCTTGGGTTAAAGTTTGTGTGAAATGGTGGAGACAGACTGTGCAGTGAGATTTATATTCATTTTAATTAAAAAGATTACCATCATATCTTAAAAAGTAAAATTTAAGTGATATAATGAAATGTCTAGGTATTTAAACTTTCTATACAGGGCTTCCCTGGTGGCTCAGCTGGTAAAGAATCTGCCTACAATGTGAAAGACCTGGGTTTGATCCCTGGGTTGGGAAAATTCCCTGGAGAAGGGAACAGCTACACACTCCAGTATTCTGGCCTGGAGAATTCCATGGACTGTATAGTCCATGGGGTTGCAAAGAGTCAGACATGACTGAGTAACTTTCACTTTCACAGGAATCTCATTTTATATAACTAAGTAAAAACTCAATTATAAAGCACAGTTTTGAAAAACATGATGGTCCTGGAGTCAGGGAATCTCAGATATAGAATTAGCCACAAAAGAATACTATTGTCATATTTTGATTTATTCTAAAGTCTCTTTTAGTGCTACTTTTTACATGAATGCATGATCTGTTTAAGCTGTATTGCTATTTCTCTTATGACAATTAACATCTATTATTTACATTTTAAAATCCCAATTACTTATCAGGTAATGTATTACTTACTGAAAAATATTTGAGAAAGAAGGAAAAAGAAAAACACACACACATAGACACTTAGCTCTTAAATTCCATGTCCTGACATAAAATTGCATTACACATCCCAGAGGAAACTTGTACTAGACTAATCTGTAAACTGCAGCAAATTACAGATGATTTACTGTTACAAATAAACTCCTTAGCAAACTACCAGAGCCCTTGGATCCTCCTCGTTACAGCTAAGTGAACAGTCAAAAGTGGAAGAAACTAAGTAGTTGAGTTAATGTGATATTTACTGTTGGTTTTCACTTGGATTTTCCTAAGGTGTTTAAAGGAAGAACCCAATATTTGTCTCAAGATGTCAGAGGAAAAATAACCTCCATTTTGCATCATTTATATTAGTGTTTTGATTATTTTTTGTGAAATAAAAGATATTCTTTACAGTTATATAAATTCCTATAAAGATATTAGGTTACTTTACCTAGTATTATAATTGATTCATCCACCAGAGGTTGCAATAGGGCTTTCTGCAGATGAAAGACAATGGGAAATAGCAAGTCTGGGCAGAATATATGAGAGCTAGCCATTCGTCTGTTATCTGTTATATATCTGTCTATACACATTCGTATATAGAACAGATCAAATAATAATTAAAAATCAAGTGAAAACTCCCTTAGATATTAGATTTGCCTTAATCTAAAACTGCATGGAAAATGGATTAGCAAAAAAAATCACCACATGTTTATTTTAACATCCATTTCAGATGCCATTTCTTTTATGGCCATGCCTGACTTCCTAAAAGTACTTTTACATTTTTCACCACTATTTTGAATTACCAAAGCTGTAATTTTTATACGAGCAACATTTTGTCCCACCAGTAATTTCTGGCCCCTGTGGTCTGAATGTGTGAGACATTTTTGGCACCATGAGGACAGGAGAGTATTTTCAGAGTACCCTGGGAAGACACATTGAAAAGAAGTCCATTTTTATTTCTTCTTATGTAAAGTATTTGTGAATAAATAAACATGCATTTGCTAAAAAGAAAATCAAGAATTTGGTCCCAGCCCACACTCTCAAGTCATTTCTTTATTGTGAATTATCATACAGATTGAGTTGTTGGTATCAAAGCCTATTTGAATATTTTTTGATAGAAAGCTCACATCCAATTCAACAGGAGATATGAGATATGTTTTGTGTTTTGTACTTAATAGCATTTCTTTTTAAAAGTACCACTGTAATGAGCAATGGAATGAGAAGACAGAAGAAAAGAGCTATCAAGTATTACAATAACCAGACACAAATTACTTTAATCAAAAATACTGCCACAGAAAAAGAAGAAATCTAAGACCAGAAGCATTAAGTTTATGCATGTATACAATAACACTTTTGGAAAGCTCCCAAAGGCATAGGGTTTACTACTTTCAAAAAGTACCCACTACTAAGGTGACAGAGGTCTTGTCCCTTGAGCCTCCTTAAAGAAACAACAACTGTTCGGTAGCAGTGTAACAGATGTTAAAAAGAATCATTAGCAATCTAATGTTTTTGAGCAGATGTCCCACTTCTGCTGTGGCTAACTTTGGGGGGAGTGAAGTGGGATGCAGTGAGAATGGGGAAAAGGATGAAAAGTTGAAAGGAATCGATAATAAGTAGATCTTCATAAGAATTACTCATCTAATTATATCAAAAGGAGGACTGAGGTGCTGTGTTTTGTAACCGCTGCTGTTGATGAAGAATGAAGATAAATAAGCCAAGGGAAGAATTAAACTCACTTTGCTCCACTGACTTGCTGTATAGCTTTGGATCAATGAGAAGAGACAAGCAGTGTTATAGAGAAATTTAATGTTAAAATTGCAGTTGTGCACTTTCCAATAGATATCAATAGGGAATCAGAGGCTAAAAAAGAATCAGTGGAAAGAATGAAAATGAGGGAGAACAGTCCACCTACAAGATGAACCTATGAATGGAACATTCGAGAGAAGTTACAGGATGAGGTGACTGTTGTGGTTAACTTTATTTCCTTAGGTGCAAAGATAGGAAGATTTTTCTCAGGCATTTTTTTTTTTTCCCCTCTCTCTTTCTCAAATACTTGAACTGGAAAGAATTCTCTGTGTAGAGAAATTGTCCTCAACCAAGTCTCTCCTTATTTTGAAATTTGCTTTCTTCCTAACAAAGAATGTGCTGCTGCTGCTAAGTCACTTCAGTCGTGTCTGACTCTGTGCCACCCCAGAGACAGCAGCCCACCAGGCTCCCCCGTCCCTGGGATTCTCCAGGCAAGAGCACTGCAGTGGGTTGCCATTTCCTTCTCCAATGCATGAAAGTGAAAAGTCAAGGTGAAGTCGCTCAGTCGTGTCCGACTCTTCACGACCCCATGGACTGCCACCCACCAGGCTCCTCCGTCCATGGGATTTTCCAGGCAAGAGTACTGGAGTGGGGTGCCATTGCCTTCTCCGAAAGACAGAATGTAGATATATGTTAATTCTTTATCAGCATCTTCAAAGGACCATTCTTTTAGTGTTTAAAGGGGAAGAGACACTAGATGAGTACAATCTTTCTTATAATTTTGTCTTTCAAATGAGTAAGCAAAAAAATTATAGGCTGTAGTAAACTCATGGTCATTAATAATACAGGAAACTCAGTGAAAACAGAAATTATGCATTTGATATACTTTTTACATCATGAGATACATTTAATGACACTTTGACTTTGTCCATATATAACCAGATTGCTCATTCAATCATTTTAACAAAAGATTTTACAAGACAAAATTATATAGCAGCAACAGAAGTTCCTTCCAGGATTGAACAGACATTTTAATACATTAAAAATTTGAATTTATGTTGCATTTGAAGAACCTAAAAGACAGGTTCTGGTTCTGTCACATAAATTCATATTTAGTAAGTTATATGCTGCCATTTAACTTTTTTGTCTCAATAATATGAGTGAGAAACGAGAACCATGCTAACATTCTATTGAGGGAATGAGTGGTTTAAAATGTCAATTGTAAGTGGCAGATAACATTTCCTCATGCATTTATTCAACAAATACTTACTGGAAACCTATTCTACACCAAGCAGTGTATTGGATGCTATGAATTTCACAGATTAAGAAAAAGTTACTACACGAAAGTGGTTCACAGTCTAATGAATGAGAAGCTTAGCCCCTAAATAAGATTACACCATGCATAAATTATGCACTTGAGGATTAGTAAAGTTTGAGAATGCAATGCAAGCCACATTTCTACTAGAGCCAGTGAGGAAGGACTCAGAGAGGAAATGAAGTTTCAGTTCTGCTAGTCAACTGAATTTAATTAGTAGAAGTGGTGGAAAGTTCTTGTAAATCATCATAAACTGTGTATTAATTTAATTAAAATGTATCCACCACACTCTCCAAAATATAATCTTTTAAAGCCAATTGGATCTTGTTTATTCTCAACATCAATGTCTCAAATAACATTATCCGCAGTTTTTGAGAAGTACCATGATACAAGAGCAGGAATGGTGGCATACACATGCCCCTTAGCAGGCAAGATAACTTCATGGTTCATATTACAAAGTCCTAAGATTTGCAACTTCCCTATTTCTCCAATATTACCATCCATAACTTAGGATAATGCAAAACTACTGTTATTCATCTAACATGGCATTACTTCTGAAACTGATATGTATACACACACACATTTTATATATATACACACACTATATATACATTATATATATACATTATATGTGTGTGTGTGTGTATATATGTGTGTGTGTGTGTGTGTGTGTTTGTAATTAAAGAAAAACACTGTAAGGAATAGTGCATTTAATGAGAACTGCTGGGAATCCCCTGGTGATTCAGTGGTAAAGAACCCACCTTGCAATGCAGGGGATGCCAGTTTTGATCCTGGGTCAGAGAACTAAGATCCCACATATAGGGAACTAGGTTTAAAGAAGGTTGAGAAGTGCTTGCAAACGAGACTCTCAACCAGGGCTGAACATTCTTGCGAACGAGATGTTCTGCCCAGTGTAGGGAACTAGGTTTAAGGAAGATTGAGAAGTGCTTGCAAAGGAGACTCTCAACCAGGGCTGAGCATTCTTGCAAACGAGATGTTCAGCTAAAAATCCTGTTTGTTCCCATGGGAAAAGAACATTGCTTGCACACAAGGATGTTTCTCTGATTCCTCAAAAGGAACAGACCCTGGGACAAAACGGATTCTAAGTTGATAAGGAAGTTCCCCAAAACAAAGTCTTAGCTGCAGTAAATAAGCCAAGGTAAAGGTTATCTCGCCCTGCGCCTGCGCACTGTATAGTCTCTGAATCATAGTGCTTGGCAGCTTGCCCTGTAGGTTGTTGTGCAAGGGATATAAAATAAAGCAGCTGTAAGAAGCAAGGGTTAAAATATAAAGATTTAAACCACTCTGCAGTGTTGGTGTTTCATTCCATCGCCGGCACCACATGCCCCAGAACAACTAAGCCCATGCACCATAATCACTCAGCCCCCCGCCACAACTAGAGAATCCATGTGCCAAAATGAAAGATCCCACATGATGGAACAAAGATCCCGCCGGGACACAGAAGACCCAACAGAGAAGCAAACACTCATGTAATATTTAGCATTTGTCAGGTATCTTTCTAAAGGTTTTACATAAATTAACTAATTTTACTCTTACAACTGTCCCATAAGGTAGGTGCTGCTGTTATTAGGCTGGTGCAAGTGTAATTATGGTTTCGGACCATGAATTTTAAATCATTGTAACTAGGCTCAAACACATCTTTAGTCATCAAAATAGAAACCATTGCAATCAACACATTTTTGCCAACAACAAATAAGTTTGCTTATTCCTGTACATAAAAATCTGTGTTTTGGGATTCAGTGAATTCTTGCAATGCATTTTCTGCATCCTGTTGGTTGGGGAAGCATTTTCCCCATGAAATGTTGTCAAGATGGTTGAATAAGCGGTAGTTCGTTGGTAAAAGGTCAGGTGAATATGGTGGATGAGGCAAAACTTTGTAGCCTAATTCATTCAACTTTTGAAGCACTGGTTGTTCAATGTGCAGTCAGGTGTTGTCATGGAGGAGAACAGGGCCCTTTCTGTTGACCAATGCCAGCGGCAGGGATTGCAGCTTTTGGTGCATCTCATTGATCTGCTGAGCACACTTCTCAGATGTAAAGGTTTCACCAGGGTTCAGAAAGCTGTAGTGGATCAGATGGACAGCAGATCCCCAAACAGTGACTGTGACTTTTTTTGGCCCATTTTGGCTTTGTGAAGTGCTTTGGAGCTTCTTCTTGGTCCAACCACTGAGTTGGTCATTGTTGATTGTCACATAAAATCCATTTTTTGTTGCATGTCATAATCAGATCAAGAAATCTTTCACTGTTGTGCAGAATAAGAGAAGATGACACTTTTTTTTATTTTAATTGAAGGTTAATTACTTTTAAATTGATGATTTTTTTGATTTGCCGTCAGCTCATGAGGCACCACGTTTTTGAGCTTTCTCACCTTTCCAATTTGCTTCAAATGCCAAACAATTGTAATATGATAGACATTGAGTTTTTTGGCAACTACTTGTGAATATGTAAGAGGATCAGCTTCAATGATGGCTCTCAATTGTCGTTCTCAACTTCTGATGGCTGACCACTACACTCCTCATCTTTAAGACTCTTGTTTCCTTTGCAAAACTTGTTGAACCACCACTGCACTATATGTTCCTCAGCAGTTCCTGGGCCAAATGTGTTGTTGCAGATGGCCAGCGGAGTGAGTTGTCTCCATTGCTTTATGACCCATTTTAAACTCAAATAAGAAAATCACTTGAATGTGTTTTTCATTTAATATCATTTTCATAGTCTAAAATAAATATAAAATAAGCAGCAAGCAATAATTTAATAACAAAAAGAACATGAAGCAAGAAATGCACATTAAAGTGATGTATAACGTAACCATATTTAATTTAGGACATATTTCAATGGCAAATGGCAAATTTCAACAATTGTAAAAGTCACAGTTACTTTTGCACCAACCTAAAATCTCCATAAGGGAGGATGGTGTTATTTGTCTAGTGTCATATAGTTAATAGATGGTAGGATTATAAACACAACCTGTTTTCAAAGTCTGTGCTTTCAACAAATCCACTGTATCTCTCTGCTGACTACAAGATATCGAAACGGAAGAGGAAAAGTCTTCCATTTCAGGTAAAGTAGATGTTAGGAGGAAAAAAAGGGGGGCAAGAGGGAACTGTTATCCTATAAATTTAAGTCCTAGAATATCTCTTAATCATTATCACTATTTAAAAAAATAAATACAGCAGTGCAATATATGAGTAAAGGAAGCTTGCTTTTAGAGATTTTAAGTTTCTTTTAGTTCACAAAAAGAAGAACATATTAAAATAGAAGTTCTTTTAATGTTAAAAATTTGTGGACAGGCCCTAAACACTGTTTCTGTTCTCTAATCACAATTTCTTGACAAGAAACTTTGGATCTTGAGATGAAAAAAGATCTATTAGGTCATCTTGTCCATCTCACTGCCAGTAGAGAATTGCTTCCAACAGTGAAGAAGTTAGCTTATTGACGGCACTCTTTAAGCAGCAATTTACCAGGTGAATCCCTAAAGGCAAGCATGACTTCCCCGGTTTATCTGTGCCTTCTTATCATCAGTAGAGTTAGCAGACCCATTCAATCTTCTCTGCTGGATGAGGAAAGGGACAGGATTCTTGAAAATGTTTCTAAACTGCAGCAGATTAAACATATAGCTACTGCAGCAGGTTAAATGCATAGCTAATAGCACTTTGATAGTTTCATCAAGGATCACTGCTCTTCCTTCATATTTAGGCTAGCATGTCCACACATGTTTGTGCATGTTTGTATAAGAGATATTCGACAATGAAACTGTACACTATCAAAATTTATTTTATAAATACATTTAATATTCTGTTTAATAAATAGGAAAATAAGTAATAAGCTAACAAAGAAAATACAAAAAAATGAATGACCCTTCAACACATTCTGAGTTAAGAAATCTCATTCCAGACAGTGGATTTTAACTGACTTCTTAGGTTTTTTAGAATGACATACTTAAAAGGTAAGAAATATACCCAGGTTCCTTCTTTCAGTTCAATGTTGGTGTTGCTGTCATCACTTATTCTATGCATCTTCTATAGGATTATTTTATAAATAGTAGTTGGAATCAAGATTGCTGGGAGAAATATCAATAACCTCAGATATGCAGATGACACCACCCTTATGGCAGAAATTGAAGAGGAACTAAAAAGCCTCTTGATGAAAGTGAAAGAGGAGAGTGAAAAAGTTGGCTTAAAGCTCAACATTCAGAAAAATAAGATCATGGCATCTGGTCCCATCACTTCATGGCAAATAGATGGGGAAACAGTGGAAACAATGGCTGACTTTATTTTTCTGGGCTCCAGAATCACTGCAGATGGTGACTGCAGCCATGAAATTAAAAGACACTTGCTCCTTGGAAGAAAAGTTATGACCAACCTAGATAGCATAATAAAAAGCAGAGATATTACTTTGCCAACAAAGGTCCGTCTAGTCAAGGCTATCGTTTTTCCAGTGGTCATGTACGGATGTGAGAGTTGGACTGTGAAGAAAGCTGAGCACCGAAGAATTGATGCTTTTGAACTGTGGTGTTGGAGAAGACTCTTGAGAGTTCCTTGTTCTGCAAGGAGATTCAACCAGTCCATTCTAAAGGAGATCGGTCCTGGGTGTTCTTTGGAAGGACTGATGCTGAAGCTGAAACTTCAGTACTTTGGCCACCTCATGCAAAGAGTTGATTCATTGGAAAAGTCCCTGATGCTGGGAGGGATTGGGGGCAGGAGGAGAAGGGGACGACAGAGGATGAGATGGCATCACTGACTCAATGGACATGAGTTTGGGTGAACTCTGGGAGTTGGTGATGGACAGGGAGGCCTGGCATGCTGCGGTTCATGGGGTCACACAGAGTTGGACAAGACTGAGCAACTGAACTGAACTGAGTTTCAAAGAAGTGGATGTGTTATGAACTGTTCAGCTAATACTGCTGCTGCTGCTGCTAAGTCGCTTCAGTCATGTCCAACTCTGTGCAACCCCATAGACGGCAGCCCACCAGGCTCCCCCATCCCTGGGATTCTCCAGGCAAGAGTACTGGAGTGGGTTGTCATTTCCTTCTCCAATGCATGAAAGTGAAAAGTGAAAGTGAAGTAGCTCAGTTGTGTCTGACTCTTTGCGACCCCATGGACTGCAGCCCACCAGGCTCCTCCGTCCATGGGATTTTCCAGACAAGAGTACTGGAGTGGGGTGCCATTGCCTTCTCCACAACTCCCCTTTAATTTCATGTCATTTTAAAAAACGAAACACACACACACAAATAAGATAAAAAAAATAAAAAAGGAAACAGTACCTCAGTCC
The DNA here is from genome assembly GCF_001704415.2 of Capra hircus. Lineage (NCBI taxonomy): Eukaryota > Metazoa > Chordata > Mammalia > Artiodactyla > Bovidae > Capra > Capra hircus. Next base: position 37,987,955 of record NC_030828.1, on the reverse strand, counting down.
TCTGACTGGATGGCCTAATCTCAGTGTCACTGCTTAGCTATTTCTGGTTTTAACTCTCATTCACTCACTCCTCTTGAGAAGTTGTGTTGAAAAAAGAGCCATTAGTCTATATAGTGGAACAAGCAGCTATCCATCTATCATCAGTTCAGTTCAGTTCAGTCGCTCAGTCGTGTCTGACACTTTGTGACCCCATGAACCACAGCACGCCAGGCCTCCCTGTCCGCTACCAACTCCCAGAGTTTACCTAAACTCATGTCCATTGAGTCGGTGATGCCATCCACCCATCTCATCCTCTGTCGTCCCCTTCTCCTCCTGCCCTCAATCTTTCCCAGCATCAGGGTTTTTTCAAATGAGTCAGCTCTTTGCATCAGGTGCCCAAAGTATTGGAGTTTCAGCTTTAACATTAGTCCTTCCAATGAACATCCAGGACTGATCTCCTTTAGTATGGACTTGTTGGATCTCTTTGCAGTCCAAGGGACTCTCAACAGTCTTCTCTAATACCACAGTTCAAAAGCATCAAATCTTCATTGCTCAGCTTTCTTTATAGTCCAGCTCTCACATCCATACATGACTACTGAAAAAAACATAATCTTGACTAGACAGACCTTTGTAATGTCTCTGTTTTTTAATATGCTGTCTAGATTGGTCATAACTTTTCTTCCAAGGAGTAAGCGTCTTTTAATTTCATGGCTGCAGTCACCGTCTATCTTATGAACTGCCAAGAGGGCTTCTTGCTTCAACATATATTCTACTCCTGCCTGTTTTTGAACTCATGGGTTATATCTAGATATCGCCAATAAATGCAAATATTATTCATTAAGGTTTTTCCAGTGGTCATGTATGGATGCGAGAGTTGGACTGTGAAGAAAGCTGAGAGCTGAAGAATTGATGCTTTTGAACTGTGGTGTTGGAGAAGACTCTTGAGAGTCCCTTGGACTGCAAGGACATCCAACCAGTCCATTCTGAAGGAGATCAGCCCTGGGTGTTCTTTGGAAGGAATGATGCTAAAGCTGAAACTCCAATACTTTGGCCATCTCATGCAAAGAGTTGACTCACTGGAAAAGACTAATTTTGGGAGGGATTAGGGGCAGGAGGAAAAGGGGACGACAGAGGATCAGATGGCTGGATGACATCACTGACATCTATGGACGTGAGTCTGAGTGAACTCTGGGAGTTGGTGATGGACAGGTAGGCCTGGCGTGCTGCGATTCATGGGGTTGCAAAGAGTTGGACACGACTGAGTGACTGAACTGAACTGAATCCCATATTCTCTATTATGATATACTCCCAGATTGCTGTGTAACATTAGCAGAGAACAAAAGAATCTCAGCTACAAAGGAAGGGAGATGGAGCAAAAGGAAGGTAATGGGTGAAGGGTTCTTCTGAAAAGTCATAGTTCAGAGGATGGAGAGGAATGATGAGTGGCGAGAAGGAAGAAATGAGTGTTAAGAAAACTAGACAAAAAAAAATTACTTGTATTTTATAAGCAAATCCATGGGATCACAAAGAGTCAGGCACGACTGAGAGACTGAACTGAACTGATAAGCAAATTTGTAAAGCTGCTGGTAAAATATTCGACATGAATGCCAGGAACTGAAGCCATAAGATGATGGTCATTGACTACTGAGGTTATAGCCAAGGTTATGACTTTTTGGTTTTTAGATTTGAAATACTCAAGAACTTTGAATAAGACTACAGTGAGACTTCAACCTGGGATATTTCCTTCTCTCCATGTCTTCATTTAGCACTGGGTTACTGGATTGGGACTGTACTTTACTTGAAATTGCTCTTTCATGATATTATAAACCTGTAGTCTAATTGTACTTATTAACAGTTTCATGCCCTTGTGACATTTTTTCAGAACTTGGGCAAAGGTTTTTACATCATTAAAATGTTTGTTTCCTAGAGGTTACTTTCCCTTATCTCCAGGGGTTATTGTAATGGCAATCACCATCATCATCTCGCAGTAGTTTCTGGACTACTGGTCCAGAAGGAAAGAGAAAAGGAGACAAGTTACAGATGTATTTCAGACGTCAGTATTTGCTACCATTCATATTTTAGGAATGATCTAGAAGGACGGGAGCAAAGGTGATACCAATTTTCCTGTTTTAGGTGAAGTCAATATCAATAAGAGAACGACTGAGGGAAAAGGAGGTAAAAAGTTCCTCATCTAATTTTGCATATGGTGAGTATGTGGTTCCTATAATCTCGATATGGATTTCTTGTGAATATTTTAGGATGGTGCTGAAAAAAGAAGGTGCAAATTTGGGAATCACTAGCATATAGGAAAACATCGGAGATGTACGAGGTACAAGGTAGTGTATAATAAACCATTGCATTATAAATACTTCAGATCAAGTTTTCTTAGTAAGCATTCAGTTTCAAAGGAAGAACACATAGAAGCTATATTTGGCAATTTCAGTAACTGGCAGATTTTAATAATTCTTTTTTAAAAAAAGATTGCCTATAATTCTTTTTTAAAGTCACACATTCAGTAGAATTTCTTCCAGTGTTTACGATGCAAAAAGGGAAAATCAAAGTCATGGTGCTTACGCTGCTTTTTGTGACTAATGGGACTTGTATCTTTTCCGTTTGGAAGAGTGACAGGACATGCCACTGTGCTGGATTTTCTTTCATTGAAAATTCATATTTGCCAAGTCAGTTTGCAAAAAGTCCATGGGTGAATTCTCCAAGTGACAAACTGAACATAGGGAAGGAAAACTGTGTATGTATTGAGATGTGTGTGTGTGTGTACACACCCATAATATCTTCTAGGTTAAACGTAGAAGGATGGTAAAGTCCTCACTGGTCTGTAATCTTGAATGTAACATAAACTGACAACAGACAACTAGTATGGCTCATTTTGTTCATCTTGTTCTAATCTCCACACTTGGATTAATAGGCTTCTTAGCATTATTAAAAACCTGCTTGATTAGTTCATGGAAGAAAGTAAAAAATTGTGCCCAGTAGTATGACTGCTTCAAAAGTGTGTGAATAGAATTAAAGGTGGCCATCTTAAACCAGTGCTTCAGCTTTCACACTGTAATATCACTAAAATGAAGGAAATGACATTTCACATGTTCACAGGCAAGCATTAGATTTGTATTTTAAGTTGTCAATCAAATGAAAGAGCTTTCTAATAATGCAGTATTTTCCATATTGAGTTCCTTCTTCTTCTTAAAGCAGATTTTTTAAAATCTTAACTTTTGTAAACCTTAACATGTACATCTGACATATTAAATGTGAGCACGCCATTTATGTTTCAGCTAACTTGTATATACCTAACAGCAACCCAGGAAGTGTCTATATTTATCCACTTCCTTTAAAAGAAAAAGAAAAATACATATTTTAAGATGTATCTATTTCTCATCACTTTCATAGAAGTAAAAGTGAGACTATACACTCAAGCCAATAATTTAAGATTCTGTTCAAAATAATTACCCAAACTAAAACATTTTTATAAAAGTTCTATTTGGTCAATTTGCAAACACTATGAGAGTGAGAGTCAATTGTATTAAATTTTGTGCTTGTGTTGTATTTGGCAAATACACATCAATAATAATCATAATCTAAAAACCCAGTTATCAAAGCTGCTGATAATTAACTGAATTTGAATATCTGGAATGTTTGAGATTCACTAGCACATTTAGTATTTGATTGAAGGGAACTTCTTATGATAACCTTGGACATTATGAGTATACAGACTATAAACTACTTTAAAAAAAAAAAGAAATATATATTGTCTTTCTCCTTACTGATTAATCTGACAGTTTGTGTGGAAGAGGTAAAAATTTTTTTCTATAGTCTTTATCCATACACTTCTGTGATATAGATATTTTTCAAAGCAGATCATTTTTATATTTATTTCTTTTTATAAGGGGGGGCTGCTTCATAAGAGTCATTTTTGTCACTGAGCAAATGTGTACCAGTGAATCCAATATGGAGTGTAAAGAAGGAAGAGCACAGAGGGAGAGAATACAAAGCATATCTGTGTGGAGCAGAGGACAATCAATTAGATTCATTATCTGTGCTATATTCCAGTCACTTCTTTAGAAGAAAAGAAGTACATAATACCATGGCAACAGTTAGACCTGCAGTCTGTTATGGTATATAATCATTAAGAGGTCTTCAGCCTCCCCTGAAAATAGATATGAAAAAAATTCACAGTAGTTGTACAAACTCCCTACATTTATGCTGATTAAATGACAAGTTTGTAATTTACAGGTGTCTTATTGCCATGGGAATGCAATCATACAATTCCATTTTAGAATTCAAGGGCTTTTGAAACATGCTGCATGATTGTTAGCCGGGCTGCAAGCTAAGATTAAATTCAAAGGGTGGCATGTAGATTTTAGAACATGGTGTTGACATTTACTGGCCAATCACATTTTGCAGCACTCCTGCATGACGGCAGATGTTGACCTTTCAAGCTTTCCCTATCTGCTTTCACGCATTACCTGCAGAAATTAACATAACTCTGCTTCCTGCTCTATGCTGCTATTAATGTCATCTGGGAATTGAGATTCATGAATTCAGTTATTACTCAGGCTTGAGACCAGTTTTATACTCTAAGCACAGAACTAACAGCTCCTGGGAGCAGATATTTTTGGATGTTGCTTCAACTACCTTTGTGGTTGAGGGATAGCTGGAAGCTATGGAGTAAAAAATGTCATAGGGAACAAGAGGAGAAACAAGCAGAGGAGGACAGTTTCAAGGAGAAAGCTAAGGGCCATAATTGCAAATATATGGGATAGGAGAGCTTAAAACACGAAAAGGGTACATTTTAAGTAAGTCAAATAATGGCGTGTTTCACTTCTCTTGTTAACCGAACCATGAAAATGATATCCCTTAGAGTCTGTGTGCAGTGAGCTTCAGGGTTTACTTCACAATGCCTCAGGCCTCTATTATAGATGATTTAGGAGAGAAACAATCTGAGGTAAAGATGTCATAGGTAGCCCTTAGGACTTCTGTGCATAACTGTGAGCCAAATTCTGTACTGCCTCCCTTTAAATAAAAGTCCTATAATTCTCTGTTGTCTTCTCAGGTGTTTTTGTTTGTTTGTTTGTTTGTTTTTCCTCAGCTCTACTTCCTAAATATTTTGAGGGGACTATTAAACAGGGAAATAAAATGCTGGCATATTTTATTTTCTGGGACAGGAATTAGCACCTCTTGTTAGTCCAGTTAACATAGCATTACAATAAATCACAGCTCTAGAAACTGGTAGACAAAATTATGACATTATCAAAATTTGCAGACTGTAAAGGAAGATTCTGAATTTTGCTTAACCTTTTCTTCAGGTTAGCCGTATGGATTTAGTAAATTTCCTGCCGTTCTGTCTTTTAAAGTCCTTGGAGAGCATCCATGAAATATCTTAGTCACGGTTCTGTGAATCTAGTCTTTTGAGACACAAGCAGATGCATTTATCTCAAATAGGAATTGATTAACAGAGCTCAAGATGTCACCAATGAGATATGCATATATAGGCTTCCTCAGTGGCATTGCTCTGACTTACCCCCCAGCAAACATTCTGCACTGATTTGCATGTTTCAGCCACAGTGAGTTTTCCAGCAGTTTCTCTGAAACCAGCACCTCTTACTGCATATATGAAATATACAAGCAGCATAATTTGAAGGGCTGAGACCTACTCTTAAAAAAATATCTTTCCAACTTAACTCTGCTCCGTTTGAGATTGATGTTTTGAAATGAATTTATATGTATAAATGAGTTGTTTAATACAAAGAAATGCTCTTGGGATAAGTGATAACAGTGTTACTAGTATTTTCCTATGAATAAATTGGCCTGGTTTCTTTCTTGAGAGGAGGGACTGGTGAAGATATATATATATATAAAGATACACATCCACATGTCAGATGGACATCTCCTAATGTATATCCCATAAGCACCCAAATTAAGTATTTCCGAACCTGAACTAGTCATCTTCAGCCTGCAACCACTGAATTAATTCTTCTCCTACACCAGAGAATGTGAGGTACACTTTCATCTTTGTTATACATTATTACACCATTTGGATTTTAACCTGAGAGGAATTGAGAAGGACTGTAAATAGGGAAGTCACATGATAAAATCAATTTTAAAAAATCATTCTGAGTTACAGGATGAAGAATTGGATGGAGATGGGCTGAGCTTGAGAACATTACAAGGGAGGGACATCTGGGCTGTTACTGTACTAATCTAGAAGTGATGATTTTTTTTTAAACAACATCAAGTGTTGATCATGAGAAGTATCCAGGCTTGAGGATTCATAAAGAAATCTGAATAGAAATGTACAGTATATATAAAGGGTTATACAGGTGGGGGAAGAGTCAGAAATGACTTTCTAGTCTTTGCTTCTAAAATGTAGTAACTGCTGGTATTTATCATGGAGGAAGAGGACATATAGCAAAAAAGGTTTGGGGAAATGTGCTGACTTCAGTTTTAGACATGCAATTTTAAAATTCCGTAAGCTAACCAGCTGGACCTATTTCAGCTTCTGTAGCCACATATGTGTTTTTCACAAAATACCACATAAAATGGAATCTCTAGCATTCTTTTTGTTCCTGATCCATATTTGAATACACTTATTCCAGGGCCTTCTAGAGGAAAGCTGATGTGGCAACAAGAAAGGTTTGGTTCAGACTAGCTAGGCCCAAGTGTCTGCTCTGTCTTTTGCTTACTGGATGATCTTGGATGAAAAAACTTTGCATTTAAATTTCTTTAGTTTTAAAATGAAGCTGTTAGAACCCACTGGCATACAATAAACACTCAAGTGTGGTAGTTTCTATTTTTAATACTCATTTTCTATTTGCTCTTTTTTTTTTTGGTCTTGTGGTTATTTTTCCACTAAGTAATACTGAAAATAGAGATAACATAATTTTATGAGAGTAAAAAGATATTCTTATAATTTGTGAACATTGACTAATTTTTGATAAAGGCAAAATTGGCAATTCACTTTTAGAAGCTTCTAAAATATTTCTTCAAATGAAAACGAACCTCTCTTTACTTCTCTAGACCCCTTAGTCAAGATTGTCTTGCAAGATAATCTGAGTTTGGAAAGCAAACAGTAAAGCATATCTATATTAAGGCAGAGCTTTAGATAGGTCAAAGTTTCCTTGGATAAGAAACAGCTAGGTTTGTATGATCTATATTCAGAGTGTAATATTATTAAGAAGCGTCTATGAACAAAAGCCCAAAGAGAGAAACTTCACAAAAATAAAGTTCTTGAGTTAAATTTTTAAAGGTGAGTTAATTTTTGGAAACGAATTTCTAAAATGTCTCATACATACAAGTGTTGAAATATGTCAAAAATGATTTAGATATAATAAATATTGATTTAGTGTCTGTTATATGCCAGGTGGTGGAGAAGGTAAATTTGATTCATTCTTCCCACATTTTTTTCAGTTTTCAGCAGAAGACACATTTCACATTTTCATTCTCTTTCTCATGCTTCTTATAATCTTCACTCAAAACCTGATCTCTTAGATTAGCCATGTTTTACTTTGCCTTAGATATCAAAGCATATCTGCAGTCTCTCTCCTGTGCTTTATGTCCCCCATTAGAGCCAGCTCACTTGGGCAGAACCTTACCATATCCTATCCTTTTCTTCTTTGTTCTCTGTCATGCACCCACAACAGAGTTAAGAGATGATGCCAGAGTTTGCTTAGATGACTTGGCTAATAACCTTTGTTAGAGGAAGGGGAAAAGGAAAGCAAAGAAATCCCCATTGAGGTCTTCCGTGGTGGTCCAGTGGTTAAGAATCTGCCTTGCAATGCAAGGGACACTGGTTCAGTCCCTGGTCCTGGAAGATCCCACATGCTGTGGGGCAACTAAGCCCATGCACTATAACTACTGAGCCTGAGCTCTGGAGCCCCTGCACCACAACTACTGAAGCCTGCATGCCTAGAGTCCATGCTCAGTAACAAGAGAAGCCACCACAATAAGCCCATGCATGGCAACTAGAGAATATCCTCCTACTCTCTGCAACACAAAGTCCACACATAGCAATGAAGACCCAGTGCAGGCAAAAATAAAACAAATACATAAATAGAAATTAAAATAATAATAACATTTAAGTTGGAGAAGACTCTGGAGAGTCCCTTGGACTGCAAGGAGATCCAACCAGTCCATTCTGAAGGAGATCAGCCCTGGGTGTTCTTTGGAAGGACTAATGCTAAAGCTGGAACTCTAGTACTTTGGCCACCTCATGCGAAGAGCTGACTCATTGGGAAAGACTCTGATGCTTCAAGGGATTGGAGGCAGGAGGAGAAAGGGATGACAGAAGATGAGATGGCTGGATGGCATCACTGACGATGGACGTGAGTTTGAGTGAACTCTGGGAGTTGGTGATGGACAGGGAGGTCTGGCGTGCTGCAATTCATGGGATTGCAAAAGAGTCAGACACAACTGAGTGACTGAACTGAACTGAACTGAATATTAAAAAAGAAATTCTCATTCCAAATTTAAGTAAACTCTGCATTAGGAGTGACTGAATAATTTCCCAGTACTTATGAAATGGCATTTTGCTTCCATTTGAATATTATTTATTTGAAAATATCTTTCTCAGTAGGGAACTCCAAAAATAAAATGGTTGAGTGGTAAGGCCACAAAATTTCTCCTGAAACTTTTATCCAATCTATTCTATTGGGTATTAGATGGAGACATCTAGGTAGAGTTAATTTGGAATGAGAGCTTATTCACAAATTTGACTACTTTGTCTGGAAATTACAGAGAGCCACACATAAAAAGTGGGAGAAAAAATAATTTTTTCATAAAAGTATGTGAGGAGACCCACTCTTTAATAAAAATGTAACTGTGGTCAAAACCAGGTGAGTCCAGGACAATATATGGGCAGGCACACTTGCATGGTAGTTTACTAGGAAGATCAGGGTGTGTGTAGGGGCTTAAGGTTGATGGCAAATATACTCTCCTGGAAAATATGTAATTTCTGAGCCTCAAGTATTGTTGAGTCAGACTGAATAAGCAGGGTTCAATCCCCAAAGAAATAAAAGAGAAAGAAGAGGTAGTAAGAGTCTGGTGTCCAAGGTTTGACTTATGGTTCATTTCAGTTGCTCAGTTGTGTCCGACTCTTTGCGACCCCATGAATTGCAGCAGCCAGGCCTCCCTGTCCATCACCAATTCCCAAAGTTCACTCAGACTCACGTCCATCGAGTCAGTGATGCCATCCAGCCATCTCACCCTCTGTCATCCCCTTCTCCTCCTGCCCCAATCCCTCCCAGCATGAGTCTTTTCCAATGAGTCAACTCTTCACATGAGGTGGCCAAAGTACTGTAGTTTCAGCTTTAGCATCATTCCTTCCAAAGAACACCCAGGGCTGATCTCCTTCAGAATGGACTGGTTGGATCTCCTTGCAGTCCAAGGGACTCTCAAGAGTCTTCTCCAACACCACGGTTCAAACGCATCAAATCTTTGGCGCTAAGCCTTCTTCACAGTCCAACTTTCACATCCATACATGACCACAGGTAAAACCATAGCCTTGACTAGACGGACCTTAGTCGGCAAAGTAATGTCTCTGCTTTTGAATATGCTTTCTAGGTTGGTCATAACTTTTCTTCCAAGGAGTAAGCGTCTTTTAATTTCATGGCAGCAATCACCATCTGCACTGATTTTGGAGCCCCCCAAAATAAAGTCTGACACTGTTTCCACTGTTTTCCCATCTATTTCCCATGAAGTGATGGGACCAGATGCCATGATCTTCGTTTTCTGAATGTTGAGCTTTAAGCCAACTTTTTCACTCTCCTCTTTCACTTTCATCAAGAGGGTTTTGAGCTACTCTTCACTTTCTGCCATAAGGGTGGTATCATCTGCATATCTGAGGTGACTGATAATTCTCCCAGAAATCTTGATTCCAGCTTGTGTTTCTTCCAGTCCAGTATTTCTCATGATGTACTCTGCCTATAAGTTAAATAAGCAGGGTGACAATATACAGCCTTGACATACTCCTTTTCCTATTTAGAGCCAGTCTGTTGTTCCATGTGCAGTTCTAACTGTTGCTTCCTGACCTGCATACAGATTTCTCAAGAGGCAGGTCAGGTGGTCTGGTATTTCCATCTCATAAATTGTGATCCACCAGTCAAAGGCTTTGGCATAATCAATAAAGCAGAACTCACTTTTCTGGAACTCTCTTGCTGTTTCCATGATCCAGCAGATGTTGGCAATTTGATCTCTGGTTCCTCTGCCTTTTCTAAAACCAGCTTGAACATCAGGAAGTTCACAGTTCATGTATTGCTGAAGCCTGGCTTGGAGAATTTTGAGCATTACTTTACTAGCATGTGAGATGAGTGCAACTGTGCAGTAGTTTGAACATTCTTTGGTATTGCCTTTCTTTGGAATTGGAATGAAAACTGACTTTTTCCAGTCCTGTGGCCACTGCTGAGTTTTCCAAATTCGCTGGCATATTGAGTGCAGCACTTTCACAGCATCATCTTTCAGGATTTGAAATAGCTCAACTGGAATTCCATCACCTCCACTGGCTTTCTTCGTAGTGATGCTTTCTAAGGTCTGCTTGACTTCACATTCCAGGATGTCTGGCTCTAGATGAGTGATCACACCATCGTGATTATCTGGGTCATGAAGCTCTTTTTTGTACAGTTCTTCTGTGTATTCTTGCCACCTCTTCTTAATATCTTCTGCTTCTGTTAGGTCCCTACCATTTCTGTCCTTTGTTGAACCCATCTTTGCATGAAATGTTCCCTTGGTATCTCTAATTTTCCTGAAGAGATCTCTAGTCTTTCCCATTCTGTTCTTTTCCTCTATTTCTTTGCACTGATCACTGAGGAAGGCTTTCTTATTTCTTCTTGCTATTCTGTGGAACTCTGCATTCAGATGCTTATATCTTTCCTTTTCTATTTTGCTTTTCATCTCTCTTCTTTTCACAGCTATTTGTAAGGCCTCCCCAGACAGCCATTTTACTTTTATGCATTTCTTTTCCATGGGGATGGTCTTGATCCCTGTCTCCTGTACAATGTCATGAACCTCATTCCATAGTTCATCAGGCACTCTATCTATCAGATCTAGTCCCTTAAATCTATTTCTCATTTCCACCCTATAATCATAAGGAATTTGATTGAGGTCATACCTGAATGGTCTAGTGGTTTTCCCTACTTTCTTCAATTTAAGTCTGAATTTGGTCATAAGGAGTTCATTATCTGAGCCACAGTCAGCTCCTGGTCTTGTTATTGCTGACTGTATAGAGCTTCTCCATCTTTGGCTGCAAATAATATAATTAATCTGATTTCGATGTTGACTGATTTCCATGTGATTTCCAAGTGTAGAGTCTTTTCTTGTGTTGTTGGAAGAGGGTGTTTGCTATGACCAGTGTGTTCTCTTGGCAAAACTCTACTAGCCTTTGCCCTGCTTCATTCCACATTCCAAGGCCAAATTTGCCTGTTCCTCCAGGTGTTTCTTGACTCCCTATAATGAAAAGGACATCTTTTTTGGGTGTTAGTTCTAAAAGGTCTTGTAGGTCTTCATAGAACCGTTCAACTTCAGCTTCTTCAGCATACTGGTTGGGGCATAGACTTGGATTACTGTGATATTGAATGGTTTGCCTTGGAAATGAACAAAGATCATTCTGTCATTTTTGAGATTGCATCCAAATACTGCATTTTGGACTCTTTTGTTGACCATGATGGCTACTCCATTTCTTCTGAGGGATTCCTGCCCTCAGTAGTAGATATAATGGTCATCTGAGTTAAATTCACCCATTCCAGTCCATTTTAGTTCACTGATGCCTAGAATGTCGACGTTCACTCTTGCCATCTCTTGTTTGACCACTTCCAATTTGCCTTGTTTCATGGACCTGACATTCCAGGTTCCTATGCAATATTGCTCTTTATAGCATCGGACCTTGCTTCTATCACCGGTCACATCCACAGCTGGGTATTGTTTTTGCTTTGGCTCCATCCCTTCATTCATTCTGGAGTTATTTCTCCACGTATCTCCAGTAGCATATTGGGCACCTACTAACCTGGGGAGTTCCTCTTTCAGTATCCTACCATTTTGCCTTTTCATATTGTTCATGGGGTTCTCAAGGCAAGAATACTGAAGTGATCTGCCATTCCCTTCTCCAGTGGACCACATTCTGTAAGATGTCTCCACCATGACCCGCCCATCTTGGGTGGCCCCACAGGCATGGCTTAGTTTCATTGAGTTAGACAAGGCTGTGGTCCTAGTGTGATTAGATTGACTAGTTTTCTGTGAGTATGGTTTCAGTGTGTCTGCCCTCTGGTGCCCTCTTGTAACACCTACCATCTTACTTGGGTTTCTCTTACCTTGGGTGTGGGGTATCTCTTCACGGCTGCTCCAGCAAAGCACAGCCGCTGCTCCTTATCTTGGATGAGCGATATCTCCTTACTGCCGCCCTTCCTGACCTTCAACGTGGGATAACTCCTCTAGGCCCTCCTGCGACCGCGCATCCACTGCTCCTTGGATCTTGACTTATGGTAGAAAGAACATTTTGAAACGAAGGGAACACTTGGAAAATATCTCCTTAGGTAGGCCAAGGCTAGAGGTAACTTAAGAATGGAAGTTTCCCCATCCAGATCAGACCCTGAATGAGAAGTAAAGGTCACATGGTCACACAGAACAGCCACTTTTTTAAAAAAGAACTGTCATTATAGCGAAAGCATTGGGAGTCCTTAAACAGAGAAACATGACAGAGTTCACCCTTCACCCTTCCAAAGACATTTTATGAATATGTGACCCAGGGAAATGCAATTATTTCAAATACAGGTGACAAAAAGTATAATAGCATCTGTGTACCAAGGAATAAAACCAAAACCTACTAGAAGACTATTTTATATATATATATATATATATATATATATATATATATGCATATTCAGTCATGTCTGACTCTTTGCAACCCTATGGACTGTAGCCCACTCGGATCCTCTGTCCATGGAATTTTCCAGGCAAGAATACTGGAGAGGCTTGCCATTTTCTACTCCAAGGAATCTTTCTGACACAGGGATTGAACCTGCATCCCCTGCATTGTAGGAGGATTCTTTACCACTTGAGCCTTGGGGGAATCCCAATTTTATATCAATGGCATTTAGAAATTACAGGCCAACTGTTTCAACATGACTTTAAATATATCTATATATTTATTTATCTATTTAATATGTAATATAATTATCAATAAATATATTAAAATTTTATTTAATAAACATTAATGTTTATTTATTATTTATTTAAATATCAATTTATTTAATATTTATTTATTATATATATATTGTAAATGTACCCACACACACTCAATATGTCCCTACATATGAACATTCAGGATGCAAACTTTCAAAGATGGGATTGTGCATTTATATATCCAATCACCCAAATAACTTCATGTGTCTGGCATACACTATCATGTGTGTGCATCCTATACAAGTGGTTGTGTTTTTGTGTACTTAACCTCACAGTACTGAATACTGGAGTGGGTTGCCATTTTCTTCTTCAGGGAATCTTCCCAACCCAGGGATTGGACCCTCTTCACCTCTCCTGTATTTGGCTGGAGGATTCTTTACCACTGAGGCACCAGGAAAGCCCAAAGTACAGTGTACAATACTTTATTTCAAGCCTAGATGTTCAGAAGCAAGCATAAAACAGCAAACCTGGGTGTCCAGAAGCAAGGATAAAATTTGGTACTGCTAAGAAGTGCCAAATGCCAAGAAGGATAAAGAGAGACAAGAGGAAGAGGAAGTAACTGAAGAATTGAAGAAACTCCTGATGTTGGAAATGGCAAGATTTTCTTTATTTGAGGAGGCACTGTTAGTTATTGAAGCACAGAACCCAAATGTAGAATGGTACACAAAGGTTACAGCAGCCATTCAGAATCCAATCCAGCTCTACCATGTCATCTATGACACAAAAAAGAGCTACCACCCAGGTATCACAGGGTTGTTTTGTCAAGAGGGTAGATAGAAGGGAGTCCAGCAAGGAACCAGAACCTGTATCATCAACATCAGTTTAATTCAGTTCAATTGGTCACTCGTATCTAACTCTTTGTGACCTCATGGACTGCAGCATGCCAGGCTTCCCTGCCCATCACCAACTCTCAGAGCTTGCTCCAAGTTATGTCCATTGAGTCAGTGACACCATCCAACCATCTCATCCTCTGTCATTACCTTCTCCTCCCACCTTCAATCTTTCCCAGCATCAGCGTCTTTTCAAATGAGTCAGTTCTTCACTTCAGGTGGCCAAAATATTGGAGCTTCAGCTTCAGCATTTGTCCTTCCAATGAATATTCAGGACTGATTTCCTTTAGGATTGAGTGGTTGGATCTCCTTGCAGTCCAAGGGAATCTCAAGAGTCTTCTCCAACACCACAGTTCAAAGGCATTAATTCTTCAGCACTCAGCTTTCTTTATAGTCCAACCCTCACATGCATACATGACTACCATACATAACTACATAAAAACCATAGCTTTGACTAGATGGACCTTTGTTGGCAAAGTAATGTCTCCACTTTTTATTTCTTATTTTTTTTATTTTTAATGTTATTATATTATTTTTTACTTTACAATATTGTATTGGTTTTGCCATACAATATGCTGTCTAGGTTTGTCAAAGCTTTTCTTCCAAGGAGCAAGCATCTTTTAATTTCATGGCTGCAGTCACCACCTGCAGTAATTTTGGAACCCCCCCAAAATAAAGTCAAGAGTGTGTTCATAAGTCCAATTTATTTGTAAGTCCAACACAGTTAGCCTAGGTAGCCAACTAACGCAGTTAGCTTTCTATGACTGTACTGTAGTAGATGTATAATAGCTTTCACACAAACAATACATAAAAAAACAAACATGAAAAATAAAACATTTTTAGTCATATAGTATTGTACCTTAAATGGACTTCCCTGTAGTTCAAATGATATAGAATCTGCCTGCTATGCAGGAGACTTTTCTTGGGCTTCAGAATCATCAACATCAGGAGAGAGTACAGTTGCAGCTTGCCCTCCATCTCCTATTGCTGATGATTGTTCAGCTCTATCATTTCTCACCTCCTCTCCCTCCTCCAGTGGGTAACTCTTCTTGCCAGCCCCAGTATCCTAGCCATTGTCATGTATTACTGTATTTTTCAAGGTACCATCTATGTGTTAGTTGCTCAGCCATGTCCGACTCTTCACAACCCCACAGACTGTAGCCCACCAGGCTTTTCTGTCCACGCTCTGTCCATGGGATTCTCCAGGCAAGAATTCTGGAGTGGGTAGCTATTCCCTTCTCCAGAGGATCTTTCCAACCCAGGGATTGAAACCTAGTCGCCTGCATAGCAGGCAGATACTTTATCATTTGAACTACAGGGAAGTCCCTTTAAGGTCCTATACTATATGACTAAAAATGTTTTATTTTTTTGTGTTTGTTTTTTATGTATTATTTGTGTGAAAGGTATTATAAATCTAATACAGTATAGTAATATATAGCTGATTTTGTTAGTTGGGTACCTAGGCTAACTTTGTTTGACTTACAAATAAATTGGACTTATGAATCTACTCTCAGAATGGAACTCATTCATATGTAGGGGACTTACAGTGTGCATATATATTAATATATATAGACATACATGTGTATGTGTGTGACACACGCATACATATACATACCTTAGTGAAATCATTACTAAGAAATAAGTTTTCAAAATAGAATTGTTAAGTATTCAGAGAAGATATGGCTAGATAGCAAAAAGAAGTAAATATTAAAATTTAGGAAATAAATCTAAAAACTAAAATGGTAAATTTGCTTCAGAAATTGTCTAAATTAAAAGGGGAAAAATGGATAATTGACTCCTGAAACCACAGGAAAGAATGTGTATAGTAAAATTGAAAGGAAAATAAAATGAAACAAAAGAAGTAATATAAATAATTAGGGGTTAGGAAGAATATGAGATTCAGTATATAAAATTCAATCAAAGAATATCAATCTAACAAATGGTATTCACAAAGCAGAAGTTAACACAGTGAAAATAGTGAAAGTAACATGGTGAAAATGACACACATAATTCAAACATTTCCTTAAAGAATGAATGTACATAATAAAAGTTCATAAAACAACCAATATGAAAAATATTCTCACAAATTTATTAGGCTGATAAAAAGAAAGAATCCCTTGGATAGCCAGAAAAAAACATTTACTTTAATTAAAATTATCCTGATTTCAGATTTCTTCATAGCACCATTTAATATTATAAGACAATGAAACAACACCCAAAAGATACTAATGAAAGAAAGAAAAGTCACGAAAAAGATTTCACAACTAGGCAATCTTTTCTTTAAGATAGGCCACAGGCAAATAGTGCTAGCCTGGAAAAAGTAGGATAAGTATGACAAAAATACAGCGTAAATACTATTCACCCTGCCAGTGATCATCTATGGTGTAAATATACCAATGTATAATCTTCATATAATTAAATTGAAGATACAATTTAGAGCTGAAAAACAAGTGGTAAAATTTTAGGGCTCTATAAGAGTAAACACTAGGAATAATTAGATTATTAGTGCTAAAATTACAGGATAAAAGAGAGTTACAAAAGGATTCAAGCTATTATTGTTGATGATGTTTAGCCAATAAGAATATAGTATTGCCTCAACATAATAAAGGCTATATATGACAAACCCACAGCTAACATCATACTCAGCAGTAAAAATCTGAAAGGCTTTCCTCTAAGATGAGGAACAACACAAGGATGCCCCCTCTCACCACTTTTATTCACCACAGTGTTAGAAGTCATAGCTACAGCTATCCAAGAAGAAAAAGAAGTAAAAGGAATCCATATTGGAATACAAGCTGTTATGGTTTGCAGATAACATGATACTGGACATATAAAATCCTAAAGACTCTACCAGAAAACATCAGTGAATTTGATAAAGTGTCAGAATACAAAATTAATACACAGACATCTGATTCATTTCTACACACTAGCAATGAAAGCTCAGAAAGAGAAATTAAGGAAGCAATCTCATCTACTATAGTATCAAAAGAATAAAATACCTAAGAATAAACCTACTTAAGGAGGCAAAAGACCTACACTCTGCAAACTAGAAGATGCTGATGAAAGAAACTGAAGAAAACACAAACAGTTGGAAAGATATACAGTGTCCTTGGACTGAAAAAATCAATATTGTCCAAAATGACTCTCCTACCCAAGGCAGTCTACAGGCTCAATACAATCCCTATCAATTTACCAATGGCATTTTTCACAGAACTAGAACGAAAAATTTTAAAACTTCTGAAAACACAAAGAACTCTGAATAGTCAAAGAAATCTTGAGAAAGAAAAATTGAGCTGGAGAAATCAGGCTCTCTGACTTTAGACCACATTACAAAGCTACCAAAATCAAAGCAATATGGAACTGAAACAAAAACAGACACATAGACCAATGAAACAGGGTAGAAAGCCCAGAAATAAATTCACAGCACCTATGGTCAACCTATGACAAAATAGCAAGAATATAATATACAATGGAGAAAAGACAGTCTCTTAAATAAATGGTACTGGGAAAATTGGATGGCTACATGTAAAAGAATGAAACTAGAACATTCTCAACACCATATATAAAAATAAACTCAAAAGGATTAAAGACTTAAATATAAGACTGGATACTATAAAACTCTTAGAGGAAAACAGGGAAAACACTCTTTGATATAAATCCCAGTAGTATCTTTTTGCAACCATATACCTAGAATAATGCAAATAAAAACAAAAATAAACAAATGGGATTTAATTAAACTCAAAAGCTTTTGCATGACAAAGGAAACCATAAACAAGACAAAAAGATGACCTACAGAATGGGAGAAAATCCTACAAGGGAATAATTTCCAAAATACACAAACAACTGATAAAGCTCAATATCTAAAAAAACAAAAACAAAACCAAACTAATCAAAATATGGGCAGAAGATCTAAATAGATATCTCTCCAAAGAACACATATATTAATAGATGGCTGAAAGACACATGAAAAGATGCTCAACATTGCTAATTATTAGAGAAATGCAAATCAAAACTACAATGAGGTATCACTTCAAACTGGTCAGAAAGGCCATTGTCAAAAAGACTACAAGCAATAAATACTGGAGGGGGTGTGGAGAAAAAGGAACCCTTTATATTGTTGGTGGGAATGTAAATTGGCAGAACCACTATGGTGAATATCATGGAGATTCCTTTAAAAAATAAGAAAAAGAGTAATTATATGATTCTGCAATGCCATTCCTGAGCTTATAGCTGGAGAAAAGATATCTACACCCCAATGTTCACTGCAGCACTATTTACAATAGTGAAGATATAAAAGCAACCTAAATCTCCATCAATAGATGAATGGATAAATAAGACATGGTATTTATATATATATAAATACATATATATATATTTACAGTGGAATATTAGTCATAAAAAGTATGAACATTTGTAGCAACATGGATGGACCTAGAGATTATCATACGAAGTATTATGTAATATCATATATAGTATGACATTATATGAAATATATTATTATTTGTATTACATATTTGTCTTTCTCTGTCTAGCCTACATAGACAAAGACTAGACAAAGATAAATATCATATACTATCACTTATATGTGGAATATAAAAAAATGATACTAACGAATTTATATACAAAACAGAAATAGATCCACAAGCACAGAAAACAAATTTATTGTTACCAAAGAGAAAAGTGGGGAAGGATAAATAAGGATTAACAAATATACATTACCATATACAAAATAGATAACCACTTATTGGTCCATCATGACCTACTATACTGCACAGGTCAGAGAAGGCAATGGCACCCCACTCCAGTACTCTTGCCTGGAAACTCCCATGGACGGAGGAGCCTGGTAGGCTGGAGTCCATGGGGTCGCTGAGAGTTGGACACGACTCGGTGACTTCACTTTCAGTTTTCACTTTCATGCATTGGAGAAGGAAATGGCAACCCACTCCAGTGTTCTCGCCTGGAGAATCCCAGGGACGGGGGAGCCTGGTGGGCTGCCGTCTATGGGGTCGCACAGAGTCGGACAGGACTGAAGCGACTTAGCAGCAGCAGCAGCATACAGCATAGGTATGTATACTCAGTACCGTGTAAAAATCTATAAGAGAAAAGAATATATATATGGCCGAATATGTGAATCATATATGTATATATATGGCTGTACACCTGAAACTAACACAATATTGTAAGTTAACTATACCTCAATTTAAAAATAAGAATACTGAATGACAGAAGAAAGAAGGGATCAAGGGTGTCATATGTGGAAAAACACAGAAAGCCAACAGAAAACAAAATATATCATAATAGAATTAAATTCAAGCATTATCTATTATATAAATAAATATAAATGGGTTTAGCTTATACTTGGGTTTAACTTATATAGTAAAAGATATGACTAAACTAAAAATGAAAATTTATCTCTGTGCCAAAGATGAATGACAAAAATAATGCAATTTATAAATGTTAAAAATTAAGAATATATACAGTAAATACAAATAAGGGCTTCCCTGATAGCTCGGTTGGTAAAGACTTAGCCTGCAATACAGGAGACCCCAGTTTAATTCCTGGGTCAGGAAGATCCACTGGAGAAGGGATAGACTACCCACTCCAGTATTCTGGCTTCGAGAAGTCCATGGACTGTATAGTCCATGGAGTCGCAAAGAGATGGACACGAATGAGTGACTTTCACACACACACAAATGTAAATAAAAAATAAGTTGAGGCTGCAAGTAATAGTTATATGTAATAACTATTTAATAATATGTAATAATTATCCAAATGCTAAATAATACAGCAGGAATACTAAGTTCTAAATATTTGATAAAAATATACAACCATTAGGTTGTGGGTGGAAACAAGTCTTTTCATATACTGTGGAAGTGAATGTCAAGTATCACATTCTTTATTGGAGATAATTTGGCAAAACTTTCGTATGTAGCTAGGCATTTATGCTATAAATATGTATTTACACATGAAATAGCATTATTTATAATATTCATTGCTATATTTTTTATAATAGCAAGAGACTGGGAATAATTCAAGTATCAATGGGGAATTCTCTACGTTGTCTAATTGAACATTATCTAATATATATGGTTAAGTGAAAAAAAGTAGGTTCAGAATGGTATTTGTGTATATGTATGTGTGTATGTGTGTGTACATATAATAAATATAAGGAAGAGGAGGACTAGAAATATATGTTCGTAAATGCTCACATACGCTTTAAGAGACTCCAGAAGGATGTACACATAAACTAACAAAATTGGTATGAATGAAAGTGGAAAATAAGTGGGAAACAAATTGGATGGTGCAGGATGAGACTAAGACTTTGCAATATATACAGTTCTTATGTCATTGTGCTTTTAAAACCATATACCATATTACATATTTTGAAAAAGAAAAACTATTACACAGTTTAGGGGGAATCAGTGAAACATGTCCTCTGCTCTCAGATAGCATAGATGTAATTATGGAAAGAGGTTAATACAATTTTTATAAGACCTGGTAAAACAAAAGAACAAAGTGTTATGAGATTTCATAGGATGGATAGTGTGATCTGGTAAGGATAATAAAAATATCCTTATAGGAAAATTAGCATTTGAGCTGGTCCAGCTTTATAGACACACGACTTGTGTTATTTTTCAGAAGAGACTTGCACTTTGGTTTAATGTGTCATTTTTGCAATCTTGAAATTCTATTTTTTAATAAACAATCCTATATTTTTATTTTGAACTGGGTACCACAAATTATGTAGCCAGTCCAGCACTGGAGATAGAATTTGGGATTAATGTTTCTTCATTGTTATTCTCCTAACACTAAGGTTTCTCAAAAAAACCTCTGGATCAATGGATAGGTGTGATATAAAGGGAAAACAAGCATATGAAATATTATAATACACATTTTTTGGTAATTCTGATTACCATGATTTACATTTTAATGTCTGATTCCTATTTTTTAATCTGCCTTATCCTATTCTACACAATACTTACATAATATGTCATATTAATAAATGACTATGAACAAAATTCCTAGAGGAAACTGTCACTCTAACAATGGCTATTAAAAAGCAGGGGCTTCAAAATTTATATTCAGGTGAGACACAGGGACAATAATAGATTGGAGGAGGTGGATCTCCTGGATTTCCCTAAAAGTTGCACTTGCCTGTGGCCAAGCTCATCTTCAAGTTTCCATCAGTTTAACTAAACTTTAGACAGGTTTCTTCCAGATTGTGGACCACTGACTTTCCTTTTCTTAGAGAATTTACTTTAGAAAGGCTGAAATTATTAATATAATTTCTTTCTCTACTCCTTTGAGAGGTACATCTTTTTAAAAGCTTTTTGCCAGTCTTAAACCCAGAAATGTCTTTCTCAAGGGTCCCTTGGATTTCCCTTTGAAATACAAACATCAAAGAAAACAGAGCCCCATTTCCCAGTCTCTATTGGAAGATAGGAGCCTAACTTCTATGGGATATCTTGTTCCAAGTTGTTCAACTTCTTTCTATTATGAAGATATAAGGAAGTTTTCTTTTCCTTTAAGTAAAACCCATAGCCACACAGATGACCTGTGATCCCCTGACAGCAGCTATTATAAACTCTCCAACATTTTGTTTCAGTAGAATTTGGTTCAGACTGACTTCTGATCTCTAAGCCCTGATGGCAACATGCTTGAGAAAAGTCTTCCTCACCTCCTTAATTTTGTCCTTTGTCTCGGTGATTTTTACTTTGACGTTAGCATTTTATAAATATGAAGAAAATGTCTGTTGTCCATGTCAAGAGTGAAGTGCTGATAAAGATTATGATTCTGTAGAGGAAATGTGGAAATTGGCAAAATTGTATCCCCATACCTGACAAATCATGTCTTTAGGGCACTGGGGTGAAATGCAATTTTAATAGATTTCTATGCTAACAATTATGTAAACATTTTATTAGTGTTAACATTAGCATCCACAATGTTTATGATTCAAAGTAGACTGGAAGTGAAATGGGATAAGAAACAGTGTCTCAGCCTTTAGATAGACAGCCCCTTTTCTGGTCCTTGCAGCCTTAAGGTAGATCAATGAGTTTTTGTTTCCTGGCCTTCTCTCTGCCAGCAGTTGCCTGGTGGTGATTTAGCTTTCTTTTTTGTGCTTGATGTGGTGTCATATTTTTCTTAAGATCTTCTGCATCTCAGATGTGATATTTCAAAGCATTCGTTTTTCATGCAGTGTTTCTGCAGGTCCCTCCTCCATTTTAAAATGCTGAGTATTATCCTCGCTGCTCCAAAGAAATGGACCTCATATTTCAACACCTCATCTAATAGGATTTTTGTTTCTGCTCTGATGAAATGTGGCTTAGATATATTTGTTTTCTATACTCCTCTGCTTGCTAGCAAAGTGCATACCAAGTAACGCGAATGCATTATTTGTTTCTGAATTGAAGAGTGTTTACAAAGAAAAAAAAAAAATGAGGGACTCTGTATGCAAATGAAATCTTTGGCACAGAGTTCCACCTAGTTAAACACCTAAATATGCCCCCTGCAGAAAATTAGGTGCTGAATTGTGCACCAATGTCCTTAAAGGCATTAATTAGACCTTTAATTTTATCATGTGGGAAATGCGCTCCAGTCAAGAAACACCTGGTGAAGACAAACATGAAAGGAAACAATCAAATTAGTGTCTCGATAAACAGCGCCAAAATATTAAACAAAATGCATTGAGATTAAACAAACAGGAACGACAGACATAGAGGAAAAGGAAAGAACACTAGTACCTGGGCTTCTACCTTCAGGGATGAAATTAAAACGTGAATTGCATTTTAAAACAAATATTCCCAGAAAGGAAAACTGTTGCCCTGATTTTTAAGGCAAAAATCACCATGGACTCATTTGAAAAACATTAATACCTGGTACTGAATAGATTTTTGTGTACACCTTCATTTAAATGGCCTTTTAAAAGAAAAATTTACACAAGTATATAAATCATTCCTAGTGAACTTACTGATAGGACTTCCCTGGTGGCTCAGACGGTAAAGGGTCTGTCTATAATGCGGGAGACCCGGGTTTGATCCCTGGGTTGGGAAGATCCCTGGAGAAGGAAATGGCAATCCACTCCAGGACTATTGCCTGGAAAATCCCATGGACAGAGGAGCCTGGTGGGCTACAGCCCATGCGGTCGCAAAAGAAATCCTTCAGGACAAAAACATTCAAGGTAAATTCAGTGCTTCTAAATACAGTAACTATTCTGGATATGAATAGTAAAATATTTTCTAATGATAAGCATATGCATACACATACCTCTAAGTACACTACAAATATCATACACAATCACATTTACATGTGTGTGCTCAGTTTGCCCAATCAGGACTGACTCTGAGACTCCATGAACTGTTGCCCACTAGGTTCTTTGTCTATGGAATTTTCCAGGAAAGAATACAGGAGAGGTTTGCCATTTTCTACTCCAGGGTATGTCTATATAATTATTAATGGCTTTTGTTGTGGAAAGAGATCATATATCCACATGCCATTTGATGCTCTAAGTCCCCCACCCCCTTCCCATCTACAAATCAGTTGGAAAACATTGCTACTAACGGTAGACACAGTTCCAATACTGGGCCTCTCTGAGTTACTCTCAACAGTTGTTAGTAAGGAAAGAACACAGGCGTGAATCATCAAGTTCCCCCTCAGAACACACATTTAGAACTCTGAAATATAGGGTCATCACATGTCTTAGAAAAACAGAATTCCTTTTTGAATTTAAGATGTGGTTTTGTTCATTTTTAAATTCATTTTCTGAACTTCGTTCGTTCTTTCAGAAACCATTATTCTTTTTGTTAATTTATCTAAAATAGTGACTTCAGCAAGCTCTTATTTTGAGAGTACTACCATAGCATCACAGAACAAATAAATGTAGAAAGCAAAATGAGTCAGAAAACTAACTTCTGATAGTTGTGTCATATTTAGTAAAGGGAAAAAAACACTGCTAAAACAGTTACAGTCAAGTTTGTTTGTTTGTTTGTTTGTTTGTTTAAGGGCCAGACAGTAAATACTTAAGGCTGTGAAACAGGCATCCAGCCCTAGGCCTGCTATTTCTAGCCTCGGTTCCATTGGGTCGGGGATGTGATGACCACAGATGAGGGGAAATCAAGTGATTAATTGCTTTGGTCAAGTTGCTCTTTGGAAGACAAATCTAGCAGAAATGGGCTAAACTCTAAAGGTACTGGTTTAGGACTAAACACAAGTATAAATTTCTTATGAAAGAAGGCTGTAGCTTTGGTTTTAAACTGGAAATACATTGTCTTCCCTGACAAAACTTTCCCAACAAAGTCCAGTAGCCTTACATGACTGTTCCTTCCTATCCTTTCATGTAGTACTCTCACTGACCCCTGTGTTTCACGATTCTGTCTCATTCACTGCTATTTATATTGCTCTGTTTTAGCTCCCACATGTCAACCCATGTGTTAATATTCTCTCTACTTGGAGTAGCATCAGAACTAACATAATTCACTTCCTTTCATCCCATAATATCCTCTTTATAAGCAAACTCCACTGAAAGGTGGTGAAGTTTGCAAACTTCCCAAACTGGAATAGGTATTTCTATTGGCTCCCCCAGCAGATGATTTATGTCTTTACATCTCACAAGCTAGCAAACAAAAACCTTTTAATTTTAGAACACTTTGAGATTTATAGAAAACCTGTGGAGGTAACACAAAGGGTTTCCATATACCTACACCAAGTTTCCCCTATTATCAATATCTTAGGTTAGTATGGGCATTTGTGAAAACTAATGAACCAATATAGACACACTATTATTGACTGAAGCCCATATTTCATTCCTTTTTCATATTTTTTCCTAGTAACCATTTTTTTTTGTTCCAAGATTTCATCCAGGATATGCATTACATTTATGTTTCATATTTCTTTCCTTAGGCTCCTCTTGGCTAAAATACATACTCAGATTTTTCTTGTTTCTGATGACTGGTATTTTTGAGAAGTACTGATGAGGTATGTTGTAGAATGTCCCTCCACTGGGATGTGTCTCACATTTTTCTTATGAGTAAACTGGGACTATGTATTTTGGGGAGAAAACCCATAGGAGTAAAATGTCATTTTCATCATACAAAATCAAGAATACATACCGTCAGCATGACATCACCGTTTTAACTTTTATCATGCCACTAAGGAAATATGATTGGGTTTCTCCAACAGTAAAGTTACTCTTTTATCCTTCTTTCTAAGCTACTCTTCACAAGAAGTGGAGAGTAATGCTCCATCTCCTGAAAGGATGTGAGAGGTCAAAACAGCCTGCCATAGAACTGTAAATATATCACTTTATATGACAAAGAGGAATTAAAGTTTAAATGAATTACACACTTATAATCAATTGATTTCAAAATAGGGAGATTATCTTGGATTACCTAGGTGGACAAGTAATTACAAGTGTCCTTAATTAAAAGTGGAGAAGTGTCAGAGAGATGTGGCTTTAGGAGAATAATGACTGAGATGCAGAGTTCCTTGCTCTGGTCATAGTTAAAGGATAATTAACCAAAGTATGTGAGTAGCTTCTAAAAGCTGATGAAGGCAAAGGAAAAGATTTATCCCTAGAACCTTAAAAATGGATTGCAGCCTTATTTACACTTTGTTTTTTACCCAGTGAGATACATGTTGAATTTCTACCCTGTAGGACTATAAGAATGCTGGAGTATCTATGTAATATAAGTTGAGATTTCTTTGCATGAAGAATTAGCACTTCTCCAGTTATTTATGTATTCAGCTCCCTATATGAACATAGACATCTATATTTTAGGTAATAGACCAACATTATTTTGCTTTTCAAACTGTTCCCGTTTTGATCATTGGGAGCTCTTATCATGGCTCCTGTGTCCCCTTTATATACCCTCATTAGGGTGTGTATGTTTGTGTCTGTGAGAGAGAGAGAGAATGTGTGTAAGTGTGTGTGTAGTGGGTGGAGG
The DNA here is from genome assembly GCF_001704415.2 of Capra hircus. Lineage (NCBI taxonomy): Eukaryota > Metazoa > Chordata > Mammalia > Artiodactyla > Bovidae > Capra > Capra hircus. Next base: position 37,962,028 of record NC_030828.1, on the reverse strand, counting down.
GAGGTTTCAGTACTTATGTCAGGCAATACAAGATGTTTCAGGTTCATCTTATATATTTACTATCTGAATCCTAGAATCAGCCATTTCTGCAAAGAACCATGGTTCCTTTTATTATAGAACAGCATCAGAAATCAAGATCCAGAAGGCAGATATGCTTGTTGATAGCGGGGTGTCCTTCCTTCTATGTTCTCTGCCTGGCAAAGCAAGGGCTTATATGTGTATATACTAACCTGGGTATATAAACATATCCATAAATATTTCTATATATAAGGTGACTATGAGTTCACACCAATGTCTTCAACTTAGACATATTAACACATGATCTTTCTAGACTTTTCTCACTTCAAGAAACCTGAGACTCCCACCATCCATCATCCATTTGCTGACTCACTGAATTTCAATATGTAAGTATATTGGTATCAGAATCATTAACCTATATTCTCACAGAAAACAAATACACCAACTAGACACAGTCCTTATGTGCAGTTTATTTTGCACTGAATCTTAGAGATTCTACCCATTTCCAAAGCTACGCAGCTCAGCACTTTGTTTTTCCCACCCTGTTCCATGAGGTGGTCTCAGACATATGTAAATGAATGAATTGTTCAGGTGCCATATTATATGTGCATCAAACATAGCATGGTAAAAGTGTATGATATATACTAAAATAGATATCATTCACTGTTTATCTGAAATTCAAATTTAATTTGCTCATGTTTTTAATCTGGCATCCCTACTCCTTCTGTTCTGGAAATGCCTCATGTGTATTGGTCCTACTTTCAATCTCTAACCTGAAATTCTAATCCCAGCCCTGGTAATATCTATAAAACATTAAATTTTGTGTACATACTGACTGACTGCACCAAGGAATCTTGACTAAAGGCAGAGAAATTCCTTAAATGTGGCTTCTCAAAGACCTACATAACTAGACTTTTAAAAAACCAAAAATAACATACCCAACCGTAATTTTATCTACTTAGATGTAAGATAATTAACAAGAAAATTAAACAATTGTTTTCTTGCACAAAGGACTTCAATGGTGTGTATTGGTTGAGAAATATCCCAAAAGTAAATGTCCCTAGGTGAAGTTTAAGCACAGCATAGGTTATTAGAGTTAAAATCATTAACACATAAACTTCTCAAAGCATAAGTTGATTGCTGGAAATATCTTCCCATTAAATAAAAAAGAAGACTAATAAAGTTCCCAAAGTTTTTGAAAGCTTATTATAGCAAACACTTATGAAATAGAGTGATTACAACATAAATCCTTTTGAAAGTGAAGGGAATCAGGCTGAAATAGGGAAAGTTATTATTTTTTAATGATGTTAAAATGGTGTTTTCTATTCAAAACAGTCTCTGGTGGCTTTGTTATTATTGTTCTAAGAAATGTGCTGATGTCATATGACTTTTACATATTATTTCAGACTATTCCATGAGGTAATTGATCTAAGACTCCTAAGAATGAATGTACTACTACTACTACTAAGTTGCATCAGTCGTGTCCGACTCTGTGCGACCCCATAGACAGCAGCCCACCAGGCCCAACCGTCCCTGGGATTCTCCAGGGAAGAACACTAGAGTGGGTTGCCATTTCCTTCTCCAGTGCATGAAAGGAAAAGTGAAAGTGAAGTCGCTCAGTCGTGTCTGACTCTTAGCGACCCCATGGACTGCAGCCCACCAGGATCCTCTGTCCATGGGATTTTCCAGGCAAGGGTACTGGAGTGGGGTGCCATTGACACTCCAAAGAATGAATGTAGGTGACTAGAAAATATAGAATTTCTTACTAAATTTCATTTTTTAAAAATACTAAAATCAATTAAATCAATGGATATACCCAATTCGTAAAGCTCTAAGCAAAAGGCATTCTATGCATAAAAAGCAGAAAAAGCAAAGCAACTGAGTAGCAGTGATGAATTTACTAGATGAGATGGCAAGGAAACAGGATTCATTCTGGTTGGGGTAGTGTGGATGGATGAGTGGGTATTGTTGAATTTTCTATTTCAAATATATTTTAAGCTAAATAGAAAATCTGGAGAAGGAAATGGCAACCCAGTCCAGTATTCTTGCCTAGAGAATCCTGTGGACAGAGGAGCCTGGTGGGCTGCTGTCCATGGGGTCACACAGAGTCGGACATGACTGAAGCGACTTAGCATGCATGCATGCATTGGAGAAGGAAATGGCACCCCACTCCAGAATTCTTGCCTGGAGAATCCCAGGGACAGAGGAGCCTGGTGGGCTGCTGTCTGTAGGGTCTCACAGGGTCAGACATGACTAAAGCAACTTAGCAGAAACAAATAGAAAACCACTAACATATCATGTATATTCAAAAGTTTTATCTGACTTTATACTTTCATTTTTTCCAATTGCATGTTCTTATCTAAAGGTGTTTATTTTCTGTTGTTTTGAAAATTTTCCCTTTTTTTTAGATAACACTTAAAAATAATCAAATTGGGCAGTCATAGCCAAAGCTTTAAACATGTTCTATTTGAAATAACCTTTTCAATAATTCACTTACTTATCTTTCCCATAAAATTCCAATATCTTTGCAGAACAAACTGCTCATATATCTGTCCCAGATGGAAGGTTGAGAGAAGTTATTATTTAATGGCAGAATAACAGCACTTTAACTTTTCTCTTTGACCTCATTATCTGTGGTGAGTCAGTAAATAGTTTTTTTTTTTTTTTAATCACTGCTTGTGTTGTTTGAGACAGGTACTATATCTTTCAGATTTCTATTAACAGAATGCAAGTGAAGGCAGCTAAGGACCATAGATTCATGCTACTGACAAATGTTCACTTTTAAACCTTAAGGACACTCACTAGATTTCCAAACTAGCCATGTTCTTTAAATATACTGAGTATATTTTATATTTATATAAAATATATACTGAGTATATATTTTAAAGAATGTTTTGAATATTATTATTAGGGGCTGAATTAATCCCTCCAGATATTCATAGGTGAAATCCTAAGCCCCAATGCTTCAGATTATCTTTGGAAAAATGATCACTGCAGAAGTAATGAATTTAGATGAGGTTATACTGACCTGAAACTATCACAACAGTGTTAATCAGTTATACTGAAATACAAAATGTTTTTTGGTGTTAAAAAATGGAAAAATAAATAAACAATAAATAAATTTTAAAAAGAAAATACCTCGGACACTAAGAACAAATGATGAAGTTATACTTGAGTAGGATGTGGCCCTAGTCAGAAAATTTAACTCTGGCTTCTTTTGACTTCCATTGGTCAATAAAATGTAAGCAAAAGTGACTTGTCACTTCTCGCCAAAAGTTTTCAGAGCAAGATCATAATTTGCCTGATTTTCCTCTCCTGTCACAATAACCAGCAATGTTACAGACTAACGCTGTTCCATCAGCCTAGGTCACAGGAGGAAGAAACCCTGGATGCAAACCACACTGTCCATGCAGTGTGAGTACGAAATATATCTCCACTGATATAAGCCAGGAGGAGTTTGAGTTGATTTGGTGCTGCCATATAACCTAGTCTATCTTGACTGATACAGACAGAGACTAAGGCCAATAAACAGGCGCACTGGGACGAGTCTTGTTACTCTCATGCTATGATTCAGAATTATTTCATCTAAGTACGATAGTTTTTGAGAAGACTACTCCCTGTGTCTTGATGCTATATCTTGAAATGGGGCTCTTGGGCATTATTTATAGAGTCTAGGCAGGCTTTTAAAGCTTGGAGAACTGCCCTGCCTCTCCTGAGTGGTAGCTCGCTAATACCTAGCTCAAAAAACCCTCTGAATCTTCTTCTTGCATTCCTTAAGGCAGAAGAATAAAGCACAGAAAATGTCAATTACTTCCCCATTAAGCAAAAAGACACATGTAATCATATTTCCTAACTTTTTGTATAATGTCTAATGCTGATAACCATCCATGAAGAGTAATGTCTAAACTTTATCATAAAACATTCATTTTTCTTCATGTAAGTTTATCATTTCCTAACACAATATTCTTTAGACCTCTAATTTAAATGAAAGTCTGGGAAAATTATTTTTGTAAACACAAGCATAAAATATGAACGTCATTTATTCTCAAGACATAAAGGGCCTTTCCATTTAGGGGCTGTTTCATTTTTATTCCTATATTTTCCTTTGCATCTATAGCAACAGAAAAAAAAATGTCAATATAGAAAATATTTTTTCTTTTGTCAGTGTCATGGCCTCCCTTTATAAAAGGCACACAATACCTAGAGTCTGAGGACTATGCCAATCTGTGACTTCCATTCAGGTCAGTTTCTGGGATGCTTTATCCAGATGGGGTTTTTGAATTCCAACAGGCAGGTTGGCACCAGCCAGTACAAGTCTTTTTAACTGCAGCAGTAGGCACTGTCGCCAGCTGTAGAATCAGGATGCTTGTGTAGAAGCTGTCAACTGTCACCTGATCCTAAGACCACTTCCCATCTTGCTTTTGTTAGCAGAAAAAGTAAAATTCTAGCCTGTTAAATATAATTAAAATTCAACAAATGACTACAGTGTTGTAATGAAAATGTCTGCTTCATGACCGGTACTGGAAAAGAAGAAAGACTACTTGAGAGGTAGGGGCTGAATCCATGTTTGTGAAAACATCTCACTGTTGTTTTTGTTGTTTTTTTTAATTTAATCTGTGTCAATGGGGCAATTAACTTAAAAATTCACAAAATTGGAAGCAACAATTATGAAGGAAATGGTGTGAATGTTACCAATCATTACAGTGTAAGATATAGAAAAACCCTATGCTTTTTTTGTTTAGATAAGCTAAATAGGTACTAAGTAAAGCTAAATCATTCATTAGATGATGAAATGAATAAAATCTGAACAGAAATTTAATTTCTAGTCTTAGAATTTTGCATATAGTTTTATGATTTCCTCATTTAAGATGTGTAGCTTTTTAGTTCTAGATTCCTACAAAAAGTTGTTTATATATAATCACATCTATCTCTATATATTGATATATATTCAAATATTCAGCAATAATAGCTACCAATTCTTTAGGTTTTATTAAGTGTCAGACATTGTACCAAGCACTTTATAGTTCTGTGTTTGTGGAGAGATTCTGAAGCCTACATAAACTTTATCAAATAGTTTACTTACAGTGTTCACCATATATGATATACTATGATAGCTGGTATATACTACAATAGCTGGCTGTTAAAATTATAGAGAAAATAAAAATTAGCCACATAGAAAAAGAACATGTTTCACAAATATTTCCTTTTGTTATTATGAAAGACCATTTCTATAGATACTTTATTGTCATAATTGAAAATTCTTTTTCAAATACTTACACTGGAGTTGAGATTTACATAAGGAAAATCTCCCAAGTAGACTAACTTTTTGCTTACAGGTTAGCAAACTATCTACCTATGATTTTCATTATAATAATATTAACTAATTTCAGAATAACTGAATATAAAGTGAAGTAGTTAATTTTAACTCTTTTCAGAATTTTTAACAATGTGGGAAAGTAAAAATTACTTAACTTTCTCTAAAATGGTATATTCTTGATGCACTGAAGCTTATTCATTTGTGTCAGGGTTGTTATCAATTCCATACAAAGTTGATGTTTGCAAAATAAAAAAGTGTGTTCTTATAAATGTAAAAGTTCTACTTAGGATGGCATATGGTGACCACATAATACCTATTTAGGCAATTGCAGTGGGACAAGAAGTTTTGTCTTATTTGTAATTCTATCTCCACCATCCAACACTGTTTTGGATGGTATTAATACCAGGAGCTGGTATACCTGCCAAGTATACAGATGAAGTAATGCCAGTAGATGCTACATCTGTCAAAATGGCAACCAATATTCATTTGGCTATCATCATTAACTCTGCCAACTTTCATCCTTACCATTCTCATTGGAAAAGACTCTGATGCTGGGAGAGATTGGGGGCAGGAGGAGAAGGGGACGACCCAGGATGAGATGGCTGCATGGCATCACTGATTCGATGGACGTGAGTCTGAGTGAACTCCGGGAGATGGTGATGGACAGGGAGGCCTGGCCTGCTGCAATTCAAGAGTCGACACGATAGAGCGACTGAACCGACTGATTCTTCAGATTATAGCAGATTTCCTAGAAAATTTACTGCTCTATTTCTCTGCTCAGTAGGGTAAAGAACGACTGGGAAGTGGCATCAGAAGAACCACTTTAAGTCTGTAGCTAAAGAAGTGGTGCTACATGCGTGCTAAGTTGCTTCAGTTGTGTCCACCTTTTTGCAGTCCTATGGACTGGAGCCTGCCAAGCTCCGCTGTCCATGGGATTCTCCAGGCAAGAATACTGGAGTGGATTGCCATGCCCTCCTTCAGGGGATATTCCTGACCCAGGGATAGAACTTTGTGTCTTATGTTTCCTGATTTGCTGTTGGATTCTTCACCACTAGAACCTCATTCTAGATTTTGGAGTTAATTGGTATTCAAATTCCTGTTCTCAACTTTTTAACACAATGTATGACTCTGTTTCTAGCTGTTTTAACTATTGGTACCTCGATCCCCTCATCTGTACAATGAGAAAACATCTTTAATTTACAGTGTTCTTGTGAGAGTTAAAAAAGCGTATGTACATAAAAATAACTGACAGGCAAAACCTGCAACTCTTTCATAGCAATCATGGAACCAGTTCTTTAGTATGCCCCACTTGTGACCTGAATTAGTATCAACCAAAGGTAGATATTTGATAGGACACATATTAAGGAAAAATTTGTAAATTCCTGTACAAAATAAGATAGGGGTTTATGGGGTTTCTTGGTTCTGTCCTGTGGTTTCTTTCTGGAAAAGAAGTGTGACAGAAGAATGAAAATGTGGCGAAGAACTGGCAGGAGATCAGAGCATGGATTGCAAAATACATGAGGAAAATTAGTGATTTCTCCTTGAAGAAAATTGTCAAGTGTTCATTTTTAAGTTGTTCATTTGCTATACATTCTTATTGTATAGGTAGGTATTCAATAAAGTTTAAGACTCAAATATCTTTTATGAGTATATATCCCTCTGTGTGTATATCTACATGCATATGTTTACAAAAAAGGAAAAGGATTTCATTCCATATCTGTGTTTAGGCAGTAAGGAACAGTGACAACATATGTGGGATGATGAGATCCCACTAAACTGAATTATTGAGACAAAGGGAGACTTTGGACCTAGAAGCAACTGTGAAAAGAAAATATTCACAGAAATCTTATATGAGTATTGGAATATCCTTACTCTGTAGATAATGGGAAGATTTACATGACTTTGACACTAGAATCACAATAGCTATCTCTAAATGAGTAGTTGAAAATATGGTTATCATTGAATCACTTGAAGAGCTATTTCTAAATACATAATCCAGGCCTCAACTCAATTATCAGAGCTATAAGCAAGTAGAATCTAGGGATATATGAAAAATATATAAATATGTCCTGATGATTTATTTACTCAGCAGAATTCAGTATTACCAATGAAAAGATGCTTAAAATCTCTAATTAATAGATGCAAATCAAACAATGACATATAAGTTCACACCTGTCAGAAGAGCTATTATCAAAAACAAATCAATCTACAAATAACAAATCTTGATAAGGATGTGAAGAAAAGAGTACTCTATTGTGAGAATGTGTCTGGGGAGGCCTTACAAATAGCTGTGAAAAGATGAGAAACGAAAAGCAAAGGAGAAAAAGAAAGATATAAGCATCTGAATGCAGAGTTCCAAAGTATAGCAAGAAGAGATAAGAAAGCCTTCCTCAGTGATCAATGCAAAGAAGTAGAGGAAAAGAACAGAATGGGAAAGACTAGAGATCTCTTCAAGAAAATTAGAGATACTAAGGGAACATTTCATGCAAAGATGGGCTTAATAAAGGACAGATATGGTATGGACCTAACAGAAGCAGAAGATATTAAGAAGAGGTGGCAAGAATACAAAGAACTGTACAAAAAAGAGCTTCACAACCCAGATAATCACGATGGTGTGATCACTCACCTAGAGCCAGACATCCTGGAATGTGAAGTAAAGTGAGCCTTAAAAAGCATCACTTCGAAAAAAGCTAGTGGAGGTGATAGAATTCCAGTTGAGCTATTTCAAATCCTGAAAGATGATGCTGTGAAAGTGCTGCACTCAATATGCCAGCAAATTTGGAAAACTCAGTAGTGGCCACAGGACTAGAAAAGGTCAGTTTTCATTCCAATCCCAAAGAAAGGCAATGCCATAGAGTGCTCAAACTACCGCACAATTCCACTCATCTCACACGCTAGTAAAAGTGAGTGAAGTCGCTCAGTTGTGTCCAACTCTTTGCGACCCGATAGACTGTAGCTTACCGGGCTCCTCCATTCATGGGATTTTCCAGGCAAGAATACTGGAGTGGGTTGCCGTTTCCTTCTCCAGAGGATCTTCCTGACCCAGGGATCGAACCCAGGTCTCCCACATTGTAGGCAGACGCTTTTAGCGTCTGAGACACCAGGGAAGTAAAGTAATGCTCAAAATTCTCCAAGCCAGGCTTCAGCAATTCATGAACTGTGAACTTCCAGATATTCAAGCTGGCTTTAGAAAAGGCAGAGGAACCAGAGATCAAATTGCCAACATCCACTGGATCATGGAAAAAGCAAGAGAGTTCCAGAAAAACATCTATTTCTGCTTTATTGACTATGCCAAAGCCTTTGACTACGTGGATCACAAGGGGCTTCCCTGGTGGCTCAGAAGTTAAAGCATCTGCCTCCAATGTGGGAGACCTGGGTTTGATCCCTGGGTCAGGAAGATCCCCTGGAGAAGGAAGTGGCAATCCACTCCAGTATTCTTGCCCGGAGAATCCCATGGACAGAGAAGCCTAGTAGGTTACAGTCCACGGGGTCGCAAAGGGTCGGACATGACTGAGCGACTTCACCTTCACCTTCATGTGGATCACAATAAACTCGAAAATTCTGAAAGAGATGGGAATAACAGACCACCTGACTTGCCTCTTGAGAAACCTGTATGCAGGTCAGGAAGCAACAGTTAGAACTGGACATGGGACAACAGACTGGTTCCAAATAGGAAAAGGAGTATGTCAAGGCTGTATATTGTCACTCTGCTTATTTAACTCATATGCAGAGTACATCAGGAGAAATGGTGGGCTGGAAGAAACACAAGCTGGAATCAAGATTGCCGGGAGAAATATCAATAACCTCAGATATGCAGATGACACCACCCTTATGGCAGAAAGTGAAGAGGAACTAAAAAGCCTCTTGATGAAAGTGAAAGAGGAGAGGGAAAAGCTGGCTTAAAGCTCAACATTCAGAAAACGAAGATTGTGGCATCCAGTCCCATCATTTCAAGGGAAATAGATGGGGAAATAGTGGAAGCAGTGTCAGACTTTATTTTGGGGAGCTCCAAAATCACTGCAGATGGTGATTACAGCCATGAAATTAAAAGATGCTTATTCCTTGGAAGGAAATTTATGACCAACCTAGATAGCATATTCCAAAGCAGAGACATTACTTTGCCAACAAAGGTCTGTCTAGTCAAGGCTATGGTTTTTTCAGTGGTCATGTATGGATGTGAGAGTTGGACTGTGAAGAAAGCTGAGTGCCAAAGAATTGATGCTTTTGAATTGTGGTGTTGTAGAGACTCTTGAGAGTCCCTTGGAGTGTAAGGAGATCCAACCAGTCCATCCTAAAGGAGATCAGTCCTGGGTGTTCATTGGAAGGACTGATGCTGAGGCTGAAACTCCAATGCTTTGGCCACCTCATGCGAAGAGTTGACTCATTGGAAAAGACTCTGATGCTGGGAAGGATAGGGGGCAGGAGGAGAAGGGGACGACAGAGGATGAGATGAATGGATGGCATCACCGACTCGATGACATGAGTTTGAGTGAACTCCAGGAGCTGGTGATGGACAGGGAGGCCTGGCGTGCTGCGATTCATGGGGTCACAAAGAGTTGGACACGACTGAGCGACTGAACTGAACTGAACTGAAACTGGCACAGCCACTATGGAAAACAGTATGAAAGTTTCTCAAAAAACTTAAAATATAACTACCATATGATATAGCAATCCCACTCCTAGGCATATATCCAGACAAAACTATAAATCAAAAAGATACATGCACCCCTATATTCATAGCAGAAATATTCACAATGGCCAAGATATGAAGGCAGCCTAAATGTTTTCCAACAGATAAATGGATAAAGGAGATTAGGTACATACATGCAATGGAATACTACTCAACAATCAAAAACCACAAAAGAATGACATTTGCAGCAAAATGGGCAGAACTGGAGATTACATACTAAGTAAAAGTCAGAAAGAAAAAGAAAAATACCATATGATATCTGATTTGTGGAATCTAAAGTATGACATAAATGTCATATATGTATATGTGGTATCCTTAGTTCCCTAACCAGGGACTGAACCTATTGCCCCTACCATGGAAGAGTCTTAAACACTGGACTGCAAGAGAAGTCACTTCAAGTCCATTCTTTGGAGACAGTAATATATTTGATAAATAAAATGTGTAAAAACTCAAGAAACTCAAGGTTATCTAAAAGTTAATTCCTTTAGAAAATGTATATATATAGATATAATAAAGATTAATTATAATCATATGATTTATAATTATTATAATTATATAATTTAGAAAGATTAACATACATATATGAAGATATCTAAAAGTTTTTCCTTTTAGAAAGATTAATAAATTTGATAAATTTAGCCAGACTCACCAAGCAAATTAAAATCATAAATTACCAATATCAGGAATAAAAGCAAGGTACCAAATCCTACATATACTTTAAACAAAAACAAGAGGTTAAAATGAAAAAAATTATGCCAAATATATTTCACAGTGTAGAGAAAATGGAAATATTATTTGAAAAATAGAATCAGTAAAACAAGCACATGAAGAAACAGACCATCTAAACAGTCTTAACTCTGTAAAACAAATTATATCTTTAATTTATACCACACAATGATTTCTCTCTCCATGACTGTATTACTTCATTGCTGACTTTTTCCAAATATTTAAAGAAGTATTAAAATCAATTTTAAATGTATAATATATATGTAAAATAAAAATTTTCCAAAACATTTTATGAAGTCATCATAATCTAGTACCTAAACCTGACATGAGCAGTGCAAGAAAGGAAAATTAAAGATATTTCTGTAAGGAATATCAGTTCAGTTGCTCAGTCATATCCATGGACTGCAGCACACCAGGCCTCTCTGTCCATCACCAACTCCTGGAACTTGCTCAAACTCACGTCCAATGAGTCAGTAATGCCATCCAACCATCTCATCCTCTATTGTCCCCTTCCTCTCCCCGCTTCAATCTTTCCCAGCATCAGGGTCTTTTCAAATGAGTCAGCTCTTCGCATCAGGTGGCCAAAGTATTGGAGTTTCAGCTTCAGCATCAGTCCTTCCAATGAATATTTAGGGCTGATTTCCTTTAGGATTGACTAGTTTGATCTTCATGCAGTCCAAGGGACTTTCAAGAGTCTTCTCCAGCACCACAGTTCAAAAGCATCAATTCTTTGGCGCTCAGCTTTCTTTATGATACGACTCTCACATCCTTACATGACTCCTGGAAAAACCATAGCTTTGACTAGATGGACCTTTGTTGGCAAAGTAATATCTCTGATTTTTAATATGCTGTCTAGGGTTGTCATATCTTTTCTTCCAAGGAGCAAGCATCTCTTAATTTCATGGCCGCAATACACCATCTGCAGTGATTTTGGAGCCCAAGAAAAAAAAAATCTGTCAGTTTCCATTGTTTCCCAGTCTATTTGCCATGAAGTGATGGGACCGGATGCCATGATTTTAGTTTTCTGAATGTGAAGTTTTAAGCCAATTTTTTCACTCTCCTGTTTCACTTTCATCAAGAGGCTCTTTAGGAATATAAAAGATCCTAAATTATATATTAGCAAATTGAATCTAGTGATGTACAAAAAAGATGATATATATCATGTCATAGTGAGATTTATCTTAGGAAAGGAGATGTAGAACATTTGGAAATCAATCATAATTCAATATATTAATAGAAAAAAGGAAAAATGTCATATTTTCTGTGGAGCAGCAAAAGCATTCAAGATAATTAAATTTTGATTAAAAATATGACAGTAACAAACTCCTCTTAGCAACCTTAGAATAGTGAGGTACTTACTTGATTTAACAAAGATACCTAAAAAAGAGAAACATTTTTTACAAAGGAACTAGAACTGTGCTTAATGGTGACATATTGAAAGCTTCCCCCATTGGAGTCTGGAAGAAGAAAAGATTATTAACTATTCTTTTTCTAGTCAATATTATCCTGGAAGCAAGTAAAACAAATGTTAAAAATTTGGAAGGAAGAAGGAAAACTGTACTCAAGGAGGTTATGATTCTCTTAGGCAGAAAATTTTAAAGCAACTTTATACATGCAGTTAGAATTAACAAGTAAGGATAGTAAGGCTTTTTGATATAAGATAATCAATATAACTTTTGTATGTCAGAAACAATAAATTTGAAATAAAATTAAGTAAACATTTTCTATAGTACAAGTTACATCAAATTTCTCAGAAAAAAATCTAATGCAAGATGTGCAAGTTCTCTATCAATAAAATCACCGAGTATTGAAATTAGAAACTGAAGACCTAGATAAATGAAAATATTTGATATGTTAATGGCTATAGCACTTTAAGATGTCAGTTTTCTCCAAATTGATCTATATATTCAATGCAATACAGGTAGACTATTCCATCAGGATTTACTTGTGAATATTGAGAAGGTGATTTACATCTATATAAAATTTAAAACACCAGAGAGGCACCAAGATAAACTTAAAAAAGTGACTTGGAGACTTATACTATAAAGTGTCAAGACTTAATAGTTCTCCACTAAATAATATGGTATAGTTATTGACTTATTAATAGACACACAGAATACTGGCATGGTCTAAAGTATGATTCTATGGATGCTTGGGGCTGGTGCACGAGGATGATCCAAAGAGATGATATGGGGTGGGAGGTGGGAGGGGGTTCAGGATTGGGAACTTATGTACACCCGTGGCAGATTCATGTCAATGTATGGCAAAACCAATACAGTTTTGTAAAGTAAAATAAAGTAAAAATTAAAATTAAAAAAATTAATTAAAAAAATAAAATAAAAATTAAAAAAAAGTGACTTTACTTAGGATAATAAGAGATGCCTAGATTCAGTGGTCAAATATGTTCATAACAACAAGTATTTCTGGGTCAACTGAATACTTCATTTATAAAAGCATCTTGACTGTTATCTTACTTAAGGTGCAAATGAACACTTGGTGAATTTTGAATCTACGTGTGTATGATAAGACAATAAAGATTCAATCTAAGTGTTAACACTTACAAAGATTGTAATCTTGAGTTATGCAAATGCGTTTCACACTAGTATATGGCAACAATAATGAAATCAAAGAAATTGTAGACATTATTAGATTTGCAATTTGAGCTATCAAACACATTATTAGAGTATAAAAGGAAACAGAGTAACGGAAATTATTTGTATCACATATGTTTATAAAGAGCTTGTCTCCAAAATGTATTTGAAAATATTTTCCTATAAAGCAGTAAGATAAAAGCAAATGTTTAATTTTAAAAGTGAACCAACATCTCTAATAAGGAATTCATCATAAGAATAACATATGAAACCCACATTAGTCAGCAAGGAAATATAAATTAAAAGCATATTTAATATCACTTAATATCAAAATGGCTATTTTTTTTTTTTACAAAACATGGAAACTTACAGTGTTAAATATTCATGAGAATGTGAAACAATTGAAATGTTTAGGTTTTTCTAGTGAGAATATAAACTGGCACGACTTTGAAGAGCTCTTTGTTACTATCATTAAGCTGAGCATGAACATGTCTCATGGTCAACAATTTCACCCTTTAAGTATATTCTCAACAGAAAGGCATTCATGTTTACCAAAAGGTATGTATTAAAGTGCTTGTAGCAGTACTATTCAAAAGTGCCAAAAACTGGGGGAAAAGTTAAAATCCACTGAGTTGAACAGATAAATTCATCGTGGTATAATCAATTAACAAAATAATAATGAACAATACAATTAATAAACCACAACTGCACACAAAACAGATGAATCTCATAAGAATAATTTTTGGTGAAATAAACCAGATACAAAGTAGAACATATTGTATAATTCAATTTATAAAAGTATCAAGTTAGGCAAAACAATCTCAGATGAAAAAAGGACTGAGAAAAGATAAATTGTGTTAATCCCTATTTTAAGGAAATGTAAGAGAAAACAATATGTAAGAGGCATGCTTCTTTATATCGATAATTTCCATACATTTCTATTTCCTTCTTAACTACTCCTTAAGAGATAAAAGGTTATCAATCTGACTGAAGTATTGTAAGGATGTTCTTTAAGCCATATATTGCTAGTGAATTTGGTGACAGAGAATTAAAATTTCCTTTATTATAGATGGCTTCTCTTACAGTTCCTGTTACATGTGTTAAGGAGAACTACACAGGGTCTGACAGTTTAATTCACAACTGGTCAAGTACCACCCTCGCTTCTTTATCAACTCTTGCATACAGTGGTAGACAAATAATGAAGACCTTATTTAATAGCTGTGCCAAGTGAAACAGGATTTTGCTCAAGAGACTATATGCTCAGAGAGATATTAACTGTCTACCCTTACAATTTGCAGTATATCCTTGTGATGAGCAGTTGAATTACAGATAATTTGGAGCTAGAGTCAACAAAATTTTTACCAGATAATAATATGGAAAATGAGAGGAAACATAATCAAAGATGCTAACAAAGTTGTTGAAATAAAACACTGGAAGGCTGATATTGTCAATAACTGTGATGGAGAAGAAAATGAGTAGTTTGGAGAAAAAAATAGGTGTTCCTTTTCCACATGTTAGGATTGGGATTTTAATTATCTAGCTAAGTGGAGAGGATAAGATATATGAGTCTGGGGTTCAGAAAAGAGGACTGAAACCTGGGGAATTCCACCATCAACAAGATAAGAACATGAAAATTCAGGAAGGAAATTGAAAAAACTGAATAGTAAAAATAGGAAAGAAAAAATAAGATATGGTATCCTCAAAATCACATGAAGAAAGATTATCAAGGATCCAAGAATCAATAATTGTGTCTAAAGCTTTCTGGAAACAATAAGATTAGGACAGATCATTTGTCCTGAGAGCAAAATGGAGGCTATAGATCATCTTTCGAAGGTAAGTTTCAATGGCCTGGCAAATGCAAATACCTGATTCAATCAGTTCAGTTCAGTTGCTTAATCATGTCCGACTCTTTGCGACACTATGAATTCAGCACGCCAGGCCTCCCTGTCCATCACCAACTCCCAGAGTTCACTCAAACTCACGTCCATCAAGTCCGTGATGCAATCCAGCCATCTCACCCTCTGTCGTCCCCTTCTCCTTCCGCCCCCAATCCCTCCCAGCATCACAGTCTTTTCCAATGAGTCAACTCTTCACATAAGGTGGTCAAAGTACTGGAGTTTCAGCTTTAGCATCATTCCTTCCAAAGAACACCCAGGACTGATCTCATTTAGGATGGACGGCTTGGATCTCCTTGCAGTCCAAGGGACTCTCAAGAGTCTTCTCCAACACCACAGTTCAAAAGCATCAATTATTCGGTGCTAGCTTTTGTCACAGTTTAACTCTCACATCCATACATGACTACTGGAAAAACCATAGCCTTGACTAGATGGACCTTTGTCGGCAAAGTAATATCTCTGCTTTGGAATATGCTATCTAGGTTGGTCATAACTTTCCTTTCAAGAAGTAAGCATCTTTTAATTTCATGGCTGCAATCACCATCTGCAGTGATTTTGGAGGCCCCCAAAATAAAGTCTGACACTGTTTCCACTGTTTCCCCATCTATTTCCCATGAAGTGATGGGACCAGATGCCATGATCTTAGTTTTCTGAATGTTGAGCTTTAGCCAACATTTTACACCCTCCTCTTTTACTTTCACCAAGAGGCTTTTTAGTTCCTCTTCACTTTGTGCCATAAGGATGGTGTCATTTGCATATCTGAGGTTATTGATATTTCTCCTGGCAATCTTGATTCCAGCTTGTGCTTCTTCCAGTCCAGCGTTTCTCATGATGTACTTTGCATAGAAGTTAAATAAGCAGGGTGACAATATACAGCCTTGACGTACTTCTTTTCCTATTTGGAACCAGTCTGTTGTTCTATGTCCAGTTCTAACTGTTGCTTCCTGACCTGCATACAGGTTTCTCAAGAGGCAAGTCAGGTGTTCTGGTAGTCCCATCTCTTTCAGAATTTCCCACATTTTATTGTGATCCACACAGTCAAAGGCTTTGGCATAGTCAATAAAGCAGATATACATGTTTTTCTGGGACTCTCTCTTGCTTTTTCCATGATTCAGTGGATGTTGGCAATTTGATCTCTGGTTCCTCTGCCTTTTCTAAAATCAGCTGGAACATCTGGAAGTTCATGGTTCACGTATTGCTGAAGCCTGGCTTAGAGAATTTTGAGCATTACTTTACTAGCATGTGAGATGAGTGCAATTGTGTGGTAGTTTGAGCATTCTTTGGCATTGCCTTTCTTTGGAATTGGAATGAAAACTGACCTTTTCCAGTCCTGTGGCCACTACTGAGTTTTCCAAATTTGCTGGCATATTGAGTGCAGCACTTTCACAGCATCATCTTTCAGAATTTGAAACAGCTCAACTAGAATTCCATCACCTCCAATAGCTTTGTTCATTGTGATGCTTTCTAAGGCCCACTTGACTTCACATTCCAGGATGTCTAATAGAATGTGGTCCACTGGCGAAGGGAATGGCAGACCACTTCAGTATTCTTGCCTTGAGAACCCCATGAACAGAGTGAAAAGGCAAAATAATAGTATACTGAAAGAGGAACTCCCCAGGTCGGTAGGTGTCCAATATGCTACTGGAGATACATGGAGAAATAACTCCAGAATGAATGAAGGGATGGAGCCAAAGCAAAAACAATACCCAGCTGTGTATGTGACTGGTGATAGAAGCAAGGTCTGATGCTGTAAAGAGCAATATTGCATAGGAACCTGGAATGTCAGGTCCATGAATCAAGGCAAATTGGAAGTGGTCAAACAAGAGATGGCAAGAGTGAACGTCGACATTCTAGGCATCAGCAAACTAAAATGAACTGGAATGGGTGAATTTAACTCAGATGACCATTGTATCTACTACTGCGGGCAGGAATCCCTTAGCAGAAACAGAGTAGCCATCATGGTCAACAAAAGAGTCCGAAATGCAGTACTTGGATGCAATCTCAAAAATGAAAGAATGATCTCTGTTTGTTTCCAAGGCAAACCGTTCAATATCACAGTAACCCAAGTCTATGCCCCGATCAGTAATGCTGAAGAAGCTGAAGTTGAATGGTTCTATGAAGACCTACAAGACCTTTCAGAACTAACACCCAAGAAAGATGTCCTTTTCATTATAGGGGACTGGAATGCAAAAGTCGGAAGCCAAGAAACACCTGGAGTAACAGGCAAATTTGGCCTTGGAATGTGGAATGAAGCAGGGCAAAGGCTAACAGAGTTTTGCCAAGAGAATGCACTGGTCATAGCAAACACCCTTTTCCAACAACACAAGAGAAGATTCTACACATGGACATCACCAGATGGTCAGCATTGAAATCAGATTGATTATATTCTCTGCAGCAAAATATGGAGAAGCTGTATACAGTCAACAAAAACAAGACCAGAAGCTGACTGTGGCTCAGATCATGAACTCCTTTTTACCAAATTCAGACTTAAATTGAAGAAAGTAGGGAAAACCACTAGGCCATTCAGGTATGACCTAAACCAAATCCCTTATGATTATACAGTGGAAGTGAGAAATAGATTGAAGGGACTAGATCTGATAGATAGAGTGCCTGATGAACTATGGAATGAGGTTCATGATATTGTACAGGAGACAGGGATCAAGACCATCCCCATGGCAAAGAAATGCATAAAAGTAAAATGGCTGTCTGGGGAGGCCTCACAGATAGCTGTGAAAAGAAGAGAAGTGAAAAGACAAGGAGAAAAGGAAAGATATAAGCATCTGAATGCAGAGTTCCAAAGAATAGCAAGAAGAGACAAGAAAGCCTTCCTCAGTGATCAATGCAAAGAAATAGAGGAAAAAAATATAACGGGAAAGACTAGAGATCTCTTCAAGAAAATTAGAGATACCAAGGAAACATTTCATGCAAAGGTGAGCACAATAAAGGACAGAAATGGTAGGGACCTAACAGAAGCAGAAGATATTAAGAAGAGATGGCAGGAATACACAGAAGAACTGTACAAAAAAGAGCTTCACGACCCAGATAATCACGATGGTGTGATGACTCACCTAGAGCCAGACATCTTGGAATGAGAAGTCAAGTGGGCCTTAGAAAGCATCACTATGAAGAAAGCTAGTGGAGGTGATGGAACACCTGATTAGAGTGGAGTTTAAGAGAAAATAAGAAATTAGAAGTTTGAACAACTGTCTCAGCAACTTTTTTGGAGAAGTTTGATGCAAAGGGAAAAAGGATAGGAGAAATCAAAGCAGAGAAGTTTGTTGTTATTGTTCTTTAATGTATTTCAGATAGGGTGAATAATAGTATATCCATAAACTAATGGGATGATTAGTAGACAATGAAAATTTAATGAATTTGGAAAAAATGAAGCAAAAAACACCAAAGCATAGGGTTTCCATGGTACCTCAGCTGGTAAAGAATCAATCTACAAAGCAGAAGACCCCGGTTTGATTCCTGGGTCAGGAAAATCAACAGGAGAAGGGATAGGTTACCCACTCCAGTATTCTTGGGCTTCCCTGTTGGCTCAGACAATAAAGAATCCACTGGCAATGCAGGAGACCCCGGTTCAAACATGGGTTAGGAAGATCCCCTGGAAAAAGGGAACATCTACCCATTCCAGTATTTCTGCCTGGAGAATTCCATGGACTGTTTAGTCCATGGGATCAAAATGAGCCAGATATGACTGAGTGATTTTTTATCTTTGAGTAGATAAAAAGATAATGGATTAAAAGTGAGACTATTTTTAGATAAGAGATAGAGTAAATTCATTTATGGAAACAGACATATCTAGGTATAGATTCTTGTAGCCAGGAGATAAGGTGGCAGAGTCTGTAAAAGTTCTCTTTTGATTATTAATCCTAAGTAGGAAGCAAAATCAGCAGCTGAGAATAAGGGGATAATGAGGTGTCAGATTAGAGGGCAAACAGGTGTGAAACAGTTGTTTTTGTGGAAAGCATATGAGAATATTAGTACATCAGTACATTAGGAATGTATAGCATGATTGCCAGCTACCACAGAGGCACCTTTGAGGCTTGTGTTCATGGATTTAATTGAAGAGCAATTCATGTAGCTATGTTCTTTCTCTGACTCCATTTGACTGGATGAATGCAGAAACCCAGTAGAAGGAATTGGGTTGTGTACTGTTCAGGTAAGTGGCATGCAGTAAAAGATGTATAAAGAGTGTTTGATTGATTTGAAAATTCAAGCAAGGGGGAAGAAAAGGAAAGAGGAAAATCACTGCAGATGGTGACTGCAGCCATGAAATCGAAAGACGCTTACTCCTTGGAAGGAAAGTTATGACCAACCTAGATCGCATATTTAAAAGCAGAGACATTACTTTGCCAACAAAGTCTGTCTAGTCAAGGCTATGGTTTTTCCAGTGGTCATGTATGGATGTGAGAGTTGGACAATAATGAAAGCTGAGTGCTGAAGAATTGATGCTTTTGAACTGTGGTTGGAGAAAACTCTCGAGAGTCCCTTGGACTGCAAGAAGATCCAACCAGTTCATCCTAAAGGAGATCAGTCCTGGGTGTTCATTGGAAGGACTGATGTTGAAGCTGAAACTCCAATACTTTGCCCACCTCATGTGAAGAGTTGACTCACTGGAAAAGACTCTCATGCTGGGAAGGATTGGGGGCAGGAGAAGCGGACGACAGAGGAGATGGCTGGATGGCATCACTGACTTGATGGGCGTGAGTCTGAGTGAACTCCGGGAGTTGGTGGTGGACAGGACGGCCTGGCGTACTGCGATTCATGGGGTCACAAGGAGTCGGACACGACTGAGTGACTGAACTGAAAGGGTGATAGAATCAAGGCATTGGATATTCTCGTAGACTGAATGATTGCTGGGACAGAGAAAGTGAGTTCTGCATAGAAGGTGGTGATCTGAGAGAGGGATGCAGGGATTCGTGATTATGGAGGGACTGAACTCACTATAAAAAAAAACAAGACTAGGGTAAAGACATGGCTGAAGTGAGATGCAAGGCAGAGCCACATAAGCAAGCAGTCTATATGTGAAAATCAGCAGGAATTGCAAGGAAAATCATGTTTAAAAGAGTGTGATTGAAATAGGACCAGACTGGTAGGTAGATGATAATAATAAAGATGTATAATTATTGGTAAAATCTTTTGACAGTAAATTCAGTGTATCTGTGTGCAACGATTGTGCTCTAGTGTCAAGACCTGAAATTCAGTGCCCCTGGATTCCTTAGACACACTATGGATAATCTGACAAGTCTGACAGTGGGTCTGGCTTGACAATCCTTTGATGATTTTATTGGCCATTTTTATTTCCCATGCAGAACACAGAAGTAACTAATTAGTGTTCCAATGCTATCTTGTACCTTATAAAGATTACAAAGTTTTAAAAAGTCCTAAACTACACTGTAATAATTATTATATTCATCTTCTGGTTCAACCCCATTTTGGCTAACATTCAGTTCAGTTCAGTTCAGTTGCTCAGTCGTGACCGACTCTTTGAGACCCCATGAATCGCAGCACGCCAGGCCTCCCTGTTCATCACCAATTCCTGGAGTTCGCTCAAATTCATGTCCATCGAGTCGGTGATGCCAACCAGCCATCTCATTCTCTGTTGTCCCCTTCTCCTCCTGCCCCCAATCCCTCCCAGCATCAGAGTCTTTTCCAATGAATCAACTTTTCGCATGAGGTGGCCAAAGTACTGGAGTTTCAGCTTTAGCATCATTCCTTCCAAAGAAATCCCAGGGCTGATCTCCTTCAGAATGGACTGGTTGGATCTCCTTGCAGTCCCAGGGACTTTCAATAGTCTTCTCCAACACCACAGTTCAAAAGAATCAATTCTTTGGCGCTCAGCTTTCTTCACATTCCAACTCTCACATCCATATATGACCACAGGAAAAACAATAGGCTTTACTAGACGGACCTTTGTTGGCAAAGTAATGACTCTGCTTTGGAATATGCTGTCAAGATTGGTCATAATTTTTCTTCCAAGGAGTAGCGTATTTTAATTTCATGGCTACAATCACAATCTGCAGTGACTTTGGAGTCCCCCCAAAATAAGGCCTGACACTGTTTCATTGTTTCCCCATCTATTTCACATGAAGTGATAGGACCGGATGCCATGATCTTCGTTTTCTGAATGTTGAGCTTTTTTTTTTTTTAATTTTTTTTTAATGTATTTTACTTTACAGTACTGTATTGGTTTTGCCATACATTGACATGAATCCACCACGGGTGTACATGAGTTCCCAATCCTGAACCCCCCTCCCCCCTCCCACCCCATATCATCTCTCTGGATCATCCCCGTGCACCAGCCTCAAGTTTCCCGTATCCTGTATCGAACATAGACTGGCGATTTGTTTCTTACATGATAGTATACATGTTTCAATGCCATTCTCCCTAATCATCCCACTCTCTCCCTCTCCCTCAGAGTCCAAAAGTCCGCTCTACACATCTGTGTCTCTTTTAAGGTCTCGCATACAGGGTTATCCTTACCATCTTTCTAAATTCCATATATATGTGTTAGTATACTGTATTGGTGTTTTTCTTTCTGGTTTACTTCACTCTGTATAATTGGCTCGTTTCATCCACCTCATTAGAACTGATTCAAATGTACTCTTTTTAATGGCTAAGTAATACTCCATTGTGTATATGTACCACAGCTTTCTTATCCATTCATCTGATGGTGGACATCTAGGTTGTTTCCATGTCCTGGCTATTATAAACAGTGCTACGATGAATATTGGGGTACATGTGTCTCTTTCAATTCTGGTTTCTTCGGTGTGTATGCCCAGCAGTGGGATTGCTGGGTCATAAGGCAGTTCTATTTGTAGTTTTTTAAGGAATCTCCACACTGTTCTTCATAGTGGCTGTACTAGTTTGCATTCCCACCAACAGTGTAAGAGGGTTCCCTTTTCTCCACACCCTCTCCAGCATTTATTGCTTGTAGACTTTTGGATCGCAGCCATTCTGAATGGTGTGAAATGGTGCCTCATTGTGGTCTTAATTTGCATTTCTCTCATAATAAGTGATGTTGAGCATCTTCTCATATGTTTGTTAGCCACCCATATGTCTTCTTTGCAGAAATGTCTATTTGGTTTTTTGGCCCATTTTTTGATTGCATTATTTATTTTTCTGGAATTGAGCTGCATAAGTTCTTTGTATATTTTTGAGATTAGTTTGTCAGTTGCTTCATTTGCTATTATTTTATCCCATTCTGAAGGCTGCCTTTTCATCTTGCTTATAGTTTCCTTTGTTGTGCATAAGATTTTAATTTTAATTAGATACCATTTGTTTATTTTTGTTTTTAGTTTTGAGCTTTAATCCAACTTTTTCATTCTCCACTTTCACTTTCATCAAGAGGATTTTTAGTTCCTCTTCACTTTCTGCCTTAAGGGTGGTGTCATCTGCATATCTGAGGTTATTGATATTTCTCCTGGCAATCTTGATTCCAGCTTGTGCTTCTTCCAGTCCAGCGTTTCTCATGATGTACTCTGCATAGAAGTTAAATAAGCAGGGTGACAATATACAGCCTTGATGTATTCCTTTTCCTATTTGGAACCAGTCTGTTGTTCCATGTCCAGTGTGAACTGTTGCTTCCTGACCTGCATATAGGTTTCTCAAGAGGCAGATCAGATGGTCTGGTATTCCCATCTCTTTCAGAATTTTCCACAGTTTATTGTGATCCACACAGTCAAAGGCTTTGGCATAGTCAATAAAGCAGAAATAGATGTTTCTCTGGAACTCTCTTGCTTTTTCCATGATCCAGTGGATGTTGGCAATTTGATCTCTGGTTCCTCTGCCTTTTCTAAAACCAGCTTGAACATCTAGGAATTCACAATTCATGTATTCCTGAATCCTGGCTTGGAGAATTTTATGCATTACTTTACCAGCGTGTGAGATGAATGCAATTGTGCGGCAGTTTGAGCATTCTTGGCATTGTCTTTCTTTGGATTGGAATGATAACTGATCTTTTCCCATGCTGTGGCAACTGCTCAGTTTTCCAACTTTGCTGGCATATTGAGTGCAGCACTTTCACAGCATCATCTTTCAGATTTGGGGAGCTCATAATCGGCAGGGGGGGGTTCCTATTCAGAGAATTGAATATTCTAGGTTTTGTTGCTTATATTTGGGGTTTTACACAGAATTCCTGCTAAAATATAGGAAATATAAAGGAAAAAAGAACTTCTTGAGGAGGACAAATTTAGGCTACACTTCACAATTGCACTCATCTCACATGCTAGTAAAGTAATGCTCAAAATTCTCCAAGCCAGGCTTCAGCAATACATGAACCGTGAACTTCCTGATGTTCAAACTGGTTTTAGAAAAGGCAGAGGAACCAGAGATCAAATTGCCAACAACCGCTGGACAATGGAAAAAGCAAGAGAGTTCCAGAAAAACATCTATTTCTGCTTTATTGACTATGCCAAAGCCTTTGACTGTGTGGATCATAAACTGTGGAAAATTCTGAAAGAGATGGAAATACCAGACCACCTGACCTGCTTCTTGAGAAATCTGTATGCGGGTCAGGAAGCAACAGTTTGAACTGGACGTGGAACAACAGACTGGTTCCAAATAGGAAAAGGAGGACGTCAAGGCTGCATATTGTCACCCTGCTTATTTAACTCCTATGCAGAGTACATCATGAGAAACCCTGGGCTGGAAGAATCACAAGCTGGAGTTAAGATTGGTGGGAGAAATATCAATAACCTCAGATATGCAGATGACACCACCCTTAAGGCAGAAAGTGAAGAGGAACTAAGAAGCCTCTTGATGAAAGTGAAAGAGGAGAGTGAAAAGTTGGCATAAAGCTCAACATTCAGAAAACTAAGATCATGTCATCTGGTCCCATCACTTAATGGGAAATAGATGGGGAAACAGCGAAACAGTGTCAGACTTTATTTTGGGGGCCTCCAAAATCACTGCAGATGGTGATTGCAGCCATGAAATTAAAAGATGCTTACTTCTTGGAAGAAAAGTTATGACCAACCTAGATAGCGTATTCAAAAGCAGAGATATTCCTTTGCTGTAAAGTCCGTCTAGTAAAGCCTATTGTTTTTCCTGTGGTCATATATGAATGTGAGACTTGGACTGTGAAGAAGGCAGAGCACCGAAGAATTGATGCTTTTGAACTGTGGTGTTGGAGAAGACTCTTGAGAGTCCCTTAGACTGCAAGGAGATCCAACCAGTCCATTCTGAAGGAGATCAGCCCTGGGATTTCTCTGGAAGGAATGATGCTAAAGGTGACACTCCAGTACTTTGGCCACCTCATGCGAAGAGTTGACTCATTGGAAAAGACTCTGATGCTGGGAGGGATTAGGGGCAGGAGGAGAAGGGGATGACAGAGGATGAGATGGCTGGATGGCATCACTGACTCAATGGACATGAGTCTGAGTGAACTCCGAGAGTTGGTGATGGACAGGGAGGCCTGGTGTGTGGTGATTCATGGGGTCGCAAAGAGTCGGACACGACTGAGCAACTGAACTGAACTGAACTGAAAGAGGCAGTTCACATATTGCTGAAGCCTAGCTTGGAGAATTTTGAGCATTACTTTACTAGCATGTGAGATCAGTGCAATTGTGTGGTAGTGAGCATTCTTTGGCATTGCCTTTCTTTGGGATAGGAATGAAAACTGACTTTTTCCAGTCCTGTGGCAACTGCTGATTTTTCCAGATTTGCTGCCATATTGAGTGCATCACTTTCACAGCATCATCTTTCAGGATTTGAAATAGCTCAACTGGAATTCCATCACCTCCACTTGGTTTGTTTGTAGTGATGCTTTCTAAGGCTCCCTTGAGTTCACATTCCAGGATGTGTGGATCTAGGTGAGTCATTACACCATCATGATTATCTGGGTCATGAAGATCCTTTTTGTACAGTTCTTCTGTGTATTCTTGCCACCTCTTCTTAATATCTTCTGCTTCTGTTAAGTCCATACCATTTCTGTCCTTTATCGAGATCATTTTTGCATGAAATATTCCCTTGGTATCTCTGATTTTCTTGAAGAGATCTCTAGCCTTCCCCATCCTGCTGTTTTCCTCTATTTCTTTGCATTGATCACTGAGGAAATCTTTCTTGTCTCTTCTTGCTATTCTTTGGAACTCTGCATTAAGATGCTTATATCTTTCCTTTTCTCCTTTATTTTTTGCTTCTCTTCTTTTCACAGCTATTTGTAAGGCCTCCCCAGACAGCCATTTTACTTTTATGCATTTCTTTTCCATGGGGATAGTCTTGATCCCTGTCTATATTACAATGTCACGAACCTCTATCCATAGTTCATCAGGACTCTATCTATCAGTTCTAATCCCTTAAATCTATTTCTCACTTCCACTGTATAATTATAAGGGATTTGATTTATGTCATACCTGAATGGTCTAGTGTTTTTCCCTACTTTCTTCAGTTTACATCTGAATTTGGCAATAAGGAGTTCATGATCTGAGCCACAGTCAGTTCCTGGTCTTGTTTTTGTTGACTGTATAGAGCTTCTCCATCTTTGGCTACAAAGAATACAATCAATCTGACTGTGTGGATCACAATAAACTGTGGAAATTTCAGAAAGAGATGGGAATACCAGACCACCTGACCTGCTTTGAGAAACCTATATGCAGGTCAGGAAGCAACAGTTTGAACTGGACATGGAACAACAGACTGGGTCCAAATAGGAGAAGGAGTACGTCGAGGCTGTATATTGTCCCCCTGCTTATTTAACTTCTATGCAGAGTACATCATGAGAAATGCTGGGCTGGAAGAAGCACAAGCTGGAATCAAGATTGCTGGGAGAAATATCAATAACCTCAGATATGCAGATGACACCACCCTTATGGCAGAAAGTGAAGAGGAACTAAAAAGCCTCTTGATGAAAGTGAAAGAGGAGAGTGAAAAAGTTGGCTTAAAGCTCAACATTTAAAAAACTAAGAACATGGCATCTGGTCCCATCACTTCATGGGAAATAGATGTGGAAACAGTGGAAACAGTGTCAGACTTTATTTTGGGGGGCTCCAAAATCACTGCAGATTGTGATTGCAGCCATGAAGTTAAAAGACGCTTACTCCTTGGAAGAAAAGTTATGACCAACCTAGATAGCATATTCAAAAGCAGAGATATTACTTTGCCAACAAAGGTCTGTCTAGTCAAGGCTATGGTTTTTCCAGTGGTCATGTATGAATGTAAGAGTTGGACTGTGAAGAAAGCTGAGCGCCGAAGAATTGATGCTTTTGAACTGCGGTGTTGGAGAAGACTCTTGAGAGTCCCTTGGACTGCAAGGGGATCCAACCAGTCCATTCTAAAGGAAATCAATCCTGGGTGTTCTTTAGAAGAACTGATGCTAAAGCTGAAACTCCAGTACTTTGGCCACCTCATGCGAAGAGCTGACTCACTGGAAAAGTCTCTGCTTCTGGGAGGGATTGGGGACAGGAGGACAGAGGATGAGATGGCTAGATGGCATCACCGACCCAATGGATATGAGTTTGAGTGAACTCCAGGAGTTGGTGATGGACAGGAAGGCCTGGCGTGCTGCAATTCATGGGGTTGCAAAGAGTCGGACACCAGTGAGCAACTGAACTGAACTGAACTGAAAGAGGCAATATTTTCCTTCAATCACTTAGTTGTTTCCACTCCCTATGTCTCTGTCACACCTATTTTTTCAGAGAACCAAGTTATTCTAACAGCTTAATTGTGACATAAATATGAATGGTTCTTAATCCAACATCTCTAGTGTTGACCCAGAAACTCTAGCCCTATAATCTGTCGTTCTCCACAAGATTTTCACTCTCATGTATTAGTCCCCTTCCTAGTAATATAATAAAGTCAAATTAATCACATCATTTCACTCCTTTCAAATCAGTCATCTATTTTCCTGTAAACAGCTTATTTCTCTCAGTGGCCCTCTCATACAGTAACTCAGGCTGAGGGTCTTATAATAATTTTCAGCTTTAAAAGTGTGATTATTTTAATGAAAAATAGTTGGTAGAATAGTTAACTTTCATTTGTAGAAAAGTGAAACCTCCATTTTAATGAACTTTGAACATTCAGATAAATCATCTATTACATTAAAATTCATACAGAAGAAGTACTTCATTTAAAGTGAAGAAATAACCCATTTGATACACTGCATTTTACAATAAATGCTATCTCTTGAAGGGCAGGGGGAAAATGGTGTCACAGAGCAAAACAGATACCCTGCTGAAAAGAATATCCAAATTCAGAAATGCCAGGCTATAGAGCAGTGAATACCCTGAAAAGACAATTACATATAATTTAGAGGTATTTTCTAGTTTGTTGTATAGATCACGCAATAACAGAAGCTTTGTGTGCATTTATAACTGCTTGGAGAATAGACTAGACTAGAATGGTAATGTGTGTATATTATAATGAGCAATTCTTTTGATAAACCTGGGGAGGAAGATGGAGAATTAGAGAGGCAAATGAGAGGCCTTCTGTGTGCTGGGAATAGCAGATGAGCAGCGCCTCTATTGCCTCCATTTGGATAATGGGGCTATCTCTGACCGCTGTTATCTACTCTCCGGGCAGCTGGAGAGCAGGACAAAGGTAAAACTATTCTATTCCTGCATGACAGAAAAGTCTCTATAAGCTCTTTCTCTAACAGCCATTGAGTCTTTCCAAATTGCAGTGAGAAACATCACTCATCTAGTAAAGCCTACTTGCCATACACAGTAGCTTTGAACAATTCCAAATATATTCTCCTGAAACACACAGACATGTGCTCACTTCTTCACAATGCTCTATCATTAAAGGAAAGTCATGGAAGATAAAACGCAGAATAGCTGGACCTATAATGTATAATAGCAGGCATCTCTATAATAGCCAAAGTGCTTCATGTATTAGAAGTCATTTTCTGTAAGAGCTCACAATGAAAAGGAAGGGAAATTATAACATGAAAATGAAGGTGCAAAGTGGGTGATGCTTTAAAGCAGCCATGTGCTCTTACACGTCATTGGTTGACCTCAGCTGTTTCTTTTTCAATGCAGAGTAAAATCTTGAAACATTTAATCAAAGTGACTGAAATGAATTCAAACTTTTTTCTTTTCTTTTATTTCCCCCTCCAGCTTATAATTCCTTCCTCCACAATCATATAGAGTACCATATTTGGGAAAAAGAGAAATACTAATTCCTGTCCTTTTATATATACATGTACATATACACACACTTATGCATACATTTATATAAATGCACATCGATAACTTCACATGCATTTTACATACACACATAGAGATAAATTTGTGATTTTATGAAAAAGTGCCACAAAGTAAACTAAGCCTAGTTAAAACAGCTTGACATTAGATATTTTTATATTTTAATTGAAGGGAATAATAAAGGAGAAGTTACTACTTATAGGGTAGTAAATTGAAAGTGCTTCATAAATTTGAGGGTGAGTGAACAAGCGCACTTGGCACTGCTTTTTTAGAGGAAGCAATGTGGCCCCAGAACCAATTCCGACTCTGTCATATAAGTAAGGCAACTGGTAGATATGATGTCAATGAACTGTGTATGGAAGTTCACAAGATGCAAGGTTAGAAGATACAAATAGGAATCTATAGATATCCTTCTCTATACTTTTTATTTATGGCTTAAATATGTTATAGTCACCTTGATTTTATTTCTATGTAGAAAATGCTGAGGATTATTATGGTTCCAACCAGAAAATATGGAAGATTGAGACCCAGGGTCCTATATATTTTGAATAACTATCTGTTTATATACTATGGGCAACATCCTCCCCAAAATAAATTTTTAGCATTTTAAAGCAATTTAACTTTTATTTTATATTTATACTGTATCTATCTATTGCCTGTTGCTGAGAGATTCTGTTTTATATATCCTCTTCTATGTTTCTTGATTTCAGTCTTTATGGAATAGAAACAAATAATCATGCGATCAGTTGCTTTTGACATCAATCTTAATTTACATTCTCCTTGGTCAATCAAATTACTCCATGTCATGGGTCCAGTGAGAACTGTGTCATAAAACAGAGTAATGTGAGTGAAGCTTACAAATTTATTTCTCATCTGAAAACTTTGTGGTGCCTCTGAAATACAACCTCTCAAATACTGTACAAGCTCTACATTAACAGCAGGCAAGTATTTGAAAATATATATTCTTTCAGAAATGGAAACTTACCTTACAGTTTTGCTGTTGCTTAAACTTGGTTAAATATTAAGAAGTCTCAGTTGTTAGAGAAGAGTTATGTTGTGGCCCAGCTTCATCAATGAATGATTTAGTTGCCAAGAAGGAAAAAAATAAAAAAAAAAACAGTTTACCAGTGATTTTTAAAAAATCACTTTACCAAATAAATAAATAAATAAATAAATCAGTCAATACTAACATACATAAGTGGATCGGTGTCTAGTTGATACGTGTTCAGGTAATGAGCTCACAGAGTGGTTTGAGAGTGAAAACAAGGATCCATTAGGCTAGCTAAAGAGAATCTGTTGTTTAGTCACTGAGTTGTGTCCAATTCTTTGTGACCCCATGGACAGTAGCCCCCCAGGCTCCTCTCTGTCCATGGAATTTCCCAGGCAAGAATACTGGAGTGGGCTGCCAAAACAGAATCTGTAGTCTTTAACGATTACCCAATTCAATGCATTTACCCTGAAATCAACTAGCCAATTCACAAACCTGGCACCATCAGTCATACTTATGTATCAGATTGCCTGTACCTTCTTCCACTTATGGTGCGTATACTCACTACCATGCCCAAAACACTTTTTCTATTCCACCAGGAGAAAGGAGATGACTGGATCAGACTAAAGGCTGTTGATCACTTTCAAAACAACTTAGCAGCAGTTAGTAAACATAAGTGGGAACACAATGAGGTCAAATATTTACCTGTGTGTGCAGTAGGGTTGTACCACTAGAAAGAAAACATACAGTATGGCTTACATACCTGCCCCTCTTCTTTCCAGAGAAACAGAGGGAGGGAAAGAGACTTTTATTTTGGAATATTAAGGGTCTCTACTCTGGAATGGGAGCAAACAATGCCTCTCCTGGAAGGAGGCCTCTAAATCTCTTGGAGCAATATCTTATTTCTAACTTTCAAGACATGGCTGCCATTCAGTCATCTTTTGTTTCCCAGTGATCTTTGCTCAGAAATCCTGAACTATGTAGAAATGTGAAAATATTTGTGGAGAACTGTCTCCCAGCAGATGCCACCTGGGCAAAGACACGGATGCTTGAAGTGCTGTATTTAATGAACAGAACATATTTAAATACTGACACAAATGATCCACATGGGTATTACTTCACTGTGGAATAATATTCAAAAAGAAGAAAATTTTATTTGACTTCAAATTAGGGAATGTTTCCAATAATGCTGTAAAATTTTTTTTTATCCTTTCAAATGAGTCAACTGCTCTATATATTATAGACATAATCATCTGAAATGATGCTTTCACCTTTGTCTACCTAATAATTTACTTTTTATTTAATGAAAATAATTCTCTTAATATAAGAATGTTTTAATATGACATCATTTTAGTCAGTTAAAATTTGAGGAAGGGAGAAAGTCAGCCTGTGAATATTGGCTGCAGTAACTATCATTAAATTGATAGGAATTGTATTCATAAAGTTGTCAGGGAAAATGTGGGTACAAACTGATATCCTGGACTCTTTGATGTTCTTAGATCTGGCTTTCTTAAAAGACAAGGATAAGATGTGAGCTATGTTACCAGAAGCATTTCCTAGACCCAAGCCATATGTTAAGAAGGAAGCAATGTTAGAGGTAGGAAGCAGGGCAGAATTATGATGCTAAAAACTGGTATATTCTGACCTGGGGCATTATAACAGATAAGGTTATATAAAGAAAATCATATCTCTGGGCAACAAGGCAAAGAGCAAAAGCTTGATCTTTATAGCTCTCTCTCTCTCTTTTTTAACCCATTCTGAATTTTCTGTTCCTGATTCCATATGCTATTCCTATTTCCTATTATACTGAGATCCCTCCTATTCCTAACTTGTCGATCCAAAGGTAAATTAATGTTACATGAAGAAAGAGTAAAGGAAATAAGAATTCATCACTGTATACTGCTAATATGACAAGAAATATTCCATAGTAATCACTTATAGAAGTATACACAGGGCAAGTTAATGCTTCAGTAATTAGCTTTTGTCCTTTCATAGCCTTTTATTCAAACAAAAAGTATTTTTCTTTGAACTATTTTCCAATTTATATTTGAAAAGACAAAAAGTATATTAGAAGATGAACAAATAAGAACAAGGTTGATATCAAGTTACCTTTAATATTCACTAAATAGTGTTAGCAAATCTGTTACTGGGAAGTCAGAATGGGGTGAGGGCATAAAGAAGAAAACAGTGAGAAACAGGGACTAATTAGCACAACCGCAAATAAGACTAACATTATTGACCACAAAACTGGTCTTCATACAACTATTCTTGTTCCTTTTTGCAGGTATTTTGTTGGTTTGTAGCATTTGTCTGTAATGTAAGTTAGTTCAACAGTTAAAAGGAAGAAAGTATTATGGAAAGGAATGTCTATGAACTTGTGAAAAAGATATAGATCTTTTATTTATGTAATTTATTGAAAGGGTCCTTATTCTCTCCAGAAATATAAGAAAAGTCACATAAATATGTAAATTATACAACTATTTTATAATTTATTTTTCCTTAACCCCTCACCCCCAATTAAGGGTTCTTTACACACTAAGAACTTATTTCTAGTTTCATTGCTCTTGAAAGCAGTGATACTTTGTACATGTTAATAAGTACAGTGAGTTAATAAGCACATGTCATTGTATCATATTAACTATTCATATTGTCACTTTATAATTTTCTATTGTCAATATTTCAAGAGTTTCTCATTTATTTTGTTAGTTTTCTTTTGGTGGATTTTTGCTGTCAAGGGTATTAGGAGACAAAGTGAATGGTTATTTAATTCATCACTTGAAATGTTGTGGATATATAATTGACTACTGAAATTACACTGAGATAATAAGTAAACTCGAATGAATTTTTTCACTTCCTCTTAGATGAATAGGGAAGAAGACCTAAAAGCTAAGCATCTGCCAAGTTTGTATCAGTTCAGTTCAGTTCAGTTCAGTCCCTCAGTCATGTCCAACTCTTTGCGACCCCATGAATCGCAGCACACCAGGCCTCCCTGTCCATCACCAACTCCCGGAGTTCACTCAGACTCATATCCATTGAGTCCGTGACACCATCCAGCCATCTCATCCTGGGTCATCCCCTTCTCCTCCTGCCCCAATCTCTCCCAGCATCAGAGTCTTTTCCAGTGAGTCAACTCTTCGCATGAGGTGGCCAAAGTACTGGAGCTTCAGCTTTAGCATCATTCCGTCCAAAGAAATCCCAGGGTTGATCTCCTTCAGAATGGACTGGTTGGATCTCCTTGCAGTCTAAGGGACTCTCAAGAGTCTTCTCCAACACCACAGTTCAAAAGCATCATTCTTCAGTGCTCAGCCTTCTTCATGTCCAACTCTCACATCCATACATAACCACAGGAAAAACCATAGCCTTGACTAGACGGACCTTAGTCGGCAAAGTAATGTCTCTGCTTTTGAATAGACTATCTAGGTTGGTCATAACTTTTCTTCCAAGGAGTAAGTGTCTCTTAATTTCATGGCTGCAGTCACCATCTGCAGTGATTTTGGAGCCCCAAAAAATAAAGTCTGACACTGTTTCCACTGTTTCTCCATCTATTTCCCATGAAGTGATGGGACCAGATGCCATGATCTTCGTTTTCTGAATGTTGAGCTTTAAGCCAACTTTTTCACTCTCCTCTTTCACTTTCATCAAGAGGCTTTTTAGTTCCTCTTCACTTTCTGCCATAAGGGTGGTGTCATCTGCATATCTGAGGTTATTGATATTTATCCCGACAATCTTGATTCCAGCTTGTGTTTCTTCCAGTCCAGCGTTTCTCATGATGTATTCTGCATAGAAGTTAAATAAGCAGGGTGACAATATACAGCCTTGACGTACTCCTTTTCCAATTTGGAACCAGTCTGTTGTTCCATGTCCCGTTCTAACTGTTTGCTTCTTGACCTGCATACAGATTTCTCAAGAGGCAGGTTAGGTGGTCTGGTATTCCCATCTCTTTCAGAATTTTCCACAGTTTATTATGATCCACACAGTCAAAGGCTTTGGCATAGTCAATAAAGCAGAAATAGATGTTTTCCTGGGACTCTCTTGCTTTTTCCATGATCCAGTGGATGTTGGCAATTTGATCTCTGGTTCCTCTGCCTTTTCTAAAACCAGCTTGAACATCAGGGAGTTCACGGTTCACGTATTGCTGAAGCCTGGCTTGGAGAATTTTGAGCATTACTTTACTAGCATGTGAGATGAGTGCAATTGTGTGGTAGTTTGAGCATTCTTTGGCATTGCCTTTCTTTGGGATTGGAATGAAAACTGACCTTTTCCAGTCCTGTGGCCACTGCTGAGTTTTCCAAATTTGCTGGCATCAGTTTAATCATGGATATTTTTTGCTGGTGTTATTGTCTTGTTATTCTTCAACTTGAAGATCAACAATCAATAATTACCCAGTGCAAAGTGTGTGGAGTAACACTTGTGAGTATAAGCACACATCTCCCATTGTCTGGGGATGTTTCATTGGTGTCCAAGAAGAAAGTGTGTACATCAGTGCAGAACTCTCAGTCTCACCACTCACAGCTCATTGTGCTCTCCTTTAACTAGAGAAAGAACTTTGCCCATCTTAACAATAGGGTATTGTTGTGCATTAAAAGTAGCCATGGTGGGGAACATTCTCATTAGGTCTTTGTATCCTTTTTTAAAAAGAGTAGCTGTTTGGGAATGCATGTAAGAATTAAAGATTTTAAAATTAAAAAAATAAAAATAAAATAAAATAAAATAAAAAGAGTAGCTGCTGCTGCTACTACTGCTAAGTCGCTTCAGTTGTGTCTGACTCTGTGCGACCCCATAGATGGCAGCCCACCCGGCTTCCCCGTCCCTGGGATTCTCCAGGCAAGAACACTGGAGTGGGCTGCCATTTCCTTCTCCAATGCATGAAAGTGAAAAGTGAAAGTGAAGTCACTCAGTTGTGTCCAACTCTTAGCGACCCCATGGACTGCAGCCTACCAGGCTCCTCTGTGCATGGGATTTTATAGGCAAGAGTACTGGAGTGGGTTGCATTGCCTTCTCCGAAACAGAATCATATGACTGCTAATAAGAATCGTGTTGTATATAAAATGAAAATAGAAAGATAGTAAATATTTAAAGAATGTAGCTGATTATTACCCATTTGACTGCTAGCAGGTAAAAGTCAAAGTCCAAACCCATGTTTCAGATATGTCACTAAATGTTTTGTCTTCTACAGTATTCCATAAATATAAAAACACTTTTGGGATGAACTTTCTTTGCCCTAAACTTTTATGCTCCCTGGTGTAAATATCCCCAAAAGGTGTCTACTTTTCTGTAGAACCAGGCTAATCTTAAGAAGTAAGGATGTGTGTATGAAGAAAATTATAATTTAATAAAGTGATATTAAATGCATATCATAATACTTATCTTCAACTGCCCAAATTTATTATAAACACAATTCCTCAGTGGGAATCATGTAGACAGTGTGAGTTTCTGTAAATATATATTTAATGGCTACTTTGTTTCAGGCTAGGTTTAAGGGATACAGCAGTAAACAAAACAAATGTAACTGTTAAACCTTTGATGCTAATAGTAGAGAATAGAAATAATAGTGGCTTAAACAGAACAATCTTCTTTTCAAAACAGATATATGAATATATATATATATTTTTTTCTCATTTTATAGATGAGAAACTGGACCTTAGAGAAATCCTTTTGGCTCTACCTTCTAGTAATACTACTCTAAAAGTTTTGCGTGTTTTTTCTTCTCACAAAATGAGAAGTTAGGAAGCACACAGTTCAGAGATTCCTGCCCTTGTTTGAGGCAGTCCTCAAGGTCTTCATCTCGTTTTTATCTCTGTTCGCCACTATCTCAGCATACAAATTTTTCTTCATAGTTGTGAAAATTTGTCCCTCCCTTAGACATAAGTCCAACAGTATAGGCAGGAAGATGAAAATGAAAACAGATAGAAGCAGAGCCCCTATCAAAAGCTTAAACAGGACTTCCCTGGGGCTCAGCGGATGAGAATCTGCTTGCCAGTGAAAGGGACAAATGTTCCATTTCACATACCAGGGAGCAATCAAGCCCATTATCCACAACTACTGAGCCTGTGCTCTAGAGCCCGTGCTCCACAGCAAGAGAAACCACCACAATGAGAAGCCCATAAACTGCCATGAAGAGCAGCCCCTGCTTGCCACAACTAGAGAAAGCGTCCCACACAGCAATGAAGACCCAGTGCAGCAATAAATAAATAAACTATATATATATATATATATATATATATATAAAGAACATTTTCTAGAAAGCGTCTAGCTGACTTCTGCCACAGAGCTCATTGATTATAAATGCATTACATACCCCTATCTGGAAAATCCCATGGACGGAGGAGCCTGGAAGGCTGCTGTCCACGGGGTAGCTAAGAGTTGGACACGAATGAGTGACTTCACTTTCACTTTTCACTTTCATGCATTGGAGAAGGAAATGGTAACCCACTCCAGTGTTCTTGCCTGGAGAATCCCAGGGACAGGGGAGCCTGGTGGGCTGCTGTCTATGTGGTTGTAGAGTCGGACAGGACTGAAGCAACTTAGAAGCAGCAGCATCTGCAAGGGAGTCTGGGAAGTGCAGATTTGAGTACACTGATGCTTTAATTAAAATCAGCATCTATTAGCAAAAAGTGGGGAATGATGTTTGGTAGGCAATAGCAGCATTACAGTAATGCTTTGGGAGATTAAGAAGTATGCTTCTGGCATGAAACTGTGGAGCTTAAAAGTTGTCATCAGTGAAACAGCCAAAAATGTGGAGTAAAACTCAGTGTTACAAATAGTGATCCAGTTTCTCCACACCCTCACCAGCATTTGGTGTTACTGCTTTTTAATTTTTATTTTATTTTAAGCATTCTGATGGGTTTGTACTAAGATCTCATTGTGGTTTAATAATAGCACATGATGTTGAACATCTTTGTATGTACTTACTTGCCATCCTTAATTCCTCTTTGTTAAAATATCTAGTCTTGCCTTTTCTTCATTTTCTGATTAGATTGTTTCGGCATGAATTTTTTAATGTATTTAAAGTCTGCAAGAAAACACAGGGATATACTTGCAGAGCCAAATACAAACAGTGAGGATTAGAAATGAATTCACTATTATCTCCCAGTTTTAAATATATAATGTCTCAGTTTTAGTGATAGGCTCAAAAATTTATGGTTTCAAGAACAGTCTTCAGTGCAAAAACCTCCATACTTTTAATCTAGTAAGTTCAAACTACCTTATAAATCTACTGAGTAATGTTGGTATTCTTTTGATTACTAGTCCTCTTACTAGACCTTCTGGTTTGGCTGTTTTCTTTTTTTTCCTTTGAGTAATTTTATTTAATTTTTTGCAGCTCTCTTGGATGCTATAGTCCTTGATAGTTTTTATATTTGAAAATGATTGTTTGTATCCTTTTCTAGTTTATTGACATCTTGCCGGGTACAAAGCAGTGAATCATACTTTTTTCTTTAGCATTTTATATACTTTAACTTATTAACTTCAGATAGTTAATGTGGTTCTGAGGAAGTTTCAGGTTATCCTAATTTTTTCCTCCTTTGAATTTGTCAGCCTGTATACCTGAAGATTTTATACTTTTGAAGCTGATTCACCCAAATAGGTGAAAGGATCATTTCAATGCAATATTTTCTAGCAATATTTAAGATATTGTGTTATCTGCCATTTTGTCCTCTTGAATTTGGGGGAAATTATCTTCTATTTTAACTGGGGATTTAATTTTACTTTTAGCTTGTTGAACCCTCTTCAGAGATTTCATGAAAACTTTCGTAAATCTCTTTTGTACTTCATATTACCTTATTATTTTAAAAAATCTTTTACCACTGTGTTATGCTATTTGCCTCAAAACTTTCTTCATTTTAAGTAATTTGCTTAAGTTATGTCTATTTACTTATTGTTTTTCATTCTCAGTTTTTTAGCTTTTAATTTATATAGATTAGAAACATCCATGGGCATCCATTTTTGTCTCATAATCTTTCATTTAATTTTGAATTATTTTAATTGGAAACATTTTCATAAATTTTTTAAGAGTACTTAAAATTCTTGTAGATGCTTCTTATTTGAGTTGTATTTGCTTCCATAATACACTCATAACAAATAAACTTTTACTATTTTACATACTTTGTTACTTTTTTCCCCTTTAGTATATTTGCATAGATGCCATGTCACTTTTCCCACATATTGCTCATGTATAAAATAAACTCTCTTCCAAAATTTTCTTTTTATTAACATACTGCATATTTTCACCAGCTTCCTAATTTTTCTTTATAAATTATTTATTTACACTTAGAGATAAAAATTTGCGCAATGGTACCTGAGTCCTGAGACCAGGAATATGATGAGGAAGAAGATTCAACATGGTCTCTGTGCTTTCCTTCTCCTACGCAGTGTTTTTTCCCTTTTTTGATGCCTAAGTTCATCTCATTCTCTCTCCATGTCTCCTTCAACATGGAACATTCTTGGCTTTAAGACTTCCTAACAAGTGGAGGTGATAGAATTTCAGTTGAGCTATTTCAAATCCTGAAAGATGATGCTGTGAAAGTGCCAGCACATTTGGAAAACTCATCAGTGGCCACAGGACTGGAAAAGGTCAGTTTTCATTCCAATTCCAAAGAAAGGCAATGCAAAAGAATGCTCAAACTACCGCACAATTGCACTCATCTCACATGCTAGTAAAGTCATGCTCAAAATTCTCCAAGCCAGGCTTCAGCAGTAGGTGAACCGTGAACTCCCTGAGTTCAAGCTGGTTTTAGAAAAGGCAGAGGAACCAGAGATCAAATTGCCAACATCCACTGGATCATGGAAAAAGCGAGAGAGTTCCAGAGAAACATCTGTTTCTGCTTTATTTATTTATTTATTTAGTTTTATCAGTGTATGTGCTGTCTTTTTTTTTTTTTTTTACTTTATTTTACTTTACAATACTGTATTGGTTTTGCCATACATGGCAAAGCCTTTGACTGTGTGGATCACAATAAACTGTGGAAAATTCTGAAAGAGATGGGAATCCCAGACGACCTGACCTGCCTCTTGAGAAACCTGTATGCAGGTCAGGAAGCAGCAATTAGAACTGGACATGGAACAACAGACTGGTTCAAAATAGGAAAAGGAGTATGTCAAGGCTGTATATTGTCACCCTGCTATTTAACTTATATGCAGAGTACATCATGAGAAACCCTGGGCTGGAAGAAGCACAAGCTGGAATCAAGATTGCCAGGAGAAATATCAATAACCTCTGATATGCAGATGATACCACCCTTATGGCAGAAAGTGAAGAGGAACTAAAAAGCCTCTTGATGGAAGTGAAAGAGGAGAGTGAAAAAGCTGGCTTAAAGCTCAACATTCAGAAAATGAAGATCATGGCATCTGGTCCCATCACTTCATGGGAAATAGATGGGGAAACAGTGGAAACAGTGGCAGACTTTATTTTGGGGGGTTCCAAAATCACTGCAGATGGTGACTGCAGCCATGAAATTAAAAGACTTACTCCTTGAAAAGAAAGTTATGACCAACCAAGATAGCACATTCTAAAGCAGAGACATTACTTTGCCAACAAAGGTCCATCTAGTCAAGGCTACGGTTTTTCCAGTGGTCATGTATGGATGTGAGAGTTTGACTGTGAAGAAAGCTGAGTGCCAAAAAATTGATGCTTTTGAACTGTGGTGTTGGAGAAGACTCTTGAGAGTCCCTTAGACTGCAAGGAGATCCAACCAGTCCATCCTAAAGGAGATCAGTCCTTGGTGTTCATTGGAAGGACTGATGCTGAAGCTGAAACTCCAATACTTTGGCCACCTCATGTGAAGAGTTGACTCATTGGAAAAAAACTCTGATGCTAGGAGTGATTAGGGGCAGGAGGAGAAGGGGACGACAGAGGATAAGATGACTGAATAGCATCACTGACACGATGGACATGAGTTTGGGTAAACTCCGGTAGTTGGTGATGGACAGGGAGGCCTGGCATGCTGCGATTCATGGGGTTGCAAAGAGTCAGACACAACTGAGTGACTGATCTGAACTGAAGAGTCTTGTAGCAACCTAGAAAACCCAGCTTGTACCCACAGTGCCCTATTTGTCTGCCCTTCTCTTCTTTTCATGCTTCTCTTGTTTCTTTTTACCACCAACTTCCACATTACCAAAGCAGGAGATAAATGTTAATGAAAGGTTATTTCTACCAGTATGTTAAAACTTCAGGAAGGGTTCGCACACACATATAAATAACCTATTGCATGCACACCAGGGCTAATCAGAGTTTATTTTGAAACACAGAGACCAGAGCAGCGACTGGTAAACAGTTTACTAGTGTACCTTGGACTCTGGAATTTACCATTCACTTTGTTTCATTCTGGGGGCAGGAAGGAGAGAGAGGAGAGAAGGGCCTGATGCTTCCCGTTGTCTCTAACTCTGCTAATAGCCCTCCCTCAAGGATCAGGGAACCAATATAGGGAGCCCATCAGTTACCAAGTATATCCCTTTGGCATTTATATTCTGGGGGTGAAAACACACACACACAGAGAATGAACCAGTGGCCCCTCTGGAGCAAACATGAGGCAGACTAAGGTCAAGACTTTATATATCTCCTGACTTCTGTAAGTCCCTATTCTAACAGACTATGGTGCTATTTATTTCTTCAAGGATTAGCATCAGTTTAGAGTGAATATTTAATACAGTCCAAAGAGCTGGATATTTTCTAATTCTAGTGAGAGTTACATGTAATTTTGGGGAAGATTGTGGGAACAGTCAATATTATACCTGTATTTACATTGAAGATTCCTTCCTTATACATACTGCTGCTGCTGCTGCTGCTGCTAAGTCACTTCAGTCGTGTCCAACTCTGTGTGACCTCATAGATGGCAGCCCACCAGGCTCCTCCATCCATGGGGTTTTCCAGGCAAGAGTACTGGAGGGGGGTTCCATCGCCTTCTCCATTATACACACTACTATGTATAAAATAGGTAATCAACAAGGGCCTAATGTATAGCACAGGGAACTATATTGAATATTTTGCAATAACCAAGAAGAGACTATAATATGAAAAATAATACATATGTATATGTGTGTGTGTGTGTGTGTGCGTATCACTGTGTTGTAAACCTGAAACTAACACAGTATTGTAAATCAACTATACTTCACTTAAAAAAAATTTTTTTAAAGATCCCTTCCTTATAGGAACAAA
Organism: Capra hircus; assembly: GCF_001704415.2. Lineage (NCBI taxonomy): Eukaryota > Metazoa > Chordata > Mammalia > Artiodactyla > Bovidae > Capra > Capra hircus. The sequence goes on along the minus strand of NC_030828.1, from coordinate 37,921,506 downwards.
CCTGTCCTCATGTTTCAATCTTAAATAATTTATATTGAGAAACTGGATAAAAGATTAGGAATTCCCATTCTGGCAACTGAGTCAGTTGTCTGTCCATCAAATGTAGAAGTTTTCTGCCTATGTGTGCTAAGTTAAACTTTAGTGATCTGTTCATCTATTTTATTTCTATGTACCTCTTGTCAATTAGTCTTCACTATAGATTCTTTTGGGTCGGAGTTTCTCAGCCTCAGCACTATTGACATGTAGGACCAGATAACTCTTTGCTGTGTGTCAGGAGTCCTATACATTGTAACATATTGTAGTAATATCTTTGACCTCTCTTTCAGTTCAGTTCAGTTCACTCAGTTGTGTCCAAATCTGCGACCTCATGAATCGCAGCACACCAAGCCTCCCTGTCCATCACCAACTCCTGGAGTTCACTCAGACTCATGTCCATCGAGTCAGGGATGCCATCCGGCCATCTTATCCTCTGTCATCCCCTTCTCCTCCTGCCCCCAATGCCTCCCAGCATCAGAGTCTTTTCCAATGAGTCAACTCTTCGCATGAGGTGGGCAAAGTACTGGAGTTTCAGCTTTAGCATCATTCCTTCCAAAGAAATCTCAGGGTTGATCTTCTTCAGAATGGGCTGGATGGATCTCCTTGCAGTCCAAGGGACTCTCAAGAGCCTTCTCAAACACCACAGTTCAAAAGCATCAATTCTTCGGTGCTCAGCTTTTTTCACAGTCCAACTCTCACATCCATACATGACCACTGGAAAAACCATAGCCTTGACTAGATGGACCTTTGTTGGCAAAGTAATGTCTCTGCTTTTGAATATGCTATCTAGGTTGGTCATAACTTTTCTTCCAAGGAGTAAGCGTCTTTTAATTTCATGGCTGCAGTCACCATCTGCCGTGATTTTGGAGCCAAAAAAAATAAAAGTCTGACACTGTTTCCAGTGTTTCCCCATCTATTGACCTCTCTTTACTACATGGCAATAGCACTCTTTACCACTGTGATAACCAAAAATGTCTCCAGATATTGCCAAACATTCTTTGAGGACAAAAAACTCTAGATGAATACTACCACTTTAGGTTAAAACACTGATCAATGCCCCATTCTTTAAAATATATCATCCCTGCCTCTAAGAATGAACAACCACCCACTTGGCCTCTATCATTATGGGATCACATCATTTCCTCTGAAATATGGAAATCCAATTAACTTGCAGACTCTCCCACTGATATCTCTTGCCTAGAAAAATGTCATCAGCAAGTATTTTCAGTATGCTAGTGCTTTCTTTGCTGTTATATTTCTTAATAATTTGGTGAAGGGAGTTTACTGTGATCCATCTCTTATGGGAGAGCAGATTGGTTAGGATGTAACTATGTAAATTGCAATGGATATAGTCCAATACTCCCGTCTTTCTGAGTCTTCCCTCATTCCTCTACAGCCCACCAAGGAAGTCTTTACATCCTAGCTTTTCTAATTGTTGCAGTCACTGAGGCCAGGATCCATTTAGATAGCCAAGTGAATCTAAAGGGTCAAAGGACAACATCCAACACAGCAATCAAAGGGGAGGTTATCTTGGAAGGACCTGACCTAATCAGTCAACCCTTGAAAAGAGACAAGTAGCAACAGACACTTTCCTTGTGGCCTGGTAGAAAGCAGATGCCCACTTGTAAACTGCCTATGGAGTGGACAGGTAGTGAGGACCTGAAAGCCTGGGGGACTGAGAGCAATCCCTACTGATAAGTCATCAAGGAAATGGGGTTGAATTTTACAACCACAAGGTACTGAATTCTGCCAATAACCTGAATGAGTGTGGAAGAGAGATCTGAGTTCTGGATAAGAATGCAGCCCTGCTAACACCTCACTTCAGCTTTGTGAGAAACCCTGAGCAAAGAACCCAGTTATTCTGTGCCCAGATTTCTAAACTTCAAAAATTGGGAGATAATAAATGGGTCTTACTTCAAGCCCCCCCACCTCAACACACATACAAAGAATCATCTTGGATAACTTGTTAAAAATACAGATTCCTGATCCATTTTTCCATAGATCCTATGACCTTAGGATTCCTGAGTTTGAGAGAGACCCAGGAAACTCTGGGCTTCCTTAGTGGCTCAGCAGTAAAGAACCTGCCTGCAATGCAGGAGACCCAGGTTTGATTCCCTGAGTCAGGAAGATCCCCTGGAGGAGGGCATGGCAACCCACTTAGTACTCTTGCCTGGAGAATCCCATGGGCAGAGGAACCTGGCGGGCTACAGTCCATAGGGTCACATAGAGTCGGACAGGACTGAAGTGACTAGGCAGCAGCAAGAAATTGTATATTTTAATAAACATACCACCTGACTCTGAAGCCCATGATTGAGGAAGCACATTTTCAAATGCTTATTTTTTTTATCATTTTAGTATTAAATCTTATTTTCTAAAATATTATGCATATGGTTCACATTTAAGTTAGAGTCTTTGAAGTTTAGGAACTGGGACTCAATTAAAGACACATAAAGCTTCCCAGGCGGCCCTAGTGGTAAAGAACCTACTTGCCAATGCAGAAGACGTAAGACTTGGGTTTGATTCCTGGGTCAGGAAGATCCCCCTGGAGTAGGAAACCGCAACCCACTCCAGCATTCTTGCCTGGAGAATCCCATGGATAGAGTCTGGCAGGCTATAATCCATAGGGTCACAAAGAGTCAGACATGACTGAAGCAACTTAGCGTGCATGTGAAGTAAATACACATTAGACATAAGAGAAAAGCAACAGCTTTCTCTGGAATCTTATTCTCCATACTTTATAAGTTGCTATGAAGGCTGGATCATGAGGGCCGTCAATTCTGACATATTTTATCCTGCGTCATTTCTGAGTAATCCCTCATTCATATTGCATTCCCACTAGACCTCAGGCTTTGAGTCTGGAAAACTGGTAGGAAACAGGAGGTGATCCATGAGTATGTCCTGCATCTCAGGCCTTTGGTCTGATTTCTGAAGCTGAACTTCCAAGTCTCATCTATTATTATTATCCCACATATCTTCTTTTCCTTTCCCCTTTTTTTACCATTTTTTAAGGACTTTTCATCTATAGCTGTTATTTCTCATTGGCTTATTCGCTCCATGTTTATCATTTCAGGTTTCATGGAGAGAGATCAATTGATCACTTTGTTTTTTTCCTTCCTGGAAATATCAGCTCATTGTTTTGCCTGTATGTCTTCTATTTTTGTGGCAAGAGCCCAGGGATATCATAATAAAATCCAGTGGGGGCAAAACATTCCATAGGGGCCACACTTTCCATAGGGGACATGGATGGGGATCTTCAATCAGAAACCAGCAGCATATCAAGCACTGTGACCTAAAGTCTAATTTACTCATGAAATAAGAGGAAAGGAATATGCAATATTTGATCAGTTTTCCTCAGTTCCTTCTTGAAGCCAAGGTTCAATGTCAGAAAAACATTCTGGTCTAAATTTAAATAGAACAAGAGATCCTGTTAGTTACCGAAAGAGTCTGAAAATTCCCCACAATCTCAGGATCCAAAATCAGATAACTGTATGTGAATCTGGAATCAGGCAAGGGAAACAAGCTGAAAGCAAGTGTGTGTACAATTATCAGGCATTTTTCTTTTCTGAGTGTGTGTGTAAAGTCATTCAGTCATGTCCGACTCTTTGGGACCACATGGGCTATAGCCTGCAAGGCTCCTTTGTCCATAGAATTCTCCAGGGAAGTATACTGGGGTGAGTTGCTATTTCTTCTTCCAGGGAATCTTCCTGACCCAGGGATCGAACCTGAGTCACTTGCATTACAGGCAGATTCTTTATCATCTGAGCCACCAGGGGAAGCCAGTTTTCTTTTCTACCCTGAGCTACTGGAAAACATTTTTCATTTTTCTCTTCTACCCACTTAAAATTGGCAGATGAGAGGAATAAGTGATTTCAGATGAATATTTAGGAAGATATCTTTAATTTTTTCAGTAGAAGAAAGCAGGTAGTAAGCTCAGCAACATTATAACTGAGGGGGTGGGGGAAGAAGGGGAGAAAAACAAAAACCAGAAGCAAAGAGAAATCAAATGTCTTATAATAATTTTTTTTTTCAGATAGGACTAACATAAAGGATTCTTTTATATTAAGCTGATTAGAATATGAAACAAAAGTATATTTGAAATAATTGAGGATTAAGTTTTTAGAATAAGAGTTTACCATATTCAAGAGATTCCATCCATTTGTGATTAAATTCTAATCTTACTAGTCAATGAAATTTTTGCACAAGCCTGTAAGGATAGTATTTATATGAAAGCATTTAAAATCTTCAAAGACATTCTGTGGTCTATCTTGAGAAAAGAACAAATCAACATTTAGAATTGCAGAGGCATTCTCACTGATAACATTTCTCAGTTCAAATGGAAGAGAATTAATGAGTTTGACAAGCTCTTCCTCCATTGATAAGGGACAAGCAGGAGAAAGAGATTAGAAACAATGTCAGAATATATCAAATCTCCAAAGAGGAAATATTTTCATCTATAGATTAGATTATGACACTGATATGGTGTTACTCTACCACATGGGTTTGGCTGGTGGGCCAAGGGAATCTTTTGAGTCCAGAGCCTTTGGGAATGAAATGCAGGGAGGTGGCTATGACAACTATCTCTCCCTTTTGTAATCTGTTCTTTGTTATTGCGTTCAGATTGATAGTGTTCTTTCTGCCAGACCAGTGGCCTATGTCAACAGGCCAGGGAGATAATACTAGAATGAGATTCTAAAGACAGGCAAACAAATGTGCAGCAGATGAAAATGACAAGGCAGTGCTGATAACTGGCATAGTAAAATGAAATCCACTCCCAATGTCCCTTAACAATAAATGTAGTATCAAAACACTCTATTCCACAGGCATGTTGGTCAGAATCAATGAGAAAAATCCAAAGCTCTGATAATCTTTCCACTAATAACAAACTCATAGGTGACCTTACAGCCCTAAATGAGGTTATCTCTTTTTCTCCATAAATAATGTTTCTCTTTTTCACTATAATTTATATGAATGCCAATTAAGTGTTTCAGCAAAATAAATTTCAATTTTATATCATGTGATGCATATGTTTATGCAAGAGAGTTACATATTGATAAGGATTTTGCTACAAATATTTAAGAAAGCCTTTCAAAATTCACACTTTCAGTTACATAAGTTTCTCAATTTTAATCAAAATGGAAAATCATCCCATAGTTGTTAACTGATCACCTACCATGTATAGAATACTGTGCTTGCTAATGTGAAGGCTGTAAAGACAGGCTCAGGAAATTAATTCTTCCAGTACTTAGAGAATTATTCATTTGTGTTAAAAATAAAAAATTGTTAGTGCACTTCAATATACCTTCAGATACACTTGTGTATCTGAAACAAATTGCTAACATATATATAAATCACACAGCAACAATTTGAGAAAATATCTATACACTCTAGGTTTAAAGATAGGCAATTGTGAAGAAAATAAAGAGGAAAGGAAAATCTCCAATTTAATAATTTGCACTTATTTTTAACTGAACTTGAACTAGTTCAGTTCAGTTCAGTCGCTCAGTCGTGTCCAACTCTGTGCGACCCCATGAATCGCAGCACGCCAGGCCTCCCTGTCCATCACCAACTCCCAGAGTTCACTCAGATTCACGTCCATCGAGTCAGTGATGCCATCCAGCCATCTCATCCTCTGTCATCCCCTTCTCCTCCTGCCCTCAATCCCTCCCAGCATCAGAGTCTTTTCCAATGAGTCAACTCTTCGCATGAGGTGACCAAAGTAATGGAGTTTCAGCTTAAGCATCCTTCCTTCCAAAGAAATCCCAGGGCTGATCTCCTTCAGCATGGACTGGTTGGATCTCCTTGCAGTCCAAGGGACTCTCAAGAGTCTTCTCCAACACCACAGTTCAAAAGCATCAATTCTTCGGCACTCAGCTTTCTTCATAGTCCAACTCTCACATCCATACATGACCACAGGAAAAACCATAGCCTTGACTAGACGGACCTTAGTTGGCAAAGTAATGTCTCTGCTTTTGAATATGCTATCTAGGTTGATCATAACTTTTCTTCCAAGGAGTAAGTGTCTTTTAATTTCATGGCTGCAGTCACCATCTGCAGTGATTTTGGAGCCCCCAAAAATAAAGTCTGACATCTTACAAATCTAAATTTTTATTTACTTATACAGAAGAGAGAAATGGTTCAATTTTTAAATATAATACTTAATTATGACAGAAAATATTATTCTCATTCTTGTTAGTTGACCTTTCAAAATGTTCTATTATGGAAAATTTTACTTTAAATTTTCCTTAAATATCACATTTTATTAAGTGCAAACTTCTCTAAAATACAGTGAGCTACTCTTGGTTGTAAAAAGTGCTCCATGAATTGAGTTATGCTCTAATTCTTCCTTCAGAAGGAGAAATTCTTCTTCTCCATTTCAAGTATGCACAGGGTATACATATATTTTTTTTCTATTCTCTTGTTCTTTCCTCTTGTGCTATTTTCATTAATACTGCTAACATCAGAGAACGTTTGCTCACTTTTGTAGTTATGTTGGGGAGTTTTGTCACTTCGAATACTTCTTGTTCTGGATTAGGAACGTGGTTTGTAGGCATGAAGGTTAGGAAGACAACCCACTGTTTATTCTCTTTTCTCCAGCTACTTGAACTATTACACATGTACATGGGTCTCTGACCTAGAGATTTTAGAAAACCACATAATTAGAAGTACAGTTATTTTTTAACAAAGTGAAATCCAAAATAAACAGCGTTTCATGCTGAATTTGTAGCTGAAATCAATATGCAGAAAAGCTGAAGTGATTTGACATAATATTGTTTGCAAAATAAATGCAAGCATCAAGAGTAATAGAAAGACAGAGGCTAAAATATTATTCAAGAAAATCTTCAAAAACTTTAGAACAAAATCTCTGTGGGCCTATAAGAAAGAGCCTTGGAAATACCTCAGACTGCAAAAAATATTCATTGCTGTACTGCCTTTATTTTATGACTATCTCATTCCCTAATTCCTGATTCTAACAAAGAATAATCTGATCCTTATTTTAATCATGCCTCAGTCTCTGTAGGCTTGACATTTGAATTTTTTCTCATTATGATTTGAACCTAGTTTCATACTTCATTAACTTGAACCTTCAACCCTCCCAGCACAGCATGTGCCATTGTTTGAGCAACAGTTTCAAAGCTCACTGAGCAAAATCTGTTGACCACAACCCAAAATACATATATGAAGGGGACTTATAATATTTATTGCCAAGAGAACTAATGAGTAACTGTGTAGCTTTTCCCATAAATATATAGTAAATGTATTAAATGCTTCTTATACTAGGTGCTAAGATCATAAAGATTGATACCTTTATCAGTTAAAATAATTTTGATTGAAAATAACCTCAGCAAAGTGTGATTTTTTAATAATAAGGGGAAATTATTGGCTCACATAATATAAAGCCTGTATACAGAAATAACTGATGGGGAGAGTTGATCTAATGGCCGATCATGGACCAACTTTCTCTCTCTGTTCTTTGAAATCTTAGTATTAGTTACTGTCATAGTTTGACTTCTTTGATAATTTCAAGACAGTTTCCAGTAGCTTTCAGGGGTAAATGTTTCCTTTTCCTGGCAGAAGAATGAAAAGCTTTTTAAGTCATCACTGCTAGTAAAAGTCCTGTGTCTGCTGACATTGCCTTAGGTCATATTACTTTATGGGGATCACTAAACTACAATCCTTGCATAAAATTCAGCCAATGATCTGTTTTTCTATGGGGAAATAAGAATGATTTTTACATTTTTAAATGGTTGTAAATAAAAATCAAGAAGGATATGCAACAGAGAGTTTTGTCGTCTGCAAAGCCTAAAGTATTTATTAAATGGCCCTTTTCAGAAAAGATTTGCTGACTGTTACCTTGAACAATCAAAGTGTTTAGATGATGTGATAAGCCAACCTTACTCATTGGCTTAAGGTTGCTGCTGCTGCTGCTAAGTCACTTCAGTAGTGTCTGACTCTGTGTGACCCCATAGACGGCAGCCCACCAGGCTCCCCCATCCCTGGGATTCTCCAGCCAAGAACACTGGAGTGGGTTGCCATTTCCTTCTCCAATGCATGAAAGTGAAAAGTGAAAGTGAAGTCACTCAGTTGTGTTCAACCCTCAGCAACCCCATGGACTGTAGCCTACCAGGCTCCTCCATCCATGGGATTTTCCAGGCAGGAGTACTGGAATGGGGTGCCATTGCTTAAGGTTGGGGCTTATGTAAATCCTTCAATAACTAATGCTGATCACAGGGATGATTTATACTGTTGGGGATTAGAAATCAGTTCCATGAACTCGCCAAATTAGGGGGACAAGTACATTTCCAGGCTAAAAGCAAGCACATCAATGAGAAAGAGAAAATAAAAATTTGTCCACCACGCCACCCTTGGAGGTCATGTAGTGGTCGAGACAAACACAACAAGTAAATATGACTAACAACATGCTACAAGTAAAAAACAAGAAGAATAGTTTTAAAATACAAAGGAAGTAAAAATCAATCTCATGCAGAGGACATAAGCAGATTTAATCAGGGGAAAGAGGTAGTTCAGAATGCAGCCCGAATAAAGATAAGGACAATTCAAATGAAATCTTGAGAGATATGTAAGATAGAAAATATTTGTTTAGTTGCTAAGTTGTGTCTGACTCTTTTGAGACCCCAAGGACTGTAGTCCACCAGGGTCCTCTGTCCATGGGATTTCCCCTGCAAGAATACTGGAATGGGTTGACATTTCTTTATCCAGGGTATCTTTCCAAGTCAAGGATCAAACCCGCATCTCTTGTGTCTCCTGCATTGGCAGGCAGATTAAAGAATCTGAGTCATCTGATAAGGCCTACATTTTATTAGAAGAAATGTTTTTTGAGGTTCTTTGCCCACTTTTCCTTGGATTGGTTATCTTTGTTGTGGAGTTATAATTCTCTAAATCCTCAGAGTATATCAATGTTTAGCAGATGTATTTTCTCCCATTACATATATGTAGGTGCTCCTACCTGTTGTAGGGAATTTAGAAGGCCATGCATCAATCTGGATGCATGCTCAGAAAAGACCTGTGAAACATTATGTTTCCACCTTTATCCTGAAGAAATAGTGTATGACACCTTTATAGTACTGACAAAGGAAAATTGTTAAATAAGGATTTTTATACCTGACAAAACTACCCCCAAAAATTAAGGAAAAATTAAGTTGCTGCTTTTCTGGTGGTGCTGCATACTGAACTACCTCTCTCTGCAGATGAAGTCTGCTTGTCTCATCTGTATGAAATTTGTTCTTCCTTCATATAAATCTTGGGATTCCATATGACCTAATTAATGGACAGATCCATATTTAAGGATCTGTTCATGAAATTAAAAATAAAAGTTTAATTACATGTACTATGAACTTTGAAGAATTATGTAGCTCTTTACTGATTTTATCCTGTACAAGTCCTGCTGGAGGGCAGAGGGATTCAGAGAGAAACACGGGAAGTTTCCAACAAATCTTCTATTTCTGGTGTTTCCCAGTCAAGAAAACTGCTGGAAATTTCTTCTGTGTTTTCATCCATGGGGTTACCATATTGACCTATCATTCCATTCCTTAATTCCATTTATGCCTTCATGAGCCACACATTTCTTCCTCCATCTGGATGTGGCCAGAGACTTTTGATTTCTATGACCTCTCTGTCCCTATCAATTTAGGCTTACCAGAGATTTGATTAAAGACCATTCTATTATCTTTTTACATTCTTCATAATGTGCTACTAAAGACACTGGGTCATTTAAATTTCCTTCCTGAAATTCTTGGAGTTGGAGAATGGAATAATAAACTTAGAGTGCAAATATTTAGTATTAAAATTTATCACCTCGACATCATAGATTTGTGTTTCCTGTAAGTTGAGGCTTATTCTGTAGCCACTGAGTTCTTTCCTTTAGGGAAGGAATTACAGTACTTTAAGTTCCCTCAAGGGACGTGTGTATTATTTATTTATTTAGGTGATTATCCCCAGTGGCACAGTGTGTAAAGGAGGAAAGTAAGAAAGAGAACAGAGAAAGACAATAAAATATGTATTTATAATCAGATTGCTACTCAGAGTCACTGAGACAGAATCCTACTGGAAACCATCAGAGAAACTTTACACTTATTTCTAACTCTGTAGGTCTCATAATTTTCCTACAAAGCAAAGGGAGAGGACTCAAACAAAATTAGAAATGAAAGAGGAGAAGGCATCACATAAATTCAAAGGACCATGAGACTGCAAGCAACTGTATACTAATAAAATGGACAACCTGGAAGAAATGGACAAACTCTTAAAAAGGTACAATCTCCCAAGACTGAACCAGGAAGAAATAGAAAATATGAACAGACCAATCACAAGTTCTGAAATAGAAACTGATTAATAGTCCTCCAACAAACAAAAGTCCAAGGCCAGACAGCTTCACAGGTGAATTCTGTCAAACATTTAGAGAAAGCTTAACACCCTAATCTGGGCAAAAATACTGGAGTGGGTTGCCATTCCCTTCTCCAGGGGATCTTCCCCAACCCAGGGTCTCCTGCATTACAGGCAGATTCTTTACTATCTGAGACAATGGGGAAGCATGCTCCCCCAACACCCACCCTTCTGAAACTCTTCAAAAAAAAAAAGAAAAAAACTGCAGAGAAAGGAGTACTCCCAAGCTCATTCTACAAGGCCACCATCACTCTGATACCAAAACCAGACAAAAATACCACAAAGAAAGAAAATTACAGGCCAACATCACTGGTGAACATGCAAGTAAAAATCCTCAACAAAACACTAGCATTCTGAATCCAACAATACATTAAAAAGATCCAACAAAAACCCGTGAGTAAGTGGGTTTTATCCAAAGTATTCAAGGATTTTTCAACAGCTGCAAATCAATCAGTGTGAGACACTGTATCAGCAAATTAAAGGGGAAAAAAAAAAAAACCATGATCATCTCAATATATATGCAGTAGCACTATTTATCACAGCCAAGACATGGAAGCAATCTAAATGTCCACTGACAGAAGAATGTATAAAGAAGATGTGGTACATGTATACAGTAGAATATTAGCCTTAAAAAAAAAAAAGAATGAAATAAAGCTACCTACCTATGGCAACTGGCTCGACCCAGAGATTATCATACTAAGTGAAGTCAGATAAAAAAAAGACAAATATCATATGATATCACTTTATATATGAAATCCAAAAAAAAGTTACACATATGAACTTATTTACAAAACAGAAAAAGACTTAGAAAACAAACTAACGACTACCAAAGGGTAAAGGTGGTGAAGGAGAGATAAATTAGGAGATTGAGATTAACATATACATACTACTATACATAACATCAACAAAGACCTAGTGTATAGCACAAGGAACTAAACTCAGTACTCTGTAATAACCTATATGGGAAAAGAATCTGAAAAAGAATGGATACATACACATACACATACACACATATATGACAATTAACTTTGCTGTACAACTAAAACTAACATAATATTATAAATCTATTATACTCCAATATAAAATTAAAACTGTGACACACATGCAATGGAATATTATTCAGCCATAAAAATTAAGGAAATCTGCCAATTGTGACAACATGGATAGACATGAAGGGTATTATGCTAAACAAAATAAGGCATACATAGAAAGATAAATACTGGATGGTTTCACTTATATCTAGAATCTAGAAAACAAAATAAATTAAAAAAACAATAACAAAATTGAAACAGAATCATAGATACAGAGAACAAACAGGTGATACCAAAGTGGAGAGAGCTAAAGGAATGAAATTTTTTGGTAGATTAAGCAGTACAAGGGCTTCCCTGGTGGCTCAATGGTAAAGAATCCATCTGCCAATGCAGAAGACATGGATTTGATCCCTGGGGTGGAAGGATCCCTTAGAGAAGGAAATGGTAACCCACTGTAGTATTCTTGCCTGGGAAAGCCCATGGACAGAGGAGCCTGGAGTTCTACAGTTCATGGGGTCTCAAAAGAATCAGACATAGCTTAGTGACTAAACAACAACAAAGAGTTACAAACTTTCAGTTTCAAAACACATGGGTTAAGGGGCGGTCCTAAGATGGTGGAGGAATAGGACGGGGAGACCACTTTCTCCCCCACAAATCCATCAAAAGATCATTTGAACGCTGAACAAATTCAACAAAATAACTTCTGAACGCTGGCAGAGGACACCAGGCACCCAGAAAGGCAGCCCATTCTCTTCAAAAAGAGGTAGAACAAAATATAAAAATATAAAAAATAGACAAAAGACTTAGGGATGGAGACCCATCCCAGGAAGGGAATCATGAAGGAGAAGTTTCCAAACACCAGAAAACCCTCTCACCAGCGGGTCTGTGGGGACTTTTGGAATATCAGAGGACAACATAACTGGGAGGAAAAAACCAACAACAACAACAACACCCCACAGATTATGTGCCTAACCGCAACTCCCAGCAGAGAAGTAGGCCAGACACTCGTGTCTGTCACCAGCAAGCAGAGGCTGAACAGGGAGGTGCAGGCTACACTGCTTAGGGTAAGGACTGGGCCTGAATGCCCTGAGGACAATCTGAGGGAGTGAGACAACAACCCAAACTGTGGGATAGCCAGAGAGAGACAGAAAAAAAAAAAGAGAGAGAGAGAGAAAAAGGGAGAAAGAACTTTCCTGAAAAAAGCTCCAACCTAAGGCACTGTCGGGCCCAGGATACCAGAGGAGAGCTAGTCGGCTGCACACTGATCCATCCATTACCAGAAGCAGAGAGGCAGATGGGTGACACCCAGAACTAGAAGGCTAGGGGGAATCTCAGCCCCAGAGACGATATCCTCTACCAAACTGCAAGCAGGCTCCCAGCTGCTGACCAAGTCTTCCTGGGATCCTGGATGGTTGATATCTGCCAGGAGGGCCACAGTCAGCAATCAGCTCCCCAGAAGAGATACACGGCACACCTGAGATGGCACACCTGCTGCACACCCAGGAAACCCAGTGGCTGGGATGGGGAGGTGATAAGACACACTATCCACCTGAGGAGAGTGCGCTCTCCAAGCACCTGGTTGCCTGAGCTGCTGGGACCTGGGAAGGGCAAAAAACTCAGGCCCAACTGAGTCTGTGCCTTTGTGGGGTACCTAAGAACCTGAACATGACTGGCTTAGACCTGGGAGGTGCACACAACCCAGGGCCCACTTTAGACAGTTCCCCTGCAGAGCAGCCTGGAGCCTGAGCAGTGTAGACTGGGAAAGCACACACAATGTGAGCAAGGGGCAAACCCAGTGTGGCCTAGACACTGTGAGCACTCCCCCCACACACCAGTGATATGTTTGGGTGTTCCTCCCTCTCCACAGCACAATTGAACAAGCGAGCCTAAATAAGTGACCACCTTTGCCCCATGTGTCAGGGCTGAAATTGGACACTGAAGAGACTTGCAAACAGAAGAAGCCAAAATAAGCAAAGAAGAGGGAACCGCTTTGGAAGTGACAGGTGTAACAGATTAAAACCCTGTAGTTAGCACTGACTACATTGGAAAGGGCCTATAGACCTTGAGAAGAAGTATAAGCCAGAACAAGGAACTATCTGAGACTGAACTGACCCCACACTGCCCTCAACAGCTCCAGAGAAATTCCTAGATATATTTTATTATTATGATTTAAAATTTTTTTAAGTTCTTTATGACTCAATTTTCATTTTTATAATCTACTATTACCTTGCCAAAAAAAGACCCTATTTTTAAAGCAAATATCATACATATTTTTTTGTAATTTTGTGATTTTTTTTGTTCCTTTAATATTGTATTTTGAGATACACACTAGATTTTTAATCTTTGATTTTTGGTATTTGTTATCAATTTTGTACCTTTAAGAATACAATCTTCAGTACCCACTTTTACTTAGGAGTGTGATTATTGGCTTGATTGCTGTCTCCCCTTTTGACTCTCCTTTTTCTCCCTCAGGTCACCTCTATCTCCTCCCTCACCCTTCTCTTTTTTACGCAACTCTGTGAATCTCTTTGGGTATTCCTGGCTATGGAGAACACAGGGAAATGATTACTGGCTAGATTGTTCTCACCCCTTTTGATTCCCCCTCTTCTCCTCCTGGTCACTTCTATGTCCCTCCTCCCTCTTCTCTTCTCCATGTAACTCTGCGAACCTCTCTGGGTGTCTCTCACTGTAGAGAATCTTTTCTCCATTAACCTCGATGTTTTATCATTAGTGCAGTATGGATGGAGAAGTCTTGAGAGTACTGCAAAAATAAGACTGAAAACCAGAGGCAGCAGGGTTAAATCCAAAACTTGAGAATACCATGGAACATTAATCGAGAAGAGCTCCTCCAAAAGCCTCCATACCTACACTGAAACCAAGCTCTACTCAAGAGCAAACAAGTGTCAGAGCAAGACATACCAAGCTAATTCTCCAGCAATGCAGGAACATAACCCTAAGCATTAAAATACAGGCATCCAAAAGTCACATCAAACCCACAGACACTCAAAATTCATTACTGGACACTTCATTGCACTCCAGAGAGAAGAGATCCAGCTTCACTCACCAGAATACTGACGCATGCTTCCCTAAACAGGAAACCTTGACAAGCCACTCATCCAACCCCACCCACAGGGAGGAACCTCCACAATAAAGAGGAACCAAAAACTTCCAGCATACAGAAAGGCCACCCCAAACACAGCAATCTAAACGAGATGAAAAGGCAGAGATATATCAGCAGGTAAGGATTGTGATAAATGCCCACCAAACCAAACAAAAGAGGAGGAGATAGGGAGTCTACCTGAAAAAGAATTCAGAATAATGATAGTAAAAATGATCCAAAATATTGAAAACAAAATGGAGTTACAGATAAATAGTCTGGAGACAAGGACTGAAAAGATACAAGAAACATTTAACAAGGACCTAGAAGAAATAAAAAAGAGTCAATCAATAATGCAATAACTGAGATCAAAAACAATCTGGAGGGAAACAATAGTAGAATAACAGGCAGAAGATAGGATAAGTGAGCTGTAAGATAGAATGGTGGAAATAAACGAAGCAGAGAGGGAAAAATAATTAAAAGAAATGAGGACAACCTCAGAGACCTCTGGGACAATGTCAAATGCCCCAACATTCAAATCATAGGAGTCCCAGAAGAAGAAGACAAAAAGAAAGGCCATGAGAAAATACTTGAGGAGATAATAGTTGAAAACTTCCCTAAAATGGGGAAAGAAATAGTCACCCAAGTCCAAGAAACCCAGAGAGTCCCAAACAGGATAAACTCAAGGCAAAACACCCCAAGACACATTTTAATCAAATTAACAAAGATCAAACACAAAGAACAAATATTAAACACAGCAAGGGAAAAACAATAAATAACATACAAGGGGATTCCCATAAGGATAACAGCTGATCTTTCAGTAGAAACTCTTCATGCCAGAAGGGAATGGCAGGACATACTTAAAATGATGAAAAAGAAAAACGTACAACCCAGCAAGGATCTCATTCAAATATGAAGGAGAAATCAAAAGCTTTGCAGACAAGCAAAAGTGGAGAGAATTCAGCACCACCAAACCAGCTCTCCAACAAATGCTAAAGGATCTTCTCTAGACAGGAAACACAGAAAGAGTGTATAAATTTGAACCCCATACAACAAAGTAAATGGCAATGGGATCATACTTATCAATAATTACCTTAAATGTAAATGGGTTGAATGCCCCAACCAAAAGACAAAGACTGGCTGAATGGTTACAAAAACAAGACTCCTATAAATGCTGTCTACAAGAGACCCACCTCAAAACAAGGGACACATACAGACTGAGAGTGAAGGGCTGGAAAAAGATATTTCATGCAAATGGAGACCAAAAGAAACAGGAGTAGCAATACTCATATCAAATAAAATAGACTTTGAAATAAAGGCTGTGAAAAGAGACAAAGAAGGACACTATATAATGATCAAAGGATCAATCCAAGAAGAAGATATAACAATTATATATGCATGCAACATAGGAGCACCACAATATGTAAGGCAAATGCTAAAAGTATGAAAGGGGAAATTAAAAGTGGCACAAAAATAGTGGGAGACGTTAATACCCCACTCACACCTATGGATAGATGAACTAAACAGAAAATTAGCAAGGAAACACAAACTTTAAATGATACAATGGACCACTTAGACCTAATTGATATCCATAGGGCATTTCACCCCCAAACAATGAATTTCACCTTTTTCTCAAGTGCACACGGAACCTTCTCCAGGATAGATCACATCCTGGGCCATAAATCTAGCTTTGGTAAATTCAAAAAAACTGAAATAACTCCAGCATCTTTTCTGATCACAATGCAGTAAGATTGGATGTCAACTACAATAAACCTTGGAAAATTCTAAAAGAGATGGGAATACCAGACCGCCTGACCTGCCTCTTGAGAAACCTATATGCAGGTCAAGAAGCAACAGTTAGAATTGGACATGGAACAACAGACTGGTTCCAAATTGGAAAAGGAGTACATCAAGGCTGTATATTATCACCCTGCTTGTTTAACTTCTATGCAGAATACATCATGAGAAACGCTGGACTGGACAAAGCACACACTGGAAGCAAAATTGCTGGGAGAAATATCAGTAACCTCAGATATGCAGATGACAACACCCTTATGGCAGAAAGTGAAGACGAAGAAAAAGCCTTTTGATGAAAGTGAAAGAGGAGAGTGAAAAAGTTGGCTTAAAGCTCAACATTCAGAAAACTAAGATCATGGCATCTGGTCCCATCACTTCATGGCAAATAAATGGGGAAACAGTGGAAACAGTGTCAGACTTTATTTTG
This sequence comes from Capra hircus, assembly GCF_001704415.2. NCBI lineage: Eukaryota > Metazoa > Chordata > Mammalia > Artiodactyla > Bovidae > Capra > Capra hircus. The sequence continues at coordinate 37,904,720 of NC_030828.1, read as the reverse complement.
GGGGGGCTCCAAAATCACTGCAGGTGGTGATTGCAGCCATGAAATTAAAAGACACTTATTCCTTGGAAGGAACGTTATGACCAACCTAGATAGCATATTCCAAAGCAGAGACATTACTTTGCCAACAAAGGTCCATCTAGTCAACGCTATGGCTTTTCCAGTGGTCATGTATGGATGTGAGATTGGGAGTGTGATGAAACTGAGTCCTGAAGAATTGATGCTTTAGAATTGTGGTGTTGGAGAAGAATCTTGAGAGTCCCTTGGACTGCAAGGAGATCCAACCAGTCCATTCTAAAGGAGATCAGTCCTGGGTGTACTTTAGAAGGACTGATGCTAAAGCTGAAACTCCAATACTTTGGCCACTTCATGTGAAGAGTTGACTCATTGGAAAAGACTCTGATGCTGGGAGGGATTGGGGGCAGGAAGAGAAGGGGACGACAGAGGGTGAGATGGCTGAATGGCATCACCAACTCGATGGACACGAGTTTGAGTGAACTCTGGGACTTGGTGATGGACAGGGAGGCCTGGCATGCTGTGATTTATGGTGTTGCAAAGAGTTGGACACGACTGAGCAACTTGAAATCAAACCAACAGGGGAAAAAAAAAAAACTATTAAAATTTCAAACATGGAGGCCAAACAACATGCTCTGAATAACCAACACATCACAGAAGAAATTGAAAAGAAATCAAAATATGCATAGAAATGAATGAAAATGAAAACACAACCTACAACCTATGGGATTCAATAAAAGCAGTGCTATTGGGGAGGTTTATAGTAATAAAAACTTACCTCAAGAAACAAGAGAAAAATCCAATAAATAACATAACTCTACACCTAAAGCAACTAGAAAAAGAAGAAATGAAGTATCCCAGGAATAGTAGAAGGAAAGAAATGAAAATTAGGGCAGAAATAAATGCAAAAGAAGCCAAGGAGACCACAGCCAAAATCAACAAAGATAAAAGCTGGTTCTTTGAGAAGATAAAATTGACAAACCATTAGCCAGACTCATCAAGAAACAAAGGGAGGAGAATCAAATCAACAAAAATAGAAATGAAAATGGAGAAATCACAACGGACAACACAGAAATACAAAGGGTCATAAGAGACTACTATCAGCAACTATATGCCAATAACATGGACAACTTGGAAGAAATGGTCAAATTCTTAGAAAAGTATAACTTTCAAAAACTGAACCAGGAAGAAATAGAAAATCTTAACAGACCTATCACAATCACAGAAATCAAAACTGTAATCAGAAATCTTCCAGCAAACAAAAGCCCAGGACCAGATGGCTTCATAGCTGAATCCTACCAAAAATTTAGAGAAGAGCTAACACCTATCCTACTCAAACTATTCCAGAAAGTTGCAGAGGAAGGTAAACTTTCAAACTCATTCTATGAGGCTACTATCACCCTAATACCAAAACCAGACAAAGATGCCACAAAAAAAAGGACAACTACAGGCCAATATCACTGATGAACATAGATGGAAAAATCCTTAACAGAATTCTAGCAAACAGAAGCCAACAACATATTAAAAAGATCAAACATCATGACCAAGTGGGCTTTATCCCAGGGATGCAAAGATTCTTCAATATCCTCAAATCAACCAATGTGATACAACACATTAACATTGAAAAATAAAAACCATGTGATTATCTCAATAGATTCAGAGAAAGTCTTTGACAAAATTCAACATCCATTCATGATAAAACCCTCCAGAAAGCAGGAATAGAAGGAACATACCTCAACATAATAAAAGCCATATATGATAAACCCACAGCAAATATTATCTTCAATGGCGAACAACTGAAAGCATTTCCCCTAAAATCGGGAACAAGACAAGGGTGCCCACTCTCATCACTTCTATTCAGTATAGTTTTGGAAGTTTTACCCAGAGCAATCAGAGAAGAAACAGAAATAAAAAAGAATCCATTTTGGAAAAGAAGTAAAACTCTGTTTGCAGATAACATGATTCTCTACATAGAAAACCCTAAAGACTCCACCTGCAAATTACTAGAGCTAATCAATGAATATAGTAAAGTTGCAGGATATGAAATCAACACACAGAAATCCCTTGCATTCTATACACTAACACTGAGAAAACATAAAGAGAAATTAAGGAAACAATTCCATTCACCATTGCAATGAAAAGAATAAAATACGTAGGAATAAATCTACCTAAAGAAACAAAGACCTATATATAGAAAACTATAAAACACTGATGAAAGAAATCAGAGGACACAAATAGATGGAGAAATGCACCATGTTTATGGATTGGAAGAATCAATATAGTGAAAATGAGTATACTACCCAAAGCAATCTATAGATTCAATGCAATCCCTATCAAGCTACCAATGTTATTTTTCAGAGGACTAAAACAAATAATTTCACAATTTGTATGGAAATACAAAAAACCTTGAATAGCCAAAGCAATCTTGAGAAAGAAGAATGGAACTGGAGGAATCAACCTGCCTGACTTCAGACTATGCTACAAAGCTCAGTCATCAAGACAGTATGGTACTGGCACAAAGACAGAAACATAGATCAATGGCACAAAATAGAAAGCCCAGAGATAAATCCATGCACATACGGACACCTTATCTTTGACAAAGGAGGCAAGAATATACAACGGAGAAAGCAAACTCTTTAACAAGTAGTGCCTAGAAAACTGGTCAACCACCTGTAAAAGAATGAAACGAGAACACTTTCTAACACCAACACAAAAATAAACCCAAAATGGATTAAAGATCTAAATGTAAGACTAGAAACTATAAAACTCCTAAAACATAGGCAAATACTCTCTGACATAAATCACAGCAGGATCCTCTATGACCCACCTCCAAGAATACTGGAAATAAAAGCAAAATTAAACAAATAGGACCTAATTAAACTTAAAAGCTTTTGCACAACAAAGGAAACTATAAGCAAGGTGAAAAGACAGCCTTCAGAATGGGAAAAAATAATGGCAAATGAAGCAACTGACAAAGAATTAATCTCAAAAATGTACAAGCAACTCCTACAGCTCAATTCCAGAAAAATAAATGACTCAATCAAAAAATGGGCCAAAGAACTAAACACACATTTCTCCAAAGAAGACATACAGATGGCTAACAAATACAGGAAAAGATGCTCAACATCACTCATTGTCAGAGAAATGCAAATCAAAACCACAATGAGGTACCATCTCACACCAGTCAGAATGGCTGCTATCAAAGAGTCTACAAGCAATAAATGCTGGAGAGGGTGTGGAGAAAAGGGAACCCTCCTACACTGTTGGTGGGAATGCAAACTAGTACAGCCACTATGGAGAACAGTGTGGAGATTCCTTAAAAAACTGGAAATAGAACTGCCATATGAGCCAGCAATCCCACTTCTGGGCATACACACCAAGGAAACCAGAATCAAAAGAGACACCTGTACCCCAGTGTTTATTGCAGCACTGTTTATAATAGCCAGGACATGGAAGCACCCAGATGTGCATTAGCAGATGAATCGATAAGAAAGTTGTGGTACATATATACAATGGAATATTACTCAGCCATTAAAAAGAATGCATTTGAATCAGTTGTAATGAGGTGGATGAAACTGGAGCCTATTATACAGAGTTTAGTAAGTTAGAAAGAAAAACACCAATTCAGTATACTAACACATACGTATGGAATTTAGAAAGGCAGCAACAATAACCCTATATTTGAGACAGCAAAAGAGAGACAGATGTAAAGAACAGTCTTTTGGACTCTGTGAGAGAAGCCGAGCGTGGGATGATTTGAGAGAATAGCACCGAAAAATGTATATTGTCATATGTGAAACAGATCGCCAGTCCAGGTTTGATGCATGAGACAGGGTGCTCAGGGCTGATGCATTGGGATGACCCTGAGGGATGGTGGGGAAGGAGGTAGAATGGGGTTTCAGGATGGGGAGCACATGTATACCATGGCTAATTTATGTCAATGTATAGCAAAAATCACTACAATATTGTAATTAGCCTCCAATTAAAATAAATAAAAAATAAATAATTAAAAAATATAGGGTTACAGGTATGAAATGTACAGTGTGGGGAATGTAGTCAATAATTATGTAATAAATTTGTATGGTAACAAATGATAATTAGACATCATTTTGAAACATATAGGAATAGCATATTATTTTGTTTTGTACCAGGAACTAACATAGCAATGTAAGTTAATTATACTTCAAAAACAAACAAACTCATATAAAAATAGGTATTTGTAGTTACCAAAGATGAGTGCTAAGGGAAGGAGGAATTGGATGAAGGTAGTCAAAAGATACAAACTTCCAGTTATATTATAAATGAATATTAGTGATATGATGTACAACTAAGGCATAACAAACTGTTCTGTATGCTAAATATGAGAAAGAGTAAATCCTAAGAGTTCTTATCATAAGGCAAACATTTCTTTTCAATTTATTTAATTTTGTATCATATGAGATGATGGAAGTTTCTAAACTTGTTGTGGTATTTAATAACATTATGTAAGTCAAACCATTAATCTATTCATCTTAAATTTATACAGTGCTGCATGTCAATTGTATCTCAATAAGACTGGAAGGAAAAAAAAAAAGTGATTTAGCTGGACCTCACAATTGATTACCTGTAAGGTATAATAGTATTATTAGATTAATTGAGATTGAAGCTTAACTTTTTTTTTTAACTTAATTCAACAGGGAATAGTGGTACCAGTTACTAACTAGGACATAAAAGTTCCTGGGAGGAATCAGGTTTGGCTTGGATGGTGACTAGAAATCAAGAGTTCCATTGTACACATGTCAAACTTGAGATGCCTATTATATGTCTACTATACATATTAATAAACCATGTGTACATATGAACTTACAGCTCATGGCCCATAAGAGTTGTTGATACTAGAAGTAGCAACAGATCTCTTTGAGTTTCCTATACTTATTCTTTTAAACATACAGTGAGAAAATTATCTTAAAAGACAAGCCTTGTGGCAAGAACAGCTTTTCTAAATGCCAATAATTTCCTTTGCACTCTTTTAATCTAGTTTTAATCTGAGTAAGAGGTAAGAGTTAAATTCACTCATGTTCAGCTTCCTGCCAGCTAGCCTCCCTGGGGGGAATGGGGAGGGGGAGGGGGGGAAACGTTGGCTTTCTGTAAAACTTAACAGAATGTGGTTATGACTCAGTACTTGGACCCCAGCCCCCTCACCATGTCAGGAATTAGCCTAATAACACCCCCATCTCTCTTTCTTCAGCCAACGTGCAAACAGTACACTGTAAGGCAGCTAAAGCAAAACTTTCCCATCTCTGCTTTCTTGTGTCCTGGAATTGTCAAGTTAAAAAGCCAGAGGCCTGGGTTTATTTTGCAGTCTGATGTCAGTCAGTCCGTTAGGCATCTGTGTCATGCCCTAGAACGAATGGCACTGGACACCTGCTAGGATCACTCTTTGTGTTAACCCAAATAAAGCTTGTCCTACCAGGTTAATGTTGTTCTGTCAGGTCATTTACTGCAAATTGTAGTGACATATAGGTAGAGAGGTTATAGGATGTGAGGCTGGAAGCTTGTCCATGCAGCAGAAGGAGGGAATGACAATCCTTGGAAAGAGGAGGAGATCAGGTACAGGGTAGAACACACCGGTATTTTCTGACTCTTGAGTCAAGAATGAAGGCAGTGAGCAGTGGGAAGCGGCTACCACTGAAAAGTTCAAAGAATTTAGAGGAATATGGCTTCTTTTTCATTTCTTTGAAACCAGACTGGGCGTAGCTTAAGTTCCTTTAAGGAGTAAAACATATAACAGGACACCACCTCAGACGGAAGGTTGCAGATGAAACAATGGCAGAGGGAATGATAATAACTGCCAGGTTTCTCCTGGCTGGATTAGCCCCATGGAGTCCCCTAGGTTCCACACCAACCTAGTAAATGTTGTGCAAGAGGATTCAGATGTAAGTGCGCTATCCCCTCTTATGACTCCAATTCCATGAGGCCACCCAATGAAGATAACCTAAGCCAAAATTGTGGGATGCCTCAATTATTAAGAACAGAGAATATAAAGAGTTATAACTTGACAGGACCCATAATATTAGGGCTCCCAAAGAGTATCTAGGGTTTTAGTAATAAAGTCAATCACCAGTGTCAGGTATCAGACCAGGTATGGTCAGCAGCAGCCAGAGCCAGTGAAATGCAGCTTACATGTTTCAGCAGCCACATGCTTCTTGAGAACACAGAAAATGTTTCAGATAAAAGCAGGATGACCTCTCTCAAACAATGATTGTTGAGGTTCAGGAAAATACATATGGATCTGAGTTCTTTCTACATGAAAGCTGATGGATATGCTTTCACCTATTTCTACATACAAACTTCAGTAGGGAAAGGTAGACAGAGAAGACAGAAACTGAAAAAACTACATATTTAACAATAACACACTTAGTTAACTTGAAAAAGATTGCTTTAAAGAAGGAGGCTGAGATATCTTTATGGCAAATTTAAAACCCATGTGACTCTTACTTCAATATCTAGTAAGAAGGTAATTATATGAATAAAGATAAAGGGAAGTTATAGGAAAAAAAACATGTATTTTCAAAGGCTCAGTTTTAGTGTATAAAATTCTGATCTCATTACCAATTATTCCCACATGAACATTATTCAGATTCCCCTAAGATACCATGTCCTTTACAGTAAACTCTTGGTTACAGAGAAAAATTTTTTTTTTCAAAAATGGCTACAGAGCCTAAAGCTTAATTTATCTCCCTGGGAATGATGCCAGTTCATGAATTAGACCCATGAATTTCAACCACTGTCCACTCTTTATGGACTTGAACTGATGGAGAGAAGCTGTGCCCTGAAGAAACAGAATTTTATACAGGTTTGGGTCTATGAATAGGGTTATGAGACAAATCTCTGTGCTTCCCTGGTGGCTCAGTGGTAAAGAAGCCACCCTGTAATGCTGGAGACTTGGGTTTGATCCCTGGGTTGGGAAGATCCCCTGGAGGAGGGCAGGGCAACCCACTCCAGTTTTCCTTTTTTTTTTTTTTTTAGCATTGTTTTTATTTATTTATTTTAGTTGGAGGCTAATTACTTTACAATATTATAGTGGTTTTTGCCATACATTAATATGAATCACCCATGGGTTTACATGTGTTTCCCATCCTGAACCGCCCTCCAACCTCCCTCTCCTTCCCATCCCTCTGGGTCATCCCAGTGCACCAGCCCTGAGCACCTGTATCATGCATTGAACCTGCACTGGGGATCTGTTTCACATATGATAATATACATGTTTCAATGCTATTCTCTCAGATCATCCCACCCTCACCTTCTCCCACAGAGTCCAAAAGTCTGTTCTACACGTCTGTGTCTCTTTCTCTGTCTTGCATATAGTGTTATTGTTACCATCTTTCTAAATTCCATACATATGTGTTAGTATACTGTATTGGTGTTTTTCTTTCTGGCCTACTATGTATAATAGGCTCCAGTTTCATCCACCTCATTACAACTGATTCAAATGTATTTTTTAATGGCTGAGTAATGTTCCATCGTGTATATGTACCACAGCTTTTTTATCCATTCGTCTGCTGATGGACTCTAGGGTGCCTCCATGTCCTGGCTATTATAAACAGTGCTGTGATGAACATTGGGGTACATGTGTCTCTTTCAATTCTGGTTTCCTTGGTGTGTATGCCCAGAAGTGGGATTGCTGGGTCATATGGCAGTTCTATTTCCAGTTTTTTAAGGAATCTCCACACTGTTCTCCATAGTGGCTGTACTAGTTTGCATTCCCACCAACACTGTAAGAGGATTCCCTTTTCTCCACACCCTCTCCAGCATTTATTGCTTGTAGACTCTTTGATAGCAGCCATTCTGACTGGTGTGAGATGGTACCTCATTGTGGTCTTGATTTGCATTTCTCTGATAATGAGTGATGTTGAACATCTTTTCCTGTGTTTGTTAGCCATCTGAATGTCTTTAGAGAAATGTGTGTTTAGTTCTTTGGCCCATTTTTTGATTGAGTCATTTATTTTTCTGGAATTGAGCTGTAGGAGTTGCTTGTACATTTTTGAGATTAATTCTTTGTCAGTTGCTTCATTTGCCATTATTTTTTCCCATTCTGAAGGCTGTCTTTTCACCTTGCTTATAGTTTCCTTTGTTGTGCAAAAGCTTTTAAGTTTAATTAGGTCCCATTTGTTTACTTTTGCTTTTATTTCCAATATTCTTGGAGGTGGGTCATAGAGGATCCTGCTGTGATATGTCAGAGCCACTCCAGTATTCTTGCCTCAAGAATTCCATGGACTGAGGAGAGTCTGGTGGACTACAGTCCATCAGGTTGCAAAGAGTCAGACAATTGAGTGACTAAGCATAGCACAGATAAATCTGCAGCCCTCAGGTGTTAACCGCAGGGCAATTTGCAGATCAGATTTGCTCAACAAACGTTTCTGGGAAGCCTACTCTCTAATACATTTATTAGATTCATGTGAAGATTCAAATATTTCTCAAAAATCTGAATTACTGACCTCTGGTTTTATTAGAAAATATGTCAAAACCAGACATGTATTCCTCACAACAGCAAAATCTGTTTCACAGTAATTCCTACTTTAGCTATGACAAGAAATATTAAATTCACTACTATCTCCTCCACTCCTTATCATATTAGACTCAGTCTTTTCACTTATTTACATCATTGCCTGGCCCTTGGAGACATCTACATTCGTGGATTCTTGACAAGGACTTTCACTTATATGTTAGTGTATCTCTGGACAATTTTTAGTTAAGTCCTGGTGATAAATAAAATCCTATACTAAGTTCTGTGGCATGGTACTTTCCATTAATTTTTCAACTTTCTCGAATGAATTTATTTTTTACCATATCCCCATAGCTTCATTTATCACAGGTTCCATAGTACCTGCTGGATACTCAGGAGTACTTTGTCTTGGGTAGATAATTATTTAGCAGTCCTGACATATTATGAGACTGTGGCAAAGGCCTTTATTATCATAAAAAGCTGTACTTTATTTCCTGATAAAATTTGTCATTTGAGGTGTGGGTATGGGTAAAAAAACAGCTTCTACTTCATAATTTCACAAAAGAGATTTTTATACTTACTAAACATAATAGATTTTCATAGCATCACCTTAACCTGATCTTTGAACTAAAACATCCTATACTAGACCACAGTATTACCAAAATATATCTATTTCTCAAATAATTGTGACTCCATCATCACCAACTCTGTAAAGTCTCTCTGAGTTTTCAGTTGTATTTCCAAGAACCTTAAGAATGTGTATCTTATTCAATCCATACTTCTTTTCACATTGAGTTTTTCAGTTAGGAAGTCACAGTCAAAAACACTTTTAAGTCTAAGGTTAAATGTTTAACCTACAAAATTTCTGAGCACTATTATAAGATATTAAATTTAGACATTAACCCCTCCAGACATAACTAGTAAATTATAGGGTCCTTTTGCTAACTTAGAGATATATCTAAATGGCACACTTATCAGACTGAAATGTACCTTGAAGATCAATACAGATATTAATAGGCATCTTTAAGGGTCCAGGGTCCAGTTAACTTGTATGCTAAGTGCCCTAGAAAAAGGTTTCATGGATATTGTATACAAACTTAGCTCTGTCTCCCAATGTCAACATTTATGGCAGCTACTTATCTGTTTCACTCTTGACCAACCATGAAATTTCTCACCACTTCCAGGCACTTCTTAATTTTACCTCTTCCATTCTTCATGTCATGCTGTATCCTTCCAGGTCCTCATCTCCTTGCTATCAGCTTTACCAGACCACTGTAGTATGACAGAGGAGTGTGTTGTGTTCTGTATCATTAGGTCTTATATTCCTATAATTGGTACTTGACTTAAGGGCAAAACTTCTGGGGCTACTGGAGTTGACAATTAGAATTAAACTGCAAGGACTATTAAATAGAAAAAAGAGACATATAGTAAGCAGGTGGTAGCCAACACAGGACAGGTTATGAGAGAAGAAAATTATTAAAAAGAAAATGGTGCTAATTAATAAAGAGAAAAGAGTAAACCATAAATGCAGAGGAAAAAGATCAATATACTTAATTATAGAAGCCATATGAGGCATTGTTTTACCTTCTGTAAATTTTTCTGTATTTTTGAACTTGCAGCTTTATGCTATATATGTCATTCCATTTGTACATAAAGAATATTTTGATATATTGGTAATTTTTCTCTGTTTCCCTTTCCCTTAACTCTGCTCAGTCAAATATATAGCTTTGTGCACATTATTTCAAGAGAAGTATGGATCTTGATAGGGAAGAAGGAAGTAACGGATTCAAAATATATGTGTTTCTTTGGTTTTGCTTTTAGTTTTCTATGTATAAAAACTTTGAGAATTTGTTAGAGGAGTTAAGGGAAAAGGAATGTCTGGGCATGAGTGAAGTATCTTGGCCACAAAAGAGAAATTATATGTATTTACTAAAACAAGTAAGATAAATGTTTCTTGCCCATTACTTCAGATCATACAGGAGAGACAGACAAAAAGAGAAAGAGTAACATACACATACACAGAGAGGGAGAGAGAGGGAGGGAGGGAGGGAGAAAAGATTAAGTTTTCTCCTTGGTTTGTTGATGGCTGTCTTCAATCTGTGCCTATGTCCTCATACAAGGACACTGGTCTTAGTGGACCAGGGCCCACCCATATGACCTTATGTTACTTTAATCATCTCTTTAAAGGCCCTGGCTCCATATACAGTCACACTCTGAGATACTTGTGGTTAGACTTTCAGCATATGAATTTGAAGAAGGAAATAATTCAGCCCCCCTAAAAGAGAGTGTTACAGAGCTGATGAGTAGAAGAGCATATATAGTGAAAACAGTCAGTGCCACCAGCGAATACACCGCACAATGACCAGGAAGGATATGATTACATGGAATGTCTTGATAGACAAGCCCACAGGTACACACACACACACAAATACCTTTTGCCATAAGAGTGGCTGGCAATCAGCAGAAAGCAAGATCTGAAGGGATCTAAGTACCTGTGACAGTGGGTGTCCCTGTACTAACTAGATGACTGATAACCAAGGGCCCAATCATTTCCCTATCTCCAACCTCTTGATAGTATGAGCACTCTGGACTATTACATAAACTTGGGGAAGCAGAAATGATGTTATAATCATGACATATTTAAAATAAGTTATATTTCCCAAGTGAAGGCCAAAATTAAAATTGTTTTTAGAAAATAAAGACAGTTATACTTCTTTTAGATTAAATTTAGGGACTGATATCAAAACTTACTGCTATAATAGACTTCTTCAATATTCGGGCGTAACTTGGGTAGACTTCTAACTACAACAGTCAAACTGAAACTTACAAAGTTGCTAACTAATGACATATTTACTATAAGGTATGTAAAGTAGACAATCAGGAAATATTTATCTCAGTCCTGTGCTGACCTAGGTGGTGCAGTAAGTAGTAATTAAATTGTCTCCATCTATAGTATAAAGGATCTCATGTGCACTGAGTGTAAGGTTCTGGAGGATCTTGCAACTAATGTTTTAGAGAAGTTTCAAGAGAATAAGGCACGCTCTGGTGAGAAGGGATGACTGCAGACCATGTTGTCTGCTGGAAGCAGATAAGAAAAGGCAGATAGAGCTTCTACCTCTGTTTCTGGAAACATTTCCTACTTGCGGGCATATTTTAAAAGCATTAACAACTCGGGCCAAAAGAAAACTATGCACATTATTGTATTCAAACGTATTTCAACTGCTGCTGTAATGGTTAAAGTTGAATCCCTGGTTTGTTGAAGGCTAGACTCTTAGTAAAGAGGTTCATGAAAGGAGTTACACCCCCCACCCCCTACCCAACTGCCCAGCCAAACTTCAGCCTTTTTGAGACCATCCTATCCTAATCTACCCATGGTGCTAATGAAGAGGAATACAGCGAATGAAAACCTATTTTACCCTTCAAGACAGCAACCAACCCATGCCTGATAAATGGTTCAGTTCAGCCACTTAATTGTGTCTGACTCTGTGACCCCATGAATCGCATCACACCAGGCCTCCCTGTCCATCACCAATTCCCAGAGTTCACCCAAACTCATGTCCATCGAGTCGGTGATGCCAGCCAGCCATCTCATCCTCTGTTGTCCCCTTTTCCTCCTGCCCCTAATCCCTCCCAGCATCAGAGTCTTTACCAGTGAGTCAACTCTTCACATGAGGTGGCCAAAGTACTGGAGTTTCAGCTTCAGCATCATACCCTACAAAGAACACCCAGGGCTGATCTCCTTTAGAATGGACTGGTTGGATCTCCTTGCAGTCCAAGGGACTCTCAAGCATCTTCTCCAACACCACAGTTCAATAGCATCAAATCTTCAGTGCTCAGCTTTCTTCACAGTCCAACTCTCACATCCATACATGACCACAGGAAAAACCATAGCCTTGACTAGACAGACCTTTGTTGGCAAAGTAATGTCTCTGTTTTTCAATATGCTATCTAGGTTGGTCATAACTTTTCTTTCAAGGAGTAAACGTCTTTTAATTTCATGGTAAGTATCTCCAAATTTCTTGCTTTTGATTAGAATATAATGAATGTCTACGAACAATAGTCAATATAAAGAAAAGCTTTCTGATGTTGTTTATCCAAGTCCTACACTTGTTAAGAACACTGATCATTACTATTACAAAGATGAAGTTTTGAGGTTCAGGTTGTTCTTTAGCAACATGGAACTGCCAATTTAACACTCCTGGCCCCTGTGTAGCAGTTATGCATCACTGGTCAATGAACATGGTTATGTGATACATAGTCTAATACACCATAAGACTGACTCACACAGTCACCTGAGTCTTTATAAAATCTTAGATGCTCAACAAATTTTTGACCAAGATTCAATAGATGTTATCAATAGTCAAAGGTCACTGCTGGTTGTAGAACCCCTGTGTAGGTAAATCAATCCCCTAAGAGGGTGGAATATGGGAAAATTTGTATTATGGACCTAAGTGCAGACTCCACTGTCACTGAAATGAGACAATGGTCTGAAGCTCATGGATTCACATGTTTTCTACAGTGTCTCAGCACTCAACAGGGTTGACATTTATTAATATTAAATAATAATATTACATGGGTTTTCATACTGCAGGCAAATTGTCCTTTGGGACAGAAAGTCAGGTGACTTTCCTTATATACATTCTAAATGGCCTTGTGCTATTTAAAAGGTATATTATTTAATAGCAAAGATTTAGACCAGGTGCAGAGAATATTCAGAAAGGTTGTGACATAAAAAGAAATATGGACAGAATCTGAAGAGTGTGGACTCAGAGACTGATAGTTAATACTCATGAAGCCTGCGACTCTGCCTCTAATATTATCACAGCACTAGCCTTGGACTATTTCTTTCTGGATAAGAAAGGGCATTTCAGGGGCAGGTAGATCTGTTGAGCAGGGACCTATAAGGGTTTATCTTTCTGAGATGGATAATGAATGTATATGGACACAGGGGAATATATAGAAAAACCAATCAATGCCTATCAGGCTCATGCCATCTTCAAAGAGAATGGTCATCTGCCTGCTTCCCTTATGCCTAAGCAAACATATTCTTCACCATGTAACTGAGTCTCCCCTAGGCTATAGCTGATCTGATCTAAGAGTTAGGTACATGAACTAAAGAAACTCCATCTGTATGTTGCCTTGTGACCTCCTTGTGTAAAATATGTAAAGATGAAGTGGGTCAACCAGATTCTTTTTTTAGATTTTGGATCTGAAGTATTGATACTAAGAACTTGTCAGTAGCAGAGTGACTAGAAGCAGAAAGATTTTGATGTAGAAAAGCTGTCAGAGAAGGGGCTGGATGCAAATGTTCAAAGCTATGTGGAGTCAAATACAGAGGAGGAGAACTCCAAGTATAGTTACATAGAGAGAGCCAACTGGTGAAGAGAGTGTAGAAAGGAGACACAAGAAAGCAGAGACATCAGAGAGATGGGACCACACGACTTCTGAGGGACCAGGCTTTCCAGTGCCATTTCTGGTCAACATATTTTCCTTAAAATAATTTTATTTCTCCTCTACCTCCATCTATCTTTCTTGAGATAGTGTTTTTTTGTTTCTTTCTTATGACCTACTTTAAAAATTAAAGCTAACTGGTTAATGATCTGTTTTTTCTTATGTAGCCACATATAGTAAATGTGCCTTCATGTCAGTATATATCTATTTCAGTTCAGTTCAGTCACTCAGTCCTGTCTGACTCTTTGCAACCCCATGGACTACAGCACACCAGGCCTCCCTGTCCATCACCAACTCCCGGAGTCCACTCAAACTCATGTCCATCGAGTCGGTGATGCCATCCAACCCGCTCATCTACTGTCGTCCCCTTCTCCTCCTCTTGCCTTCAATCTTTCCCAGCATCAGGGTCTTTTCCAATGAGTCAGCTCTTCACATCAGGTGGCCAGAGCATTGGAGTTTCAGCTTCAACATCAGTCCTTCCACTGAAAATTCAGGACTGATCTTTAGGATTGGCTGGTTGGATCTCCTTGCAGTCCAAGGGACTCTCAAGAGTCTTCTCCAACACCACAGTTCAAAAGCATTAATTCTTCAGTGCTCAGCTTTCTTAATACACATTAAATAGTTGCTTCTCACCCAATTTTTATGTTAAAATGTTTCTGTCAAATTTAAATTTGTGTAGCTGACAGAGAAGTACCTATATCCAATGGTACAGTTGGATACTCTGGATTGAAATATAATATTTAAAGAAGGCTGAAGGCCAAAGAATTAATGGTTTTGAACTGTGGTGCTGGAGAAGACTCTGGAGAGTCCCTTAGACTGCAAGGATATCAAGCCTGTCAATCCTAAAGGAAATCAACCCTGAATATTAATTGCAAGGACTGATGCTGAAGCTGAAGCTCCAATACTTTGGCCATCTGATGTAAAGAACTAACTCATTGTAAAAGACCCTGCAGGGAAAGAGTGAGGGCAGGAGAAGAAGCAGGTGACAGAGGATGAGATGGTTGGATGGCATCATCGACTCAATAGACATAGAGTTTGAGCAAACTCAGGGAGATAGTGAAGGACAGGGAAGCCTGGTGTACTGCAGTCCATGGGGTCACAAAGAGTCACACATGACTGAGTGACTGAACAACAACATTTAAAGAGAAACAACATACAAATCTTGAAATTATTTGTTCTAGTTCTGTGAAAAATGTGGCTGGTAGCTTGATAGGGATTGCATTAAATTTGTAAATTGCTTTGGGTAGTATACTCATTTTCACTATATTGATTCTTCCGATCCATGAACAAAAAACCTCGAATAGCCAAAGCAATCTTGAGAAAGAAGAATGGAACTGGAGGAATCAACTTGCCTGACTTCAGGCTCTACTACAAAGCCACAGTCATCAAGACAGTATGGTACTGGCACAAAGACAGACATATAGATCAATGGAACAAAATAGAAAGCCCAGAGATAAATCCACACACATATGGACACCTTATCTTTGACAAAGGAGGCAAGAATATACAATGGAGTAAAGACAATCTCTTTAACAAGTGGTGCTGGGAAAACTGGTTAACCACTTGTAAAAGAATGAAACTAGATCACTTTCTAACACCGCACACAAAAATAAACTCAAAATGGATTAAAGATCTAAATGTAAGATCAGAAACTATAAAACTCCTAGAGGAGAACATAGGCAAAACACTCTCAGACATAAATCACAGCAGGATCCTCTATGATCCACCTCCCAGAATTCTGGAAATAAAAGCAAAAATAAACAAATGGGATCTAATTAAAATTAAAAGCTTCCGTACAACAAAGGAAAATATAAGCAAGGTGAAAAGACAGCCTTCTGAATGGGAGAAAATAATAGCAAATGAAACAACTGACAAACAACTAATCTCAAAAATATACAAGCAACTTCTGCAGCTCAATTCCAGAAAAATAAACGACCCAATCAAAAAATGGGCCAAAGAACTAAGTAGACATTTCTCCAAAGAAGACATACGGATGGCTAACAAACACATGAAAAGATGCTCAACATCACTCATTATTAGAGAAATGCAAATCAAAACCACAATGAGGTACCACTTCACACCAGTCAGAATGGCTGCGATCCAAAAATCTGCAAGCAATAAATGCTGGAGAGGGTGTGGAGAAAAGGGAACCCTCCTACACTGTTGGTGGGAATGCAAACTAGTACAGCCACTATGGAGAACAGTCTGGAGATTCCTTAAAAAACTGCAAATAGAACTACCTTATGACCCAGCAATCCCACTTCTGGGCATACACACCGAGGAAACCAGAATTGAAAGAGACACATGTACCCCAATGTTCATCGCAGCACTGTTTATAATAGCCAGGACATGGAAACAACCTAGATGTCCATCAGCAGATGAATGGATAAGAAAGCTGTGGTACATATACACAATGGAGTATTACTCAGCCGTTAAAAAGAATTCATTTGAATCAGTTCTGATGAGATGGGTGAAACTGGAGCCAATTATACAGAGTGAAGTAAGCCAGAAAGAAAAACACCAGTACAGTATACTAACACATATATATGGAATTTAGGAAGATGGCAATGACGACCCTGTATGCAAGACAGGAAAAAAGACACAGATGTGTATACCAGACTTTTGGACTCAGAGGGAGAGGGAGAGGGTGGGATGATTAGGGAGAATGGGAATTCTATTAGGGAGAATGGGAATTCTAACATGTATACTGTCATGTAAGAATTGAATCGCCAGTCCATGTCTGACGTAGGGTGCAGCTTGCTTGGGGCTGGTGCATGGGGATGACCCAGAGAGATGTTGTGGGGAGGGAGGTGGGAGGGGGGTTCATGTTTGGGAACGCATGTAAGAATTAAAGATTTTAAAATTTAAAAAAAAAAAAATCCCGAATAAAGTGTATGAAAAAGAAAAAAAATAAATAAATAAAGAGAAACAACAGATGAGGCTTCAACAATTAAATGGAATGGATCATAGGAGAGAATATCTGGAAATGTACTTACATATTCATGTCTTTATAGAACACTATACAGAAACATTGTAATAAATCAAGATTTTTCTTTTTCTTAAAGAAGCAAATGTAATTCTGTACTTACCACTATGACTTAGTGAGACAGAAGTGAAGTGAAGTGAAGTCGCTCAGTCGTGTCTGACTGTTTGTGACCGCATGGGTCAAATCGCATGAACTGGGGAATACTACGCAATGGCACCCCACTCCAGTACTCGTGCCTGGAAAATCCCATGGACAGAGGAGCCTGGTGGGCTGCAGTCCATGGGGTCGCGAAGAGTTGGACACGACTGAGCGACTTCACTTTCACTTTTAACTTTCATGCATTGGAGAAGGAAATGGCAGCCCACTCCAGTGTTCTTGCCTGGAGAATCCCAGGGATAGGGGAGCCTGGTGGGCTGCCATCTATGGGGCTGCACAGAGTTGGGCATGACTGGAAAATCCCATGGATGGAGGAGCCTGGTGGGCTGCAGTCCATGGGGTAGCGAAGTCAGACACGACTGAGCAACTTCACTTTCACTTTTCACTCTCATGCATTGGAGAAGGAAATGGCAACCCACTCCAGTGTTCTTGCCTGGAGAATCCCAGGGATGGGGGAGCCTGGTGGGCTGCCATCTCTGGGGTCGCACAGAGTCAGACACGACTGAAGCGGCTTAGCAGCAGCAGCAAAAGAAACTTAGCAGTACCAGCAGCATGTCCCAATAGAACACATTAATCAGAAAGGCTGAGAGTGGAGTCTATATCTTAGAAAAATATCAGTGCTATGTTGTATAGTTGGATTTAATATTTGGTGGAAATACTTATGTTTAAATAAAATTAAAAAAAAGAGTAAGGTAGTTTGATGATAGGTATGTATGATTACTCCCTAATCAATATAACAAAATCTCAATAAAAATATACAGATATTCTATTAATGCTAAACTTATAAATATTATTAAAGTTATTATTTTGGCAAAAGCAAAACAGAAGTACACATAGTTTCAACATGTACTTAATGGCAAGAAAAGTTGCCAATGTAAATTTTTAATATAATTAGGAAAAACTTCTTGGTAAACTAGAAAACAGAGTATTGTTAATAAAATGATTATGACATTTTAATACACACCCTTAAGATTCAGTCTTCTGCAATAAAATGTATCATTTTATTAATAGCACTTACAATAAAGTTACTGAGTATCAAATACTTAGTATTATCTCATTTAATGCTCACAACAACAATAGGAAGTACAACTATCAACACCTTTATTTTATAAACATGAAAGCAAGAGACACCCACATGAAATAATTTTCCTCAAGTTACTGTTAGTTAAGAGAAGAGTCAACATCTTTCACACTCAGGCTCAAGTTCTCAATCATACCTTTCTTAAGTCTCTCCATGCTTATCACAACCCGAAGTTGACAATGAAATGCTAAAATACTCCATTATATAATCAAGTGGTCTTGAAAGGCTGCAATTAAGGATCTTAAGTGATAAGCTTTAAGAGTGACAAATGTAAGGCAAGCATACAATACAAAAATACAAATTGTAAAATTGTACAAATTGTAAATACAAATTGTAAAAATAAGGGATGAGGAAGATACCTTTTAGAAATTCATGTGAAAAAAAAATTGAGTTTTACTTTCCTTCAACTCACTATGAGTCAGCCATATAATTAGAAATTCATTATCATTTTATGGTGCTTTTAATATAGGTTAGGAAAAGGAGAAATTCATTGTTTAATACACTTGGGGTATTTGTGAGGCATGTGATATGTTTTGGGTGCCATATTTTAATAATTCACTAAAGTGCAACAGAAATCTATGGGATGGTGGTCTGGATAATTGAGTCACATAACTAAAGCTGAAGGAGCTGATGATATCTATCATGAAAACAAGCACAAAAGCCTTATCAGATCTTAACAGTCATTTTCAAATGTGAAGTTCTAGCATATATGAGGGAAAAGATTTGGTCTACATGGGTAACAGCATATAATAAACTAGATATTAGAGGAAGAATGTTTTAGGCTTACTATAATGAGTTGAATATATACATTAATTCAAAAATCATAAAGAACTGTTGTAAATATAACCAAATTCACCATTCCTATTTGGGTTCAAACAAAAAACAAAGTTAATGTATTAGGTATTCCTTCAATGAATAGGAGGTAGGAATGTATGATTTCTATGATCTTCCCAACGATTAGCAGAATTGGTATATTTTCAATGGGTTATTAGTAAATGTATAAATGACTCTAAAATGGGGAAGTGTGATGGCTCTATATTTAATGAACCACAGAAAATATGATCCACTCATGCTTGGAAGGGTCATATGTGATCAGTCAGGCAGAAATTGGTGGCATCTGTTACCAGTTCAGAATTTTACAAATAATGAATATTATCACTTCTGTGACACATTAAATAGATGCACACTGCTCACTGGTTAAAGAGATGAGTTCTGTTATATATCCAATTTCTCCCTCTGTTAAACCACAAAATAGAGTTGATTATCAGTTGATCATTAAGACTCTCTTAATGAGATCCTAAAATTCTGCGTGAGGCTAACACCAATATTGTATATTGCTTTCCTATTTTACATATATGAAGAATGAATGAGTCTCATAGGTAATAAATATTTGTTGCAGGTAAATGTGTGTATGCTAAGTCACTTCAGTCGTGTCCGACTCTGTGTGACCCCATAGACGGCAGCCCACCAGGCTCCCCCATCCCTGGGATTCTCCAGGCAAGAACACCGGAGTGGGTTGCCATTTCCTTCTCCAATTCATGAAAGTGAAAAGGGAAAGTGAAGTCGCTCAGTCATGTCCGACCCTCAGCGACGCCATGGACTGCAGCCTACCAGGTTCCTCCATCCATGGGATTTTCCAGGTGAGAGTATTGGAGTGGGATGCCATTGCCTTCTCCAAAATGTGTGTATATGTTAATATAATTCAAAACAGATAATTCTTCTAGCTAAGAGTTGAACAACAATATCCATTAAGACACTCTGTTATGTTCCTGGGGCACAATAAATCTGTGATGGGAGGGAGTGGCCAAGATGGTGGAGTAGACACTGAACTTGCCTCCTTCCATGGGCACACCAAAATTACAACTATATAAAGAGCAGCTATTGATGAGAAAGATTAGAATACTATCAGGAAAGATCCACGAGATAGACAAAATAAGGTGGGTAGGAAGGGCAGAGATGCATTATAATCAAGACACACATCCTTGCACTGCTGCTGCTAAGTCGCTTCAGTCGTGTCCGACTCTGTGCGACCCCATAGACGGCAGCTCACCAGGCTCTGCCATCCCTGGGATTCTCCAGGCAAGAACACTGGAGTGGGTTGCCATTTCCTTCTCCAATGCATGAAAGTGAAAAGTGAAAGTGAAGCCACTCAGTCGTGTCTGACCCTCAGCGACCCCATGGACTGCAGCCTTCCAGGCTCCTCCACCCGTGGGATTTTCCAAGAAAGAGTACTGGAGTGGGGTGCCATTGCCTTCTCCATATCCTTGCACTGGTGTCCCAAAATTGGGAGGATAATTACAGATGTTCTCCCCAAGAAGTAAGGCATCCAAGCTTCACATCAGGATCCCAAGCCCAGAGATCCTAAACTGGGGAAGATGAATCCCCCAAAGAGTTGGCTTTGAGGACAGTAGGTATTACTTTCCATAGTGGCATGGTGCTGTGAGAAATTAAAACTCCAACTTTTCTCATAGCTTAGTTTGTAAAGAATCGCCTGCAATGCAGGAGACACTGGTTCAATTCCTGGGTCAGGAAGATCCCCTGGAGAAGGGATAGGTTACCCACTCCAGTATTCTTGGGCTTCCCTTGTGGCTCCACTGGTGAAGAATCCACCTGCAATGCAGGAGATCTGGGTTTGATCCCTGGGTTGGGAAGATTCCCCTGGAGAAGGGAAAGGCTACCCAATCCAGTATTCTGGCCTATAGAATTCCATAGACTGTATAGTCCATGGGGTCATAAAGAGTCAGACATGACTGAGTGACTTGCAGTTTCACTTAAAGGACACACACAAAGTCTCACATGCTCCAGGACTAAGGGTGAAAGTGAAAGTGAAGTGAAGTCGCTCAGTCGTGCCTGATTCTTAGCGACCCCATGGACTGCAGCCTACCAGGATCCTCTGTCTATGGAATTTTCCAGGCAAGAGTACTGGAGTGGGTTGCCATTGCCTTCTCTGGAACAGAATACTAGGCGCCTAATTTCCTTGGTGGGGAGAAGGGGATGGGTGTTGAATCCCTGAACTGCCGGAACATGCCCTTTAAAGTGAGGGGAGGAAGGTCTCCTATAAAGGGGAAATCACTGTCAGCTGCTTCAGCACAAAGGGCCAGGAAGATAGAGCAGATTCCCTACCTCTATCATTCTGGTTGTTTTAGAAGTTTACAAACAGAATCCACGTTGGTCTTCTCCACATACTCCAGTGCTGCGGTCAAACTTTCCCTAAGGGTAGGGCCAGTAATTTGGAAGGAGCATAGGTCAGGCTGACCTGCTGTAAGTAGAAAGCTTCCCAGAGAGGTAGGAAGCAGCTGGAGCTTCTGGTTGCTATATATTCTATATCCTGGCGACACAGACATTGGTAAAAACCATTTTTTTGAGTTCATTCTACCATAAGAACACTGGTGTTGGCAAGCAGGCAGATACCAGCCATGGGATCACCTGAATTCTGGCCCCACATATCTATCTATTATAGATTTATAAAAGGTGATTTATCGTCCCAAGATCACTTGAGCCCTGAAGCCTGCCTTTTCAGGACCTAGCCATGAGCCACCAGTGGAGTGGCACCAGCCCCAGGATCCCAGCCCTGCTCACCAGCAGACCAGCACCACATCGAGGATTTATGGGCCCCTCAGCCAGCTGTCCGTGTATCCAGCTCCACTCACCAAAGCAATGTGAACCCCATAGTCAGCCACGTCAGGAACAAGCCCTGAAGGCTAACAAAAGCTCCTGGACTCTCAGCACTGTGTAGCCAGAGACCCTAGAACCTGGCTCTGCCAACCAGTGGGCCAGCAATTAACCTGGTATCCCAAGCCCTGGACCTGCCCACAGCAGGCCAACACCAGCTCCAAGACAACTTGGCTCCCTCAGCAAGCCCCCTGGGATCCAGTCCCAATCACCAGCAAGCCAGTTCCAGCTTGGGACACACCATAACCCACAGTCATTCATGTCAGGAACTAGCCCCATCCACCAAAGGGCCAACACTAAATCCAGAACGAGACCCACAATCACACAACACAGAATCTGGTTCTGCCCAATAGTGGGCCAGCATGAGACCCAAAACTCCCAGGGAACCACAGCCACCTCATGACCGGGGCCCACCCCAAAGCAATCTGCAGCCACTGCACTGTGCTGGTAATGGGAATCAACGAGACTGGGAGCCAGCCTCTCCTAACAGTCCACCCACAGCGGTCAGGCTATCACAACAGAAGGACTCCTAGAGCGTACAGCTCTGGGGACTAGAGGTGGGGTGTGCTGCTGGAACACACAGGATGTCTCCTACAAAAGGCTCCTTCTCCAAAGTCAGGAAACATAACCAACCTACCAAACACATAGAAATAAAAAAAAATATCAAATTAGGCTAAATGAACTAATAAGAGGAATATGTTTCAAACAAAGGGACAAGATAAAACACCAGAAGAAATAAGATAAGCAATCTACCTGATAGAGAGTTCAAGGTCATGAGTGCAAATATGTTCAAATATCTCAGGAGGAGACTGGATGAACAGAATGAGAGATTAGGAATGCTTTGGAATTCATTTGAGGAGGACAGCATCACCCTGACACCAAAAGTAGACAAAGATATTACACACACACACAGACACACAATTCTGGCCAAGATCACTGATAAACATAATTGCAAAGTACTCAAAAAAACTGAATTCTGAATTCAACCAATGCTCATACACTGGGGTCAAATGGGTTTTATCACAGGATGTAGGGATTTTTCAATGTCACAGTCAATCAATGTAACACACCACATTCACAAGTTCAAGAATGAAAAGCACATGATCATCTCGAGATACAGAAAAAGTATCTGATAAAATTCAACATGATAAAAACTCTTAACAAATTAGATATAGAGAGAACATACCTGAACACAGACTAGATATGACAAGCCCAAAAGTAGCACTATACTCAATTCTGAAAAGTTGGAAACATTTCCACTAAGATGAGGAACAGAACAAAGATTTTTGTCTTGCTATTCAACACACTATTTTGTTATTCAACACCAATTTCATTCAACATAGTATTGGACACAGCATTCAGACAAGAAATAAAAAGAACCAAATTGGAAGAGAAAGAAATAAAACTATCATTGTTTACAGATGACATGATACTATACATAGAAAATCTTAAAGACACCACCAAAAAACCCCGAGAAAAAAAGTTGCTGGTAAAGTTGCAGGATGCAGTGTTAATATACACAAAGCTGTTGTATTTCTATAACACCAACAACAAACTATTAGAATAATCAAGAAAACAAACCCATTTAAAATTGTCTCAGAAAGAATAAAGTACCTAGGAATAACTAAGGAGATAAAAGATCTGTACTTGAAAAACTGTAAGACACTGATGAAACAAATTGAAGAGTAAAAAAAAAAGGATAGGTATTCCATGCTCACAGATTAGAATTAATATTGTTTAAATGATCTTATTGCCCAAATCAATCTATGGATTAAATGCAACTCCTATCAAAATACAAATGGGATTTTTCAGAGAACTAGAAAAACATAATGGCATTTTTTAGAGAACAAGAACAAATAGGTCTAACATTTGTACAGAAACACAAAAGACCCTGAATAGCCAAAACAATCTTGAGAGAGAGGAACAAAACTGTAGATGTCGTACCCCTTGATTTCAAACTATAAAAATAAAGCATGTTGTTCAGCCTCTATATGTTGGAATTTTTAATAGTTTTTCTTCTGTAATTGAGATCTAATCTTAATGCATTATGGTCAGAAAAGATGGTTGGAATGATTTTGATGCCAAAACCAATACAGTGTTGTAAAGTAAAATAAAGTAAAAATAAAAATTAAAAAAAAAAAAACAGAAAAAAAAATTAAGCAACAGTGATCAAAGCAGCACGGTACTGGCATAAAGACACACACATGCACACTCAGAGCAATGAAACAGAATAGAGAGCCTAGATATGAACTTACACTTGTATGGGGAATTAATCTACAATAAAGGAGGCAAGTATATAAAATGAGGACAAGACAGCCTCTTCAATAAATGATGTTGGGGAAACTAGACAGTATCAGAAGTATCAAACTGAAATGTGTTCTCACACCATTCAATTCAGTTCAGTCGCTCAGTCGTGTCCGACTCTTTGCGACCCCATGAATCGCAGCATGCCGGGTCTCCCTGTCCATCACCAACTCCCGGAGTTCACTCAGACTAGCGTCCATCAAGTCAGTGATGCCAGCCAGCCATCTCATCCTCTGTCATCCCCTTCTCCTGCCCCCAATCCCTCCCAGCATCAGAGTCTTTTCCAATGAGTCAACTCTTCGCATGAGGTGGCCAAAGTACTGGAGTTTCAGCTTTAGCATCATTCCTTCCAAAGAAATCCAAGGGCTGATCTCTTTCAGAATGGACTGGTTGGATCTCCTTGCAGTCCAAGGGACTCTCAAGAGTCTTCTCCAACACCACAGTTCAAAAGCATCAATTCTTTGGCTCTCAGCTTTCTTCACAGTCCAACTCTCACATCCATACACGACCACTGGAAAAACCATAGCCTTGAATAGATGGACCTTTGTTGGCAAAGTAATGTCCCTGCTTTTCAATATGCTGTCTAGGTTGGTCATAACTTTTCTTCCAAGGAGTACGCGTCTTTTAATTTCATGGCTGCAGTCACCATCTGCAGTGATTTTGGAGCCCCCAAAAATAAAGTCTGACACTGTTTCCACTGTTTCCCCATCTATTTCCCATGAGGTGATGGGACCAGATGCTATGATCTTCGTTTTCTGAATGGTGAGCTTTAAGCCAACTTTTTCACTCTCCACTTTCACTTTCAACACCATACACAAAGATAAATTCAAAAGAGAGTTTATGATTGACTTGAAACCATAAAACTTCTAAAAGAAAGCTTAGGCAGTAAGATTTTTAACATCAGTCTTAGTAATATTTTTTTGGATATGTCCCTTCATGCAAGGGAAACAAAAGCGAAAATCAACAAATGGGAAATCAAACTAAAAAGGTTTTGCACAGCAAAGGACACTATCAACAAAACAAAAAAGGCTGCCTACTGAATGGGAAAAGGTGTTTGCAAATGATATATCTGGTAGCAAGTTAAGTATACAAAGAACTGATACATCTGAACATAAAAAATGAACAACTCGTGCAAAAAATGGCCAGAATCCCTGAACAGACATTTTTCCTAAGACATACAGATGGCCAACAGACACATGAAAGGTTGCTAAACATCACTACTTATCAGGGAAATGCAAATAAAAACCACAGTTAGGTATCACCTCACTGCTAGATATGCTAGACAGCTTATCCAGCAAATGGCTATCATTAATGACAACAGGTGTGGTGAGGATGTGGGAAAAGGACACTCTTGTGCACTGTTGGTGGGAATATAAATTGGGGCAGCCACTTTGGAAAGCAGGAAAAAGGTTCCTCAAAAATATAAAAATAAAATGAGATTCAGCATTTCTACTGCTGCATATTCAGCCAGAGAAAGCAAAAACAGTAATTAGAAAACATATATGCACCCTAGGTTTATTGGTACATTATTAATAGCCAAGATATAGAAACAACCTAAGTGTTCATCAAAAGATAAATGGATAAAGAAGATATACGTGTGTTGGAATGTTGTGTGTGTGTGTGTGTATACACATACACATATATACATAAACACAGGCACAGTGAAATACTACTCAATCATAAAAAAGGAAATCTTACCTTTTGGAAAGATCTAGGGCTATTATACTAAGTAAAGTAAGTCAGGCAGTTATAGATAAATACTGTATGATTTCAAATACTGTATGTGTAATCTAAATAACAGAGCAAATGAACAAACATAACAAAACAGAAGCAGAGTTATAAATACAGAGAACAAACAGTTGGTGGCCAGAGAGGAGAGGGATGGGGGAAGAGAAAAATAGGTGAGACAGATTAAGAGGTTCAAACTTCCAGCTACAATATAAACAAATCACAGGTATGAAATATACAGTGTGGGAAATACAGTCAATAATTATGTAATATCTTTCTATCACTGCAGATGGTAACTAGGCTTATTATAGTTTTATCTCTTATGCTTAGACTGGTTAATAATTTTACACTTTATTTCAGACTAATATTTTGCACTTTTAAAATATTCATTTAAAGCCAATATTTGTAAGTGGTGTAAGGGTCCATCTTTATTCTATTGCACATGGATATCTAGTTTTCAACATACATCAAGGCTGTATATTGTCACCCTCCTTATTTAACTTATATTCAGAATACATCATGTGAAATGCCAGGCTGGATGAAGCACAAGCTACAATCAAGATTGCTGGGAGAAATATCAATAACCTCAGATACACAGATAATACCACCCTTCTGGCAGAAAGCGAAGAAGAACTAAAGGTCTTCTTGATGAAATTGAAAGAGAAGAGTAAAAAAGTTGACTTAAAACTTAGCATTCAAAAAACGAAGATCATGGCATCACTTCATGGAAAATAGATGGGGAAACAGTGGAAACAGTGAAAGACTTAATTTTCTTGGGGTCCAAAATCATTGCAGATGGTAACTGCAGGTATGAAATTAAAATACATGTACTCCTTGGAAGAAAAACTATGGCAAACCTAGAAAGCATATTAAAAAACAGAGACATTACTTTGCCAACAAAGGTTCATCAAGTCAATGCTATGGTTTTTCCATTAGTCATGTATGAATGTGAGAGTTGGGCCATAAAGAAAGCTGAGTGCCAAAGAATTGATGCTTTTGAACTGTGGTGTTGGAGAAGACTCGAGAGTCCCTTGGACTGCAAGGAGATTCAACGAATCCATCCTAAAGGAAGTCAGTCCTGAGTATTGATTGGAAGGACTGATGCTAAAGCTGAAATTCCAGTACTTTGGCCACCTCATGTGAAGAGTTGACTCATTGGAAAAGACCCTGATTCTGGGAACGACTGAAGGCAGGAAGAGAAGGAGGTGACAGAGGATAAGATGGCTGGATGACATCACCGACTCAAGAGCCTTGAGTCTGAGCAAGCTCCGGGAGTTGGTGATAGACAGGGAAGCCTGGCTTGCTGCAGGCCATAGGGTCACAAAGAGTTGTACATGACTAAGAGACTGAACTGAACTGATCCAGTTTTCCCAACACCATTTGTTGAAAAGACTGCTTTTTCTTCATTGAATCACCTTGGGACCCTGTTGAAAACTGTTAGACCATATGTTATAGCTTTTTTCTGGGCTCTCTATTCTATTTAATTGGTCTATGAAGCTGTGTGCATGGCTGCTCAATTGTGTCTGACTCTTTATGACCCCAAGGACTATAGGCCCCCAAACTCCTCTGTCTCTGGGATCATTCAGGCAAGAATGCTGGAGTGGGTTGTTGTTTCTTCCTCCAAGGGATCATCTCTACCCAGGGATTGAACCTGTGTCTCCTGTGGTTCCTGCATTGACATATGTTTGTCTTTATGCCAGAATCATACTGTTTTGGTTAGTGTAGTTCTGTAATAAGTTTTGAAATCCAGAAACATGAGACCACCAACTGTGTTCTTTTTCAAATTGTTTTGGCCATCTGGGGTCTTTTGAGATTCCATGAATTTTATGATGAATTTCTATTTCTGCAATAAACACAAGTGGAATTTTGATAGAGATTGCATTTTGAATCTGTGGATTACTCTTGGTAATACTGCTATCTTAATATTAAGTATTTCAGCCTGTGTACACAAGGTGAATTTCTATTGTGTCTTTCATTTCTCTCAGTAACATGTTGTTTTCACTGTGTAATTTTTTCACTTCATCGGGTAACTTTATTCCTAAGTATTTTATTCTTTTTGATTCCATTGCAAATGAAATTTTCTTAGTTTCCTTGTTATATCATTCATTTTTAGCATCTAAAAGACATTGATTTTTTTTTACTGATTTTATATTCTGCAAGTATGCTGAACTAATTTATTCTAATAGGTTTTTTTTTTGTATCTGTGTGTAATCTTGTTGGTATTCCACATATAAAATCATACCTTTGCTAACAGATCATGTTGCCTCTTCCTTTTCTATTTATGTATCTGTTATTCTTTTTGCTTGCCTAGAAAAATGATTAGGGCTTCTAGCACTATCTTGAATAGAAGTGATGAAGGTAGGTATCGTTGTCTTGTCTGTGATTTTTCAGTCTCTGGAAGAATATTTTTGTGTAGTATAATCTTAAGTGAAATATAAAGATCTGAATCTAGGATGAGAAAAATTAAACAGGATACAAGCAGTTGTTTTTCCACTAAGGAAGAGATCATCAGTCCAACAGGACAAAGGGATTTTAGCTAATGTATTACAGTAAATTCCAAGCAGTTTTTATAGGTTCCCAGGATCTTGCTTTAGAATACATTTTCTAAATGCCTACCTTCATAATATTTTTGACGTAATACTGAGTTACTTAGAAAGGTTATATGCTTGTAGTTGTTATTAACGTTGAAATAGCACTCAGTGTGATTATGACATACTTTGGAAAATGTGGCCTCCCGGTGACACAGTGTATACATATTGCATTTGCTGAACTATTCGTGTGTATATAGAGACTCATCTTGCTTCCTGGGGGACAGGCTTATACTTTAGGGAGACCTTTTTCACTTTTGTTAAAAGCCTGTGAATCTGGCTAGATAATGCATTAACTGCTGGGTGACCATATGAAATAAGGCTGCTGCTGCTGCTGCTGCTGCTGCTAAATTGCTTCAGTCGTGTCCGACTCTGTGCGATCTCATTCTATAGTTTCACAAACTTTAATGTGTATGTATGTCCTTAAACATAGAATGCCTCAGCATCACCACTGACATATTTCAAGATAAATCTGAGCAATTTGAGTTTAAAATGTTATTTTTAAAATATCTTTATTTGAGGAAGTGTTGAAATTTAAAATCGATGTGATAAAATCTTTAGAATTAAATGAAAATAAAATTCTAGACTGAGAAAAGAATGTTGAAAAGAATGATTTGATTGAGCATATTTTGCATACTGTAAGTACCAGCTGATCGTTAACACTTGAAAGAAATACTTTATCAGTTTCTAAAGGATGCCTGTGTTGCAGAAATGCTTCACTAGCCAAAGGCTACTTTAAAGTATTAAGCTCTTTCTTTATTAGCATAGTTTATGAGAGACCCCTTGTTCATATCATGTGGTTATCTGAAGGAAAACCAGAATCATTCTTATTTAATTAGGGAGTCCTTGCCAGCACAAAATAACTAAGAAAGTATTTTTCTCAGCTGATTTAGGAAATTGAGTATTTCCCTTAAACACTCACACAATTTACCAGTGGAGCCCCTCTCCTCTGAAAAGATACTGATAGGAAAACTTTCTTCATTAAATATCCAAAATCTTACTCTGGACAAAAATGTGATTATTTAGTTAAGTTTAATTAAATTTAATCCTTTATATACTGGACAAACGGACAGAAATAATAACATTTAATAAGTCAATAAGTGCCCTTGAAGTCAATTGTAAGAAACTGAAATAAAGCACAAAAAAGAAAATGCTAAAAGGATCAAATTTATATTGTGAAGTTGGCTCAGTTGTGTCCAACTCTTCATGACTCCATGGACTATACAGTTCATGGAATTCTCCAGGCCAGAATACTGGAGCGGGAAGCCTTTCCATTCTCCAGGGGATATTCCCAACCCAGAGATCAAGCCCAGGTCTCCCGCATTGCAGGCGGATTCTTCACCAGCTGAGCCACAAGGGAAGCCCAAGAATATTGGAGTGGGTAGCCTATCCCTTCTCCAGCAGATCTTCCCGACCCAGGAATTTAACTGGGGTCTCCTGCATTGCAGGTGGATTCTTTAGTAACTGAGCTATCAGCGAAGCTCCATATTGTGAAAGATGAGCAAAACTGCCCTTTTACCAAAACATTCCAAGACATAGACACACTACTTATGCATTTATATATAGTAAAATTCAACTCTCAGAGAAGACTCTGGGCTTTCTGGTCAATATGACAGTCACTTGCCTGTGAAAACAAATGCAAGCATCTAGATAAAATCTTGGCCAATAATAAATCACTTTACAAGGATGGTCACCTATGATTATGATTATGACATGATGATAATCATTCTTTAATGAGTCTATCATACCTCTCTTGAACACATCAAGGAAATCAAATGCAGCATTTAATTTCTTAATGGCCTATGGAATATATTTGTTTTAAGTGATAATCATAATCCAGAATTTTCTTTTCCTATCTGCAGAGTGCAAGTCAATGATATCTGTCCAGTTACAAAGAAAGGGACACTAAGAGAAGTTACATCAGCATCTCCTCCAATACTATAACCTTCAAAGTAAGTTTTAAGGTGTCTTTTTCCACTTTGATTTCTCAAAATGAATACTTTTGCAGTAAGACAAGTTAAAAAAGGATTGGTGGAAAACTATTAAATAATGTAAACTCTTATTCATGCCATGAGACAGGACAGTTTTTATAAGGAATATCCATTAAGCGTGAAGATTACAGTGATCAGGGAAAAATATCTTGTGAGCACAAGGCCTCGGGGCTTGATGTGTTAAAATGTCACTGTTGTGTCCTATTGTGAGATGAGAAATAATTGGTCTAATAAGTGACTTAAATTTATACACAGTCACATAACTCATCCAGCATTAGACACGATTATTCTATACCTTTAATTTACATTAACATGCCGAATGATCAATACTTTTCCAAAGTACTAAAAATACAAAAAAAAAAAAAGTAAAAATATAAAATTTTGATATACCCTTTGTACCATGAAAAGTTCCATTGTCTGTGGCAACCTAGATGAAAGAAAATAATAACAACGTGTTAGTTAAAACAGTGAAATGGATACTTATGGTCTTGATCTTCACATGAGTTATAAGTACAGCGTGGAGCAAGATGCTAAGTGTTTTTTCCTCAAAAGTAGCTAAAGACATTGTAATAACCATCATTAAGTTTGGCTTTTATAGATGCTAGAGCTTACTTCTAAACATGCAAACTTGCCATTTTCGTAGGATTTTGACCTATAAATTTACATCCTAATCTTATTCATACAGATTCCATACAATTATAACTGTAATTGAGTATGAAGTCACTTGTTTCTCCCACAGAGTCAACACATAATTGGTTAATTCTAAGTCTGACAAATTAGACTTTGAAACATATGCTCTATTTACAATATGTGACATCATTGAATTTCAGTGCCATAGAAACAAAATCTCAATATCAACCTTTACAGCAGAGACACACATTTCCTGCAAAAGAGATATAGTACTACGAACAGACTGCTCTAAAACAAGACTTTGCATTGGAAGCAACATATACATGAGCTAGTCAGGTTTTTGGTTTTTTTGGTTTGTGTTTTGCACTTCTCCATTTGATAACTGCTGCAAAACTGTAGGAGATATGCCTTCAAACAATATAACAAAATAATCACAGGTATGTAAAAACCTTGAAATTTTAATCTTCTTCTCCATGAGTAATAATTATCACCTTTTGGCTATTTGATGGAAAATCCTGACAACTGCTTGTTCAAGAAATAAATTTTTGTTTTAGTTTCCTAAATAGTGACAACCCATGTTCATGCTGGTACTTAGCAAAGTACTATCTACAATGATTCTCAAAGACTTTGCTTTAGATAATAGTTTATAATTTCCTATGATTCCCTTACTTGTCTTCTTCCTACCATTGTTGCTAAGTTGCTTCAGTCATGTCCCACTCTGTGCAACCCCATAGACGTACCAGGCTCTAGTGGACCTAAAACCAAAAGCCTTATTGCCTTGTATAGTTATGTGTTTATCATATTTTATGAATGTTAACATTCTCATGATGTTTTATAACTCATGAGAATTTAGTTTCATTTGAATAATTACAGAAGTCCACCAATGTTTAAGCTAAGTAGAACTGTTATCAGGGAAGAATAAATCTGACTCCATATCAGATCTATTTTTTCTTTTTTTTTTTTTTTTTTTTACTTTAGCCTTTGTATTCTATTGCTTTTGCTACAAGTGAATCACTAAAGAGGAAAGGGTGTTGCCTACAACTTAACATGTACATAATGACTCAGCTCTAGGAACCCTGCCTCCCATGAAGCTAAATTCCTTTGTTTAAGCTCACAGAAAACATCCTGATCATGTCCACCTGTGAATGGCTGCAGGAATGAAGAAATTAATATATCCCCACCAGAGTCTGGCTGGAACAAGTATCCCCCCATCTTTTTTTTATCCTCATCTCCCTATACGAAAGAAACCAGTGTCAAAACCTAGACAAAATGGTTCTTTGGGACACTAGTCCACCATCGTCTTGGTCTACAAGTTTTCTAAATAAAATCACTATTCCTTGCCCCACAGCTCATCTCTTGATTGACTGGCCTGTCATGCAGCAAGCAATACAAGCTTGGACACTGTAAGAGAATAAGAAAACTTGCCAGCTGTGGATCTGGCTGGTAGGGTAGGGGACCAGATCAGCGGGAGCTTCTGGAACTAGCTAGATCCACTGGGGCATGGCTAGACTTACTGGGCATCATGCAACCTATAGATGTTGCAGTATATGTGCCTGTAGGCAGAGCCCAGACTAGGGAAATAG
Organism: Capra hircus; assembly: GCF_001704415.2. Lineage (NCBI taxonomy): Eukaryota > Metazoa > Chordata > Mammalia > Artiodactyla > Bovidae > Capra > Capra hircus. Next base: position 37,872,053 of record NC_030828.1, on the reverse strand, counting down.
ATAACAGGAATTAATTATAAACTGGCAGAAATTCAGAAACTGGACTCCATTTTAAAGAGACAAAAGATCGGTGAATGGAAGATGGATGAAAGATGGCATGACCTGCTTATACTTGACTTTCATAGAAGTTGAAATAAACACCACATAGCATCTAGGAAACAAACACATGTATGTACTGAAAATGGTTTTGAAAATAGAACAATATTTTCATTTATGACAGGAAATATTCAATGGATTGCTTTATCTGTTAGTGCTTAAATATAAGAGCATGTATTTTAAAAATTGAGCTGTTTTCCTTTATAATTAACTGAGCAAAATATCACGTAGACATTGTATTTAAATTATATTAACAAATTCAAACTGCTAATTGTCCCTACATAATCTTATTTATATCTTTAAGGATGTTCTTTTAAACATGTATATTAAAGAATGCAACACTTAAAAAACAGACATTTTTAGAAAGATGAACTGAGTGATATTAATTTTTGGTTTGTGACCAGAAGATGGTATTTTTTAATAGAAAATTTAACTGAATTGTATGTAGAGAGATTTAGATTCATGAAAATGAATCAGCATTCTTAAGAATATTTAATTTAGCAACCCATGTCTTAATCGGTATGTATTAGAACGCATTTTATATTGTTATATGAAATTAGCATATACTCTTAAGTAGATTCCACTGAAACTCTCTGGTTATTGGATTTAATAAACAATTTGGAAGTAAAGTAGGCTTAATATTGACCAGAAAATTAAAATCCTCTTTGAATTAGACTGGTTTTACACAATCTTGAGCAAATTGTACAGTAGAACTCACCACTACCACAGTTCCACACTATTTAGCCCTATGTCCACAGAGAATGCCACTGAAATTGGTTTGGTAAATGCTTGCATGAGAGGCATATCAACTGGTTATTAATTAGCTAATGAAGGGAAGAAGATAGAATTGTACTGGGACTCTATTAGTGTTTTGCATTTCATTGGTGGCCAACATCTGTAGGTTGCTAACGTGAGATTTTTGTTGCTGTTATTAAGAGGACAGGATCTCTTTCCAAATCTGGAGTTGTCATTTCAATATCTGATTCATATACATCGGGTTATATTATACCTTTCCACTTTGAAAGAAGTAGTTCTGGGGATCTTGGGTAAATTTAGATGCTCAGCATTTGTACAACTAAGCTTCTTTTTCTTGAACTAATGCTCCCTCTATATCCTCTTTAAGAAGCTCATCATTTGAAAACACAGAGCATTTAGGATTAAAATATTATACGAGAATACTTGAAACTTATCTGGCACTGTTTTATTTAATACTCCCCAAATATGGTGGGCATGAACATATCCAGGGCTGCTCCTCTGTTTCCGATGTTAAAGGTGATTTAAACACTTGCATTAAAAATGTCAAGCAAGCCAAAGTCACTGAATAAATTAAATCTTAAACAATAAAAATGTCTTTGTTTTTGCTACAGTGGGCAGATACTTTCATAGATATTCAAATGAAATTCACTGTCTTTCCCAGAAGATTCAATAGAAGACTTTATTAGTCTTACCTCATGGGTTATATCTCTACAATAAAGGCTGTGCCATATTGGACAGGTCATCAATCTATTCATTTTCAGAGATGTGTTTTCTTCTATTTTATTGAATGGATTGTGGTCAATAGGCATGAGCTTCCTGATTTTTGCCTCTTAAAGCTTTCTGTCTTCTTCTCTTTGACTTAATTTCATTCTGTCACAGCTTTAGAATATGAACCTTTACTTCTGTTCAAGGCCAAGTCTCTAACTCAGCTCCTTGCTTCTCCCTCTTTATCCCTTCAAGGATTACACTAGCACTCAGTCCCTCTCTGTTCTTTTTTTAGATCTTTTCTCTACTGGTTCTCTAAGCAAGCATATGACCCACCACTTTCAAACAAAAAACAAACAAAATCCAGCAAACTCACACTCTCAAACCCTCAGTTTCTTACCCCCATTTAGCTGTTGCTCAAGTGTTTTCAGAATTGCTTACATCCCTAGGTCAGGAAGATTCCCTGGAGAAGGCAATGGCAACTCATATCAGTATTCTTGCCTGGAAAATTCCATGGACAGAGGAGCCTGTTGGGCCATAGTTAATGGGGTTGCAAAGAATCAGACATGACTGAGTGCACCTGTGTGTGTGTGTGTGTGTGTGTGTGTGTGTGTGTCTGCATGTGCACACATGCACACACACACACACCAAAACGTGTGTGTGGCTAGAGGGTTGAGAGGGGACCAACATAATGTTTTGGAGAAGGCAATGGCACCCCACTCCAGTACTCTTGCCTGGAAAATCCCATGGACGGAGGAGCCTGGTGGGCTGCCATCTATGGGGTTGCACAGAGTCGGACATGACTAAAGAAACTTAGCAGCAGCAACATAATGTTTATTTACAGTTGTTTTTTTTTTTTTTTTTTTTTGTCTTTAGCCTTATAGAATCAACACAAAACAAATGTTTTCCAAAGTTCTATTCTCCCCTAAACCTTCTTCAGCATGACTTTAATATATAACACAAGTAGATTCATTTGTCAGAGTCTGCACCCCTTGTTGGGTTCTTCTTCCCCCAGCATAACTGTTGATTTTTTTTTTAAATCTCCATACCATAAAACTCAGTGTTCATTTCTGAGGGATTTGACAAATATGAGTCATGTTTCTACCATCACAGGAACACATAGGACAGTTCCATCCCTCTGAAATTTTCCCCATGATAACTCTTTTTTTTTTTTTGCAGTGAAATTAATTTATTATTATTTTTTTTAATTTTAAAATCTTTAATTCTTACATGCATTCCCAAACATGAACCCCCCTCCCACCTCCCTCCCCATAACATCTCTCTGGGTCATCCCCATGCACCAGCCCCAAGCATGCTGTATCCTGTGTCAGACATAGACTGGCGATTCGATTCTTACATGATAGTATACATGTTAGAACGCCATTCTCCCAAATCATCCCACCCTCTCCCTCTCCCTCTGAGTCCAAAAGTCTGTTATACACAGCTGTGTCTTTTTTCCTGTCTTGCATACAGGGTCGTCATTGCCATCTTCCTAAATTCCATATATATATGTGTTAGTATACTGTATTGGTTTTTTTCTTTCTGGCTTACTTCACTCTGTATAATCGGCTCCAGTTTCATCCATCTCATCAGAACTGATTCAAATGAATTCTTTTTAACGGCTGAGTAATACTCTATTGCGTATATGTACCACAGCTTGCTTATCCATTCATCTGCTGATGGACATCTAGGTTGTTTCCATGTCCTGGCTATTATAAACAGTGCTGTGATGAACATTGGGGTACATGTGTCTCTTTCACTTCTGGTTTCCTTGGTGTGTATGCCCAGAAGTGGGATTGCTGGGTCCTAAGGTAGTTCTATTTGCAATTTTTTAAGGAATCTCCACACTGTTCTCCATAGTGGCTGTACTAGTTTGCATTCCCACCAACAGTGTAGGAGGGTTCCCTTTTCTCCACACCCTCTCCAGCATTTATTGCTTGCAGATTTTTGGATCACAGCCATTCTGACTGGTGTGAAGTGGTACCTCATTGTGGTTTTGATTTGCATTTCTCTAATAATGAGTGATGTTGAACATCTTTTCATGTGTTTGTTAGCCATCCGTATGTCTTCTTTGGAGAAATGTCTATTTAGTTCTTTGGCCCGTTTTTTGATTGGGTCATTTATTTTTCTGGAATTGAGCTGCAGGAGTTGCTTGTCTATTTTTGAGATTAGTTGTCAGTTGCTTCATTTGCTATTATTTTCTCCTATTCAGAAGGCTGTCTTTTCACCTTGCTTATAGTTTCCTTTGTTGTGCAGAAGCTTTTAATTTTAATTAGATCCCATTTGTTTATTTTTGCTTTTATTTCCAGAATTCTGGGAGGTGGATCATAGAGGATCCTGCTGTGATTTATGTCGGAGAGTGTTTTGCCTATGTTCTCCTCTAGGAGTTTTATAGTTTCTGGTCTTACATTTAGATCTTTAATCCATTTTGAGTTTATTTTTGTGTGCGGTGTTAGAAAGTGATCTAGTTTCATTCTTTTACAAGTGGTTAACCAGTTTTCCCAGCACCACTTGTTAAAGAGATTGTCTTTACTCCATTGAATATTCTTGCCTCCTTTGTCAAAGATAAGGTGTCCATATGTGTGTGGATTTATCTCTGGGCTTTCTATTTTGTTCCATTGATCTATATGTCTGTCTTTGTGCCAGTACCATACTGTTTTGATGACTGTGGCTTTGTAGTAGAGCCCGAAGTCAGGCAAGTTGATTCCTCCAGTTCCATTCTTATTTCTCAAGATTGCTTTGGCTATTCGAGGTTTTTTGTATTTCCATACAAATCTTGAAATTATTTGTTCTAGTTCTGTGAAAAATATGGCTGGTAGCTTGATAGGGATTGCATTGAATTTGTAAATTGCTTTGGGTAGTATACTCATTTTCACTATATTGATTCTCCCAATCCATGAACATGGTATATTTCTCCATCTATTAGTGTCCTCTTTGATTTCTTTCATCAGTGTTTTATAGCTTTCTATATATAGGTCTTTAGTTTCTTTAGGTAGATATATTCCTAAGTATTTTATTCTTTTCATTGCAATGGTGAATGGAATTGTTTCCTTAATTTCTTTTTCTACTTTCTCATTATTCGTGTATAGGAATGCAAGGGATTTCTGTGTGTTGATTTTATATCCTGCAACTTTACTATATTCATTGATTAGCTCTAGTAATTTTCTGGTGGAGTCTTTAGGGTTTTCTATGTAGATGATCATGTCATCTGCAAACAGTGAAAGTTTTACTTCTTCTTTTCCAATTTGGATTCCTTTTATTTCTTTTTCTGCTCTGATTGCCGTGGCCAAAACTTCCAGAACTATGTTGAATAGTAGCGGTGAAAGTGGGCACCCTTGTCTTGTTCCTGACTTTAGGGGAAATGCTTTCAATTTTTCACCATTGAGGATAATGTTTGCTGTGGGTTTGTCATATATAGCTTTTATTATGTTGAGGTATGTTCCTTCTATTCCTGCTTTCTGGAGAGTTTTTATCATAAATGGATGTTGAATTTTGTCAAAGGCCTTCTCTGCATCTATTGAGATAATCATATGGTTTTTATTTTTCAATTTGTTAATGTGGTGAATTACATTGATTGATTTGTGGATATTGAAGAATCCTTGCATCCCTGGGATAAAGCCCACTTGGTCATGGTGTATGATCTTTTTAATGTGTTGTTGGATTATGATTGCTAGAATTTTGTTGAGGATTTTTGCATCTATGTTCATCAGTGATATTGGCCTGTAGTTTTCTTTTTTGGTGACATCTTTGTCAGGTTTTGGTATTAGGGTGATGGTGGCCTCATAGAATGAGTTTGGAAGTTTACCTTCCTCTGCAATTTTCTGGAAGAGTTTGAGTAGGATAGGTGTTAGCTCTTCTCTAAATTTTTGGTAGAATTCAGCTGCGAAGCCATCTGGACCTGGGCTTTTGTTTGCTGGAAGATTTCTGATTACAGTTTCAATTTCCGTGCTTGTGATGGGTCTGTTAAGATTTTCTATTTCTTCCTGGTTCAGTTTTGGAAAATTGTACTTTTCTAAGAATTTGTCCATTTCTTCCACGTTGTCCATTTTATTGGCATACAACTGCTGATAGTAGTCTCTTATGATCCTTTGTATTTCTGTGTTGTCTGTTGTGATCTCTCCATTTTCATTTCTAATTTTATTGATTTGATTTTTCTCTTTGCTTCTTGATGAGTCTGGCTAATGGTTTGTCAATTTTATTTATCCTTTGAAAGAACCAGCTTTTGGCTTTGTTGATTTTTGCTATGGTCTCTTTTGTTTCTTTTGCATTTATTTCTGCCCTAATTTTTAAGATTTCTTTCCTTCTACTACCTCTGGGGTTCTCCAATTCTTCCTTTTCTAGTTGCTTTAGTTGTAGAGTTAGGTTATTTATTTGACTTTTTTCTTGTTTCTTGAGGTATGCCTGTATTGCTATGAACTTTCCTCTTAGCACTGCTTTTATAGTGTCCCACAGGTTTTGGGTTGTTGTGTTTTCATTTTCATTAGTTTCTATGCATATTTTGATTTCTTTTTTGATTTCTTCTGTGATTTGTTGGTTATTCAGAAGTGTGTTGTTCAACCTCCATATGTTGGAATTTTTAATAGTTTTTCTCCTGTAATTGAGATCTAATCTTAATGCATTATGGTCAGAAAAGATGCTTGGAATGATTTTGATTTTTTTGAATTTATCAAGTTTAGATTTATGGCCCAGAATGTGATCTATCCTGAAGAAGGTTCCATGAGCACTTGAAAAAAAAGTGAAATTCATTGTTTTGGGGTGAAATGTCCTATAGATATCAATTAGGTCTAACTGATCTAATGTATCATTTAAAGTTTGCGTTTCTTTGTTAATTTTCTGTTTAGTTGATCTGTCCATAGGTGTGAGTGGGATATTAAAGTCTCCCACTATTATTGTGTTATTGTTGATTTCCCCTTTCATACTTGTTAGCATTTGTCTTACATATTGTGGTGCTCCTATATTGGGTGCATATATATTTATAATTGTTATATCTTCTTCTTGGATTGATCCTTTGATCATTATGTAGTGGCCTTCTTTGTCTCTTTTCACAGCCTTTGTTTTAAAGTCTATTTTATCAGATATGAGTATTGCCACTCCTGCTTTCTTTTGGTCACTATTTGCGTGGTATATCTTTTTCCAGCCCTTCACTTTCAGTCTGTATGTGTCCCTTGTTTTGAGGTGGGTCTCTTGTAAGCAGCATATAGAGGGGTCTTGTTTTTGTATTCATTCGGCCAGTCTTTGCCTTTTGGTTGGGGCGTTCAACCCATTTATGTTTAAGGTAATTATTGATAAGTATGATCCCGTTACCATTTTCTTTATTGTTTTGGGTTCGGGTTTATACACCCTTTTTGTGTTTCCTGTCTAGAGAATATCCTTTAGAATTTGTTGGAGAGCTGGTTTGGTGGTGCTGAATTCTCTCAGCTTTTGCTTGTCTGTAAAGCTTTTGATTTCTCCTTCGTATTTGAATGAGATCCTTGCTGGGTACAGTAATCTGGGCTGTAGGTTATTCTCTTTCATCACTTTAAGTATGTCTTGCCATTCCCTCCTGGCCTGAAGCATTTCTATTGAAAGATCAGCTGTTATCCTTATGGGAATCCCCTTGTGTGTTATTTGTTGTTTTTCCCTTGCTGCTTTTAATATTTGTTCTTTGTGTTTGATCTTTGTTAATTTGATTAATATGTGTCTTGGGGTGTTCTGCCTTGGGTTTATCCTATTTGGGACTCTCTATGTTTCTTGGACTTGGGTGATTATTTCCTTCCCCATTTTAGGGAAGTTTTCAACTATTATCTCCTCAAGGATTTTCTCATGATCTTTCTTTCTGTCTTCTTCTTCTGGGACTCCTATAATTCGAATGTTGGAGCGTTTCATATTGTCCTGGAGGTGTCTGATATTGTCCTCATTTCTTTTAATTCGTTGTTCTTGTTTCCTCTCTGATTCATTTATTTCTACCATTCTATCTTCTATTTCACTAATCCTATCTTCTGCCTCCGTTATTCTACTATTTATTGCCTCCAGAGTGTTTTTGATCTCATTTATTGTGTTATTAATTATATTTTGACTCTTTTTTATTTCTTCTAGGTCCTTGTTAAACCTTTCTTGCATTTTCTCAATCCTTGTCTCTAGGCTATTTATCTGTGATTCCATTTTGATTTCAAGATTTTGGATCATTTTCACTATCAATATTCGGAATTCCTTCTCAGGTAGATTCCCTACTTCTTCCTCTTTTGTTTGGTTTGGTGGGCAACTCTCCTGTTCCTTTACCTGCTGAGTATTCCTCTGTCTCTTCATCTTGGTTATATTGCTGCGTTTGGGGTGGCCTTTTTATATTCTGGTAATTTGTGGAGTTTCTTTATTATGGAGCTTCCTCACTGTGGGTGGGGTTCTATCAGTGGCTTGTCAAGGTTTCCTGGTTAGGGAGGCTTGTGTTGGAGTTCTGGTGGGTGGAGCTGGGTTTCTTCTCTCTGGAGTGCAGTGGAGTGCAGTGGAGTGACCAGTAATGGGTTATGAGACATCAAAGGTTTTGGAATAATTTTGAGCTGCCTGTATATTGAAGCTCAGGGGAGTGTTCCTGTGTTGCTGGAGAATTTGCGTGGTATGTCTTGTTTTGGAACTTGTTGGCTCTTGGGTGGAGCTTGGTTTCGGTGTAGGTATGAAGGCATTTGATGAGCTCCTATTGCTTAATGTTCCCTGAATTCAAGAGTTCTCTAATGTTTTCAGGCTTTGGATTTAAGCCTCCTGCTTCTGGTTTTCAGTTTTATTTTTACAGTAGCCTCTAGACTTCTCCATCTCTACAGCACCGATGATAAAACTTCTAGGTTAAAGATGAAAAGTTTCTCCACATTGAGGGACACTCAGAGAGGTTCACTGAGTTACAAGGAGAAGAGAAGATGGAGGGGGTAGTTAGAGGTAACTGGAATGAGATGCGGTGAGATCAAAAGAGGAGAGAGCAAGCTAGTCAGTAGTCACTTCCTTATGTGCGCTCTACAGTCTGGACCGCTCAGAGGTATTTATGGAGTTATATGGGAAAGAGGAGAGGGAGGAAGTAGACAGAGGTGGCCGGGAGGATAAGAGAGAGGAATGAGAAGGAGAGAGACAAATCCTGCCAGTAACCAGTTCCTTAGGTGTTCTCCACCGTCTGGAACACACAAAGATTCACAGAGTTGGATAGAGAAGAGATGGGGGAGAAAAGAGACAGAGGCCACCTGGTGGAGAAAAAGGAGAGTCCAAAAGAGGAGAGAGTGGTCAAGCCAGTAATCTCGCTCTCAGGTAAAACTGGGTAGTGAAGTTTGGGTTTTTAAATGTACAAAATTGACACCAAAAACCTAAGAGCAAAGATTAAAAATCTAAAGTAGAGGTTGGATTTTCAAAAATACCATATTAAAGAAAAGAAGCAGAAGGAAAAAGGAAGAAAGAAAAAAAAAAGAGAAAAAAAAAAAAAGAATTATTAAAAAAAAAAAAAAACACCAACATCCATCCAAAGACTATATATGGTGTTTGCCTTAAGAAAAAAAGTCTTTTTTTTTTAAATAGTAATAGTAGGTTATAGAAATAAACATTAGAGGAGAAACAGAAGACTTAACAATTAAAAAAAAGTTAGAAAAAAAAAAGAAAAAAAAAAAAAGGAATGATTTTAAAAATAGTAAAAATAATCTGGCCCTTCTCTGATGTTGTGGGCCGTGTGGGATCACTTCCAAGGTGGTTCCCTCTGTTTAACTTCTTCTGTTTGCTGGTTTTTTAGGCTCACTAGTTCAGTCGCGCTGTGGGGAGGGGGGATGCTGCAAACAAATAGCACTGTCATGTGTACACAGTGTCTCAGCCCCGCTTGACCTGTCCCTTCTCGTGGCGCACAAACCACTCCGGCTCTACGCTGCTCAGCTGGGAACCGTCTGGGGCCGGCCCTAGGCTGCGTGCACTTCCCCGGCCCAAGTCGCTCAGGTTCGGCGCTCAAGCAGCCCTCAGAGGCACAGATTTGGCTGGGACTGCGCTTTGTGCCCTTCCCAGGTCCGAGTAGCTCAGGAGTTTGGTGAGCGCGATCGTCGCGACTTGTCACCTTTTCTGCTGCTGCTGCTCAGCTTTCTGGGTGGACCGCTGGGGCCCCCCATGAGGCAGATGGTGACTGTCCAGCACCCCCAGAAGTCTTAGCGAAGAAGCCTGCTTGCAGTTAGGTAAGTAAAGTCTCTCCAGGTCTGCAATTGCCCCTTTCCAGTCCTTACGGCTCTGGCTGCCTGTCCCCAGCGGGGGATGGTCTGCAGCCGGCTTATTCCGTTCCGTCCTTTGTTCTGTGCTCGGTCCTGGCAGTGTCTTATGTTCGAGCTTTTTGCGTGGTAGCTATCCCACAGTCTGGTTTGCTAGCTCAAGTTAGATCGTTCTGGTTGCACTTGGGGTGTTCCTGGCCGATTTTTACAAAGCACTGCAGCCCGCGCCTCCCGCGCGTCCCTGCCCTGCCCCCACTTCCCAGTGGCGGATGCAGGCGTCTGTGCTGCTTTACTGCTGGGGGAGTTACTGTTGGGCTTGTAATCTGTTGGTTTTAATTATTTCTTTATTTTTCCCTTCCTGTTATGTTGCCCTCTGTGTTTCCAAGGCTCGCCACAGACTCGGCAGGGAGAGTGTTTCCTGGTGTTTGGAAACCTCTGTTCTTAAAATTCCCTTCCCGGGATGGGCTTCCCTTCCCGGAACGGAGCTCCCTCCCCACCTCCTTTGTCTCCTTTTTCGTCTTTTATATTTTTTCCTACCTGTTTTTGAAGACAATGGTCTGCTTTTCTGGTTGCCTGATGTCCTCTGCCAGCCTACAGAAGTTGTTTTGTGGAGTTTGCTCAGTGTTGAAATGTTCTTTTGAGGAATTTGTGAGGGAGAAAGTGGTCTTCCCGTCCTATTCCTCCACCATCTTTACAGTTCCCGACCCATGCTAACTCTTTGTAATCAAGTCCTTTCTCAATCCAAGCTCCAGCAAAGCAGTCACTACTTTCCATCTTTACACTATTGCTTTTCCAAAATGTCATACAAACAGAATCATAAAACATGAGTTCTTTTTGCGTGAATCATTTCATTTAGCAAAATGACTCCATGTTTTTATGTTAAAGACTAATCTGTTCTTTTATTTATTGCTGAATAGTATTCTTTGCATAGATACAAGATGGTTTGTTTATCCATTTACCTGAGGAAGAGCACTAGGATTGTTTCTATTTATTCTGATGATGAATAAAACTGCTATAACTTTTTATGTGAACATAAGTTTCATTTCAGTTGTGTAAATATTTTGCTGAGGAATTCCTGATAATATGGTTAAATATGTTTAATTTTTAAGAAACAGCTAAACTGAAAGTGAAAGAGGAGAGTGAAAAAGTTGGCTTAAAGCTCAACATTCAGAAAATGAAGATCATGGCATCTGGTCCCAACACTTCATGGCAAATAGATGGGGAAACAGTGCAAAAAGTGTCAGACATTATTTTTTGGGCTCCAGAATCACTGCAGATGGTGATTACAGCCATGAAATTAAAAGGCGCTTACTCTTTGAAAGGAAAATTATGACCAACCTAGACAGCATATTCAAAAGCAGAGACATTACTTTGCCAACAAAGGTCCGTCTAGTCAAGGCTATGGTTTTTCCAGTGGTCATGTATGGATATGAGAGTTGGACTGTGAAAATACATCTACTTAATCACATTCATCAACTATAGCTGTAAAATTTTTTTTTATTGTGGTAAAAGTCACATAATATAAAACATACTATTTTAACCATATTTAAGCATACAGTTCAGTGGCACTAAGTACAGTCACATGGTTGTGCAACTCTCACCATCATCCACCTCCTGAATTTTTCACCTTCTTAAACTGAAACTCTGTCCCATTAAACACTAACTCTCCGTCTTCCCTCCCCACATCTTTTCTGCTACACTTAATTGACCTGAGACATGGGCTAGTCTTTGTATTCTATTGCTTTATTTAGAATAATGTGAAGCCCTTTGCTTTTATTATTTTATTAAAGTGTCTTATGCTGGTGTCTTTCAACTATGTTTCATAGAACTCATTTAAATAATTTTATATACATGCTCTCTGCTTAGTCAATAGCTAGAAGGTTACTGTGCAAATGGCTCAGATCTATACCTGATCTTCACTGGATCTTGCAACAGTTCTTAGAATATTTCTGCAGACCTCACAATGCTCTGTACAACCATGTATAATAGAAATGTTTTCCATTAGAGGTATAAAATATCATTTCCCCTATTTAAGGATTAAAATTTACATTACTAGTCATAGAAAGTTTTCCCTATTTTTTTCACAACCACTAAAGAAATGATATCTCAGCAAATGGGAAAATAATTATCTGCAAGCTTTGTTACCAAGTCCTCTTTAAGTCTGAGATCTACTTGCTGTAAAACAATAAATTAAAAAAGATACTACCATCTTGATTTTTATTTACTGTATGGTGGTATGTTATTTTAATAAATCCCACATCAACTGTTCTGACCACTTTGAAAATATAGATTTGAAAAATTCTAAACTCGCAAATCTAGACACACCATTTATAAATCACTTACAGATGATATAAAAACATCTTTTGTCCATTATGGTTCACAAGTCAAAACCATAATGTTATCCTTGAACTGCAGAAGATGTCACACAATTTTAAATATTTTCATGACTAGGACCAGGCCCTAAGGTCCATGACACTATTTCACAATGTTACTTTGGATATTATTATGATTAACAGAACAGGATGTATGTTATCATCAAGCCTAGAAATCTTCAGTTCTTCCTCTATGTTACATACTCCCAGATGCTCATCTCAGGAAATTGAAAGTGTTATTAATAAGTAAGAGTACCACAGCCTAAAGAACATTACATGGTCACAAGAATTTTTCTAAAACACATCCTTGTTCACAAAATCATTTAAGAGCTCATAAATAAGAAATTTACATTTCTTTAGGCCCTGAATTAAAGATTAAACCAGAAATATCTCTATATATGCACCTGGCTATATTTTGAATGGGTATTGGAATTCCGTTACAACTGAAGTGGAAATATGTATCACTTCAAATCATTGCACTTTTCTGCTATCTATGCTCAAGTCCTGAACTTTATCCTATCATTCACCAACATCTTTAATTTTTTAAGGTGGTTCTTACATTACTAAACATAACGTTAAATCAATTATATCTTGATATAAATGTTAATATTTTGGTATTATCAGAATCTAAAGATATAAAACTCCTTAGGCAAATACTCTGTCAACTATTAGAACAAGAAACTCAGCAAAACAACCACAAACAATGTCAAAAACAAGCATAGAATCATTGCATACTGCTATACCATGCAGAATTACAAATATCACTAATTATCTATTTTATCACCATTTGTTGCATTTGTGGCACTGCACAATGAGTGGCGCATGGCAATATCTGCTAAAGGCTACTACTTGAGGATTAAATTTTTGTGTGGTAAAAGCTGGACTGTAGGAAAACAAATGAAGAGTTTTCATAGACAAGAATTACAAAGCCTTCCAGGAATAACATTAAACGTTTTCCCACAGTGTCAAATATCAACATTTTGACAGCATAGGATAAAAGCATTAAACATTTTCCACTCTGTCAAAGGTTTGACATTTTTCAAAAGACACATTCACTAGACAGACACACTAGTTTTGCCTATGGAAAGATATGTGCCTATTATATAGTAAGGGAAGATTTAGAAAGAATGAAAATAATAGAAACAGATGACATCAGGTGTCATCACACAGTGATATAGAATACAAATAGTACATAGAAAGTGATGCTATATAGATTGGGTCACAATTTTATGTAAGTATCTTAGGGGAGAGATATATGATTAATTCTCAATCATCCATGGTAATCAGGAAAAGTTAAGGCAGGAAAAATGACCCCAAAGTTAAATCCTAATCTTTTATAGAGTTTTAATTGCATCAATTATTGTATCAAGAATGACAAAATAGGAAAACCTTAATTTTGAAAGATTTTTAAAAGTTTCCCATTTCCTCCTCTAATCAAGTATAAAGCAAAAGATAAATAAATGATAGGAAGAGAATGATATTAATAACTAGTCCTTAAACCATTAAATGGAGAGGGCAATGGCACCCCCACTCCAGTACTCTTGCCTGGAAAATCCTATGGACAGAGGAGCCTGGAAGGCTGCAGTCCATGGGGTCGCTGAGGGTCAGACACGACTGAGTGGCTTCACTTTCACTTTTCACGTTCATGCATTGGAGAAGGAAATGGCAACCCACTCCAGTGTTCTTGCTTGGAGAATCCCAGGGACGGCAGAGCCTGGTAGGCTGCCATCTATGGGGTCGCACAGAATCAGACACGACTGAAGTGACGCAGCAGCAGCAGCAGCAGCAGCAGCAGCAGCAGCAGCAGCAGCAGCAGCAGCAGCAGCAGCAGCAGCAGCAAACCATTAAAAGCTGTATCTCTGTTTTGTTTCTTCATTTTGAGCAAATGAGCCCTTTAATATAAAAATAATATTTTTAAGCAATGGTAATCCAATCCTTCTTTACTGTTAGATATTCTGCAGCTTTCTGGGAAAGTAATATGAGAAAATGGCCAATTAAAACTTTTCAAAAATTTCTCATTGTGAATTTTGATGCCCAGATGAATCATTTGAAAGTAAACAGGTTTTTTTAATGTAGAGATATTAACAGTGTCTAAAACTATTTTAAGATCTCCATAGAAAGAAAAGAGAGTGAAGTCTCTTAGTCATGTCCGACTCTTTGCAACCCCATGGACTATAACCTATCAGGCTCCTCTGACCATGGGATTTTCCAGGCATGAATAGTGGATTGGGTTGCCTTTTCCTTCTCCAGGGGATCTTCCCAACCCAGGGATCGAACTCAGGTCTCCTGCATTGCAGGCAGATGCTTTACCATCTGAGCCACCAGGAAAGCCCAAGAAGGCTAAATTAAATGTGTTATTTTAGGCTCCAAATAACCCATCACAATGGTTTGTAACTGTAAAAGTATGTTTTGTTTAACCTGTTTAATAAAAACAGGATACAAAAATATAAATATTAAAGTAAATATATCTAAATGTTAATTTAAAATAAACATCTAACTGAGGCATTTCTCTTGAACACAGTCTGACTCATGTGCTCCTGTATTGTTTTAATCCAATATGGCATGTTTTATCATAAATTAGTATTTCTTTTCTGCATACAAAATATTTCTTGATGTAGTATTTGTTTTTACATTCACCAAGGCAAGCCTATTTCATATCCATTAGTTTTTGGATCACAATTGAAACAGTCAAAAAAATTATTCGAACTTAAACAACCACTTAGATTTGTAGAGGAAATTGAAAGTAAGGATAAGTGAAATTTCATTTAAAAGAGGTGTTTAAGCAAAAGAGACACAGATGTATAGAACGGCCTTTTGGACTCTGGGAGAGGGAGAAGGTGGGATGATTTGGGACAATGGCATTGAAACGTATAAGATCATATATGAAACGAATCTCCAGTCCAGGTTCAATGCATGATACTGGATCCTTGGGGCTGGTGCACTGAGACGACTCAGAGGGATGGTACGGGAAGGGAGGAGGGAGGGGGCTTCAGGATGGGGAACATGTGTATACCTGTGGCGGATTCATGTTGATGTATGGCAAAACCAATACAATATTGTAAAGTAATTAGCCTCCAATTAAAATAAATAAATTTATATTTAAAAAAAAGAAAAAAAAAAACTTTGGTCATAAAGAAACAAAAGATAATATTTTAATCATATTTTTCCTCATGGAGAAGAAAAAGAAAAAAAAGCTATTTAGATTTGTGCATTTTAAGGGATTCCCAGGTGGTGCTAGTCCTAAAGAACCCGCCTGTGAATGCAGGAGATATAAGAGCCATGGGTTCGATCCCTGGGTTGGGAAGATCCCCTGGAGAAGGGCATGGCAACCCACTCCGATATTCTTGCCTGGAGAATCCCATGGACAGAGGAGCCTGGTGGGCTACAGCACATAGGGTTGCAAAGGGCGGGACACGACTGGAGCACCAGAGCACATACACACGGTGCATTTTAAGATAGCTTTTGTAAATGGAATACTTTAATTGAAAGATAATCCTATGAGCAGAGAGTACACAATTGGAAAGCAGGGACAAAATACACTGCAAAGACATTTAAGAGGTTCCAAGGGACAAAGAATTTACATTAATTATAGGGGAAAACTTTCTAATGAACTTCTGAGAAAAAGAAAAATCTAGAAAACTTACTTTAGGAGATCTTAAAAACAGAATGCTGACTTAATTTATATGGTTGAAATAACTCACAGGTTAGAAATTCAAATTCATTTGATCTATAAAGTTGTCTAGTTTGTACATAGGTATAATAAAACACATGCTGTTCAGATATTTCCTGGTAGACATTTAATTCTGATTTCAACACAGAGTAGTAATGATCCGAATAATGCCTGTGCCACACAACCTCCAAGATGTTTTTTCTGTGTTTTCTAACTCTCTGTTCAGATGAGTGCTGTTGTGAACATGATTATCTATTGCCTCTTAAAAACACTTAACATAGTTTCCTAAAATTCCTTCAAACCTAAATCTACTTACATAAGGGCCAGATATGGTTTGTGTGAGCATGCATACATATGCATATACATACATATGTGTGTATACATTATGTACACATTATGTATATATAAATTCTATATCAGGAAGGAAACATCCACCAAAACTGTAACAAAAGCATATGGTCTTTGAAGAACAGAACCCTTTCTCACTACACATGAATGGATGGATAGATAGATTTCCTTATGTCATGAATGATACCTCATCAATAACAAAGAAGATGACACCTCCCCTTCATGGGGCTTTAAAAGAGAAGAGAATACCCTAGATGGAGAAGGGTAATTGTAGAAACAGATTAGATTCATTCTGCATGACTTTAGTTATCCTTCATTTCTCCAGCAGTGATTATTATCATGCTTAGTCAAAAGAAATATATTACCCATTAATTTTCCATTAAAATCATGTCTTGCTTAGGGTAATAAAATTTAGAAGTTTCCCAGAGGTCAATTGGCATGATAAGTCAAATTTCTTATGTGATGCCTTTTGACCTTGCAATTCTATGTTTAGAAATTCATCCTAATGAAATTAACTGAGAACCGTGCAAGTAATAAACTGTAAATAAGTTTACCATGTTTTTCATTACAGCAAAATTAATTAGAAAAATATAAATGTCCAACTATATATACATATATATCCTATGCATAAAACAGGATACTTTGCAACCATGAAAATTATGTTCTAAATCACAAAATGCTTCTGACAAACAGCATATATAAGAATTACATTCATGATTATTTTGAAATGTTAGCATAACAAAAATACATTTAAAAGTGCATTTCATTTCCCTTTTTATGTCTCTTCCCACTTACATGAACAACATAATTTACATTTGAATTGCTCCATTCTTTTTTTCTACTTTTATAATCTCGATAATCAAATCTGAATCTTAACAGGAATTTATGTCTAAAAGATTATTGGGCATTCCCATAACCTATTTTCAACTTCTGTACCAATGGGCAACTTCTCAGGAAAGATCGATGGCTTTAACTGAGTTGAGAAATTTTAAAAGGGATTCCTTGGCCAAAGAAAGGCAATACCCAAGAATGCTCAAACTACCGTACAATTGCACTCATCTCACAAACTAGCAAATGCTCAAAATACTCCAAGCCAGGCTTCAATAGTACATGAACTGTGGACTTCCAAATGTCCAAGCTGGATTTAGAAAAGGCAGAGAAACAAGAGATCAAATTGCCAATATCTGCCGAATCACAGAAAATGCAAGAGGGTTCCAGAAAAACATCTATTTCTGCTTTATTGATTATGCCAAAGCCTTTGACTGTGTGGATCATAACCAACTGTGGAAAATTCTGAAAGAGATGCGAATACCAGACCACCTGACCTGCCTCCTGAGAAATCTGTATACAGGTCAAGAGGTAACAGTTAGAACTGGACATGGAACAACAGACTGCTTCCAAATCAGGAAAGGAGTATGTCAAGGCTGTATATTGTCACCCTGTTTGTTTAACTTATATGCAGAGTATATCATGAGAAATGCTGGACTGAATGAAGCAGAAGCTAGAATCAAGATTGCTGGGAGAAATATCAATAATCTCAGATATGCAGATGACACCACCCTTATGGCAGAAAGCAAAGAAGAACTAAAGAGTCTCTTGATGAAAGTGAAAGAGGAGAATGAAAAAGTTGGCTTAAAGCTCAACATTCAGAAACGAAGATCACGGCATCTGGTCCCATCACTTCATGCAAATAGATGGGGAAACAATGGAAATAGTGACAGGCTTTATTTTGGGGGGCTCCAAAATCACTGAAGATGGTGACTGCAGTCATGAAATTAAAAGATACTTACTCCTTGGAAGAAAAGTTATGACCAACCTAAACAGCTTATTAAAAAGCAGAGACATTACTTTGCCAACAAAGGTCCATCTATTCAAAGCTATGGTTTTTCCAGTAATCAAGTATGGATGTGAGAGTTTGACTATAAAGAAAGCTGAGCACCAAAGAATTGATGCTTTTGAACTGTGGTGTTGGAGAAGACTCTTGAGAGTCCCTTGGACAGCAAGGAGATCCAACCAGTCCATCCTAAAGGAAATCAGTCCTGAATATTCATTGGCAGGACTGATGCTGAAGCTGAAACTCCAATTCTTTGCCCACTTGATGTGAAGAACTGACTTTTTGAAAAGGCCCTGATCCTGGGAAAGATTGAAGGCAGGAGAAGGGGACTATGGAAGATGAGATGGTTGGATGACATCACTGATTCAATGGACATGAGTTTGACAAAACTCCAGGAGTTGGTGATGGACAAGGAGGCCTGGCATGCTGCAGTCCATGGGGTCACAAAGAGCTGGACATGACTGAGTGACTGGACTGAACTGAACCAAGGCCAAAGGCCTTGCATGCCACCTGGAAAAGAAAACATTCTTAATTTTGAAAACTCTCCAGCAATCATCTTCCTCTCAAAAAAATAAATACAAAAAGATGTTCAATGTTTCCAGGTAAACAATTGAAGGGGGTAATAAAATTATTCTTGATCTCATACATTGGTCAAGATCTGCATTGGATGTCTGGAAGGATATTGACTAAGGCATTCATTAAATGTAGCTTTCTGCTTCCCTGATAGTGCAGTTGGTAAAGAATCCACCTGCAATGTAGGAAACCCTGGTTCAACTCCTGAGTTGGGAAGATCCTCTGGAGAAGGGATAGGCTACCCATTCCGGTAATTTTGGGCTTCCCTTATGGCTCAGCTGGTAAAGAATTTGCCTGCAAGTTGGAAGACCAGGGTTGGATCCCTGGGATGGGAAGATCCCCTGGAGATCGGAAAGGCTACCCACTCCAGTATCTTCTCAGTATTACTGACACAAGTCATCACTTTTGAAATAAATTGTTCAAATATAAATGAATAAGATATCAGCAAAATTTTTAAATTATGAAAACATAATTTCACAAAATAAGAATATTATATAAGAATTCACAGAGAAAAATCAGGAATCTGGAAATTGTCAGAGAAGATCTTAGAGTTCTAATTCACAGGAAAGTGATCATTTTTCTGAGTAGCAAACAGGAAGACATAGATAAAAAATAAAACCAAAACAAGATGTTGACCACTGTTAAATAAATGGGATTTCCAATGCCTTTGAAGAAGTCAGGATCTTTTAGCTTATAGTGGCAGCAATCACTATGCACACCAAGAAGGTAGAAGTAAAACATACCTCAATACACCTAACCCAAGAACACAGACAGCATTGAGAGGAGTAGATGATAACCCAGTAGCAATAAGACTGTTTTTCTGGCTGATAAATGCTATAGAAAGAAGGATGAGCTATACAGACTCTTGAAGCTACCACAAGGAGAGTGTAAAAACAGATGGTGAGCTGCACATAAAAATTATGACCTGGACAGTTTGCAGGTATATGACCCAACCAGTACAGACAGCACAGCTCTATCTAGCTTCACATACTACCCCTGAGGGAGGGAAGAGAGCTTCTTTGCTGCATGTGAGTGTGACGGACTTGACCCAGGGATGGAACCCAGGTCTCCTGCATTGCAAGCAGATTCTTTACCATCTGAGGAAGCCCTGTGGGGGACATGGCATTGAACTATTGATGATATTCAGGAATCTACAGTGCTCTATACTGTCTAATTGTAATGTTTAATATGTGGCATCTATGAATCTGAGCTACTTAAAACCTTTACTGAAAGTTAACTAATTGACTAGCTGCATTTAAAAGAAATAAATTACACATGCAAAAAATTTAGGAACTTTGAAAATTATGAAGATAAAAATCATCATTATCATGGAACAATTCCTGCAGATATATATTGAGATTCCATGCTTCATCATTTCAACCGCAATCTGCAAAATTTATAATGTCTGTTGTGCTTTTGTCCTTTCAACACACCTGCCTGGCAAAACTGTAGAGCTGGATGAATCCAATTATCTGTTTTCTCTAAGCTTGCACCTGGGTAGTTAAACCCAGCTGCCAGTGTACATTTATGGCTTAATATTGAACAGATTTTCAAACTTTCTGGCAGCCATTCTATTTCTCCTAGTCAGGTGTTTTTCCTCATTCTTCATAATGCCTGTTTTAAACCTCTTCTACTTTCTTCACCCTCTACCTTCCCTTCTATTCAGAAGAAGACATAGCTTCTGCTTTAGAAAGTAAACAAGCCAGAACAAAGGGGAAACTCATAATTCCATGTCCATATGTGTAAAGCAGCCTATCTCTGCCCTCATCCTATCCTGTAACTTTTTCTTGCAACTCTCCTTCCACTGACTAACTGCCCATCTTCAGCATTTATATGTATTTAATTCTCAACTCATAAAAAGTACAAACATACTTTTCCTTCAAGCCCACACCCTTTCCTTCTGCTATTTTCTTGCTTTTGCAATAACATGTAATTTGATAGGTGAAATGTATCAAAAATATGCCTTCTCCATTCACTTACTCCCCCCTGCACTCCTCATCACTGTTCAACTGAAATCTCTTTTGCTAAAATTCAAGGTGCAGTTCTGTCTGTGATTTTCTATTAGTTTCTTTATATCTGAGTACCCTTTGGCACGCTGATCACTTCCTTCTCAACTTTCTTTTGTTTCTATGGAACTCACTCTCCTGGTTTTCCTCTGCTCTTCATGCCCTCTTTCAATTTTTCTGGTTGACTTGTTCACTAAAAAATTATTTGTCATCATTGGAGTTTTTTAAGATTCTTTCTGAGGTTCTCTTATGCATGGCATACAATGCTGTATGGCACATTTATAAATACAAATATTTCATGCTCTCATTTGAATTTCAATTACAAATAGCTTTCTAATTGTCATCTCGAGATGAACTTCTTTTAGACACTCAATTTCTCAAAAGAAATCTATATTCTCTATCCCTCAGACTTATTTTCTACCTAATTTCAGGCCTTATTTTGAATCCAGAACACTCAAGTATTAAAACGAAAGACCTGAAAACCGCTTACCTTGTCTCTTTAAAATCTGATTCCCAGTCTTTGTACCTTGGTGACACCACTTCCTAATTACCTCTCTACTTATCAACTTATATCCATCTCTACTACCTTGCTCATTCACCCTGAGCAACCTTTCTCCTCTGAACTCATTTAGTAACCTCTCTGAAAACATGCCTTAATTTGTAATTCTCACATCTAAAGCTTCTAA
The DNA here is from genome assembly GCF_001704415.2 of Capra hircus. Classification (NCBI taxonomy): domain Eukaryota; kingdom Metazoa; phylum Chordata; class Mammalia; order Artiodactyla; family Bovidae; genus Capra; species Capra hircus. The sequence continues at coordinate 37,850,815 of NC_030828.1, read as the reverse complement.
ATACATCTTCATTTCTCTTAAGTATAAAGACTTAGGTTCTTTATAAGAAATACAATCCCTCTTATCAAGCCTCAGCTGCCAAGATATCATGGCTTGGATAATCCATAACTCTTTCCAACACAGTTCCTCCTTGTTGGAAAAGCTATTCCCTTTAACAGTTTGTCGTGTAGCTAGGAAGCCTTGCAACATTTTTCTATACTATATGTACATATAAAGCAAAACTAAAATTGCCAGTGTAACATATGCTATCTCTGGACGTGGGTTCTTAAGGTGTCATTTAAGTGTTTAAGAAACAATAAAATTTTTATTTTCCAGATTAAAAAAGTGTTGTCACTCCCTTCGTCTTCCCTTGAATGTGGAAATGGTAGGTGGAGTTACAGTGACCATCTGTGAAACTATGAAGCATTTTAAAAAGGGAAAAAGCCAAACATTAAGAATGGCAAAGTAAAAAACATAGAAATAGCCCATGACATACATGAACAGGTAAACCAACAGATGTGAGAAAAATGAGCCTCTTTCTGTAAAAAAGATTTTAAAGTTACTTGCTATAAACACATTCCCAATAATACAGTGTCAGACTTCATAGCTTTCTCCTCGGCTTTTAGATTTAGACAGATGATATTTTACTTAAAACATACACACACACTCACATACGCATTCACATCCAATTCAGGCATAATTCAACAGGAGTAAATGCACAGAACCTCCATGTAACTCTTTGGCCTGTGATTCCTAGGCACATTGGCCTTTCCAGACTTTCAAGTTTCTCTTCCATTGCGGGAGACCTCCTGGTTCTGCTTGGGTTCCTACTCATTTCTCTGTGGCCTACACAGTCTCTCCAGAAAGGAAACTGGAGCAATTGTAAGGCTCATTTTGCTTCCCTGTTTCAGGAATCACTCTTCTTCACTGCCTGATGCCCAATGTCTGAAAGCCATTTTTCTCTATTTTTAGTTGTTTCAGGGGGAGGGAAAATTCCAGGTCCTATTGTGTCATGTTGCCCAGAAGTGGAGGTCACATTTAATATGATTTAAGTCTGCCATCCTACTACTAAATTTCAAATCATCTGTTTTTTTGTTCATTCCCTGAGTGTGATGGGTATAGAGAGTGTTTCCCTAATCCTAGGTTGGACAGTTGACAAGCATAAACTTCTAGGTGTGCCATGGGTCTGAACACTCTTGTATATTGTTGAAAGGTGCAAGATACTAAAGTCCATTGACTATCTTATGGCCTCAGCTGAAGTACAAGATTGACAAACTCTAACCCACAGGGACCTACGTGCAAGAACAGGGAGAAAATAGCTGTGTAATTTTTAACTTTGTTAAAAGGCATGTTTTGTCTTGCAGTATAGGATTTGAAACCAACTGGTGAGAAGCGGATTATCATATATGAAGCCAAATTTCCTTGCAGCCTCCAATTAGTAGGCTAATAACAAAATGATGGGCCCATGGCCATTTGAGTGGGGCTAGAATAGTTAAAAATTTCAGTGAAATCTGACAAACCCACACATCAACTCCTGCTGTTCCCATTCGCTTGGAATGATGCATCCCTTCAGAAAGTAAAATCAAACCCAAAGCATCCACACTAGGTCTGAGTTAACATCACAGAGTATATGAATTTGAAAAAGCTGGAGTTTCCCAGATATGGATTTCCAATTATGCCCAGAGAGGGCAAATACTGGAAACTTAAACTGGGTGGGTAAAGCCTCAGAAAATGTGTTTTCTAAAAGTCCATGATTCCAGAAGATTTCTAGTTTTGCTATTTATACAAAATTCTCAGAAATAAACATCATAGACAACTGACAGAGATTTTATGGGAGTTATACTGTCAAAAAAATCAGCTCTAGTAAAAAGCTACATTCTCTTACAATAAAACCTGTAAGTACTCAATCCCTAGGGAGAAGCTTACTGCCTGAAGGCCCTTGTTTTAGTTTGTACTGAGGCTCGGCTTCATCCCTTCCTTTCAAAATCTTGTTTTATATTCCAATATAAGCAGTTAAGTTTATTTATGTCCCTCTACAGAATTTGGAGATGGGTTTCACTCTCTTTCTACTAAAATTAGACAATATTTTCCATTCCTAATTTTTATTTTTGTGTTCTGTTAATTAAATTTACATTTATTGGGATTTTATTTTAGATTAAAGTAGCATGGTTCTTAGTCTTATCAATTCTAGTATTTCCCTCTATTTTCTTCTGTGTTGTAATTTTTCTTACTCATCACTGTATATTTTCTTATATCTTTCTCTATTTACTACAGCTGAAAGTATTTTCCTTTTGTTTAAATAACTGAAACATGTAATTCTATGATTTTACTTCTAAATACAGCTTTAGTTGTTCAATTTTTACATACCTACTTTTCCAAAATATCTTTCATTGCCTATTTGATGCCTATGTTTCAGAAAAGTGTTTTCTAATTTGAGGTTATTTATGCATTTTTTAATAATCTGTTGATACAACATGTAGATTTCATGCATTCTTTTTGTATTGGTATTTTAAGAACATGTGTGTGTTCAACAAAGCTTGATTCTTGAAAATGATTCAAGTTATATGACTTAACTAAAAATGCAGTTCTCTTCTATAATTATATTATTTTCAGTTTCTAGTTCCCTTTGTCTATTTAAGATTTCTATGTTTGTCTACTTAAGATTCCATAGATTAACACTGGTATACTGATATTTTTCCCAGGAACTTATTTCCTGCCAGTTCACCAAGAATTTCCATCAGTATCTTTCATGTAAGTAACATACTACAGCAAAAGTAACCTCTCTTCTGCCCTGATGCTGCTCAGGCCAGGTTTTAAAGTTTATATTCTTGGATTATATTTACATAATTTGATATAAAATCTGACTTTAAATTATCTATATTTTATTCCACCCACCCTTTTATTTTAGTTTTTTCCTATTTTTTTTGAATGCTGATTTTTTTCTTCTTTTCCCTGAATAGAATATATCCAAACCCCTGTGGTTTTGAGTTCTCACACTTGCCCCACAATTATTTAATCTCTTTTCTGTTTTCTCAAGATTTCACAGCTTCATTGCTATATTGCTAAACAAATATTTTTAAAATTTTAATTCTGATTCAAATAATAATAAATTCATCACTTCCTCCATACTTTATAAAAACACTATTGTTGTAGAGACTTTTTTTTTTTTCAGTAAAGCCAAGAGTTACTTTTATTTTCTTCATTATTCTTAGCCTTGACTGAAAAGAGATATTTCTGGCCCTTATCTTTTTTGCATAAGACTTTTTTTTTCTCCTCACTGCCTTATTTCCTACTGATAAAGTCCTCCTCTCAGACATGAACCATGAAGCTAAGTTGATGTACACTATCTTAAACCAAATTTCTGGCTCCCTAGGTCTTCCCTGGTGGCTCAAACAGTAAAGAATCTGCCTGCAATGCAGGAGACGTGGATTCCATCCCTGAGTTGGGAAGATGACCTGGGTTCCATCCCTGGGTGAGGAAGATCCCATGGAGAAAGGAATGGCAACCCACTCCAGTGTTTTTGCTTGGAGAATCCCATGGACAGAGAAACATGACAGGCTACAGTCCACGGGGACACAGAGAGTTGGACGTGACTGAATGACTAACACTTTCACACTTTTTTCACAGATAATAACAGATCCAGGTTTTATGTAGCCTGAAGCTTTTACAATTTTAGGAGTTTTCAAGAAAAAGAATACAAAATTGCAGATACAAAATGAGTTGCAAAATTGGTATAGAGGATTTAGATTGAGTAAATGAAGTCAAAACAAGTATTGGTACCTTGGAAAGCTCAGTATCTCTCTCTTTAGTTACCTTACCAGAAATTTTACATAGAAATGCCTTGTGGTTGCCAGTGGCTATCCCTTCCCTCTCCTATTTTTTATACCACCACCAGAATCCCCAACCCATTAGAATACTCTCCTCGCTACTCAAATTGCAACCCATGGACAATTTTGTTCAAAATGTAGAGCAAAACTGGCCACCGCTCAGACCTAGTAACTCAGAATTTTGACAACATTCCCAGGTGATGCACGTGCATATTGAAAGCTGAGAAACACTGCTAACCAAACCAAACCCCTCTGCAAGTGAAGGGCTCTGAACCTTCAAGAAGCAGCCTTTTGAGGAAATCAGCTTTGCCCTAAAGATAACTTCGGCTAGCTCCCACGGCTTGGCCTTCTTGCTATGAGGGGAGTTCATTTCTAAGTAACACAGGATATCTGTGGTTCTGCAGTGGCTTTATGCGGCACATGAACGCTCACCTGCACATGCACACAATTCACTGAGGGCCCTTCCAGCCTCTGTCCTAACAACTGCTTATTTCACAGTCCAGGATGCAAAGATAATGACAAACAAAACTGAATTTTCTTTGCAGCAGATTCCCTCTAGGCAGTTAGAGGAGTTCATTAGAGGAGTGATTTGATAAACCAGTTCTGAATTGGGCCTTCAGGGCCTGTAAGTCCTCCAATAGGTCTAGTTAGAAAAAGGAAGGCTAAGGATGTTGTTTTATGGGGAATATTCAGGAAGGAAAGAGAGCGGGCTAGTGACTACTCATAAAAGAATAATGTGGGGGAAAATGTAAACCTCCAGTGAGATGTTTTACTAGGCTGTCTGCTTTCTAGTATATGGCAGAAACTCTCTTCTGTGTTCCCAAGAATCATCTGTAGAATCAACTTTGCATCCTAGTGCTTTTCCGGAGTAGATTTTCTTTTTCAGGAGAAAAATTGCTGGGCCCTGCTGTGAAGTTGGCACAAAGCCAAACCGCAGGCTATGCGCAGGAGGGTAGCTGCCTGTGGGGTCACTCCGTGCACTGTGGCCTCTCCCTCCACCCCTGCCTTTGTTCGAGGAGTGAGGGCTATATAATTGGATGCAGAGTCCTACTGATGAGTCTGGGGACTCATGAGCTCTGGCTGTGTCAGAAAGTACTCTGCTCCGTGGGAGGGGCTGGACTCACTGACGTTTCACAGTGTTTCAGACAAGGAAGCCTCATCCTTTTTATTTTGAAAAAAAAAAAAAAAAAAGATAAAGTGATAGTTGGTCAGTCATGTCTGACTTATTTACCCTAAATTTAGTGTTTCATGGATTAAAACCTGAAAGATTGTCCTAAGAGCAGGACAGAAGCTGGGACAGAAGCAGCAGCAGAAGCTGGGATATGTCCTGCTATTTGCACTCCTATTAAACTTTGTATCTCTGATGCCTCCCTGGTTCTATCAGTGGATGATTCGGGAAAGATAAGTAGATTCCATTTACTTGCCAGAGTGTCTTTCATTAAACTCTTTGAAATAATTCTATGGTAGGACAACTTGCCTAGTAATCGCAAGACTTTGCTGGAACTTTTGTAAAAAGGAATGTGTCAATTTACGATATTTTCTGAAACTAGGGAAATTTCATATGGAAAAGTCAGCTCTGGTGGAAATTGTTTTTAAGAAATGGAGAAACAGATTTTACTTCTGTCAACTGTATATTGGGTCAGAGATTGTGTTTCATCATCAATCTAAACAATCCATCTCATTCATCTTTTCTTTTAATGAGTTGGGCTATTTTTTTTCTCCTTTTTCTTGACTCCCCTTGCTGTCCCAGGAATGCCAACATTCCAATGAAAAATGAATGGCAGGCAAAATTGATGGCCATGTTCAAAATTTTTCACTTTCCAAAGTGCCCCTCAACAGCCAAGAGAAGATTCATGGTACAGGAAGTCTTTTCTGTCTTGTATTAGGGAGAAGATTCCTAGCCATCTCTTCACTTTGTGGTAGCAGAAGTTAATATAAATTTACTGATTATATAGGAAAAAAAAATCATGGAAACATGTACATTAGCAGTTGCTTTTCAGAAGGTGGTTTATTTTTGCACAGTAGCTGGATGTGCTTTTTCTCCTGAATGTGATAACCCAAATTATTCTTTTATATATGATGGCAAAGAATCTGCCCACAATGCAAGAGACCTGGGTTCTATCCCTGGGTTCGGAAGATCCCCTGGAGGAGGAAATGGCAACCCACTCCAGTATTCTTGCCTGGAGAATCCCATGGACAGAGAGAGGAGCCTGGCAGGCTGCAGTCCATGGAGTCATGAAGAGTTGGACACAATTGAGTGACTAACAATCTCACTTTCAATATTGACTGTATGTCTGTACATTTGAAGCTTTACTTTTTTGTCTTTACCATTTTCAGAAAAATGTCAGTTTTTATTCCAATCCCACAGAAAGGGCAATGACAAAGAATGTTCAAACTACTGCACAAACTAATGCACTACTGTTCAAACTACTGTAGTTCAAAACTACATTCAACTCACATGCCAGCAAGGATATGTGCTCAGGCTCCTTCAAGCTAGGCTTCCACTGTACATGAACTGAGAACTGCCAGATACACAAGCTGGATTTAGAAAAGGCAGAGATCAAATTGTCAACATCTGTTGGTTCATAGAAAAAGCAAGCATGGAGATTCCAGAAAAAAAAAAATCTGCATCATTCACTGAACAAAAACCTTTGACTGTGTGGATCACAACAAGCTGTGGGAAATTTTTAAAGAGATGGGAATACCAGAACACTTTACCTGCCTCCTGTGAAATCTGCAAGCAGGTCAAGAAGCAACAGTTAGAAACAGACATGGAACAACAAAATGGTTCCAAATTGGAAAAGTAGTATGTCAAGGCTGTATATTGTCACTCTGCTTTATTTAACTTATACATTGAGTACATCATGTGAGATGCCAAGCTGGATGAAGCTCAAGCATGAATCAAGATTGCTGGGAGAAATATCAATAACCTCAGATATGCAGATTTTACCTAATATGGAAAGCAAAGAGGAACTAAGCTTCTTGATGAAAATGAAAGAGGAGAGTGAAAAAGCTGCTTAAAACTCAACATTCAAAAAACCACGATCATGGCGTCAGGTCCCAACACTTCATGGGTAAGAGATGGGGAAGCAATGGAAAGAGCGACAGATTTTCTTGGGCTCCAAAATCACTGCAGATGGTGACTGCAGCTAGGAAATTAAGAGACACTTGCTTCTTGGAAGAAAATCTTTGACAAACTTAGCATATTAAAAAGCAGAGATATCACTTTGTTGGCAAAGGTCAGTATAGTCAAAACTGTGGTTTTTCCAGTAGTCATGTATGGATGCAAGAGTTGGACCATAAAGAAGGCTGAGAGCTGAAGAATTGATGCTTTCAAACTGTGGTGCTGGAGAAGACTCTTGAGAGTCCTTTGGACAGCAAGGAGACCAAACCAGTAATTTCAAAAGGAAATCACCCTGAATATTCATTGGAAGGCCCAGTGCTAAACTGAAGCTCCAATACTTTGGCAACGGGATGCAAAGAGCCCAATTACTGGAAAAGACCCTGATGCTGGGAAGGATTGAGGGCAGGGGGAGAAGGAGGCAAGAGAAGATGAGATGATTGGATGGCATCATTGACTCAGTGAACATAAGTCTGAGCAAACTCCAGAAGACAGTGAAGGACAGGGAAGCCTGCATGCTACAGGCCATGGTGTTGCGAAGAGTTGGACACAACTGAGTGACTGAACAACAAGAGCAATCATTTTCAGATGGGAGTTATCTGCTACCCAGAAAGGTATACTAATATTTAGGTACCACTTTTTATATCCTTTCTCTGAAAAATAAGAAAAAATATCTGTTAATGCTAATGGGGAGAAAAAAGCTCTCCTATTGTTATGTCCTTTCTCTCTTTGTGATAATTTAACAAAATTGCATTTTATAATCAAGAGTCCTGAATAAGGTCTTTTGAATGTTGTTTGTATAATGCCTTATAGTGTCTTTTCAAAGATTATTTTCAGATGGCACATAATCATTGATTCTAAATAGCACAGCTTGCATCTTAGCAGCAGGTTACAAAAGAATGTCCATTTACATAAACAATATTTTGAACACCATGAGGAAATTCTTCTTTATAATTTCAGATTAGAGATTTATCTTTGCCTCAGGTCTTTTAGTATTTTAAAATATTTTATCTTGTAAAATTTCAAGTATAAAAAAATGAGAACACAGTATAATGAATCCTGATGTACTCACTGTACAGTCCCAATAAATATTTTATTTTGCCAATTTTATCTCTATATCATTGCTGTAATTTGCTATTTTAAAGAAAACCCAAAGCAACTTTTTTTTTTACATTTAATTTTTAGGTAAATACTTCTAAGGACACATAAAATATAAACTTAATGCTATCACTTTTGCCAAAATTAATTAAAATCATCTACTACAGACTATATTCAAATTTTCAAGCTTGCCTAACAAATGTCTCTTTATAACTGATTTATTTAAATCAGGATCAAACAAGGTATATATATACTGCATTTTCTTTACCTTTTTTGTGTGTCCTTTGCTCCATAACAATCCCATCTTTTTTTAGGGCTTTTCTTTTTCAAGTTTTATTGAGATTTATTGAGTTTTTTTCCCAGTTTTACTTATTTTATAATCACTGTAGAAACTTAAAATGTACAGTATAGTGACTTGATTTACCTACACTGTGAAAGGATTACTACAGTAGGTTAGGCTAACATCCATTATCTCATATAGACATGATAAAAATAAAAGAAAATAAAGCCTATTTTCTTGTCATGAGAAATCTTAGGATCTACTCCTTTATGTTTCCTATATATCACACAGTGGTATTGTCTATAATCATCATACTGTACATTACATTCCTAGTACTTACTTACAAATGGAAGTTTGTACTTTGACCACCTTCCTCCAATATTTCTTTCCTTTAATGCCATAATTTTTAAGAACTAATTTTAAGATCATCTGAACACAAGAATGTCTCGCATTCTGGATTTTGGTGACTGATTCCTTATTTTATTGTTCAAATTGTTCCTTCATTCAACCTATCGTTGTGGGGATAGTGACAATAAGGATCAGTACTTCCTTTTTTTAAAAAAAATAAGAATACTACACAGTTTGACTCTTTGTGACCCCATGGACTGTAGCCTGCCAGGGTCCTCTGGCCATGGATTCTCCAGGCAAGAATACTAGAATGGGTTGCCATTTTCTTCTCCAGGGGAATCCTCCTGACCTGGGATCAAACCCAGGTCTCCTGCATTGCAGGCAGACTCTATCATCTGAGCTACCAGGGAAGTCAACTATATCGATAGTTCTATGTATTTTATACTCCATCATGTCAAGAGGCAGATAACCTCAAGGCATCCCAATGATTTGTATGTTGTCCATCTTATCTCCTCTTTATCTTTCACATTAGTTTTTAAAAATGCTATCAAAGTAACCAGGACATTAGATTGCATTTGATCTTATGTTTTTCACAAACTGTAATTCCTTAAAGTCAAGAATGATATTTCTCTTTTGGTTTCTGATGCCTTGTCTTACCTTAACATATTTTATGAATAATTAAACCTAATAATAAATTAATGGAAAAACAAGTCAGCCTTGTTAATTATTTGTCAATTGTTTTACACATCTAAGGAATAATAGACAAAGATCAAGATATGTAAAGAGTTCCAAAATATAAAAAAAGAAATATTATGCTGCTAAATAGTTCAACAAATAACAAACTGATACTCAAAACAGATAAAATATACACAAATTAACTAAAAATTTATACTATCTATGCATAAATAAAAATATGCACATATTTTTAAAAATAAGATACTGGAAAACAAATTGGCAATAATTCAATATAACACTAGTAAATTTAAAATTTTCACATATTTAAAAAATAAAATACTAGTTGATTTAAATTGGAAAAAATAAAATACTAGTAAATTTAAATTGGCAAAAATTTTAAAAAAATTAAATTTGCATTATTTTTCTCATTGAGAAATACAGTGAATCAGTATTTGATTATATTTATCCTAAAAATGAAAGAACAATTAGAAAAAAAAAAAACTATTAAGTAGCAAAGCAAACCCATCAAATAGAAAAAAAAATACTAGATTAGTTTTCTTTGCATATGAAAAAAAGACATTTGATTAAAGGATATTTGCTCAATAAATGATGCCAGAGAAACTGGACAGACATTTCCAAAAGGATGAAACTGAATCACTATCTTGTACCATATGGAGCTATCAGCACAAATAGGTCAAAGACTTGAACAAGAAGCCTAAAACCATAAAATTCCTAGAAAAAATTATAGGGGCAAATCGCCTTCATATTGGTCTTGGTAATGATTGTTTTGGACATGACACAAAAAGCAAGGGCAAGAAAAGCAAAAACAAGCAAAAGGGACTACATCAAAATAAAGAGCTACTGTACAGTGAAGGCGGAGAAGGAAATGGCAACCCACTCCAGTGTTCTTGCCTGGAGAATCCCAGGGAAGGCGGAGCCTGGTGGGCTGCCATCTATATCGTCACACAGAGTCGGAAACGACTGAAGCAACTTAGCAGCACCAGCAGCACAGTGAAGGAAATCATGGTGGTGAGTGTTAACCAGCCTTATTATAGTGATCATTTCATAACATATACACATACTGAATCATTATGCTATACATCTGAAACTAATAGTGTTGTATGCTAATTATATCTCAAAAACACAGAAATCACATTTTGAAAATCTTCAACATATGATCGTTTTCTTTGTAATGAAGACTTAGTTCAGTTCAGTTGCTCAGTCCTGTCCGACTCTCTGCAATCCCATGAACTGCAGCACGCCAGGCCTCCCTGTCCATCACCAACTCCCGAAGTCCACCCAAACCCATGTCCATTGAGTCTGTGATTTCATCCAACCATCTCATCCTCTGTCATCCTCTTCTCCTCCTGCCTTCAATCTTTCCTAGCATCAGAGTCTTTTCCAATGAGTCAGCTCTTCGCATGAGGTGGCCAAAGTATTGGAGTTTCAACTTCAAAATCAGTCCTTCCAATGAGCACCCAGGACTGATCTCCCTTAGGATGGATTGGTTGGATCTCCTTGCAGTCCAAATGACTCTCAAGAGTCTTCTCCAACACCACAGTCCAAAACATCAATTCTTCGGCACTCAGCTTTCTTCACAGTCCAACTCTCAAACACATACATGACCACTGGAAAAACCATAGCCTTGACTAGACGGATCTTTGTTGGCAAAGTAATGTCTCTGCTTTTCACTATGTTGTCTACATTGGTGCTGGCGATGGAATGAAACACCAACACTGCAGAGTCTGAATCTTTATATTTTAACTCTTGCTTCTTATAGCTGCTTTATTTTTATTTTTTTTTTTTTTTTGGTATCTGGTAATATTTTATTTATTTTTTTTTTATGTTGGTGTCTTATTTATTTATTTTTTTTTAAAAATTTTAAAATCTTAAATTCTTACATGCGTTCCCAAACATGAACCCCCCTCCCACCTCCCTCCCCACAACATCTCTCTGGGTCATCCCCATGCACCTGCCCCAAGCAAGCTGCACCCTACGTCAGACATGGACTGGCGATTCAATTCTTACATGATAGTATACATGTTAGAATTCCCATTCTCCCAAATCGTCCCACCCTCTCCCTCTCCCTCTGAGTCCAAAAGTCCGTTATACACATCTGTGTCTTTTTTCCTGTCTTGCATACAGGGTCGTCATTGCCATCTTCCTAAATTCCATATATATGTGTTAGTATACTGTATTGGTGTTTTACTTTCTGGCTTACTTCACTCTGTATAATTGGCTCCAGTTTCATCCATCTCATCAGAACTGATTCAAATGAATTCTTTTTAACGGCTGAGTAATACTCCATTGTGTATATGTACCACAGCTTTCTTATCCACTCATCTGCTGATGGACATCTAGGTTGTTTCCATGTCCTGGCTATTATAAACAGTGCTGCGATGAACATTGGGGTACATGTGCCTCTATCCAACTCTATTTTATATCCCTTGCACAACAACCTATAGGGCAAGTTGCCAAGCACTATGATTCAGAGACTATACAGTGAGCAGGCGCAGGGCGAGATAACCTTTACCTTGACTTATTTACTGCTGCTAAGACTTTGTTTTGAGGAACTTCCTTATCAATTTAGAATCCGTTTTGTCCCTGGGTCTGTTCCTTTTGAGGAATCAGAGAAACATCCTTGTGTGCAAGAAATGTTGTTTTCTCACGGGAACAAACAGAGGATTCTTAGCTGAACATCTCGTTTGCAAGAATGTTCAGCCCTGGTTGAGAGTCTCGTTTGCAAGCACTTCTCAACCTTCCTTATACCTAGTTCCCTACACTGGGCAGAACATCTCCTTTGCAAGAATGTTCAGCCCTGGTTGAGAGTCTCATTTGCAAGCACTTCTCAACCTTCCTTATACCTTGTCCCCTACATGTTGGTAATAGCTTTCCTTCCAAGAAGCAAGCGTCTTTTAATTTCATGGCTGCAATCACCATCTACAGTGATTTTGGAGCCCCCCAAAATAAAGTCAGCCACTGTTTCCACTGTTTCCCCATCTATTTCCCATGAAGTGATGGGACCAGATGCCATGATCTTCGTTTTCTGAATGGTGAGCTTTAAGCCAACTTTTCACTCTCCTCTTTCACTTTCATCAAGAGGCTTTTTAGTTCCTCTTCATTTTCTGTCATAACGGTGGTGTCATCTGCATATCTGAGATTACTGATATTTCTCCCAACAATCTTGATTCCAGCTTGTGCTTCTTCCAGCCCAGCGTTTCTCATGATGTATAAGTTAAATAAGCAGGGTGACGATATACAGCGTTGATGTACTCCTTTTCCTATTTGGAACCAGTCTGTTGTTCCATGTCCAGTTTTAACTGTTGCTTCCTGACATGCATACAGGTTTCTTAAGAGGCAGGTTAGGTGGTCTGGTATTCCCATCTTTTTCAGAATTTTCCACAGTTTATTATGATCCACACAGTCAAAGCCTTTGGCATAGTCAATAACTCATTATAAATTGAATGCAAACAAAATAATGTTTCCGTATATTTCTTAAAACTCATTTTCTCTATCTCATTCCTATCATACTCTTTCTTTCTACAATCCTAGATTTATACATGCTTTAGGCCTGGTAACTTTGGCCATTGTACTGAAGATCAACCTAACTTTTCTGACTACATCTGCATTGCCTGTGTTGAGACAAATTCTGTTGTTCAAGAGAATAAAGACAGAAATTATACCATACCACTTCTCTTACCTACCAGGAAATGTGACTAGCGATTTCCACCACATGAATATTTCAACAACCCTTTCATTCAATGAAATTAAAAATCTGATATATCAAATCCATATTATATGTCAATATTGGTTTTAGTTTCTTTTTTTATCCAGAACCTCTATTAATGAAAAAGTAGTCTGATTATTTTTACTTTTGTTTTTTTCTTTTTTTTAAACTTCTTAAAGGAATAAAATAAGTTTTAAACAGTCTGGTGTAACTGAGCAAGACCCTATAGGGCCTCCCAGAACAGGACTACCTCCAGCCTCATGTCCTCCACCTGCCTTTTGTCTATAGAAAGGTAATAAATTTAATCAGAGAAGTGAAAAAATCCAGAAAGAAAGGGAAACAGTCAAGAAAGTCAAAATAATAATACTTTAGCCATTAAACAAAATCAAGTACCTTGAGTTCCTCCTCAAGGACTAAAGATAAAATTTGGAGCCATGTCTCTGAGTTGTTTTGTAGAGACTGAAACCCTCAACAAAAGGAAGAAATTAACTGTATGCCACCCACAAGCACGTAGACCCCCAGACTGATTAATGATGTTGACTCTCAGTTACCTCACCACCAGCCAATCAGAAAAGTGTCCATGAGCTGATCACACACTTCACAATCCCCCTTCCTCATCCTGTTTTTATAAACTTTTCCCTAAAAGCCTTTAGGGAGTTCAGGTTTCTTAAGCTCTAGCTACCCTGGACTCCTTGCTTGAAGCCCTGCAATAGACACTGTGCTTGTTTTACCACACCCCAGTGTCAATAGATTGACTTTACTGAGTGAGGGTAAGTAGACCCTATTTGGTTCTGTAACATAATGTTGGGATGGCAGCTACAGTCTGGCTAATCCACAGACTAATCATTTAACCAACTTCTCACTATTCGAATGACAGAACATCACAAACTTTAAGCCAGTCATTTGTTTTCACCCGATATCTGATAAGAAGCCTCAAATCCCTACATAACAGATTTGTGGTTCCAGGAGGCCTCGTCAGCAATCAGGAGTGTTCTTTCCTGCATCTGCCTGACTTGGCTTCAGGCCTCTTACTGCTGCCAATAAGATTATTCAGGGTACTATGAGTGCTGGGGCAGAGAGGACAGATACTTAAATATCATCAGAAACAGTTTTCAACATCAGAAGCAAAAGAGTAAGCTACTCTAGATGTCTTTTTAGAAAAATGGTGTAAGTTGCAATTCTAATTACTGGTTATGGGGATCAGCAGATTGGGAGGACATTATGCCATGTAAAGTTTTTTATGATGCAACTTTATTTTCTGATCCCACTTTTGTTTTGGTGTGAAATAGATATGTTCTTACACCCCTGTTTTGCCTGCACTCTTCCCTGTGTACTGCCATGACTGAAAGGATACCCTGATTAATGATATGAAAGGGTGAGTTATGAATTGGGTGAGTGTAAGTTAATAGAAAATAATGGACTGCATGGTGATCAGGGGAAAAATAAAAGCTTGTACAGTACTAGAGACGGAGGTATTTAAATGAAAGGTATTTCTTGATTTATCAAGTGATATAGAAGTAACAGACAGAAATTAGGGAAGGTATAGCTGTCTGTACCCTCTTTGTAACTTACATGTAGGCAGGACTCTGAATATTACCATTTATAGTTTTCTACAGGCCTCCTTTTTAGGAGTTTCATTACTGCCATTGTCTTGATACTACAATAAATATGAAGGAAAACCCTCATTGCCTATCACATAATCCCTAAATTATTGATATATTTTCAAAACATGTGTGCCAAGCAAATAGCTCACTGAGGCATAAAGATGAATTTATTGGAAACTGTTCTACACCACCCAATGGCCGTCTGCCTTAGCCTCAGTTAACACAAAGGAAAAGGACAATGAATAGCATCTGCTTTCAGAATACATAGATGAAACAGACAAACCACAGGGCCTGGCAAATAGATCTTAAAATTGTAGTAACTCTATACCTCTGTTTTCCTCCTCTTACTCTGAATTGTTTTGAGCTGCTGCTGAGGATATCTTATATGATTATATTTTAACTGCCACTTCTGTATAAACTTCAACAGAGTTGCACTTTGGCAAAAAGGAAGCCTGAAATATAGATGGTAACAAAGCATTCACTTCTCTCCACTAATCATCACTTTATCTTCAAAACTCAATTTGGTCGAAATATTTAAAAACTTATTTAATAATGTCTGTGATTTAAAAAAACATCATGAATTTCCTGTTTTTATAAACAAAAGATAAATGAACACAGAATTGTGAACTCTAATCAATTTGAAAATTTTCATGAAGATCTAATTTTAATAGTTTTAAAACTATTTTATACTCTTTTTACACATTATCTGCACAGTTTTTCTTCCTTGTATATAAAGAGAGCCAATGAAAGGAAAAATAGAAAGTTCATGTAGTTTAGAGTTTATTATTAGTTTAGAAATTAATCTCATGAATTCCTTTAACAATTTGCCTTCAAATTTTACTTGGGTCAAATAATACCCCCAATATAAAACTTAGCATGATATGCTTCAGATTGTTCTTTTAAAAAAAAAAAGAAAAAAAAAAACTTTAAAAAGAAAACATCTGCTTTCATGATTTCTCTTTTAACATCTTTACTCATAAATGAATTTCAGTAGGATGAATCCAGAAAGGACTTGGATGAATTTGAACTAAAATTCTATTTCTGAGACCTCCCCTGTTAAAAAAAAAAAGGCACAGCTAAAAATGAATAAGACAGCTTTGGTTTAGATTGCTTGGAAATCCTCCCCTCTGCTGCAATTACTGGATGAAATAGATATTAAGCTCAGAGGAGTTCTTCACCCAGTCTCTTTTGCTTCTTGCCTCTGTGAGGAACTGTTTTTCTGATGCCATTATTGGCAGATCGCCACATTGCACCTGCTGATCCACCTGCCTCTCACTGGCGTGCAGTATTTAAAATGTTACGCAATTAAAGTAAATGAGTTTAAAGGGCTGGATTTGCACTACACCTCCTGGAGAGCTGTTGTTCATCCTTAAAAGTGCCTGATGATGGTTTGGGAAGCACTGCTGCTGGCCTGGCCCTGGGGTGCTGAATTGCTCCCCTTTGAAGAACTCTGTGGTGAATCCCCTCATAAGGATGCTAAATGGTGAGGAAGCATAAAGAGAGACATTTTGTACCCTAGGAATCCAGTCTTTATAGAATGAGACTAGGCAGCAAAAGAAAGATTGCAAACTAACTAGAACCATCTAAACTGTTTCCTGATAAAATAACTCTTTATCTCCACCTATTTTGCTTTGTATTTATGAATTTAGTTTGAATTATTTCTTGCAAAGCTCTATACAAAATGTTAAGTAAAGACATCTCAAAAGGGAAAAGTTATCTGCTTATCAGGACACCCTTCAGTGTCTCATCATCTTCATGGCTGTTGTAATTATTCTCTGGTGCCTATCTTTCTTCTAAGTATGGTGTGAAGCAAATGAAAATGAAGCGATTTATTTCAGTGCATTCTCTTCTTTAGTATAAGAAGTTTGAGACTATCTAAGGCTGCTGGTTCAGACCACAAAGCCATGCTTTTAAAGCAAGTTAAATGATTATTCACTGAAAATGCTTTTAGATGCTGGGCATATGGAAGATACAAAAAGAAATTGCTCTACATTTTAAGGAATTTGACATTAGTGATAAGTGGTCACAGAGAATTGATTATTTTATTTGACACACATTTTATGACTTTATGGTCCTTCAAAAGGTACCACGGCACTAGTTACAAGAGAAATATAGTTTCTGACCAAGCATATAGGGAGCTGGAAAATCACCACTGATTCTCATAAGAAATAACATGACTGTGAAATCAACAACTCTTCTTAAGTCTACCAGAAGATTAAGGTCACTAGGGAAACCACTCCCTACACAATTGGACTGATAAGCAAACAGAAAGACTGAAAACTTGGCAGAACAGAAATCTCCACAGGAACCTGTACTGGTTTAGAAAAACGTAACTGTGGTTGACTAAGAGCTGGAGGTTCAGTGTGGGCAAGTCTGAGTGTTAAAAATTCCAGGGGCAGAGTACAGTCTTAGGGAGGTCCTGCACTTTTCTGAGTTTTACCTTCAGGGGTCCTACAGGTTCTCATTGTAATGATCAGAGAAAAATAAACATATGCTTCCAGCAGGAGAAAAGTAGCCATTTTAAAACAATTCCAGAATATCCTAATCTTCTTAACAAGGACTGCCCTCAAAATAAACTATTTTACCAGAGCCTAACTGACCTTGGCAAAGGGAAAAAACCAACTCCAGCCACCTCAGGCTTCTGAGTGGGGGAAAAGAAACACCCAACTTTACAACCACATCAGTAGAGCTCCTGTATAATAATGAGGGGATGCAATTAAGAGAAATATGTATCTTGAACTTTATTCAAGAAGACTCTAGGAAAACACAACAGAGGGGCCAAAAAAAAAAAAGGTGGGGGAGGACATCAGAGGAAACTTTACTTCCAATACCTGCAGCTACAGCAAACAGCCTAAACTCTAGCCTGAATATTCATTGGAAGGACTGGTGCTGAAGCTCCAATACTTCGTCCACCTCATGCAAAGAACTGACTCATTAGAAGAAACCCTGATGCTGGGAAAGATTGAAGGCAAGAGGAGAACAGGCTGGTAGAGGATGAGATAAAGGGATGGCATCACTGACTCAATGGATATGAGTTTGAGCAAACTCAGGGAGATAGTGAAGGACAGTTCATGGGGTTGCAAAGAATCAGACATGACTTAGTGACTGAACAACAACAACAATCTCTAACCAGACAAACATAAACCCTCACATTGAGGCAGGTTTATCTCAGTTCCTTTTTCTAGTACTACTTCAACTTTCAACAAAAATTTGCAAAGCACACTAAAACACAATTTGAAGAGACAGAACATGCATCAGCATCAGATTTCGATATGACAGACATGTTGAAATTATCCTATCATGAATTTAAAACAACTACGATTACTATGCTAAGGGTTCTAACAGGAAAAGTAGACAACATGTGAGAACATACAAGTACTGTAAGCAAAGAGATGGAAATTTTCAGAAAGAAAAGGAAATGCTAGAAGTTAAAACACTGTTAGGCAAAGGAGAAAAGGAAAGATATAAGCATCTGAATGCAGAGTTCCAAAGAATAGCAGGAAGAGATAAGAAAGCCTTCTTCAGCAATCAAGGCAAAGAAATAGAGGAAAACAACAGAATGGGAAAGACTAGAGGTCTCTTCAAGAAAATTAGAGACACCAAGGGAACATTTCATGCAAAGATGGGCTCGATAAAGGACAGAAATGGTATGGACCTAACAGAAGCAGAAGATATTAAGAAGAGGTGGCAAGAATACACAGAAGAAATGTACAAAAAAGATCTTCACGACCAAGATAATCACGATGGTGTGATCACTCACCTAGAGCCAGACATCCTGGAATGTGAAGTCAAGTGGGCCTTAGAGAGCATCACTACGAACAAAGCTAGTGGAGGTGATGGAATTCCAGTGGAGCTATTTCAAATTCTGGAAGATGATGCTGTGAAAGTGCTACACTCAATATGCCAGCAAATTTGGAAAACTCAGCAGTGGCCACAGGACTGGAAAAGGTCAGTTTTCATTCCAACCCAAAGAAAGGCAATGCCAAAGAATGCTCAAACTACCACACAATTGCACTCATCTCACATGCTAGTAAAGTAAGGCTCAAAATTCTCCAAGCCAGGCTTCAGCAATACGTGAACCGTGAACTTCCAGATGTTCAAGCTGGTTTTAGAAAAGGCAGAGGAACCAGAGATCAAATTGTCAAAATCCTCTGGATCATGGAAAAAGTAAGAGAGTTCCAGAAAAACATCTATTTCTGCTTTATTGACTATGGCAAAGCCTTTGACTGTGTGGACCACAATAAACTGTGGAAAATTCTGGAAGAGATGGGAATACCAGACCACCTTACCTGCCTCTTGAGAAATCTGTATGCAGGTCAGGAAGCAACAGTTAGAACTGGACATGGAACAACAGACTGATTCCAAATAGGAAAAGGAGTACATTAAGGCTGTATATTGTCACCCTGCTTATTTAACTTATATGCAGGGTACATCATGAGAAACGCTGGACTGGAAGAAACATAAGCTAGAATCAAGATTGCTGGGAGAAATATCAATAACCTCAGATATGCAGATGACAACACCCTGATGGCAGAAAGTGAAGAGGAACTAAAAAGCCTCTTGATGAAAGTGAAAGAGGAGAGTGAAAAAGTTGGCTTAAAGCTCAACATTCAGAAAACTAGGATCGTGGCATCCGGTCCCATCACTTCATGGGAAATAGATGGGGAAACAGTGGAAAGAGTGGCTGACTTTATTTTTGGGGGCTCCAAAATCACTGTAGATGGTGATTGCAGCCATGAAATTAAAAGACGCTTACTCCTTGGAAGAACAGTTATGACCAACCTAGATAGCATATTGAAAAGCAGAGACATTACTTTGCCATCAATGGTCCATCTAGTCAAGGCTATGAGTTTTTCCAGTAGTCATGTATGGATGTGAAAGTTGGACTGCGAAGAAGGCTGAGTGCCGAAGAATTGATGCTTTTGAACTGTGGTGTTGGAGAAGACTCTTGAGAGTCCCTTGGACTTCAAGGAGATCCAACCAGTCCATTCTAAAGGAGATCAGCCTTGGGTGTTCTTTGGAAGGAGTGATGTTGAAGTTGAAACTCCAATACTTTGGCCACCTCATGCAAAGAGTTGACTCATTGGAAAAGACTCTGATGCTGGGAGGGATTGAGGGCAGGAGGAGAAGGGGATGGCAGAGGATGAGATGCCTGGATGGACTCACCGACTCGATGAACAAGAGTTTGGGTGAACTCCGGGAGATGGTGATGGACAGGAAGGCCTGGCGTGCTGCATTTCATGCAGTTGCAAAGAGTTGGACACGACTGAGCCACTGAACTGAACCAAAATGAAGAATGCCCCTGATGGGCTCATTAATATGCTGAACACAGGCAGAGAGTCAGTGAGCTTAAAGAAATGTCAATAGAGACTTCCATGATGGAAACACACACAAAAAAATAAAATGAAAAAGATATTATAGAATATATGAAACCTGAGATAACCACAGAAGTGTTAATGTAATATCAGAAGAAGAAAAGAGAAAGGAAAAAAATAAATATTTGAGTTTGAGATTAATATATGCATACTACTATATATGAAATATATAAACCACAAAGACCTACTATATAGCATAGGGAACTATACTCAAAACCTTGTACTAATCTTAATGGAAAAGAATCTTAAAATATATGTATGCATATACATATGTGTTTTTGTATGTATATATTTATGCATGTATATATATGTTTATTTGAAACACTTTGTAGTACATTTGTATTGAAACTAACACAATATTTAAATTAGCTATACTTCAATAAAAATAAGTAAAATTAAAAATTTAAAGAAATAATGAATAATAATGAATAAAAATTTTCCAAAATTAATGATGGACGCCAAACCACAGACCCAGATATTAAAGAGAGCAAGCAAAAAGATTTCCCCCAAAATCTACATATAGGCATACAATATTCAAACTTCAGAAGATCAAAGACAGAAAATCTTTAAGAAGACATGGATGGCGAGATGGCAATAGACCTTGTATATAAAGGTCCAACAGTAAAAGTAACACTGGGCTCTTTTTCAAGAACTAGACAAACAAGAAGTGGGTAGAATGAATTAAAGTGTGGGAAGAAAAACCTAGAAATCAGTAACAGGAAAACACCAGAACACTTGGAAAGTAAACAACCCACTTATTAAAACATGAGTCAAAGAGAAGTATCAAGAAATATTTTTAAATATTTTAAAGTAAATAAAGCACAAAATTTGCATTAAAAATCATATACTTATAATAATAACAATATTTATAACTGCAATAACCTAAAGTATTTATAACAATAAATACTTGTAATTAGAAAAGAAGAAAAATGTAAGAATTAAGCTTATACATGGGAAAACTAGAGAAAAGCAGATTCAAAGAAAGCAGAGAAAAGAAATAATAAAAATTAGAATGAAAATCAATGAACTTGAAACAGGAAAACAACAATGAAAACTAACGGAACCAAAAGACAGTACTTTGAAAAAAAATCAATAAAATTGATAAACCTGTAGCTTGATTAAGAAAAGAGAAGATGTACATAACTAATGTCAGAAATCAAAGATCAACCATCTCTTTTGATATCACAGACTTTAAAAGAAAAATAAAGGAATATTATGAACAGCTCTATGCCCACAAATTTGATGACCTAGCTGAAACAGACTTAGTCCTTGGAAGACACACTCTACCAAAAATAACACAAGGAGAAATAGAAAATCTCCCCAAAGAAATATAGCTACTAAACTGAATAAATAACTAATAGTTTTTCAAAACAGAGGCATTAGGCCCAGGTAGATTCACTGTTGAATTCTACCAAACACTTAAAGAAGAAATTATACCTTATCTCTACAGTTTACAAAAAAAAAGAAGACGAAATAATTGTAACTCATTCTATGTAGACAGAATTACCTTATTACCAAATCCAGTTGAAGATGTTACAAGAAAACTACAAACTAATATCTTTCATGAATATAAGTGCAAAACTCCTCAATATAGTATCAGCAAATTGAATCCAACAATATATACGAAGAATTTCACATCAAACCAAGTGGTATTTATCCCATGTATGCAAGCAAGGCTAGTTCAATATTAAAAAACCAAATTATGTAATGCATTTTATCAAAATACTAAAGAATGAAAAACTCTCTGCCGACTAAGACTAGAGGGGGACTCCATTAATTCATTAAATAACATCAAAACAAAAACAAAACAAATATCAAAGTTAATAGTGAGAAACGAGATGTTTTCTTCCTCAAGATCAAGAGCAAACAAAGATATACATTTCTCACCACTTTTCAGTATTGTTCCAGAAGACCTGGCAGACGCATTGAGATAAAAGAAGTGGAAGGGAGAAATGTTTCATTTACAGATGACATGACTACAAAAATCCCAAAGTTTCCACAACAAAAATGATCTACTTGAACTAATTAGCAGCTATACCAAGGTGGAAGGATAGAAGTTTAATATTTGAAAAAGTACTGCTTTCCTATATACTAGCAATGATCTATTGGAATTTAAAATGAATACCATAGTATCGTTCACATTAGCACAGAAAAAGGAAATATTTAGGCATAAACTTAAAAAAATACGTTCAAAGTCTATATAAGGTAATAATCATAAAAAAAACTATGAAAGAAAATAAGGAAAATCTAAAGAAACAGAGGCTATTCTATGTATATGGAAGGGAGATTCAATATTATCAAAATGAAAGTTCTCCCCAACTTGAGCTGAAGAGTCAGATAAATTCCAATGCAAATGCGAGGGAGTAATCTTGTGGATATTGACAAACTAATTGTAGAATCTCATGTGAAGGCAAAAGATACAGCAAGGCCAAAAACAACTGAAGTAGAAGAATGAAGTTGGACCACTAACACTATGAAACATCAAGACTCAGTTTTAAAAGTATATTAATTAAGAAAATAGGGTATTGGTGAAAGAACAGACAGATAGACTAATGGAAAATAAAAGGAGCTGGAAATAGACCCATGCAAATATAGTCAACTGGTATTTGACAAAAAAGAACAAAGGAAATTCAATGGAGAAAGAATAATCTTTTTAACTAATGATGCTGCAACAACCAGTTGCAAAGAAAAAAAAAAAGAATCTAGACACAGATGCCTTATACCTTAACAAATATTAGCTCAAAATGAATACTAGATCTAAATGTAAAATGCAAAACCATACAAACCCTAGGAGTTAATGGGGGGAGGTCTAGGTGGCCTTGGGTATGGTGGTGACTTTTTAAGTTATAAAATGCCTAAAAAGCAGGACCTGTGAAAGAAAAACTGATGTTACATTTTATTGAAACTAAAAAGTTCAGTTCTCTGAAAGACATTATTAAGAGAGTGGAAAGATAGGTCACTGACTGGGAGAAAATCTGCAAAAATTCTATCTAATAAAGCACTAGTTTGAAGAAATCTGTAAAGAACACCTGCATGCATGCATACTCAGTCGTGTCTGACTCTTTGCGAACCCATGGACTGTAACATGTCAGGCTCCTCTGTCCATGGAATTTTCCAGGCAAGAATACTGGAACAGGTTGCCATTTCCTACACCAAGCTACACCAAGGAATCTTTCAAACCCAGGGTTTGAACTAGCATCTCCTGTGCATCACCTACATTGCAGGTGGATTCTTTACCACTGAGGCCACAGGGAAGCCCTATAAAGAACTCTTAAACCTTATCAATAAGGAAGTAAACCAATTAAAACTAGGCAAAAGACTTCAATAGATATCTCAACAAAAAGACACAGATGGCAATTAAGCATATGAAAGGATGCTCAGTATCATGTCATTTGAAAATTGCAAATTGAAATTACAGTGAGATACTATTACACATCTATGAGAATAGGTAAAATCAAACCCACAGAGAAAACCAAGAACTGCTTGAGGTGTAGAGCAACAGAAATTCTCGTTTATTGTTAACGGGAATGCAAAATGGTACAGCCACTTTGGGAGAGTTTGTCAATTTCTTGCAAAACTTACACTCTTACCATGTGACCTAGCAATTATATTTTGTGGTATTCACTCAAAAGAAGTGAAAAGTTATGCCAACACAAAAACCTGCACATAAATATTTATAGCTACTTTATTCATAACTGCCCAAACTTAGAAGCAATCAAAACATCTTTCAATAGATGAGTGAATAAACAAATCATGTCACATCCATAACCTGGAATGCTGCTGCTGCTGCTGCCGCTAAGTTACTTCAGTCGTGTCTGACTCTGTGTGACCCCATAGATGGCAGCCCACTAGGCTTACCCGTCCCTGGGATTATCCAGGCAAGAACACTGGAGTAGGGTGCCATTTCCTTCTCCAACCCGGAATGTTATTGTTCAGTAAAAAGAAATGACTTATTAAGCCAAGAAAAGACATTGAGCAATCTTAAATGCATATTGCTAAGTGAAAGAAGCTAATCTGGAAAGGCAGCTTACTGCATGATTCTAACCATATGACATTCTGGAAGAGATATGACCACAGAGACAGTTAAAAGATCACTGGTTGCCAGGGCCTCATTTGAAGGGAGGGAGAGTGATTGGTAGATAACAGGAAATTTTTAGGGCAACTCAATTATTCTGATTATCCTGAAGATACACATGATTTTATATATATATATATATATATATATGTTAGTCAAAACTAACCGGAGAAGGCAATGGCACCCCACTCCAGTACTCTTGCCTGGAAAATCCCATGGACTGAGGAGCCTGGTAGGCTGCAGCCCATGGGGTCGCTAGGACTTGGACACGACTGAGCGACTTCACTTTCACTTTTCACTTTCATGCATTGGAGAAGGAAATGGCAACCCACTCCAGTGTTCTCGCCTAGAGAATCCCAGGGACAGGGGAGCCTGGTGGGCTGCCGCCTCTGGGGTCGCACAGAATCAGACACGACTGAAGTGACTTCGAAAGCAGCAGCAGCAGTCAAAACCAACCGAACATACAACACAAAGAATGAACCTCATATAACCATGGACACTATTGGTAATGTATGGGCTCATCACTTGTAATAGATGTATCAACATTACACTAATGAAAAATATTGATATTAAAGCAAACTGGGGGAAGGGTGAGAGGGTATATGAGAACTCTACTTTCCACTCAATTATTCTGTAAATCTAACAACTCAATGAATTAGTTGTATTCAGTGTATTAGTTAAAAAGAGATGCATGAACTATATTCTGGGTAGTAGGATGCTAACATATACAGGACATTATGAGAGCAGATGAGAAAGCAAACCAGATAAATGATAAGACAGAGATATTAGCAAATGTCTTCAGAGGAAATGGTACCCAGATTTATTCCTAACAACAAAAAGACTTTACCCGTGGGGAGGAAATTCCTGGAGAAGGGAACAGGATGAATAATGGCAGAAACATGAGATCGATCGTCTCAATGGTTGATCCTCCTGTGGTGTGGTATGGTACAGGGTGGTGGGAAACTGCAGTTGGAGTCGTTGGCAGAGACCACTTTGCAGGAGACTCAGAAGCAGAGAACAAATGTATGGACACTAAGGGGAGAAGAGGGAGTGGGATGAATTGGGAGGTACGAATTAATATAGATTAATATACATAAAATAGATGACTAATGAGAACCTGCTGTACAGCACAGGGAACTCCATGAATGCTCTGTGGTGACCTAAATGGGAAGGAAATCCCAAAAAGAGGGCATATATGTATACATATAGCTGATTCACTTTGCTGTACCGCAGAAACTAATACAACATTGTAAAGAAACTATGCTCCAATTAAAAAATAAGTAATCCATGTGCCAAAGAAGACACACGAAAAAGGAGAGCTTTACTTATTTTATAAAGAAGACTGGATCTCCTATGATTAACAGGGGCAATGTCTGAGTTTATTAAGGGAAATGTCATGGTATATTGAAAGCATTTAAGTTATATGGGCTCTCTATCAGGATTCCAGATTTCTTGGATTATGTTTTTAGAAGCAAGCATAGTAAGAATAAGGAACAGACTGATGAGGTAAGAAGTTTCTATGTCTTAAAAGCCATCATTTTGTTTAATGCATTTTATGCACTACTTTTGCTTTTTAGCATTTTAAAGTAGCGTTGTAAATGACAGTCTGAAATGGACTAAGTTTTCATGAATAAAAGTTTCTAGTAACAGATGTAGAAAGACTCTGTCCAAGACTCTATTGAATAGTGAGTATGAATATCTATATATGGTGACAAATAAATGTCTATGCATATATATATATATATACACACACACACATATATATACAAAAGTTATATCAACATATAACTATTAAGAGATTACCCCCTCCTGGATTTTGTTACTCTAAGCTAGTTGTATATTATATAATGCACAATTTATTTCACAGCTTGCAGAACAACAGAACAAATATCAATTAACATTTTACTCTTTATTCTAACTGGATAAATTATATAGATTATCTAAAATTTCCTCCTGGGTTTGTCTGTGTGTCTTCTAATGAGTTGGTACAAAAATTTGAACTGATATTAAAAAAATACACACTATATACATAAACTATCACCCCTGGGGGGTGAAAAAGACTTTTTAACTGATTAAAAAGTACTCAAGAAATATGTCAAATAAAAGGCCTATACCTATTCTTATTTTTAGTTTGTTATTTTAATGCAAATTTAAAACCTGTTTTATATTTTAAGGTTGGTATATCTGAATGGAAGAGTCTTCATTAGGAAAAATCTAGCTTTATCTGCTTTCTAAGTTATACAACTTTAACAAAATATTATTAAAGGAACATTCACATAATAGTTGATGAATAACATATTCTAGTGACTTGAAACTGGCTTTAATTCAGAGGACACTGAGAAAATATATACCTATTTATAATAAACAGATTTATTATTGATTTACATATTTGTTTGTAGGTGAATATTTATCATTTACATAAAACCTGCTTTTTCTTGCCCTTGGAAAGAATTTAAATACATTCAAAAATGTTTTCCTATAGTTTTATGTACTAATTTAAAATTATCCTTTCAACTTATTAAATACCTTTGGAGGTAGAATATATAGCAAAATTTTATTATTATTTTGAATAATTACATGTCGACTAAATTAATATGACTTCACTTTTAAAAGTATTCTTTTTGGAGGCTTCTGTAAGGCAGATCAGTCATCTCTCAGTTAAGTCACCTTAGCGTTAATTTATCATACTATTAAAATTTTAGTCATATATATAGCCACAATGCAAAAGCATATACTTTGCTTTCTAGTTACAATTTTAGCCTTTTAGAAAAAAAAATCTCTTAAAGCTCACTGAAGTGTTGCTTTGTCAATTATTGATATATATTGTATTAATTGCCTTCAGAAATCATCTGTACAAATCCCCAAGTTAATATCCGAGAGCAAATCTCAGCAGTTAATTCTGTCTTTCACAGACTTGTTCAAAGTATGTGATTTCTTTTCACCGACATACAGGGAAAGACTAAATTTATCATTTGGTTCAGAAACTAAATCTATTTTATGCTTGATGAGGTATATCTCCTTATTTATCCTCTCTTAAGATTAAGGAAACAGACAGCTCAAGGGGAATGACTTTCTAAAGGTTAAATTTGCTGAATGACTGTAGATAAATCATTAATCCTCTGAGTATTCGATAGGGAAGAAATTATTGGTAAGTTCCTGGAACTTCTTATTAAGATGTTCCTCTAAGAGCTCTTCTTTCTACAGTATTCCCACTTTTATCTACTATCTTGATTCAGGTCCATATTCCCAAATGCTTTTGCTATAAAAACTTCATTTTTTTCTTAATCTACTCCCTTCTTTCAGTATCTTGTAAACACCTGTAGTAACATCGTCCTCTGTGTTTGTGTGTGCTTACTTTAAAATATCTTAAAAGATCCAGAATTCTTCAAAAAAACTCATATTCCTTCTTTGCAGTAAAAGCTAACATTCAACAGTCACACAGTTGCTAAACTGAAAAACTTGCAAATTATTCCTGATGGTTTCTTCTCCTGTTTCCATCCAAATCACTGAGTTTTATTGATTCACCTAAGGCATCTATCATCAATCTGTCCACTACTTTCATTACATGTTGCTAGAGCTCTTGACCAGCTGATTAGCATCTTTTTCCAGGACTGAGGAACTGGCCTTTAAGTTGACCCCATTTTCATTCTTTCACACATAGATCAATTCATTATTCACTATATACAATTAGCTCTTTAGAATGTTAATAAGACCATGTTACTGCCTTGCTCAATACGCCCTAAGGCTTACTGCAGTCAGTCGTGTCTGACTCTCTGTAACCCCATGAATCGCAGCATGACAGGCCTCTCTGCCCATCACCAATTCCTAGAGTTCACAAACTCATGTGCATCAAGTTGGTGATGCCATCCAGCCATCTCATCCTCTGTCGTCCCTTTCTCCTCCTGCCCCCAACCCCTCCCAGCATCAGGGTCTTTTCCAGTGAGTCAACTCTTTGCATGAGATGGCCAAAGTACTGGAGTTTCAGCTTCAGCATCAGTCCTTCCAATGAACACCCAGGACTGATCTCCTTTAGGATGGACTGGTTGGATCTCCTTGCAGTCCAAGGGACTCTCAAGAGTCTTCTCCAACACCACAGTTCAAAAGCATCAGTTCTTCAGCACTCAGCTTTCTTCACAGTCCAACTCTCACATTCATACATGACCACTGGAAAAAGCATAGCCTTGACTAGACAGACTTTTGTTGGCAAAGTAATGTCTCTGCTTTTCAATATGCTATCTAGGTTGGTCATAGCTTTCCTTCCAAGGAGTAAGTGTCTTTTAATTTCATGGCTGCAATCACCATTTGCAGTGATTTTGGAGCCCAGAAAAATAAAGTCAGCCACTGTTTCCCCATCTATTTCCCATTAAGTGATGGGACCAGATGCCTGATCCTAGTTTTCTGAATGTTGAGCTTTAAGCCAACTTTTTCACTCTCCACTTTCATCAAGAGGCCTTCTAGCTCCTCTTCACTTTCTGCCATAAGGGTCATGTCATCTGCATATCTGAGGTTATTGATATTTCTCTCAGCAATCTTGATTCCAGCTTGCGCTTCTTCCAGGCCAGTGTTTCTCATCATGTATTCTGCATATAAGTTAAATAAGCAGGGTGACAATATATAGCCTTGACATACTCCTTTTCCTATTTGGAACCAGTCTGTTGTTCCATGTCCAGTTCTAACTGTTGACAGAATGCGGTCCACTGGAGAAGGGAATGGCAAACCACTTCAGTATTCTTGCCTTGAGAACCCCATGAACAGTGTGAACAGGCTTACTTACCACACTTAAAATAGGACTTCAAGTTTTATCATGACTATAGTCTTGCCTGATTTCATCCTTAGTATTCTTGGCTAGAGAACTCCAGGGACAGAGGAGCCTCTTGGGCTACAGTCCATGGGATCGCAAAGAGTCAGACACAATTGAGTGACTAACACTTTTCTCTCCAAACCTTCCTTATACTTCTGACTCCTCCCTTCCCACTTTTCTCTGGTTGTGATATGACTAGATACTTCCAAGCTCTTCTCCTTGGCAGGATATTTGTGGACCAGCTTCCTTTTCTCTTCAAGGCAATTCAATCAGGACTCCCATGTAACATTTAAGAAAGTGATATCTTGGATACCATTAATTTAGTCAAATTCTCAAAGTGAATAAATGAACTCAGATATTTTATTCCAAGTAAAAAAAAATAGTGTATTTTGTTTGCTCCCTGTGACATACATTAGATCACACAGCAGCAAACCCAGTGAGACCTGACTTCTTACTCTCTTCTCTATATGCCAAACTCAGATGCCATCCTCTTCCTTCAGCTGTTATATTCAGTCACCCATGCATCTCTCTTTGGCTTATCGAAATCTGTCTTGTAAACCTGATTGTCTCCTATATTTTTCTCTTTAGACTCTTCCACATACTCTTAATCTCCACTTTTGTAAAGTCTACTTCCTTATCTAGTCAATTTTATGCAACAACATTTAAATATTTTAAGTGGATTCATGTACACTAGTTTCTTTGTTCCTAATAAGTTCTTTGATAGCACTGATTTATTTATCTCTCCACAATTCAAGAAACCTAGTCATTTCCATCCTTTATCAAATCTATATATTTATCAACTCAACACACAAACATTTTCAATATGCTTTTCAACTATTTCCTCTTCATTTCCTCTAATTAATAACATCAATCACAGACTATTACATTTTCTCCTATTATTTTTACATCCATCCTCTCATCTTTCCTTAATATTTAATATCATATTCTAAAATGAAGATTTTTTCAATCTTTGTGAAATGAAAAACTATTACTATTTAAACTTCTAATAGCAAATTTGCTTATTAAGTAAATAAATGATGTTAGGAAAACTGGGCCACTACATGTAAAAGAATGAAATTGGAACACTCTGTAACATCAGACAGAAAGATAAACTCAGAATGGGTTACACAGAACTAAATGTAAGACCAGATACCTTTCCTCTTAGAGGAAAACATAAGCAGAACACTCTCTAACATAAATCACAGCAGTATCTTTTTTGATCCACCTCCTAGAGTAATGAAAATGAACATGAAAATAAGCAAATGGGACCTAATTAAACTTAAAAGCTTTTGTACAGTAAAGGAAATCATTAACAAAAAGAAAAGATAACCTGCAGAATGGGAGAAAATATTTGCAAACAAAGACACTGACAAGGGATTCATCTGCAAAATATACAAAAAGTTCATGCAGCTCAACATAAAAAAAAAAAAAAACTAAACTAAAAAGTGAATTGAAGATCTAAACAGACATTTCTCCAAAGACAACATACAGATGGTGAAAAACCGCATGAAAAGATGCTCAATATCACTATTAGAGAAATTCAAATTAAAACTATAATCACCTTATACCAGTCAGAATGGCCATCATCAAAAAAAAAAATCTATGAACAATAAATGCTGGAAAGAGTATGGAGAAAAGAGAACCTTCCTACACTGTTGTTGGGAATGCAAACTAGTACAGCTATTATGGAGAATAGTATGGAGGTTCCTTAAACATAGAACTACCGTATGATCCAGCAATCCCACCCAGCATATATCCAGAGAAAACTATAATTCAAAAAGATACATGCACCCACCACTATGTTCATTGAAACGTTATTTACAATAGCCAAGACATGGAAGCAACCTAAATCTTCATCAACAGAGGAATGGATAAGGAAAATGTGGTACATAAATACAATGGAATATTGTGCTTAGTCATGTTTGACTCTTTGCAACCCCATGGACTGTAGCCTATTGGGCTCCTCAGCCCATGGGATTTTCCAGGCAAGAGTACTGGAGTGGGTTGCCATTTCCTTCCCCAGGGGATCTTCCAGGGATTGAACCCAGGTCTCTCGCATTGTAGGCAGATGCTTTTACCATCTGAGCTACCTGGGAAGTCTTAACTGTATAATGCTTGTGAGAACAATCATCCTTAGGTACAAATATAAAAGTGTCACACCCAACCCTGAACTCTTAATGACCTTATTTATTTCTACAAAGGAATAAAATATAAAGTACTTGGCTTAAACACAAGGCTATGAATTAGTTGGTTGTAAACTATTCACCTAGTTCTAATGTATAGTCAATTTTTCATGTAACCCTCACACTAGTCAAATGTTTCCTAAATATATCCTTTGAGACAGTCCATGAAATAAAAGTGCTGTGGCCAAATTAGATCTTCAATTTTCAAAAGGTCTTAATTTTTAGTGGTAATAAAGGTTATTTTATGGAACAGAACATAGCGTTTCTCAAGCTTAGGTATTCATTTGACCCTCTTTTCATATTACATCCAAGGAACAAATTTTGAAAAAAACACATGCATTGCTCCTCCTTTCCCATATCTATGTTGGAAAAATGCAAAAGAAATGTCCTAGTAAGATCATGTTCAGATAACTCAGGAATGCCTATTTTTCTGAATTAAGTCTGGTAGAACCATAATCAAACAGGAGCCACAGTCAGAATGGGAGGTAGGAAAGTAGTAAATCTACAGGGTTGGCCCTTAAAATATTTATTAGAAACTTATTTTTAATAGATCAATAGGCGGTATCTCTTAATGGTACATAACAACACATCTTGCTCATAGGAGTAATAAAAACAGAATTCTAACTTATTAATTGGAATGAATTTATTCACTTTCTATGATAGTTCTACTGTGTCCCAGAGTATGTATGTATGTGATATTATAGCCAGCGTATCTCCTGCCTTGGATACACCCACTCAGAAAGTCAATATAAAAGCAGAATGCAAATTCAATCATTTACAAAGATAATGCAACATGGAAAATATTTGTCTAAAATATAAATGATCAATCCTAACACATATCTATTATAAGGAAATCCAAACCATAACAGGAAGATACACTGGATCATTATCAAAAAAGATGAATTAAATTGAATATCTAACATTATGTTGGTGAATTCATTCTAAATAGAAATGATATTTTTTTCAAAAGACTTCTCCTTACAAATTAAAAGGCTTAATCTACTTTGTGTATATTGGCTCTTGTAAATTCATAATCCAAAGGAAAGAACTAGCTTCAATAATAGCTGGATCCAGAAACTCAAACAATTTTATCAAGCTGAGAGAGATCACACAACTCAGTCAATTTAACATGAGTAGTCAGCAGGAAAGATGAGAGGCATCTCCATGTCACCTTGTCCTTTCTTTTGAATATTTCAATTTTTGAGGGACTTTATTTATATACGCCATTTTATTAGGACAACGTAAAATGCAGACTACACAATGCTAATTGCAATGTTGTACAATATCTGACATGTATAGCAAACCACTCACCAGTATCCTATTTGTCCATTTTCTGTGTGACCAAAATGCCAATACATTTGCAGATGTTATTTTAAGAGGGTGAAGTTGATATTTCTGGCACCACAAAATTCTAAGCTTTTTCTATCTATGAATTGTCTAAAACAAAAAGTTGTCTCTAGCCTATTTCAGGAGTCATGAATTATTGAAGAAAGAGCACAATGTGAACTGCCAAAAGGAAAGTGTAAGGATCTCAAGAAAATTCAAAGCCAATTATTTAACATGTAAAAAAAAATTACTTGTAATACCCACAGTAAGACACACAAGACACACACTATTTATACACAAAGCCTTTCCTAATCACCATCTATTCTTTCAAGGGGTAAATTCATAATAATTTGGAGTAGAGGGGAAGAGGAACAGTTAATATTCCTAAAACTCAGTTTAAGCAGTCAAATCCACTTCAGTCTGCATATTTTGTGTTTGGTGGGACCAAACAAAATGTAGCAAGATAAGTATACATTAAAAGAATTCTGACCTCCATAATCATAACCCTTTTTGGAAAAAGCAATTGTCTTTTATTCTCTTTTTTTTTTTTTTGTTAGTAAATAATACATAAATTACAATCCAGCTACAAAGAGAACATTTTTTTTTTTTTTCTGATTTGAAATTCAGCAAACACACCAGACTATGCTTTCAGGTGGCAAAAGCTCCAGGGTTCCCTGGCTTCTTTTGTGTTCCTAGGCTTGTAGAGGGCTAGGAGCTGACAGATGCTTATCAAACATTCATGTAAACACTGCTATCAAAGCTGTGCTCTCCAGCTCTGCTTTCACACAAGAGGGTCAGCATGGAACATCATTAACGCTGGGCCAAAGATAGAAATGTCATGCCACGAGGTTTGTAATGCAAGAGAACGCCTACACTGCTGTTCCAAGATGCAGCACTCAAATTGTTAACTTTGCTGACATGAAAGACCAGTACAGAGGCGATATTTAAAACACTGCTGACTGTTTATATAAGCCTGAATTCTGTCAAGCATTTTTCATCTTTGTTTTCTCAAGTTAAAATAGCGTTTGGGCCTTTTGTTTTTGTTTTTATCTGAGAGGATATGGAAACACGGCTCAAATCTGAGAACTGCACAACAATGGCTTCATAAACTATTGCAGTGACTTAACTATTTGATATTTTGTTGGGATAATACAAACGGCAGAAAGGTGGAGGTCTGAGGTTACTTACTGGGTCTTGAAGGACCCCTGTCCTTCTTCAGTTATTTCAGGACTAAGGGCCTATTGCCTTCCTCACATGCCCAGGTCACACACACTGCCTTGGAGATGACTCCTTGCCAAGTGAAAGAAAGAGCATAAAGTCATAATCGGGAGAGAGACCACCCCTCACCACCAAGACGTAGGCGATGGGACTTCCTCCATTTTGAATTCAGAGCCTACCCTTCACAATTACTTACCAACTTTATGGTGGCTCTTTCGGTTACCCATGTGAATTCAATATTCTCCCGATTGCCCATAATTGCAATCGGGTGGCAATGTGTGAAGAGTCGTCCCTAAAGCAGCAGCAGGAGCATCATTTGGGTAGTTGTTAGAAATATAAAATTCGGGACCTATCAAAGAAAAAAGGAAAAGTGAGGAGACTGATCTTATTCATACCACTGCAGTAGAACAACACTGAAAACCGATCTGACTGTCTCAGCAGGTTGGTTTGACCTTAGACTTCAGTAGTGAGAAGAAAACAAGTTGCAGGAGAAAGGATTTACATTGTGATTGTTTTGCAATCAAGGGATGTCTCAGTCAGCTGAAAGGGAGTTTATGTCTGCAAATAGCTGGTTTCAGCAGAACAAGCACTTCTACCCTTAGCTAATTCTTCCAGAGACTAAGAACAAAATCTTGGAAGGTCTGTGTTTGGCCTCGTCACAAGTATAACAGGAGTCATCTGCAAATCTATGTGAGTTCAAAGGAAGTGTGGACAGTGAGTCTAAGTCATATGGAAAAGCGTAGTTCTTGGCGAGAAGGCACTTCTCAAAACACAAAATGGTAGGAGAAGTTTAGGAAAGAAAAGTTTGGGGGTACTTCTTAACCATCACTGTTTTTTGGAAGCACAGGCTCACTTGGTATTTGATATTTTCAGACTCCACCCTGGACCCCCCTAATCTGAAAGTCAGAGATTGTGATGCATACTCTGTGGGTTAGCAGGCCATCCAGGTGTTTCTCACGCACAATCAAGCTTGAGAACCAAAATGTTAGGCTTTACCTCCAAAACCTGCTTTTCTGTCTATCTGGCTTGTTTCAACATTCTGCAGATGATTTTCTTTTTTAACCTGTTCCTTTACCTTTTGAACAAAAGAATGTGTCCCATATCAGTCAATAAAGGATGACTGATTTAGTCACACAAAAGTCATATCATATGAGTCAATGAAGGATATTGCATAAGTGTGTGAAGCTGGTAAGTAAGTGTGAAAATTAGGACCTGAATTCAAAATGGAGGATATCCACCTCATAGGTCTTGGTTGTTGGCCAAAAATAAAATTAGTAATACATTAAGAATAATTATAGTCCATGTTTTAAGCCTCTTTTTTCCTCTCCTCTCATTTTGTCTATGTTTTGTTTTTGTTTTGTTTTTTCCTGCAAAGGGCAATGTGCTATTTCAAATTAAGAAATAACATACTTTATTTATTTCAGTTGATTTTCATAAAATGTGCTCACTGCCTCTGGGCCTCTGAATCCATGGACAAATGCAAATTCAACATTTTAACTAAAGACAAATGTCTTATTTCTTTGCAATGGCGAGAGAGTCAGTCAGTCCTCCAGGGAATGGTAAGACAAGAAGGTGGGCATTTCTAATATCTGTTTTGGTTTGTAATCCTATGGTTTGTTGTGATTCCTAAGTTTAATGCAGACAGTTTTGCTCAGTGGACCAAATCTATTTCTATTATTCGAACTGATATGGGAAAGCATTATTTCGGATTTATTTTGCTTTATAACAAGAAAGTATATCTATTTCTTCTTTATTCAGAAAATAGAAATATGAACCATTGATATTTATTCAAAGTTGCAACTCAAATACTCAAATTTGATCATACATTGATTTAGTAGATCATATATGGATATAATGTTTTCAGTTTGGGGAAGTTCAGGCATGTCTATAGCATCTGTAACAAAAAAAAAAGGAGGAAATATAACTAAATATGAAAAAAAGACAAATATAAGCCAGTTATTGGTTAGAAAGCTTGAATCATTGAATCAGCATATTAGAAAAATAATAACTTTGAATAGCGACAGCTACTGCTTCCTAAGTAGTTTGTCATTTTATTGAAAGTGGAGATAAATGCTTTGTTATTTTGAGTCTATATGCTTGGAGACAACCATTCTTAATTCTTTTAGTTGGTTCTTCTGGTATTTGTCTCCTTAGCTCTATGTAATGGTTGTAGATGCTATTTCTTGGTTCATCAAACTTCCTACTTAATTCCTTTTACTATGTTTGAGGTTTCTGTTCTTAAAACTCTGTTTCCTCCCCCTTCCATCTTCTTATTGTAGTTATAACTATCAGCTATTAGTTAAATAGCCTATGTTATATTAATCTTTATTTGTGACTATAATTGCAACTAAAATAAGAATTATAATTTTTTCTTATACATTTTTTTGGTCAACTATTGCTTCATTTATTTTCTTCCTTTTTTCCCTTACCTCTTCCTCTTCTTTCTGTGCCAACAGATCTGTTGATAAACTATCACTATATTTTCCAAATACTGTATCATATCATTACCCCTCTCTTCCCTGTCCTAGGACTTGTCCTCTCATAGCTCCTGGTCCTTCTTCCATCTTTTTAAGTTGCTCTCTAGTCTTATCTTATAGATGTCACTTCATACTTCTCTTCTCCAGTCTCCTGGGTTAGACTCTGGTTTTCCAAAACCCTCTGTCAATCTTTGGGGCTTCCCAGGTGGCTCATTAGTAAAGAATCTACCTGACAATGAAGGAGACTCAGGAGACACCGGTTCGATCCCTGGGATGGGAAGATCTCCCAGAGAAGGAAATGGTAACCCCCTCCAGTATTCCTGCCTGGAAAACCCATGGACAGAGAAGCCTGGCAGGTTACAGTCCATAAGGTGGTAAAGAGTCAGACACAACTGAGTGACTGTCAACCTTGGTCTTATTCATTGTGTGAAACATATCCTCTACTCATTCTTAAGATAGCATGCACACAGGTAAAGTTTATGAGATTACATATTGTTTTGAAAGGCTTTATGATTCTTTCTATGGCAGGATGATACAACATAATGACTCTCTTGCTGAAAGCTTTACTTTCATTTCAGATTCAAAGGATTTGTTAACAAAAGAAACCATTCGTTATACACAATAAACAATTTTGACATTTAATAAAGGATTGACTTATTTTCAATTTATAGTCATCAAAAGAAGTGAAATAGAAACAATAGAAAAGAGTAACAGCACATATGTCACCAAATTTGGCCAAGCAACATCCATACTTAAACAGCATGCTGGGAAGTCCCTTCTTAATAGCAATCTGGAGTCCCAGCTGGGAAAAGATCCAGGCAGTGTGTCCAATTCACAGTTGACACTTCAAATTGCAGTTTTGGGGGCTCCTGTGACTGAAGTGACTTAGCAGCAGTAGCAGCAGCAGCTAATAAGCCCAGGTCACACTGGTATCATTTTCAGTTTGCATGCAAAAATGAAGTTCTGGTTTTACTTTCATTTTTTTACAATGCTCTTTGCTTTATCTTATGAGTCATAGGATTTTATTAAATGTCAGGGTGGTTGGCCAGACCTCCAGGGTCTCAAGAATTCCAAGACCCATCATCTTTCTTGTCTAAAGGGCCACCCAATTTTCTGTGCTTCTGAGCAGGCATGGAATTCAGACAGTGTACAGGCACAGCCGGTCATACGCAAGGTCAGGGGCCAGCTCTCTGCTTCTGAAGCCTGAAGGAGACTTCCTCCATTTTAGTTTCCCTAATAATGACACTTGAATTAGAGGAAAGACAAAACTCTTTTGTTACTTACAGCTCTGAGAGAAGGCTGCTAATCAGGGTCACACTCAGAGGGTTGTATCTGTTAACAGTATACCATCAACTTGCAGCTTTGGGGGCAGTTTATGTATGGCAAGCAGGGTGAGTTTAACTACTAAATTTTATAGGTTCCCTATAGATTGGATAATTAGGATAATTTCTTAAGTCTGGGGGCATAGGAGTTGTGACTGTCTGGTACTTGGCCCTGGGGCAATTAGGACAGATGTACAGTAGCCCCAGGGTATGAGAAGTAGATAAGGAAAGTGGTTGAGGTGTGAAGTTAATAAGCTGCCCCTAAAAAGAGAAAATAAAGCCAGAAAAATACACAACACAAAAATACTATTGAATTATGTAGTGAATATCCTTCATATGCTTATTCTCATTCATAGCTTCTTTCTTCTTTCCAACAGATCTACTCTCTTGACTATTTCAGCAATTACTTTCTGTATTTCTTAAATTTTACTACATACATTTGCATTATTTGACATTATAGTTAAGTCTACCCCAATCTTAAATTCAGTATGTATTTCAAGTTTCTTATAATCTACAGGTTCTTCCTCCATTCCTTTCTTTTCTTAGAATTCACGTGCTAAAAACAGGGCCATCTTACCTGTAGAGTTCCACAGTCTATATTTTGTTGACCTCATTCTCACTGAGCAGTTTGATGTGCTTTTCTGTTCTGTCACCTGCAAACAAACAGCTAGATCCAGAGCTTTGATCATACCCAGTTTAATTACTTTGGCAAGATTATAGATGGTATTGCATGCTATCAACATGCACCTACATGATACTTAATTTTTGCTATTTTGAGCTCTTCTGGTTCTTTTTACACATCACTTGTCCATCCTACCAGCATTCCACACATTTTTTGTCTTTTATCTTTATTTTGATTCTGCCTAATGCTGAACTCCTTTTTTTTTTATTACGAGATGCCATGGGATTAATAATGAAATAGAAAATTATTTTTCAAGAAATGAAGGATTCATATAAGAGGTGTCATTTGAGACGAGAATTGGGCAATAGATAAAAATGAACTAGATAGAGAAGGGGAGAGGTTTCAAGCAGCAGGAATGGCGTTGGCAATGATTCAGAAGTGTGAGAAGGTGAGACAAGAAATCTCAGGATTAGAGTATGTAACATAGGAAGCTGAAAATGATACTGGACATGTGTGCATGGGTCATCTAATAAAGACATTTACATTTCATGAAAGAAAACAGTGCTTTTCAAATGTATCCCTTGCACTATACTGTAAGGGCAGGAGAGAGTGGAAGTAGGTGAAGGTAGAGGGAGGTGAACTTGAGATAGGAGGAAGTAGAGGGAGGGACGGAGAAGGCAATGGCACCCCACTCCAGTGTTCTTGCCTGGAAAATCCCATGGATGGAGGAGCCTGGAAGGCTGCAGTCCATGGGGTCACGAAGAGTCGGACATGACTGAGCGACTTCACTTTCACTTTTCACTTTCATGCATTGGAGAAGGAAATGGCAACCCACTCCAGTGTTCTTGCCTGGAGAATCCCAGGGACGGGGGAGCCTGGTGGGCTTCCGTCTATGGGGTCGCACAGAGTCGGACACGACTGAAGCAACTTAGCAGCAGTAGCAGCAGCAGTAGAGGGAGGGAAAGATAATGGGAGGTAAACTCTCCAAACTCTCTTTCATGAATAACATTTTCATGAAGCAGTGTGCCATTTGTTAAGAGCTAGGCTTCTGAGTCCAAAGTTTGCTGAAAGTGTATCTCTGCAGGGTTTTATTTCTTCGTCATGAAATTCACCTATAGCCCAGTGAAGGGAATGCTTGGAACATTCATTAACTGACACTAAACAAGCAAACAAAAGACCTACCTTCCTCAAATTCCCTCTCCCAGTTCTCCCCCTCTAGCTCCTTCCTCCTCCTCACTTCCTTGTTCCCTACCCCTTCCTTAGCTGCTCATGTCCCCCTCTCCTCCACCAAGGCTGCTCTCCCTATCTTGTTTATAATATGAACAAAATAGTGTGTGCCCAGTCACTAAATCATGTCTAACTGTTTGTGACCCCATGGACTGTAACCTACCAGGCTCCACTGTCCATGGGATTATCCCAGCAAGAATACTGGAGTGGATGGCATTTCCTCCTCCAGAGGATCATCCCCACCCATGTCTCCTGCAGCCCCTGCATCAGCAGGGGAATTCTTTACCACTGAGCCACCAGGGAAATCTGAGTAAAAACGTAACAGCTAACTTAAAGAAATTTTTAAAATAAATAATAGGACTATGTAAAACCTATCATCCTTATGGTAAACACAACATAAATCTTGAATTTGTAATCACTTTTACAAATATTACATTGCATTTTATATATATTGGTATAATTTCAATATTATAACAATATATTTCTCCACAAATTCTAAATAGCAATCAAACAATAACAAAATGCTTGTCACATAATAGTTGTGAATCTGTTGGGTTCAAGTGTCTCTTTGTCCAATTTGAGTGTATGGTAACACAGTTTGAGAAACATAGAAATAGAAACAGAAACATAGAAATAAACAGGGAATAACATATTTTAAGAACAACATAAATCAACAATTAAGAAGAGATGGCAAGAATACACAGAGGAACTGTACAAAAAAAAAAAAAAAAAAAAAGATCTTAATGACCCCGATAACCACTATGGAGTGATCATTCACATAGAGTCAAACATCCTGGAAAGCGAACTCAAGTGGGCCTTAGGAACCATTACTACAAAAAAAACTACTGGTGGTGATGTAATTCCAGTTGAGCTATTTCAAATCCTCATAGATGATGCTGCAAAAGTGCTGCACTCAATATGCCAGCAAATTTGTAAAACTCAGAAGTGGCCACAGGACTGGGAAAGGTCAGTTTTCTTTCCAGTCCTAAAGAGGCAATGCCAAAGAATGTTCAAACTACAGCATAATTATACTCACCTCACATGGTAGCAAAGTAATGCTCAAAATTCTCTAAGCAAGGCTTCAATAGTACATGAACTGAGAACTTCCAGATGTTCAAACTAGATTTAGAAAAGACAGAGAAACAACAGATCAAATTGCCAACATCTGTTGGATCATAAAAAAAGCAAGAGAATTCCAGAACATCTACTTCTGTTTTATTGACTATGCCAAAGCCTTTATGTGGATCACAACAAACTATGGAAAATTCTTAAAGAGATGGGAACACCAGACCATCTGACCTGTCTCCTGAGATGTCTGTATACAGGTCAAGAAGCAACAGCTAGAACAGCACATGAAACAACAGACTGGTTCCAAAGCAGGAAAGGAGTACGCCAAGGCTGTATATTGTCACCCTGCATATTTAACTTATATGCAGAGTACATCATGTGAAATGCCAGGCTGGATGAAGCACAGGCTGGAATCAAGATTGCTGGGAGAAATATCAATAACCTCAGATATGCAGATGACACCACCCTTATGGCAGAAAGTGAAGAAGAACTAAAGAGCCTCTTGATGAAAGTGAAAGAGGAGAATGAAAAATCTGGCTTAAAACTTAACATTAAAAAAAAACAAAACAAAACTAAGATTATGGAATTCAGTCCCATCATTTAATGGCAAATAGATGGGTAAACAATGGAAACCGTGACAGACTTTATTTTCCTGTGTTCCAAAATCACTGCAGATGGTGACTGCTGCCATAAAATTAAAAGATACTTGCTCCTTGGAAGAAAAGCTATGACAACCCCAGACAGCATATTAAATAGCAGAGACATTACTTTGCTGACAAAGGTCTGTCTAGTCAAAGCTATGGTTTTTCCAGTAGTCATGTATGGATGTGGGAGTTGGACCATAAAGAAAGCTGAGTGCTGAATCCTGATGCTTTTGAACTGTGGTGTTGGAGAAGACTCTTGAGAGTCCCTTGGACTGCAAGGAGATCAAACCAGTCAATCTTAAAGGAAATCAGTCCTGAATATTCATTGGAAGGACTGGTGCTGAAGCTGAAACTCCAATATTTTGGCTACCTGATGTGAAGGACTGACTCACTGGAAAAGACCCTGATGCCAGGAAAGATTGAAGGCAGGAGGAGAAGGGGATGGCAGGATGAGATGGATGGATTGCATCACTGACTCAATGAACATGAGTAGGGATAAGCTTCGGGAGTTGGTGATAGACAGGGAAGTCTAGCATGCTGCTATCCATGTCACAAAGGTGCAGACTGACTATGCGATTGATGTGAATTGAAATCAATAACAATAATGCAATTTTGAAAGAACGAATTATTAAAATATTTTGATAATATGAGTAGGGGTGGAAAGAGGAAATATTAGTGTAATCCACATGTGAATAAACTAAGGCAGTGAATAAACTAAGGCAGTGCAGTAGGGCTGGTGATAAAGAAATGGAAATAAGAGGTCTAGAAATCAACATGAAGTAGTCAGGAAGGTGATGTATACAAGTACAGGAGACATTCCAAGGATTTTTGCAGTAAGCGTATTTTTAGACATAACCAAAGAAATTGGTCACTTTGTGTGTTCATCTTGGTGCTTAAACATAAATTAAAAGAAGATGTTCAGGAGGAGAATAAGGATTTCCCTAACCTGCAAAGGCTACACATTTCCACCAACCTCTGCTATGAGAAACTGGTAGCTAAGCAAGCACTGTGTTTGTTTTAATTTAATACAATTAAACCTGTAGGGATTCAGAGTTAAGTCTTAGTGCCATGTATCTCCTTATTTCTTTGACTCTAGGGTTCTATGTTGAAAAACTTACTGCAATGTTATAAATTAGAAATACTTGAACCATTCAGTCATCAAGTCATGACCTAACCTTGGCTTACTGCACTACCTTTTATATTCCTCCAAAAAGATATTTCATCTGGACAACGTATTCAATACAATACAGTAAAGAGTTGAATAGTAAAGTAGAATATATTGAAATTTACTTCAAAAGGGGTCATAAAGGGCCCATGTGTGCTGACTTGAGAAACTGTAAACATTCTGAGAATCTTAAAGTCCAGTGTCATTACTAACATACAGAAAGGAAATAGATATATGCTTCTAATATCTGTAAGTTACGCCACCTAACATCCCTTCTTAGCATCATCACACATGGGGTATGATGAGACAGATAGTAGCATATACAGGCTGTATTTCTAGGAAGAATCTCAGTTCTTTTCTATTCTAAAGAAGAATAGATTGTTCCTTTTAACATCCATTCCCTGTCCACAGGGCTTAATAGCTTTGCAAGGTAGGATAAATACATTTGTAGTGAAGGATGAAGGTCATAATGTTAAGTGCTGAAACACTGAAGTAATTTTTTGATTTTCCTCTTACAAGTAGAACTGAATTAAGATCTAATAAAAAGTACTATCTATAAAATTATGGGCAAGAAGGCTCATGTGACACCGAAACTATTTCTTCATTCAGGCATATCAGTCACAATTTTCATGTGCAAAGGAGTTGTTTTCTTAACATATGAAAATTATTTATAATTTTGTAGGTTAAGGAAAACTTATTTGCCATCAAGATTCTATAGCTTACCAGCTGCTACTTGCATTATACAATATTTGACATCTTTAGCCCTACAGAGATTTTTGTTTTTGCCAGGGCTTCACATGAATAATATATTATTACTCTTAATTGACAGTATCAAATAGATGTTTTAATTTCATATAAAAATCTCTAGACTTCTGTAGTATATTATAAGCCATGATATTTAACAATATTGATGTTTTTTATAATTACTTCTTATGTTATCCTTTTTTTTTTTTTTTTGCCTTAAAAAAAAATTCTGGGTTTCAAAGAAATATATCCAAGCATTTATTTTCCAATAAAAGCTGCCTTGCACCTCCACTTAAAACTTTAAACTTTTGTTTGGGAGGCGAGTTTAATAGGTTTAATATTTTCTTCCTCCCCACCCCCTAGCTCTACTATCAAATGTAAATTTTATAAGCAGGGTTGGCTCTGCAAATCTGTCCAATGTGAATTCCAAAAGACAGAACAGAAGTTAAAAATCCCTTCTAGGTAAAAACTTTAAGTTAGATTTTTTAATTTGGCTCCCTGCCCACCAACCGCCGCTAGAAAATTGAAAAAAAAAAAAAACACAATTTTTATTAGAAAAAATAAAATTAATTAAAAGGTTAAATAGTAAAAGATACAATAGAACATTTTTAAAAGCACTATTTGTTTCCCAATTTATTCATATATTCAACAAGTATTACTCAGGTAATACTTAGACATATTAATTAGGTAATACTCAGACATTGTGTCAGGGTATAGATACAATGAGTAGATGTGATTCCAGACTGCAAGGAGACTATAGTATTGTGACAGAGACAGAAAACAGAGAGCTAAAGATGTAAATTAATAGAAAATAACAAACAGAGATATAGCAGAAAACTTTTTAACATCTGCATTTACTATATATTTTTATATTTTCTCTACTCTGGTTTTGATATTTGATACCTTCCCCACTTTAAATGGCTTGCCTGGTAGCATGCCTTTAATATATAAAGCAACTAGTGGGAGCCCTTATCCCCAAATACCTCCTTTTATGGGGCTCTCAGTCTGAGAACTATTCTCCCCTCATCTCTCTAGCCATGGGCACAGAAGTCATGGTTCAATCCCTAGGTTGGGAAGATCCCCTAGAGAAAGAAATGGCTATCCACACCAGTATTTTTGCCTGGATAATTCCATGGACAGAGGAGCCATGGGGTCACAAAGAACTGGACATGACCGAGCGACTACCACTTTCACTTCTTTTTTCACAGTAGTGTTGTATTTCCTAGTAAAAGTAGAAGAAAACTTTGAAATATTGCCTTTGATTTTCATGTTTAGTTTTGAGATGTCAAATATAATTTCCACTTGATAACCAGATAAATGTGAATTTTTCCAGGTCAGATTATGGGTTATATATTTTACTCACAATGGTCCAAGCAAGGAGAACCAAACAGTCCATTCTGAAGATCAATCCTGGGTGTTCTTCAGAAGGAATGATGCTGAGGCTGAAACTCCAGTACTCTGGCCACCTCATACGAAGAGTTGACTCATTGGAAAAGTCTCTGATGCTGGGAGGGATTGGGGGCAGGAGGAAAAGGGGACGACAGAGGATGAGATGGCTGGATGGCATCACCGACTTGATGGACTTGAGTTTGAG
Source organism: Capra hircus (assembly GCF_001704415.2). Classification (NCBI taxonomy): domain Eukaryota; kingdom Metazoa; phylum Chordata; class Mammalia; order Artiodactyla; family Bovidae; genus Capra; species Capra hircus. Next base: position 37,806,315 of record NC_030828.1, on the reverse strand, counting down.
TGAACTCTGGGAGTTGGTGATGGACAGGGAGGCCTGGTGTGCTGCAATTCATGGGGTCACAAAGAGTCGGACATGACTGAGCGACTGAACTGAACTGAATTGAACTGAAGCATAACTTCAGATGTAATTTCTATTATTTGCAATCTGAAATTCAATGGTACTTTCAATGTTTAGTGGTAGATTTTCAGCATTTTTTGACATAAACTTATTAATAACAGATTACTTTGTTCACAGTAGATTATTCTTAATGATTCTTTATATTTTAAAATTATAAGAGAGACGTAAGTTTAGTAACTTTCAGAAATCAAAATTAACATTTTATTTTAGTTAAATTAGTTTACATGTCACTCACTTGTTATAAGCAAGTTATAATCAAATGCCTATGGACCAAAGATGAGTTCAAAATTTAGCCCAAACAATCAGCAATTTTTAAAAAGAATAGAAACTTTTACTTTTCAGGATATTATAAACTTGTTTTTAGAGTTTCCATGATTAACAAGAAAAAACTAGTTCAGTTTATTTAATCTAAATGTTTTAAGATTCCTCAGTAGTTGATCAGATTTATGCAAAAGAGAAAAGCCGTATTTGAATGGCACTGGTGGCTCAGACAGCGAAGAATTAAGGGTATTAACCAATAATTTAATATATAAACTAAATACATATAATAAGATACAAAAAGGGATAGTTTTCACCCACCAACCAATAATTATGTGTGAAAATATTATGCTGATATGGCTTTTGCAAAATGTCTTAGCATTTTAGGAGTACATAAAAATTTGCTGAATGGTCAAACTAAAAATTTACTAATTTTTGTATTAATTATCCACCCAAAGTTTTTTAATTTTCTGTCTATTATATACATATTCTAACATAAAACACAACAGGAAAAAAGGTACAAAGATGCCTGCTATACCAAATGAAACTTAGCTAAGTTTCATTGTTTCCAAGTCCCAAAATATCAATAAAATTATATCTCTTTGTAACTAACCTTGTAATCAGAGGAAATGTACTTTTACTTTTATCTATGTAATCAGAGTTAAATAATGGGTTAAATCAAATAACTGTGATCCAATAATTTTAACTGCTTAGGGGTAGTGGTCCCTTCTTTATTTTATAAGTGGGATAAAGCATGAAAATGTCTTTCTGAATTCTAAAAGCTGGAATACTTTAACAAAACCTGTCCTTAATAGAAACCTACTTTTCATATACACAAACATTATACAACATTAAATGCATTGTTCAAGGTCATAAAATGATAATATACTATCAGACACTGAAAGAGTACTTTCCATGGGTCAAGCACTCTACTAAGCATCTACCTCTACTCACTCATTTAAGCCTTTCATTACTATCATAATTAATACAAGTATTATTTGTAATTAATATTTTAATTATGACCAAATGGAGACACAGAATGGTCACACAGCTAGCAACTGATGGAAAGAGGATTCAAATCCAGATAATTTGCCTCCATTGTCCATGCTCCACTAAAGTGCATAGTATTTATATATATTTTATTACTATTAATAAGATTAATTATATTATCAAGAAATAAATCTTATTAGTAATGCACAATTTCTTTCTACTTCTCTTGGGATTGATATCAGAAGAGTCCATTTCACAGTTGAAGCTACTGGGGAAATATATGGAGAAAAGGGGAACAGAGGAAATATTAATTAATTTTTGATTCTGTGGAATTAAGTGATAAATGCTTACATCAAATTCTCTGTTCTGTGAGGTGGAGGAGCAAGACAAAGATGGAAGTAATAAAAGCTTTTTCACTGGCAGGTAAATTGGCTCCTCTCATTCTTATATCAAATAATTAAGTTTCACATATATCAAAAAATGTAAAACTAAAATTCATGGAGAATGACCAAGAAGGAGGAAAATTTTTCTCATAAAAGTATAATAGGATATCCATGATCTTATATTCCAATATATATTGGATAGTGTCTTTCTCAATAAAGAAATATGTCTTGATGTTTGACACATAAGGCAATTCCCTGGATTCAAAATCAATCATCTATTTTTTTTTCTAAGAATCTGATAAAGACAAAAAATGTTTAATTATAATTGCAAGAAATCCTCTATGGATTTTTCCCATGAATTAATCATTATCTGCTTTGAAGCAGAACATAGGAGTAAATGAATATCATTATAAATAGTAAGAAATATTTTAAATTATTTCATTTTTGACCATTTAAAAAATTATAAACCTTCTATTTTAATACATGCTTTCAGACTGTCAATACTTAATTATACACTTTCCTCTAGAAAGCTGTAAAATTGATGTGTATAAACATCTTTTAAGAAAAATCAATGGGTCTAATGTCAAAGGGAATGAAATTTCAATGCACGAGACCTTTCATCTTTCCAATAGAATTGGCCCTAACGATGTCTAGTTAACAACACAAAAATTCTGTGATTAAAGAAAAATATCTGTAATGCCAGATAATCCTCCATTAAATACAATAAAAATATTAAAAGAGTGAAAATTAGAGACTTAAAAATGAAGCTAGATTGGAATGTTTCATTATACTGACTTTTGATAATATTTCTAAGAAATTAGCACTGTTAATCTCACCACAGTTTATTTCCTACATCTTTATTTTCTCTGAATGTTTAAACCAGCTTTGAGTTTATATATCTTCCTCCTTCTTTCCCTCTCTCTCCCCCTTCCTTCCTACCTTCCCATCTGTATCTATCTATCCACCCATCTATCTGCAAGGATTAAATTTATGGGTCACCACAACTAGTGGTTCAGCAATTTGGTCAAACGTTATTCTGGATGTTTCTGTGTAGGTGTTTTTGAATGCACTGGACACTTAGATGAGTAAACTGACTCCTGAGTAAGTAACTGAATACAGCAGATTGCTCTCATTAATGTGGGTGGGCCTCATCCTATCAACTGAAGGCCTGTATAGAACAAAAGGCTGATTCCGGCTGAATAAGAGGGAATACCTCCTCCCTGACTGCCTTCTTCCTGTGCCATAGGTTTTACCCCCTCCTTTCAAACTCAAACTGAAACATGGGTTTTTCCTTGATCTCAGACTTACTGGCCTTTGGGCTGTCTCTTCTGGTTCTCTAACTTGAGCACTATAGATCCTGGAGATTGTCAGCTTCCACAAATGCATGCTGCTGCTGCTGCTAAATCGCTTCAGTCGTGTCCGACTCTGCGCGACCCCATAGACGGCAGCCCACCAGGCTCCCCCGTTCCTGGGATTCTCCAGGCAAGAACACTGGAGTGGGTTGCCATTTCCTTCTCCACCACAAATGCATGAGGCAGTTCCACATAGACAGACAGATAGATATTAATAGAGAGATAAGAAGTCCTATTGATTCTGATTCTCTGGAGAACCCTGACTGATCTGACTAATCTCCATCCCTTTCTTTCATCTGCATATACACATATATGTATGGATGTGTGTATGTGTTTCAGGTGAGAATCATGTACAGGACTCTTTCTTTCTTTATTGGCTATGCTGGTCTTGGCTGCTGCATGGGCTTTTCTCTAGCTGCAATGGGCAGGCTTCTCATTGCAGTGGTGTCTCTTGCGGAGCACAGGCTCTAGGGCACACGGGCTTCAGTTGTTTCAACACACAGGCTCAGTAGTTGCTGTTGCCAGGCTCTATTGCACAGGCTTAATAGTTGTGGCACACAGGTTTAGTTGCTCCCTGGCATGTGAGATCTTCTTGGTCCAGGGATTGAACCCGTTTAGCATTGGCAGGCAGATTCTTTACCACTGAGCACCGGGGCAGCCCTACAGGAGTATTTAGAGAGACTAACCTTCTTGGCCTTTTTATTACCCAATAATACAACTGAAAAGAGGAGTTTGAGGAGATTGAAGAATACTGCCTTTCCCTAAGTAAATAAACTTCCAATTTGTCCATAATATGTTGATTTTCATTTTTTATTTCTTTTCTACAGATTTACACTGAAACTATCTAGATTAAGAACATTGGCTCTGAAGTTTGACAAACCTAATGCTCTTGGATAAATTATCCACCTTATTAAGACTCAGTTTTCTCATCTACGAAATTTTGACCAAAAAAAAAAAAACAAAAAAGAATCGTCTAAGGTATTGGACACAGTGCCTTGTAAACAATAAAACCTTAAGAACTGGTATTTTCATTTATCAATTGCCTCTATCTTACTGTGTATACCTACATTGTATAAGACTACAAAATCATAATAGAAAGTGTTCTGTTAGACATTTCATCCAGTGAGTTGTCAGACAACCTATTCTGATTCTATATTATAATTATATCAGCATTTTGTTCTAAACCTCTTTGTTTTAAGCTACTATAACTTAAAAAAAGGATTTAATATGCATTAATGCCAAGATATGACAAGCAAACCAAGGTTTTGCCACTTTCTCCCTTTGGCATTCAAAAGCCACATGCAGTTTGAGAAACAGAAACACACGTTTCTTCTTAGTTATCTTTCTTGAAAGTCACTAAACTCTTTGCAGTTGCACTGACGAGAGCCAAAAGAGGTTAGTCTCTCTAGGTAGTGCTGTATCCCCAGAGGTAGAGATATATTTCTTGAAGCAGTGACGGAGCACTGCACGTGGCTGGTGTCCTGGAGACCTAGATAACTCTTGGAGAGATGAATTGGTGTTCATTTGTTCAGATCGTGCACGCTCTGTTGCTCAGTCGAATCCTACTCCTGGCAACCCCATGGACTGTAGCCCACCAGGCTACTCTATTCATGGGATTTCCCAGGCAAGAATACTGGAGTGGGTTGCCATTTCCCTTTCCAGGGGATTTTGCTGACACAGGGATCGAACCCGGGTTTCATGCTCTGCAGTCAGATTCTTTACTGTCTGAGCTATCAGGGAAGCAGTTCTCAATACCTTAGCCTTCCCAAGAGTCCCATATGATCATGCAATAAACAGTAAACAGTAATGGATCTAGCTTAAAATTAGCATCATATTATGCAAAACAATACAACGGGGAAAGTCTAGATATCCATGCAAGAAAATTAGAGATACCATGGGAACATTTCATGCAAAGAGGGGCACAATAAAGGACAGAAATGGTATGAACCTAACAGAAGCAGAAGATATTAAGAAGTGGCAAGAATACAGAGAAGAACTATACAAAAAAGATCTTCACGTCCCAGATAATCATGATGGTGTGATCACCAACCTAGACCAGACATCCTGGAATGTGAAGTCAAGTGGGCCTTAGGAAGCATCACTACGAACAAAAGCTAGTGGAGGTGATGGAATTCCAGTTGAACTATTTCAAATCCTAAAAGATGATGCTGTGAAAGTGTTGCACTCCACATGCCAGCACATTTGGAAAACACAGCAGTGGCCACAGGCCTGGAAAATGTCAGTTTTCATTCCAGTCCCAAAGAAAGGCAATGCCAAAGAATGCTCAAACTACCGCACAATTGCACTCATCTCACACGCTAGGAAAGTAATGCTCAAAATTCTCCAAGCAAGGCTTCAACAGTATGTTAACCATGACTTCCAGATGTTCAAGCTGAATTTAGAAAAGGCAGAGGAACCAGAGATTAAATTGCCAACAACAGCTGGATCATTGAAAAAGCGATCAAGTTTGAGAAAAATATCTACTGCTTTATTGACTATGCCAAAGCCTTTGACTGTGTGGATCACAATAAACTGTGGAAAATGCTTCAAGAGATGGAAATACTAGACCACCTGACCTACCTCTTGAGAAATCTGTATGCAGGTCAGGAAGCAACAGTTAGAACTGGACATGGAAAAACAGACTAGTTCCAAATAGGGAAAGGAGTACATCAAGGCTGTATATTGTCACCCTGCTTATTTAACTTATATACAGAGTACAACATGAGAAACACTGGGTTAGATGAAGCACAAGCTGTAATCAAGATTCCTGGGAGAAATATCAATAACCTCAGATATGCAGATGACACTACCCTTATGGCAGAAAGTGAAGAAGAACTAAAGAGCCTCTTGATGAAAATGAAAGAGGAGAGTGAAAAAGTTGACTTAAAACTCAACATTCAGAAAACTGAGATCATGGCATCTGGTCCCATCAATTCACGGAAAAAAGATGGGGAAACAGTGGAAAAAGTGACAGACTTTATTTTGAGGGGCTCCAAAATTACCGAAGATGGTGATTGAAGCCATGAAATTAAAAGACACTTGCTCCTTGGAAGAAAAGTTATGACCAACCTAGACAGCATATTGAAAAGCAGAGATGTTACTTTGCCAACAAAGGTCCGTCTAGTCAAGGCTATGGTTTTTCCAGTAGTCATATATGGATTTGAGAGCTGGACTACAAAGAAAGCTGAGTGCCAAAGAAATGATGCTTTTGAACTGTGGTGTTGGAGAAGACTCTTGAGCGTCCCTTGGACTGCACAGAGATCCAACCAGTCCAACCTAAAGGAAATCAGTCCTGAATATTCACTAGAAGAACTGATGCTGAAGCTGAAACTCAAATACTTTGTCTACCTGATGTGAAGAACTGATTCATTTTAAAAGACCCTGATGCTGGAAAAGATTGAAGGCAGGAGGATTTTGGGATGACAGAGGATGAGATGGTTGGATGGCATCACTGACTCATTGGACATGAGTTTGAGTATACTCTGGGAGTTGGTGATAGACAGGGAGGCCTGGTGTGTTGCAGCTGATGGGGTTGTAAACAGTCAGACATTACTGAGTGAATTGAACTGAACTGTCCTGATGCATAATGTGTTTGATCTGATTTTATTGTTTGTTTAGGTTATCTTGATTTTTCCTTTCCAGAGACTATCATAGCTGACTTAATACTATCTTTGTGTTTGTACAACATCTGCTAAAGAATTATTCTTTATTTTTGAAAAAATAAGGCAAAATAAGCATTTTTAGAAAACTGTTATTGTTCATTTCACTTTCCTCTGTGTTTTCACAAGAAAAAGTCATGTTATATTAAAGGACACCCTTCCTTGGCATGTTTTATGGTCCCACTAAACATAGCACTATATTGTTGAAGGAGCTGATGGGTAACAAAGGCAAGTATTCCTTAATGTCAGATTTACCTTTTCATCTCCTGGATACCTGGGGGGATAAACTTTACTAAACTCAAATGTCAGAGCTCTCTTCTGCATTTCAGCATGATAGCTCAGCACTGTGCAGGTGTACACTTCAGCAGAAATGTCTGCCTGGCCAGATTAATGGTCAGATTAATGGTATCTGTTTATTTTAAAGAAATCTATTTTGAGGCAATGTCTCCAGGTGTTTGCCTAGTTAATAACAAAAGGCTCCCTAGAGGGCCTAGACTAAGCATAAAAGAAATAAAGGATTTTTTTCAAGGTAATTATCTCTAGTCAATAATAATTAGTCAATGAGTAGATTGATTGGACAAATGAAAAATGATGTTTTAAACTTTTTATCAGATCAGAAAAAGTTAAGATTAGATGACTTTCTACTTGTTTTCCATTTTATATGTGTTGGGGATGCTGAACAATGTTTAGATATGATGTTCTGATAAATGATGAAATGTTTCTTCTTACGCAGCAATTATAGAAGATAATAAGAAGGAGCTCTGGGGGTCCGTATTTAACTCTTAGGTGTATCTTTGAATCCACATCTAAAAGTACCATACCAAATTTACCTCTGTAATCTTCTGATCAACTTAGAAATGTCATTTCAGCTTCTTTTACAAATGTTAGCACTTGGTTCTGAAATGATTAATCATCTCTTTGGTTCTTGTTCCATTTTCCTTTTCTGTAGTTTTGACAAAATTGAACATCATTACCTATAAAATTTCTGCTTATTGAGTTTTTCAGATTTGTTGAGCATTCTTCATCTCAACATTTTTTTTTTTCTTCTGAGGAGTGGGAGCATTAGGAAGGGAAAAGTACCTAAACAGATGGATCATTTTTAATATGCCAAGTGGCTTACATATATATTATTTGATTACCATGTAAATTTCATGCTTTATGAGGCATATTAGTTTGTAAGGCTGCCATAATAAAGTGCCACAGACTGGGTGGCTTAAATACCAAAAATTTATTATCCTCACATTTCTGGAGACTAGAAGCCCAAAGTCAATGTATTGGCAGGATTGGTTTCTTCTAAGGGCCTTCCTCCTTGCTTGCAGATGACTGTCTTCTTCCTGGTCTTCACATGGCCTTTTTCTGTGTGTGCCGATCCTCACCTCCTTTTCTTATAAGGACACCAGTCATATTGCATTATGGTCCAACTAATTTTCCTTTAATTATCTCTTTAAAAGCACTGTTTTAAAGACCTAATTTTATCTGATTAAGATCTTGCTTTTAAGAGATAATTAAGTACTGGGAGTTAGGATTTTAACACATAAATTTTGGAAGAGACATTATTCAGACCATAACAGGAGGGTTATGTAGGAGGCAACTGAAACTCAGTGAATTTAAGGATGAGTCATAGGAAATGAAATTTGTCATTTCAGAAATTCTCCATGAAATCAATAACATTGTCTACCACATTCTGCCTCCCACCTGGATCTTGTTCTTGACATGGTCATTAATTCTGAATGACTTTCAGAAAGTTCCTAAGCTTTATTTTTTTTGCTATTGTTCATTGTACAAAGCAAGGAAGTCTGGTGGAATTTAAGGAATCATACAATTTAAATATTTTGGATGACAGGAGTTGAATTTCTGCCATAAGTCCTGATTCTCCACTTACATTGTAGAACCCTTTGGGGTAGAAACAAATTTCACTTTTTAATTTCACTAATAATTAAACAATGTACTGAATTTACGATTCATTCATGTACTGAATTTACGATTAATTAATCAAATTGGGACTTTTAAGTTCTTTATTACAATGGAGAAATGAGAGGTTTTCACTTCAAAGTATATATTATATGCTGATTTTGTAAAAGCATCTAATGATTTCAGTCTACATTTAGCAATGGAGCAACAGCTACAAACGTAGAAAATTAGGGAAAAAAATCATTGTGAAGAATTTTCATGTGATTACAATCAAAATCTTTCAGTTCTTTATTGAATATGATATATAACTATTTTCTTTGGTTTTTTTAATGATTTCAAATTAAATAAATGGACAGCATACAGCAAACATGGCATAGAAGAACTAAAGCTGATTTACTAAACAGATTCAGTTTTCAGGTTATAGAATATAATTATCACAGTTATCACAGACCCAATTTAAATTTCATTGTCATATCATTAGTAAATTCTTGAAGCTGAGAAATTTTGAGCATATGGTTATGTTATACATATGTTGCTGCTGCTGCTGCTAAGTCGCTTCAGTCATATCCAACTCTGTACCACCCCTTAGATGGCAGCCCACCAGGCTCCCCCATCCCTGGGATTTTCCAGGCAAGAACACTGTAGTGGGATGTCGTTGCCTTCTCCGACACATATGTTAGGATGGTATTAAGTATTGGCTTCTTGAATTTCATTTATTTTAAATTATAAACAATTCATTTCTTTGAAGATATTTCATTAACGGTTTCCTTTAGGTTAAATGATGAAGAAAAGTAAAAGTGAGAGTGACTCAGTCATGTCCAACTCTTTGTGACCCCATGCAGTATACAATCCATGGAATTCTCCAGGCCAGAATACTGGAGTGGGTAGACGTTCCCTTCTCCAGGAGATTTTCTGAACTCAGTATCAAACCCAGGTCTCCCACATTGCAGGCAGATTCTTTACCAGCTGAGCCACCAGGGAAGCCCAAATAATGAGCATATATTTAAATATTTTTCACCCTCATATTTTACATTTAGAATTTATATTGATTATAGCTATAATATCAAATCAGTAATTTTTTATTTGGTCTATTTCCTTCAGTGGTAAAATGCTTACATTTTCATTATTTCTCTAGTAGAAAATAGAAGGGCATTCTAGAATAAAAATATATTAGAGTTTTAGGCTCTGTTGTCTTAAAAATATATGTTATGGTCTGAATGTGTCTATACAGAATTCATATTGAAAGCTAAACCTCCAAAGATGATGGGATTAGGAGATGGGGCCTTTGAGAGGTGCTTCAACCATTAGGGTAAGCCTTCTCCAAAGGGATTAGTGCTCTTATAAAAGAAGGTTCAGAGAAATCTCTCACCTCTTCCAGCATGTGGAGACATAAGGGGAAGACACCAGCTAGGAACCAACTAGGGGTTCCTCACCAGAGGGTGACCATGGTGACAAGTTGATCTTGGACTTTCCAGCATTTCTAACTGTGAACCACAAATTTCTGTTTATAAGTTAGCCAGTCTGTGGTATTCTGTTACAGCAGCTTGAATAGACTAACCACAACACTCTTATCATTAATACACTCTTCAGATCCACTATGTCAGTCTCAGCAATTGTTTTGCATTAAGTATTACGTCTATAATACTGTTCAACAGAAATGAATTATTGTGAATATTACATAAACTAGATGGACACAGTTTATTTTTCTGCCCAGGTACTAGACTGTTTAAGGCTGACTACATAATCTTTATATAATCCTGTAAACAAATATAGTATTCTTAACCTTGACTATAGTGTAGTAACATTTTATGTAGCAAAGGTGCAATCCCATTTTATGGAATTCCTCAGTGATGTATGTCCAGAAACCATGTACTAGTGTAAAGAAATTAAGTATAAAATTAAATACATTCTGTGATTATGAGAACATATCCATGAAAGTATAACTATATTAAAATTAAGTTTCTCATTTTTATGAAGCATTTAATTTTCTCTCATAAAGCAACAGTGTGTCTATAATATTTGGAAACTTTTCATTGTTTAAATATTTTTTGCCAAATACGATTATTTCATAGATATTACACATTTTAAGGAATAACAAGTATGAAGCTTTAAATCATATTTGAGAAAAGACATTTTGTCAATTTTAAAACATATGGGTACATTTCAAATAAAAACTGACCTCTAATTTTCACATGTACCAAGTTTAACATTAACCATTGCCAGCTTTTTATTTTTACTTTCCTGAAATATAATTTATTTTTGTTTTAGCCTAATTCTTGTGATTTAAAATATAGAATCACATTTTTTCATCAAAATGATATATCAGTTCAGTTCAGTTGCTTAGTCGTGTCCAACTCTCTGCGACCCCATGAATACCAGCACGCCAGGCCTCCCTGTCCAAATGTCTTATTGTTGTTGTTCAGTTGTTCAGTCATGTCTGACTCTTTGTGACCCCATAAACTGCAGCACACCAGGCCTCCCTGTCTTTCACCATCTCTTGGAGCTTGCTCAACTGCATGTCCATTGAATCGGTGATGCCATCCAATCATCTCATCCTCTGTCTTCCCCTTCTCTTCCTATTTTCAATCCTTCCCAGCATCAGGGTCTTTTCTAATGAGTCAGCTCTTTACATCAGGTGGCCATAGTATTGGAGCTCAGCTTCAGTATCAGTTCTTCCAATGAATATTCAGGATTGATTTCCTTTAGGATGGACTGGTTTGATCTCCTTGCAGTCCAAGGGACTCTCAAGAGTCTTCTCCAACACCACAGTTTGGAGAAAACTAAATCTTTTATAGAATAAGAATGTCTTAATGACATCAGTGGGGCTTCCCTGGTGGCTCAGATGGTAAAGAATTTCCCTGCAATGTGGGCGACCTGGGTTCGAGCCCTGGATTCAGAAGATCCCTGGAGAAGGGAATGGCAACCTACTCCAGTATTCCTGCCTAGGAAGTCCCATGGACAGAGGAGCCTGGCAGGTTACAGTCCATGGGGTCACACAGAATCTGGCATGACAGAGCAACTGACACATTCACTTTTCAACAATGTCAATATGGCACCACTTGACACTGAGGGCTATCTTTGTTCATTACTTATAGATGGGATTTTTCTACCAGGGTCTGCTTGGTTCACTGATTTCTTTTTTGGTTGTGATTGCTACTGTTACTTTTTACTTTCTTGCTTTAAAACATATCTTAAAGTTTTTATACTAAACTAAAATCCCTCTCATTCTATTCATTTCTTTCTTTACTTTGAATAAAGAGTAAGCCTAATTCTCTTCTAAGTATCTCCAAATAACTATTATTAAGTTATGAGATCTTTACTCTAGAGAATAATCATTTCCAGCTTTCTCAACAACTCATCCCCTCAGTAACCTAAACATCTTGGAATACCTTTCATTCATTTGCAGTCTGAGGTGTTTTATATCCCTTACTATGGAGTTCTCAGAAAAGGTAGGAATGCTCAGAAATGTATAGGAATAAGGGATATGTTTTCTGCTTTAAAAATAATGTTTTTCTAGGTATTAAATCTTTTTTTCAAGTAGCACCAATATGTTGGTTTTTAATTAGTTTATCTTAAACTAAAATCAGCTTGTATATTTGATTGTTAGTTAATTATACTCTTACAGTTTGTTGAGAATTTGAAGAGTTGATTTTGGCTTCCCTAGTAGCTCACATTTGGGGGGAACTAAATATAGAACTTTATCAGTATCCCTCTAGAATCTTATATCCTGTAGTCCAGCTTACCTTTCTAGCTTGTAAGAATCCTTTCAGACCTATAATTGTCATTCGTTAAATCTTCAAGTTTCATGGCAATCATTGGGAACATTAATAAATATTCTACTTCATCTTTTCTTCCAGGTTCACGATAGAATTTTTCTAATTTTTCTAATTTTTGCATTCTGGAAGTTAAGTGCATTTGTGTGATTTGCTTTGTCCAATAAAATTTAGCCAAAATTTTCTGTGTCATATCTAGGAAAAAAAAAATGAGAATGATTTTTTCCCCTCTATTTTCTGTGACTGGTAACATTAAGTAGAATACCTGTTTCTCAGCCTGGGTACGGGAGTGGGGATGATGAAAAAAAGATCCCCTCACAAGCCTGAGATTAACATGTGAAACAGCATTAAATAATCCCTTCTTGCTTTAAACCACAGAGATTATGAGTGTGTTTGAGGGGGGTGCACATATGTGCTGAAATTTTTATTGTTGTTATGTATGTTAGAATAATAAAGTTTTATAACAAAATGTCAGTGGCTTAATGTGACAAAATTTAACTTTTTTTTTCATACAACATCTCCAAGGTGGGTTTTCAGGGCAGCTTTGTTCACTACAATCACTCAGATATCCAGGCTAAGGGTGGTCCATCTTGACACACGCTTTCATCATCTCTTGGCAGGGAAAATGAGTGTGGAGTACCTTATCTACTCTTAGACTCAGAGTAGTAAGTTACCCAGAAGTGACACAACACTTTTTATCTTTTGTTGACCAAAACAAATCACACACCTACATCTAGCTTCAGATTGGTGGAATGTACGAATTATTCGTTAGGAATTCAGCATAAACACCATATCCTTTCAAAAGATCCTCTATCCAACTGTGGAGAAGATGGAAACTATCATATATTCCTGAGGCTCCTCTTTTAGAAAGCACGAGAAAAGCAGAGGCCACTATTCCCTGGAAGTGGTTACAAGTACGTAAGTGACCAGATGTGAGGTTCATAGTTGCTTCTTGGTGAGAACTGAGAACCACTATACTGCTGCCAGCTGAGATAAGTAGAGGGAAATTTTCTAGAAATTCCTTTAAAAAGGAAATAATTTCCAACTAGCTTTTGACAGGCACCGTCTTCAGTATGTCATGCAGGCATTCAACTCTACTTCCCTAACCATATGAAGGTGGCTTCTCTCCCTTTTACAAGGATTTTTCTGTACTTAGTTTCCCCATCTCCTTCAGATTCATAGCAAATCTCAATTCCTATATTAACTTATAAAAGAATGCTTAGATTGACTCTGTTTCACTGACAGCACATACCAATACAGCAGAAACATGCAAACTTTATGGTTTCAGAGAAAGGATAACCAGAGTATGTATGGTCAGCCCTAATGAATACCACATTATGTACCCACAGATAAACTATATTATTTTATTTAAATGTTTGTGTTCCCCTCAAATTCATAATGTTGAGACCCTAATCTCAATGTGATGGGATTTGGGGATGAGATATTTAGGAAGTAATTAGGTCATAAGGATGGAACCCTCATGAATAGGATTGATGATCTTATAAGAAAACATTAGCTAGTTCTCTTTCTGTCACATAAGGATACAGCAAGATAATGACCCTCTTGGGGTCCTGGAAGAGGGAACTCAACAAGAACACATCTGTGATCTTGATTGTCCAGGCTCCAGAACTGTGAGAAATAAATGTTTGTTGTTGAAGCCACCAGTCTATGGTAATTTGTTATACTACCTCAAACAGATTAAGACATACATTAGAACTGAAAATTTAGGTACTTCTATTAAAAAAAAAAAAACACTTTATAAATATGGAAGTGGCTTTGGAATTGAGTAATGAGTAGTGGCTGGAATTCCTGCTAGGAGTGGTGATTATTATAAAGGGAATTTCAAAGGTGATTCTCCTGAAAGTTCATGAATAAAAATAAGGAAGCTTTAGATAAAGTGCCCATCTTCTTAGAGAGACTACATAATCATGTACAGAACTGTACAGAAATAAGAACAGTAAAGGCCACTCTGATGTTGTCCCAGATCAAAACAAAGAACAAGTTATTAGACAATGAAGAAGATAATCCTTGTTATAAAGTGGCAAGGAATTTGGCTGAATTGTACTTGTGATCTAGTCTTTCGTGAAAGCTAGAACTTGAAACCAGAAAAATGTATATATATCTGTATATTAGTCCTTTTGACCATGGCAGAAAATAAGAATTAAATAAAAGTTGGGCAATGCTATTCTGAGATTTCAAATATATATAAGAAATCCATTTTATCACAATACTAGTGCAAAAGAGAAAAGTGGGAAAACAGATTTTTAAACTGTGTTAAGGTTTTTACAGTGTCTAGAAGTGGTAGCAGCTACAATTGAAGTGAGACCCTAATGTAAATTATAAATTCTAGAGTAACCATTAAAGTAATTTTTGTATAAGATCATATCAATTAAAGACATAAATCCATTGGGAAACACATTATCTTCATCAATTCGAAATCTCAGTATTGTTAAGGTGACATTTCACATAAATTTATGTATAGATTCAATGTAATTCCAATCAAAATCCCCACTTCTTTTTAATGGTAATTGACCAACCGGTTCTAAAAAAATATATGGCGATGAAAGTGCAAAAAAGTAATCAAAGTCACATTTAAGGAAGAACAAAGCTGGAGGACATAACTATCAAAACTTATTTTAAAGCAAATTAAATAGTGAGGTATTGGTGTAAGGAGAGGTGAATAAACCAATACAACAGATTAGAGGGTCTAGAAACAGGCCTGTGTCTACATGGTCACCAGAATTCGGATAAAGATATTACTACAGTACAGAGGGAAAGGATGATATTTTCAATAAGTTGAACAGATCGATTAGCTTTCCATACAAAAATAACTTTAATATTATACATACACATGAAAGTTCATATAAATTTTAAAATTAATTGAAGAGTAAGATGATTGCATTTCTAGAAGACAGATGAAATATTTTCCTAATGCTGGGGGTAGGTAGAGATTATTCTTAAACAGGCTAGAAAAACACTAAAGAGCTTAATCATAGATGACTGATTACTATATTTCATTAAAATGAAATTTCTGTTCTTCAAAGACATTATTAAGAAAGCGAGAATGTAAAGCAATAAATGGAAAAAAATACTATATACACATGGAAAGGGACTCATACTTAGAACTCATATAAGGAACTCCTATCAATAAAAACATCAACAATCTAATTTTTTAAATGGACAAAAGGCTTAAATAGACACTTATTAATAACTGAAAAGAATATCTAAATTGCCTATAAGAATAGGAAATGGCATTCAAGATCATCAGTCATCTGTAGACATAGACATGCTTATTTTAAATGTAGGTTTTATTTACTTACTATTTACTTACACAATCTGTTCATATCTAAAGTGTGATGTAAACAGTAAAAAATTCAATAAAAATAAAACCATCTAAAATAGGTGAATTTTATTTATATCCTTTAAATATTTTATTACAATTTATATATTTTTAAAATTTTGTTTATGTACTTGTCTTTCAGCTATTTGAATATAAATTAATTATTCCTCTAAAGTTATGGCCTAACTGCCAAACTTGATATTGCATGTACTAGTTAAGACCTAAGTATTTGGAAATTTAGGTCAGAACTAATTTCATTAGGATGAATTTGGCAAACAAGTTCTTTTTTCAGGTATCTTTTGAATGTATTTTTTGTTTTAAGTATACAACAGAATGATTTGATTTTTTTTTATACATCAGGAAATGATCACGATGGTTGTCTAGTTACCACCTATCACCATACAGAGTTATTAAAATATTGATTATATTCCCTTCACCGTACATTATGTCCCCATTACTTTACTTCTTTTATAGCTGGAAGTTTGTACCTATTAATCTCCTTCACCTATTTCTCCTGTCCCCACAGATTCCTTCTGGCAGCTACTGGTTCTCTGTATCTATGAGTCTGTCTCTCTTTTATTTTGAATCATTACCATCCTTAAAAATCAAACTGAACAAATTAAGATACTATTGTGTTTTTCCTTTGAAAACATGTATTAAGATTTTGTTGTAATGCTATCCTAAATATTAAAATTGCTCTTATGTCAAGGGTTGCTTTGGGTTTTTAACACAAGGGAAATGCCTACAATGATATCAAAATAGTCAGGTACAAAAAGTTCCACCTAATCTTAACAACTATGCAGTGGAGATAAGGAATATATCAAGGGTAATTGTAACAACGGATGTGTTTGATATTGAAAATGTTAAAACAATAGTAAAACCAACTAAAAGACAGACTACTTGGCAATTTGAAACAATGTCGTTGATAAAACTGCTCCTATGCATGGTGGCAGACCCACTCATACCACCCTGCTCTTGGGATGCCATGCTGGGTGCAATTCATTTTGCAGAGAAAAATGGAGAAATAAATATGTGATAAATCCACACCAACTGAACTATTAGACTGAAACAAAACTGTTTTCTTTGTATGAAACAATAGAAGCGGTTAATTTGAAAAAGCCTACTACATTTACTTTTTGTAAGTAGAATCATATATCATAAATGCCAACTTTCCAACTGAAATCATCAAAACTCATGTATGCAACAGCTGAGTAACTAAAAATTCAATTTAGAATTATTTCATAGTGGCTTGTTAGCCTGTTTATTTACTCTTCACTGGAAACATTTTTAACTTTGTGAGAAGAGATCATGAGAATGATTATGCTGAATGCATAGCTGTTGAGAATAAATTTATATTTGCTTATATTCAAAATAATTTGAGCTTAAAGTCCACTCAACCCATCAGAAAAACAATAGTTAAACTTGAAAGAGTTGTTATAAAAATATAATTCATCATTCGTATATGCATATTCACTAATCTGACAAATTTATAATATTACTCAGCCTTTTGAAACTTTAGTAATGAAAATTCTAAAACTCTGAATGTATGAATTGCAAATGTGTATGGGGTTTTTTTGGTTATGCTGAAAAAGATGACTTGAAGGCTTGATATTGCAAAGAATTTTAGTGATTAGAAATGTATACTGTGATAAGACCCAGTTGTTAATACATGTATTAAAATGTTAAATTATATTCATATGTCATTAATGTCCACTGCTGGCTTATTTGTAATCCATGTTAACATTTTGCCTGTTGGAAAATGCATTTTATACTAGGTCAGTGTATAAACCCTTGAGGAATTTTTGTGCTTGAGTCTGAAACTATTCACTGAGGCTTCACCTTTTAAAAATACCATTTTGCTGCCAAGAAATAAATTAAATTACAATATTATTGAAGTGTAAAGATAATCAATTCATTAGGTAATTTCATAAGTTTTTTTAGAAACTTTTTTATAAGAATGTTTGGTTTTAACTAATTGAAAAAGGATTATACTTGCTTCATGAAGGAAATAGCTAGAGCAAATGCCTAATTTATTTGTAAATATTGATATGATATTTTCAAATGGTTTTATATCAGTTGATTCTGTACCTCTAATGTTGCCTTTTTACTTTTTGGGTTTTTTTTTTGTTTGTTTTATTCATTGAAGTAAATGTCAACAATGTATTACTTAAGCTAATTAACATGGAAAAATTATATTTCCTATCAGTAAAAATGCCAGGATTACAAAGTCCTACTTTTCATTTTCAGATGATGAAAGATAAAAATATACCGCAGATAGGTTGAATTATCTCTACCATATGAAAAGTTCTTCATTTGAATTCACAGGATTAATTACATAATGTTGACATTTAGTCCAGATCTTGAAAAAACAAAACAGATAAAGAATACGTAAACCCAAAATTTCAGATGAAAGACAGAAAAACATTTACAATTCAAAAGATATGAAGAATAAATCACAGGGAACTATTTCCACCAACTCTTTACACAAATTTCTCCTGACACAAATTTAAAATCCTCAAAAGTCAAATTAGAAAAGAAAAAAAGAAAGTATAGAACAACCAAGGTTATCAAATTCAAAGAAATGGAAATGGAAACTCTATTACCAGCTTTGCTACCTGCTTAAATACACTAATCATTATATTAGAGATTCTGTTTTAACTAAGAGTAGTTCAGTGTATTCATCATCTGAGTTTACTTCAAGGATTCATATTTAAACATGAAAATCCAAAGTTGGTGGAAGATAAAAAGTGTGAGCTGAGTAATAGATGCAAGGATCTGCAACAGGAGAAGACAGAAAAGATAACCTAGACATAAAACCCACTTGCTTTTATCTATTTATATGCTATTACTTTTTTCTAGATGTGTTATTTCTATTTTTCAAACCCCACTTTTAACATATAATTGCTATTTTCTTCAGATATGTATTGTTCTATTTCCCTAACTCTTTTAGGTAAGTTCCATTTTTCTGTCCTCATCACTGTTTCTCCTGTACCTGTAAGAGTTCCAGCTACAATCAATGTCTATTAGAGATAGTATGAAGAAATTCATGAATCAGAAGAGTCAGCTTTTCAAGTGTTGCCAAACTCACACATTCTATGAAATACAAATTATAGTATGTCTACTGATTTGGGGGAGGGAACTGTTCATTAATAAAAGTAGATGTAATTCTTACTGTGAGTCAGAGTCACAATATCTGAAAGCTTCTGTGTTTATCTGTACATAATCACTTTGACAGTACTGTAGTTCAACAGATGATAAGCAGGTTTGAATTATTTTAACAAGTAACAATAATGAATTGACATGGAAGAAATGGAAAAGAAAAGTCAAGCAGGTGGGTGTCATATTTATATAAGCACAAAAGAAAGAGATGATAACTTAAAAGTTGTTTTAAGGAGAGATGGGGAAGTTTAACACTAAAGAAAGAAAAGATAAAATGAACTAAACTGTCTAGTCAAATTCAGAGGAATTGGAAATATGATTGTATTTAAAGATAGTAGGGTATTTGAAAATGTTGCCATTGTAACGAAAAATCAAATGTGTCAAAAGGTGTTTTTGTTAAGTGTAACAGAATCACATTAGGAGTGACAATTGAATATGCAGAGTCTGGGGCCTCCTGCCGAAGTATTTTATCCAAATCTCTAGAGGTACCACTAGGAGTATTTATTTTTAACAGACACCTCAAATGATCCTTATGTACACAAAAATTTAAGAACAGTTTCTTAGTAATCTAATTTAAAAATACATTTTATCAACTCTGAAAATTTTCACTAAAAGAATGATTTAACTATGAGATAGCTGACAATTTCCTCTCAAAGTCCGCTATGTCTTTAGCATTGCAAGAGAAAAAATAAAACGACATGAAATGCACTCTGATGAAATTCTGAAGATTACAATGAAAGTACATTATATCAAATGTATCTGGTATTGGAATTTTTATGAGTACGCAGGAAAACATTATGTTCCTGCATTCTAATGCCATGGAGTAAGAAGAGAATTTGGTAGAAAAACAATTTTAGCAATTATCAATCTCAGGCTTCTTCTAAAGTACACACTTTGATGTTCACTTATTGGGATGCAAGAAGAACTGTGGAAGCATTGAGAGCCACTTGGTATTTCAGAAGAGAATTAAACATCATCATCTAGTTAAAAGTTCCGGTTGATTATTTATAGGCAAGGCACTGCAATTAGAATTTAAATAATTCAATGTTAGAAACCATTTTCTCTGAGATTAACAAAGATCCATTCTTACATGCTGTGTTTTTAATCAAAGAGGTGAAAGGTATAGAGCATGGGACAGGAACAAAGATGTCTGGTTACAAATTCACTCTTGCAATTTGCTGGTAATGTGCCTGACTGCGTGTTTAAAGGCAACTCAAATGTGGTGCACTGTTTATTCAGACTTTAATAAGAATGTAAATGAAGGGTTATTGGTACCACTAGCAGATGATATGTCTTTAGAAATATTGCCTGAACTATACTCTATTATTTCTTAACTTCCAAAAAATCTGTACAATAATACACCTCATTAATGATATTGTCATTGTCATTTAGAAAACATGTGGAGACCTGCAAAATCACTATTAATTATAGCCGCATGCATTAAAGCAGAAATGATCAAATTCATCACTGTATTTGTTAATTAGCTGAAAAATCAGTCCTATTTTATCTATATTTCCCTAAAACTAACCTTATTATTTTTTTGATTAAGGATGATTTTTTTTTCCAAAAGGGACACAAATCAGAAGAATTGTAATATTCTTTTCGACACAAACTACTCAATTTATTCCAATCTAAATTGTCTCACCCAAAAGAACATGGTAAATACTACAGTAGCAAGACATCCCCACCCCCACTTTCTTTCCATTAAAATGGTCTGATTGCCCCTTGTCCATTTCTAAATGATAGATAATATCCTCTCCTCTTTAGCTTTTCTTGTCTATTATGTCCGTTATAGAAAACCTAAAATGAGGCATTTCCTGCAAGCCTGCAGAGAGAGAAGACTGAATAGGAAGCTGAAAGGGAGTATAGAGACCAGGATAAAAGGCAGTTATTAAATTTGTGAACTCTATCAGAAGACAAGAAAATAAACTGTACCACTGGCTGGAAGGGTAGTGAAGTATGACATTTCATTTTTATGCAGGTCTCAGCATGATAGAAGTAACACATTGAAGAACACTGTAAAAAAGCAGTTAGTGCATTCATTGAATGCCAGCACGGCTCCTCTGCTGTTCCTTGGTTGACCCTTTTTTGTGTCTTTGTGGAATAGTAGTGCAGAGATTCATATATATGAGATCAGACCCACCATCAACCCTTTGTGAATTTTGATGATGAGAGCCTGAAAGCTTATTCTATGTAACTCCATGAGATTCGAGGCCCAGGTGTGCTTTATATTCTTCCAGAATTCTTCTCCTTCAGTGTATGAATGCAGTCTCATGCAGTTTCAAACTCACCCTCTCTCTTTCTCCCTCTGACACACCCACAGTGTCATAGAATAGAGGTATATAGAATGTTCCATATTAAGAATTCTTAAGCATTAAATGGATATTTAATGTTTTGCTTAAGTTCATGAAAGCAATATTAAAACTAAATATTTCTCATTCTCTTTAGTTCTTTTAGATATTACATAAATAAATATTAGATAAATAGGAATGATAAATTTTTTAACTTACACATTCGTAATTTGTTATAAAATTTTTTGAAGAGTTGTGCAAAATAAACAATGAACACAACACAATTTTATTTTTTGCCACTTTCCTTTTTATACATCTGATTTCTAGTCTCCTTGTCTACCACATCTGGATGAAATCTTGAGCAGGACCTATTGCTTTTCAGCCACTAGTCAGTCAGAAAAAGAGCCTCAAGTTAAGAAATGAAAAGTGTTGTCCTGTGTAATTTTAATGTTCCAAACATGTGAAAACTGTAAACTTTTCGCCATCAACAGCTGAAGCCTAACTTAAGTTTGAAGATTTCGAGTGGGGACAGAGGCTTCATAAACTGGTTACTATGCTCTAACTCCAAGATCCAAGCCAAGGATCTTGGTCCCTCTTAGGTGGATGGAAAGGAGCAGGAAAGGTCTTCCAGTTTGAGTGTTGGTGCCCTGTATGTGCCAAATCTTCAGCGGCTGAGTTTTCTCCTCTGGGCATTTTTGTGTGGGGGAATTCTTGACAAAGCTCCTGATAGAAAGCTCCAAGTACAGTTCTTTCATACTTTCACTGGCTAATGAATTTTCAATATACTCTTCATTGAGGAAATTTGACAGTTTATCATTCACTGAGATCTCTTTGACTTCCAGATGACCTTCCTGGATAGAATTCCTTTTAGTAATTCTGGGCAGATCCACATCTGGCCCCTGGTAAATAGGCACTGGTGGCTCAGATGGCAAAGCATCTGCCTGTAATGAGGGAGACTTGGGTTCCATCCCTGGGTTGGGATGATCCCCTGGAGAAGGAAATGGCAACCCACTCCAGTATTCTTGCCTGGAAAATTCCATGGACGGAGGAGCCTGGCAGGCTACAGTCCATGGGGTTGCAAAGTGTCGGACAGGACTGAGCGACTGAATTGAACTGATAGCCCACTGGGGAAGTGCTGACTCCTAGCAGTGCCTGCCTGCCTTCCCCCCCTTCTTCCTTTCCCTTCCCTTCCCTTTGCTTCCTTTCTTTCCTCTGTCTTGGGTCTTGATAGACATAGTCCTTTATATTTAAACTTATGCTTGCAGAGTCTGAAATCAGTATATATGTCTCATAAACTTCATCCAACGCTGGCCAATATGTCCTAATTTTGTCTTAAAAATCCCTTCTCTTGGTTTTAAAAAGAAGGGAAGGTAAATTTATTTTCTCCCCATTTCTATGGAAAGTACTACAAAGTAGTTTTTAGATAAATCAGTTTACAGAAACTAGGTAGAAGAAAATTTAACTAAAAACTAGATCACACTTTGTTTATAGGCAAAAGCCCTCCATTTATGGTTTTCAGTCTCCATATTGCAACATTTTGGCCAGAGGAAGTCTCTTTAGATTGGCATTGGTCTCCTTATGGCATAACACTAGTAGTCTTTAGTAGCATCCTTGGTTTCTAGTTTAAAGTTCCAGTTTCACATTGTACAGGTCTTACTATTTCCTTGAGGAGTCTTGCTTCTTTAGATAAAGAAATAGTAGTTAGAGATGATAATTTAAGTATTAAAAATGCTCTTTGCTCAAATATTATGTAAATATTACACAAGATACAGTTACAGTCTAGCTTCCAAAATGTCCTCTTCACCCTCTTCTCTCCATCCCCTTAATTAGCTACTTTTATTAATGCTGTTCATTTTCAGTCAACTTATTTGAGCTGATAAGCAAATATGCATATATATTTTCATTTTATAAGTTTTATTAAGATATTAACTACTATATTGGTAAAAAAAAATAGATATTAACTACTTACATTTTAGAGAAACATTATATCCTAAAGTTCAACCTGAAGTATCCATAGATTGTCTTTTTCAAATGGTACCAACCGTGGTGCATATGTGCAATAATTTCTTACACATTTCATTATTGATGAACATCTAGGTTCTTTCCAATCATTTGCTATTTTATTTTTATTTTTTAAATATAAATTTATTTATTTTAATTGGAGGTTAATTATTTTACAATATACTGCAAAGAATAGCCTTCAGCATACACCATTTTGAATATTCACAGTATGTCTTTGAAATCCCTTCCTGGGTTAAAAGATAAACACCATTCTAAATTTGTAAGTTAGAGCCAAATTCACCTCTGCAGGAGGTTATTAGGAAGAGTGCATGGAAACCCACTCCAGTATTCTTGCCTGGAGAATCCCCATGGACAGAGGAGCCTGGCAGACTACAGTCCATGAGGCTGCAAAGACTCAGACACCACTGAGGGACTAAGCAAGCACAGCACAGGAGTTTGTTACATTTTGTATTATCTCCAATGGGCTTCCCACGTGGTACCAGTGGTAAAGAATCCCCATGACAATTCAGGAGAGGCAAGAGACAGGGGTCGGATACCTAGGTCGGAAGATTCTAGTAGGAAATTGCAACCCACTCCAGTATTCTTGCCTGGAATATTACAAGGGCAGAGGAGCCTTGCTGGCTATAGTCAATGAAGCCACAAAGAGTTGGACACTACTGAGCACACTGAAACACAATGATTATCCCCAATACTGTAAAATATACTTGCTTTCCATGACCTTATCAAGAAAGCATGTTGTCTAAAGTCAAATGTCGCCATGGGTGAGATGTCATATTTCATATAGTATTAATTTACATTTCTCCTAATTACAAATAATAGTTTCTGTAGAGTGCTTCTATATGTTGCCTGTTTTCTATAAATTATAGTCTTTTCCCTATCATTTTTAGAATTTTTAAAAATATAATATATTCAGCATAACTTTTTGCTATTGTTGTAATTTTCTCTCAGTATTTCGCTCTTTAATTCTTACCTTAGTGTATTTTCATATGTAAGTTTAAAATTTCTATGTAGCTATGTGTGCTATTCCTTCGTATCACAACTCCTGACTTTGAGCATTATTCAGGAACATTTCCCCACAGCTATTTCACAGAAAAATTGCCTGAATTTTTTAGCATTTATAAACGTTTATTTTATCTGTAAATCTTTCATCCACTTCTAAATTGTCTATTTTCTTGTATGTGGCATCTGAACCAGATCACATTAAAATGTTTTCCATATGCTTGTAACAGAGACAAACAAACCTGCCTCCATATTGGAGCTTTTCTTTTAGCTTGAACCTTTGTGCTCTGTTGCCTGTGCTTAGTCTTGCTGACTCTGCATCTTTGTAAAGGAATGTTGTCTGTAGCCTGAAATACACCTAATAGTCCTTTTTCAAGGCTCTGCCTCCTAGGCTTGACCTTTAGAGACGTAATGCTTTTCATTTAGATAGAGGTTAAAAAGTTGCAGAACAGAAAATATTTGTCTGGTTGTAGGTTTACAGGAACACCTTGACCAGACCTTCATGAACAGCTGCAAGAACAAAAGATTATCACCCCCCTTGCTGGGTCTGTAAGTATAATCTTTTAATATAATAGAAGCCTGACCTCTAACTCAGACAAGATGGTTCTTTCGGACACTAGTCTGCCATCTTCTCAAGTTGCTGGCTTTCAGGATATAGTTGCCATTCTTTACCCCCAAACCTCATACCTCCATTCATTGGCCTGTTGTACAGTAAGCAGTAGGAGTTTGGATTGGGTAACATGATTATCCAATTATGCAATATTCTTCTCAAAACATTCTTCATTTTCCACTGATTTGTCACCTTTTCATATACAAAATGTTTAAATGTACTTTATTTTGGAATTTCCTATTCTTATCCATTTCCTCTTGTAATTAATTTTGATTAAAGGTACTTGTAAAATATTTTAATATCTGTTTGTACATTATTATTCAAGAACAGCATAGGTTTTTGCATTTCTTCAAGTCTAGTTTTGAATCCTTCAGGAATCTTTACATGCAGAGACCCACTCACCCACTAGTCTGTAGTATTTCTGCTGAGTTTGTGCTTCATATTTAGGTATTTTAAAAATATTCAAGTCTAATTAAAAGGACAAAATTAGTGGGATTGTTAGAAGTGTTAATACAAAGAAGTATCAAATTTTAATAAAGAAAAAATTAGGTGAATCATGAGATGAGATTTTTTGGGGCAATACTGTAAACTACAAGTTCAGAAAACAATGAAAAGTCCAATAGTACCCACTAGATTATGAACATGATGAAGGCAAACTTAGGTCTTATTCATTGGTACAGCAATTGGCACAAACAGACATTGAATAAATTTTTGCAAATCAGTTGTATAGCATATGCAGATTATACGCCTATATGGCTTATGTTCATCATTAAGAGAGGAGAAAAACTGATTGATAATATTGAGAAAATTTTTGAGTGTATGACTTCAAAAGAAGTCTGAAATTCCTAGACCATAAGCCTTATGGTGATTGCACTAAAGGCCAGAATAGAAATGCCAAGCACCATGAAAACATTGTAAAGATATTTCTTATAATCCGAGTAGTTTTATATGCTTTATAAAATTAAAAAGAAAAATAAAGATTTTGATCTTCTGTTGATCATATAACTCTTGGTTCTGTAATAAATCAAATGGCAATGTGTTTCTGTCATAACCTCCTTCATCACTGTTATAGCTGCTTATAAAATTAGGTTTTGATGGCTATTCCAAATATTAGAAAACTGAGCTTAATATAGCATTAATTTGACCCAACAAGCTTTTTCTTATTATTATATGATATAGCTTGAAGAAGCAACAATTTAGCGTATAATTACTCAACAACAGTTATGCTAGGCTCTGAGCATCAAAGATGAATAAAATGAAAATCCTCTAAAAAGATCACAGTCTAATGTCAGAAAGGCATATTTTTTCCTGCAGATTTATTTTTAATAACATGAAATACTCCTATCCCCCTAGTCGCAATAAATTCACTAAAAGGAAAGCTGTCTTCATTAAAAATATCAGTGTTTACATAATTCCTCATTAATGCCTCACAAATAATGGAGAAAATTAATGGTGTGTTTTTCTGCATATTTCATTTGTGAATGATAATCACACAAAACAAAGCAAACCAATATAAACAAACAAAAGCAGCCAGTATGAAAAGTATGGATGAAATCAATTCACAGTTTGATAGCACTAGCTTTCCGTGCAGTCTTTGTGCATGTACTATAATATATTTATGGTAAGCACTTGTGATAACGCCAGCAAAAATTTTCCATCTTGCTGCATGCTTAATTTCATCTAACTTGTTTTATGGCAGTGTACTGAAACACAGAGCGAAGGTCTGTTTAAACCATTTGTCTCTGTTTCTCTTTGCAGCATGCCAACAGATTTGTTTAAACCAAAACAAAATGCATAAACAATCATGCCTTCTTTTAGCTAACTACACAACTTAAATTCCAGAACTTATTTTTATAATATGCTGAAATTTATTAACTCAAATTCTGATTTTGATGCTGGCAACTCCTTTTTTTGTTCCTTTTTTCTCAAGATGAAAATGTTTACTCATTTATTATTCTCTAGGTTTCTGTGCTAAATATTGTTTTGGTTCTATAAATTACACAATGCAAATATATACTTTATTGAAGAGTTTCAGATGAACAACCAGATAAATGTAGTGTTTTTTACTGTTTTATGGAATATCAGACCTCAAATGTGGTTACAGGTCTCACATATATTTTTTTTCAAATTTGAGAGCAGCTATATATATATTTTTTATTTCCTCCAACATATAGTTGAGTTTAGCCATTTTCATGTGTGATTTGCAGGCAAGGGGTATCAACATCATTGTATAAGAAATGCAGAATCTCAGACCTCTCCATAATTACTGAATCAAAATTGTATAAGAAATGCAGAATCTCAGACCTCTCCATAATTACTGAATCAGAATCTGCATCTTAATAAGATCCTAAGATTATTAACATGTACATGGAAGTGTGAGATGCATGCTCTTATAAAGAATCAGGTGATAAAGGAAATATGGTTCAAGGAAGGTTTATTCCTGTAGTAGGTCTCACTGGTAGTGGGTATGGATGGAAAGAATTCAGTAATTTTTAGTTTTGGTTAAAAACAAGAATTCATGCAGTTATATTATTTCAGCTTACAAAGACCTATTTTTACTTGAAAAATTGAATACATATTGTTTCATCACTTCTGTATTTTGGAAAAGCAGCTTACGATGTATATGGATTAATTTCAGAATTATAAAAAATATATTTTTATATTGATGCTATAATTTGTTCCAGAAAGGTTTTAAAGGATTAGCAATACTATGTAAAGTACAACATAATAAATAAGTGTAAAATAAAAAAAGAAACAATGAACAAAAATGCAATGACCTTAAATTATAGTGAATATACGGCTAAGAAAAAAAAAGTCAATGCCAAATTTACTTTAAGATTTTTAGCTTCATACATAAAACTAAACAAACCCGATTAGACAAATTTACTGCAAAGATACAACCAAAACAAACTCCTTTCTAATGAGAAGTGTATTATTCTTTGAATAAATTGCAGACAGAAATTTCTCTGTTGTATAATAAACAAGATCTTCTAATTATTCTTAAAGTAGACACAGGTAGAATGAGTTTCATGAGACTGTAGTTTTCTTACAGCAGCACTTCATATCAATTGGCAATATCAAGTAGAATTATATTTTGGATAAACAGTTCTATTAGTGGGCCAGTGAGATCTGAATAATCAGCTTTTGCTGATCTGATGGCAACCAATGAGTAAGTAAATTTCAACAATAGATTCTTTATGGAAAACTTTTTTTTTCCTGAATATTGTTTGAACATTACTGTTTTTGTCATTCTGAGCACAGCTGATCCACAAAAAATTTTCTTTGCATACTTGTTCACTCAGTTCCTGAGGGCTGCAGGGAAGGATAAATTTCTTTACAACAAATCTCACTATACATCCTAAAAGAGATAGAAATATGTAAGGTACTTGTTCTCTACAGTGATCTAAACCATAGGTGCTACACAGATACAGACTCTGAGACCCCTGAGAATGTAAGGATGATAAATATGACCTTCATCAGGCAAAGTGCCCCAGAGATTAAAAAATTAGAGAAATTAGATGGTGTATTTGAAATGAATCCTTCTCAATTAGTAGATGTTTTTAAGTATTCAACAACGGGGAACAACGACAGAAGCAAGGGGATGCGAAACCAAATGTAGCTTTTCTGGTAGCAGCACTGAAAGACAGTGACCTAAAGGAGGGCTTCCCAGTGGCTCAGTGGTAAAGAGTCTGCCTGGCAATATAGGAGATGCGGGTTTTATCCCTAGGTTGGGAAGACTCTCTGGAAAAGGAAATGGCAAACCCACTCCAGTATTCTTGCCTAGAAAATCCCTTGGACTTAGGAGCCGGGAACAGGCTACCGTTCAAGGGGTCGCAAAGAATCAGACACGACTGAGCACACAGCACACGAGCATTTAATCATCTATATTCCAAATTCCTCTCTACCCGAGTATAATTACTAGATCATATTGTTCACCTGTAAAAGTAGAATCAATCCTGTCTATGCATAACAGACAGTAGATCTTACTATATATGCATTTCTTTAAGATATCCATGAAAGAATCTGCTAGGCATTTAATGAAGATTAGAGATAAATGCAGAAGATATTAAGAAGAGGTGGCAAGAATACACAGAAGAACTGTACAAAAAAGATCTTCACGACCAAGATAATCACGATGGTGTGATCACTCATCTGGAGCCAGACATCCTGGAATGTGAAGTCAAGTGGGCCTTAGAAAGCATCACTATGAACAAAGCTAGTGGAGGTGATGGAATTCCAGTGGAGCTATTTTAAATCCTGAAAGATGATGCTGTGAAAGTGCTGCACTCAATATGCCAGCACATTTGGAAAACCCAGCAGTGGCCACAGGACTGGAAAAGGTCAGTTTTCATTCCAACCCAAAGAAAGGCAATGCCGAAGAATGCTCAAACTACCACACAACTGCACTCATCTCACACGCTAGTAAGGTAAGGCTCAAAATTCTCCAAGCCAGGCTTCAACAATATGTAAACTATGAACTTCCTGATATTCAAGCTGGTTTTAGAAAAGGCAGGGGAACCAGAGATCAAATTGCCAACATCTGCTGGATCATCGAAAAAGCAAGAGAGTTCCAGAAAAAAACATCTATTTCTGTTTTATTGACTATGCCAAAGTCTTTGACTGTGTGGATCACAATAAACTGTGGAAATTTCTGAAAGAGATGGGAATACCAGACCACCTGACGTGCCTCTTGAGAAATCTGTATGCAGGTCAGGAAGCAACAGTTAGAACTGGACATGGAACAACAGACTGGGTCCAAATAGGAAAAGGAGTACATCAAGGCTGTATATTGTCACCCTGCTTATTTAACTTATATGCAGAGTATATCATGAGAAACGCTGGGCTGGAAGAAGCACAAGCTGGAATCAAGATTGCCAGGAGAAATATCAATAATCTCAGATATGCAGATGACACCACCCTTATGACAGAAAGTGAAGAGGAACTAAAAAGCCTCTTGATGAAAGTGAAAGAGGAGAGTGAAAAAGTTGGCTTAAAGCTCAACTTTCAGAAAACGAAGATCGTGGCATCTGGTCCCATCACTTCATGGGAAATAGATGGGGAAACAGTGGAAACAGTGTCAGACTTTATTTTTGGGGGGCTCCAAAATCACTGCAGATGGTGACTGCAGCCATGAAATTAAAAGATGCTTACTCCTTGGAAGAAAAGTTATGACCAACCCAGATAGCATATTCAAAAGCAGAGACATTATTTTGCCGACTAAGGTCCGTCTAGTCAAGGCTATGTTTTTTCCAGTAGTCATGTATGGATGTGAGAGTTGGACTTTGAAGAAGGCTGAGCACCGAAGAACTGATGCTTTTGAACTGTGTTGTTGGAGAAGACTCTTGAGAGTCCCTTGGACTGCAAGGAGATCCAACCAGTCCATTCTGAAGATCAACCCTGGAATTTCTTTGGAAGGAATGATGCTAAAGGTGAAACTCCAGTACTTTGGCCACCTCATGAGAAGAGTTGACTCATTGGAAAAGACTTTGATGCTGGGGGGGATTGAGGGCAGGAGGAGAAGGGGACAACAGAGGATGAGATGGCTGGATGGCATCACTGACTCGACGGACGTGAGTCTGAGTGAACTCTGGGAGTTGGTGATGGACAGGGAGGCCTGGCGTGCTCCAGTTCATGGGGTTGCAAAGAGTCGGACACCACTGAGCGAGTGAACTGAACTGAAGTGAGAGATAAATGAAATATACATTTTCAACTTTTGCAGTAGGGCAAAAAAAGACAAAGAAGAAAGAGAAACAAATTATCTCATTGGTTTTAATAAACAAACTTTTATTTCCTGCTCATATTATATGAGAGCTTCTCATTGGCTGGTGCTTCTGCTGGACTCTACCAGGATTTATGTTTCTTATCTGAAACCCAGACTGAAAAAGCAACTCCTTCTAAGCTGTATGAGGATGGTGGTAGAGGGGCAGGGCACAAGAGAGGCAGGGGGAACCACACCATCATAGTTAAAGCATCCACTATGATGAGGCGATGCTGTTCTAAGCCCCTCTCTTTGGCCAAAGCATATCATCTGGCCAAACTTAAAGTCAACGAGACAGGAAATCACATATCCGTTACAGAATAAGTTACAAGTTGGGTAAAAAATAATTCTACTTAACTTAATAGAGTTAAATATTTTCTATTCAAAAGAATGATAATTCCTAAGGGAAGTGCAGCAAGTCTGGCTGGGGAGTCAGGCAGCATAGGTTTGAATGCTGGATCAATCCCTGTGTTAACTTTGGAAAATTATTCAGTGTTTCTGAAGCTTAGATTTCTTTCTGTAAAACAAGGATAAAATCCATCCTTATGATTATTTATGATGACAGTAAATCATTGATTTTGTTTCCCTTCCTAACTCTTTATTCAAAGGTGATTAGAAGGCCCAAGGTTTAAATTCATTAATTTAGACTAGTTTTAAGCTTTTCATAAATGAAAACAATGCTTTACTCAAAGATGTGCTAAATTGCAAATAGACATTGTTCTCTGTGAGTACTTGTGATGCTTATTTCTTAATAATTTTACCAACTACTGATTTTTATTATTGTTGAAAGTTGGCTAGTGCATGTAAATTTTACCAGTACAATTCTGTCATGTTTTAAAACTAATCAGGAAGTGTCAAATCTTTATATATAAAATATTTTTAAACTGGCAGAATCTCCTTGCTTAAAACATTTTTTTTAAAGATTAGGTATACTTTGTCTATCAATTGTTCAATTTTAGATTTACTAAAATGGTGCAATCTTTTATTTCCCTGGGGCATACTGACATACAAAAATGGAGATATTTCTAAAATATATTTCCTATAGTCTGAGAATTATTATTTGAAAAATAATTTCCAATCTATCTTGTTAAGGTGCCACAATTATACTGCAGAGCAGTTGTAGGTTTTATATTTTTAATGTTATATTGCAATCTCATCACTTATAGTTTATAATCTTGGCTAACCAAACTTCTTTCTAGGGATAGTGGTGTCTAGCTGACATTTACTCATTGTTTGCTTCCAATCATTGTTACTATTTTCTTTATTCAAGTTTTTGCACAGAGATATTTTTATGACAGTTTTCAATAATGTTTAGTTGAAAAATAGATAATGTAATTCATTATTTATACTGGTATATAAGACACTATACCATAAAACTTTAAAGGCAAAATAAAAATTTGGGATGTCACTCTAAGCTCCTCCCCCTCTCTGCAGAAATGTCACCTAGATATTTAGTTATCCAGAGGGTTTCCCATAGTATAAAAAATGCTCTAACATGAACTTCATATTTTGCCTCATATTATGCCCTTCCAGAGTGCAAAGACCCATGTAACTAACTAGTAGTTAGATTACAAATGTAAAATGCTATGTGAAAACAAAACATAAAACAAGGACAGTCAGCAGAAGGAAGATGACCTAAAGATAGTTCCATCTCAAGGGCCTGGTTCTACAGCATAGTTTAGTTTGACCTAGACTTGTATTGCATAAGAATTCTACAGATGTATTAATTTCCAAACTCAAGTGGACTTCCATATACCTATGCTGTCAAGTAGATCAGCACCTCTTAAAAATTTAAATGAGTAACTAGATAAACAACTTTATTTTCAATTTTATTTTTTATTTTAATAACAGTTTTATTGAGATAAAATACTCATTTATAAAACACACCCCCTTTAAGTATACTATTCAGTGTTCTTTAGTATATTCAGAGATGAGTAACCATCAACACTATCTACTTTTGGAATATTTTCATCACCCCCAAATGGAACCCTATATTCATTAACAGGCACTCTCCATTATGCTCTCTCCCAACACTTGGCTATCACTAATTTATTTTAGTCTGTGTTGATTTGCCTATTCTTGATGTTATCAGTGGAATCATACAATTTGTAGTTTTCTATATTTGGCCTTTTTAACTAAGCAGAATGTTTTCAAGGTTCATTCATGCTGTAGCACATTATTAGTATGTTCATTTTGTAACTGAATGATGTTCCACACTGTATGTTTAATCTAATCAATTCATGGGAATTTGGGAGCTTTTACTTTGGCCATTATAATGCTGCTATGAACATTTGTGTGTAAGTTTTTGCATGGACGTGTGTTTTCAGATCTCTTGTGAATATTCCTAGGAGTGCAGCTGCTGGGTTTTATGGTTAGCTCTAGGTATAACTTTTTGAAGTGAAGTCAAGTGAAGTGAAGTCACTCAGTCATGTCCGACTGTGCGACCCCATGGACTGTAGCCTACCAGGCTTCTCCATCCATGGGATTTTCCAGGCAAGAATACTGGAGTGGGTTGATATTTCCTTCTCCAGGGGATCTTCCCAACCCAGGAATCAAACCCAGGTTTCCTGCATTGCAGGCAGACGCTTTACCCTCTGAGCCACCAGGGAAGCCCATAACTTTTTGAGGAACTGCCAAACTGTTGTCCAAAGTGGCTGTATCATTTTACATTCTGACCAATTACTTATGAAGGAAACAATTTTTCCATAGCCTTACCAACTCTTGTTATTGTCCAATTTTTTCATTGTAGCAGTCCTGGTGGATTTGAATTATGTCTGATAATGGCTTTGACTGCATTTCCCCAGTGAATAACTTCTGATGTTGAACATCTATGCATGCAATCCTTGGCCATTCATCTATCTTCTTTAGGGAAATTTCCATTCAAATCTTTGCCCAGTTTTTAATGTTCACTTGTAAAACTATTTATATATTCTGGATACAAGTTACTTACAAGAGATGTGATTTGCAAATATTACCTTCTGTTCTGTGGACTGTCTTTTGACTTTCTTGGTATGTATTTTCTAGAGCACAAAGATTTTAACTTTGATGACATTCCATTTATTTTTTGTCTTTTGTTGTTTTTGCTTTGAGTATAATGTCTAAGAAACAGTTTCCTAAATCAATGCTTCAGATATTTACTCCTGTGCTTTCTTTTTGAAATTTTTATAATTTTAGATATTAAATGTGGGTTTATGATTCATTCTGAGCTAAGTTTTGCATGTAATATGAGGGGGTGTTTGATTTCCTTCTTTTACATGCAGATATCCAGTTGTTCCAGCACAATTTATTGAAGAGACTTCTTTCCTTCAATGAA
The DNA here is from genome assembly GCF_001704415.2 of Capra hircus. Taxonomy (NCBI): domain Eukaryota; kingdom Metazoa; phylum Chordata; class Mammalia; order Artiodactyla; family Bovidae; genus Capra; species Capra hircus. The sequence continues at coordinate 37,772,380 of NC_030828.1, read as the reverse complement.
TTATCTTGACTCCCTGTCTAAACTCAACTGACCATAAATATATAGGTTTACTTCTGAAATATCTACTTTTTTTCAGGCTCTAAGTGTTTATCCTTAGGTGAGTACCTCACTGCCTTGATTACTATAGCTTTGCAGAAGTTTGAAGTCACAAAGAGTGAGTCCTCAACTTTGCTCTTCTTTTTCAAGTTCCTTCAATTTCCATATAAACTTTTGGATCAGCTAGAAAATTTCTGTGAAAAAAATTGCAGCCAAGATTTTAATAGAAATTGTGTTGATTCTGTAGATCAATTTGGGAAGTATAGCCATCCTAAAAATATTGTGTCCCAGTCAGCAGGAAAAAAAAAAAGATGTCTTTCCATTCTTTAGCTCTTCTTTAATTTCTTTCAATGCTGTTAAAGACTGTCAAAATTCAAGTACCTCTTTATATATTGATTTATATAATGTAAAGTTATATTTAAAGGCTCTGATAACCATATTATTGATTCTCCTAGTGAAATATTACCTTTTAGAACATTATGTATTTTCAATAATCTAATTTGGAAGATCATTTTAAAGCCATAGTAAGTGATTATAATTCTCTTTATTAACAACTGAAAGATAAAAAATTTTAGTTTTTCTCATGGTTAGATCCTCTTGGTTCAGTATTCTAGATTGAGAAACTTCCAAATCAATATACTACTACTTGGGGAATTGTATAACATAATAGTTATGTTTTAACTTTTTGGTGCTTTTATTTTATTTATTTATTTATTTATATTTTAGGCTGAGTTTATTTATTTATTTTTTGTTTGTTTTTAGGCAGTGTTTCCTTTTTTATTTTTTAAATATAACTTTATTTATTTTAATTGGAGGTTGATTACTTCACAATACTGTATTGGTTCTGCCATACATCAACATGAATCTGCCACAGGTATACACGTGTTCCCCATCCTGAAGCCACCTCCCTTCCCCCTCCCTGTACCACCCCTCCAGGTCGTCCCAGTGTGCTAGTCCCAAGTATCCAGTATCATGCATCGAATCTGGACTGGCGATTCATTTCATATATGATATTATACATGTTTCAATGCCATTCTCTCAAATCATCCCACCTTCTCCCTCTCCCACAGAGTCCAAAAGACTTCTGTATATCTGTATCTCTTTTGCTGTCTCTCATACAGGGTTATCATTACCATCTTTCTAAATTCCATATATATGCGTTGCTGCTGCTGCTGCTGCTAAGTCACATCAGTCGTGTCTGACTCTGTGCAACCCTATAGACAGAAGCCCAACAGGCTCCTCTGTCCCTGGGATTCTCCAGGCAAGAACACTGGAGTGGGTTGCTATTCCCTTCTCTAATGCATGAAAGTGAAAAGTGAAAGTGAAGTCTCTCAGTTGTGTCCAACCCTGAGTGACCCCATGGACTGTAGCCTACCAGGCTCCTCCATCCATGGGGTTCTCCAGGTAAGAGTACTGGAGTGGGTTGCCATTGCCTTCTCCATATATATGCATTAGTATACTGTATTGGTGTTTTTCTTTCTGGCTTACTTCACTCGGTATAATAGGCTCCAGTTTCATCCACCACATTAGAACCGATTCAAATGTATTCTTTTTAATGGCTGAGTAATACTCCATTGTGTATATGTACCACAGCTTTCTTATCCATTCGTCTGCTGACGGACAGCTAGGTTGCTTCCACGTCCTGGCTATTATAAACAGTGCTGCTTGAACATTGGGGTACAGGTGTCTCTTTCAATTCTGGTCATATGGCAGTAAATCACATATCTGAGATGTGAGATGAATACTTTAATTATATTTTACAGAATTCTAGATCCCCAAATGATACATTCATCTAAAATAATTTTTGAATTACCATACTTTTTTCACTAAATAAGATGAACAAGACCCAGATAGTTTAAATCACTCCACTAAAAACAGGAGGAAAATGGGAATTCACAATCAGATTCCACATGTACTGCCTGCAGTATTATACCTATTCTGCAACACTATCATGCATTTATTGTTTTTGAAATCTGAAACCTTTACACTTAGGCCTGCCAGTTTTAGCAGAAAATATTCCTTGGTGGTTCATATGGTAAAGAATCTGCCTGTGATACAGGAGACCTGGGTTCAATCCTTGGTTTAGGAAGATCCCCTGGAGAAAGAAATGACAACTCACTCCAGTATTATTGCCTGGAGATTTCCATGGACAGTGAAGTCTGGTTAGCTACAGTCCATGGGGTCAAGGAAGAGTTGGAGATGACTGAATGACTAATACAAATGTACGTATAATACCCAGTTAAATTTGAATTTCAGATAAATGACTTTTTTTTTTTTAATGTATAGTTCAGTTCAGTTCAGTCGCTCAGTCCTAAATATTTTATGGGACAAACTTTTACTTAAAATATGTGTTCAGTTCAGTTCAGTTGCTCAGTGATGTCCGACTCTTTGCGACTCCATGAATCACAGCACGCCAGGCCTTCCTGTCCATTACCAACTTCCGGAGTTCACTCAGACTCACGTCCATCGAGTCAGGGATGCCATCCAGCCATCTCATCCTCTGTCGTCCCCTTCTCCTCCTGCCGCCAATCCCTCCCAGCATCAGAGTCTTTTCCAGTGAGTCAACTCTTCACATGAGGTGACCAAAGTACTGGAGTTTCAACTTGAGCATCATTCCTTCCAAAGAAATCCCAGGGCTGATCTCCTTACATATCTAAAATTCAAATACAGTATCTGGCAATCCTGTATCTGGTTGTTCTGTATATTATCTGGCAATCGTATATACATAATGTATCTAAACTACAGTCTTTAATACAGACTTGTTTAGTGATTGGATAATATATTTGAAATAAAAAGCTCAGCTGAATTCAATATTATTTTTAAGAACACACACTCACCTCCATTCATTGATTTTAAGACACATGAAAAGAGTCTGTGAATTCCTATAGACCAAGATTTGTTTTTGTACAGTTCCTTTGGGAAAATGTTCTATGAGAGAAACTATAAAGTCATTTTCAATTCTAAGATTATTTAATGCTTTGCAAAACCTAATGAAGTCTGGTGCTTTTCACAAGACACATACTTTCTTAGTTAATGCTAGTCAATTTTCAGTTTTACTTTATTTAACTGATAGGTACCTGTAAGTTTCTCCCACTAAATAGAAATGAGAAAACTGTAACTCACAAAAGATAATTGCTCAAGGACTTATAGTTGGTAGGACTACAATTAAACCTTGATCTGGCATGTTCTGAATCCTATATTCTCCCCTTTCATTTTTTTTTTTATGCTTTTAAGTGTTTGCATATGACTACCTCTATTACTCAAATGTAGTAATTATATACCATTTACTTCAAATTGTGGATACACACTTGCACTTTCAGATAGTTATCTAAAATAAAAACATACTGATAAATTAACATTAAAGATTTTTATTATTACTGAGTCTAGAAAAATGCTGTGTATATTTTATAATTCACAGATAATGATTCATTCAATTTTATTATGTAGGAAGAACAGTGAAGGATGACATTGTCTTCATTATTTTAACCCTTCTATTCTAACATTTCAGAAGAAAGGTGTTCATAATTTATATTGTTATGTGTAGTTATTCCTTGACATAAAAGCATTTTAAATAATAGCAGACCCCTAATTAGAGTAGAACCTCATGTTTTATTATATTTAGTGATTTGAAGCCTTTATGTTCCTTGGTATTGCCCCAGGTAAAAGAAATCTATATTCAGGACAGTTTATATGTTCCCAGGTCTTCATTATATAGCAAAGCAAAATATAAGTGCTGCTTGTCATTTATTGGATACAGGGTTAAGTTTCACTAGAATGACACATATTGCTTTTCTAACATAATTCCCCTGTGGTGATTTAACCAACCAAAAATATCAATAAATCAGAAATGGAATTTTGCTCTAGGCTGAATCTAGTTTAATCATATTTTTACCTGAAAAAGAAAGTCTTCCTTATAAGATTCAGGGTTACCTACTGTGTGTATATTATTGGAAAGCATCATCTATAAGCCTTCCTGAATCTATGCTACATTTTGATGGTGTCAAAGTGGAAAATGAAGGCTTTTATTATCTCTTTAAGAATTTGGCAGGTAACGAACATGGCAGATATATTATATATATATATATATATATATATATATATATAACTACAATAATTTATATAAATCTAGGCTACTAGTAATTCATATTTTTCCACAATTTCAATATTTGCTATTTTTTCCCTTAAATCTAGTCTCAGCCCCATGTTTAGCCAAAGGCAAAGCTGTGAGGCATTTAGAATTTGCTTTTATGCTTTTCAGCCTCCCTCTTTCATGCTCTTCTCCAAGAGTAGCACATCTTCATTTAGCCCTATCATAAGTGCTAGGGCAATAAGCTCTTAGGATACTTCATATACTATTTTCAGTTTTTCCTTCAAAATTATGTGCCATACCTCCTAGAATTATTGATACTTTGATACCTGCTTTTTCATTTTTTCGACAAGAATTGAGTGCTTACTGAGTACAAGTCACTAATAGTGAGTTCTAGAAACCAGAGCTCCCTCAAGGAGCTCAGAGCCTGTTGTCTAGAGAGAAACAAGAAATAGGAGATATCCAAGAACGAAACAAACAGCACATTTTTAGTTGGTCCAGAGGGTGCTGTGCCCTCTTGGTTTCATGGCTACTACTCAAGAAACAGTTACTTAGAGCCTGTGCTATTGCTTTTTTCTCTTTCAACAATTTTGAGAGACTCGGGATCCATTATGAGCTTTTTCTCCTATCTGCAGCCATCCCTTGGTGATCATGTATGTTCACTGGGTTTATGAAACCTGGTGATTCTTCATATTATTACCTCTAGCCCTACCTCCCCTGTGGATTCTAGACTAACATCTCTAACTCCTACTTGAAATCTTCCCTCTGATGCTTACTAAATAGCTAACATTTAATATGTGAACAGCTATTACTTCCTCTTTTTGTCTCCTCAAGTCTGCTCCTGAACCAGACTTTCCCACAAAAGGTGCTGTCATTGTTTTTGTCCCAGATGCTCAGGACAGAAAGCTATTCTTTTCTTTATCTCCTGGTTTTCAACCAATCTTTCAGCAAATACTTTCAATTAACTTTTAATTCCATCAAGTTTACTTCTTCCACTTCTGATTTTTTTCTCAGCCATGATGATCTTAGCCCTGGACTACAGTAATAGGAAATAACCTAGCCTCTCTGTTTCCACTCTTGGTCTAATGTAGGAAGCAAGGTTATAAAAGAAGAAAGAAAGAAAGAAAAGAAAAGATCATGAGTTGTTCTAAAACTCTAATCGTGTTAGGTCACACTTGGAATAACATTTGAATGTCACATATCAAAAGGACCCTATGTGGTCAGACCTCTGCCAAAATTTTACCTTCATTTTCTAAAATCGTATACCTCAATCACTTTAATCCAGGCACTTGGGTATTTCTGTCATGCCTTGAACATATTAATCACATTTCTGCCTTGAACCTTTTGCAGGGACTGTTATCTCTCCCCAGAATATCTACTGTACTGGACTGTATACGCACACCATTTAGGTATTTTTCCTCACATATCACCCCCAAAGGTTTTACTGGACCAACTTATTGCTGGTCTAATGTCTCATCTGTAAAACATCTTTATCTCTGATCTCCAACTCACATCTTTTACTCCCCTCATCTCTTTCTTATCTGAAATTATCCCACTCTGTAACACTTATTAAAGACATTATGTGTATGTGTGTGCTAGGTCACTTCAGTCATGTCTGACTCTGCGAAACCCTGTGAACTATAGCTTGCCAGGTTCCTCTCTCCATGGGATTCTCCAGGCAAGAACAGTGGAATGGGTTTCCAAGCCCTCTTCCAGAGGATCTTCCTGACCCAGGGATCAAATCCATGTCTCTTACATCTCCTGCATTAGCAGACAGGATCTTTAACACTAATTCCACCTGGGAAGCCAAATGATGTTATACTATATATTTATTTGATCATATTCTGTCTTCCTGACATGTAAGCTCCCAAAGGGCAGAAACTTGTCTTTTCTCTCTACTGATGTTACCTCAATGCTTAGAAAATAACTGATAATATAAATGACTCTCTTGTTTCTTATGGCATCCATCACAAAACAGATATTTGTGTTCACTGCTTCTACCTTCCATCTCCCATTTCTCTTTTTCATATATTAAAATGCATTTCATTCCCCCAATCCATTAAAATACCTCTTTTGCACATAAGAGAACAAGAGCTTTCAATCACTGTCATTTATGGAGACAACTGGTAAAATTATTTTGGAGATCAATTTTGCAATATCTCATCAAGTTCAGGTACATATATGCCACAGCCAAGGAACTCCATATCTAGTTACATGCCCCAGAGAACAGATAAGAAGTCATATACAAAGATGTTCATAGAAGCATTATTTGTAATGGAGAATATTGGCCATATGCAAGATACCAGTAATTAGAAGAACAAGAAAATACATTTTGGTGTATTTTTCTATTCTTATTCAGCAGTTATAGTCCATGAACTAGCTCTATATATAGCCTCACAGGTACCTATAAAATGTGATGTTGATTGAAAAAAATCAAATATAATTCATTATATTTCAGAAATTAATGAAATGGAAAAAACTACTTAATATTATATTTGTATAGTATACAACATAAGTGTGTATGGGTGTGTGTGAAGTTAAAATACAAAGACAGGAACTAGATAATATTTTCACGGGTATACCACTAAGTAAACAAAACAGCAAAACCCAAAATCTCATTTTATCTCTGCCTCTGCCTTTGACTCTCTCTCCCACCATCTTCCTCTCTCAGCAGAAATTCATAAATCAACATTCAACTTCCAAGTCATTTTTAAATGTATTAATTGCCTTGGGAACCCCATGAACAGTATGAAAAGGCAAAATGATAGGATACTGAAAGAGGAACTCCCCAGGTCAGTTAAGTGCCCAATATGCTACTGGAGATCAGTGGAGAAATAACTCCAGAAAGAATCACTGGAAAAGACCCTGATGCTGGGAGGGATTGGGGGCAGGAGGAGAAGGGGACGACAGAGGATGAGATGGATGGATGGCATCACTGACTTGATGGACGTGAGTTTGAGTTAACTCCAGGAAATGGTGATGGACAGGGAGTCCTGCCGTGCTGTGATTCATGGGGTTGCAAAGAGTCGGACATGACTGAGCGACTGAACTGAACTGAGAACATGAATAATGATATTCTAAATCTCATCTTTCATATTTAATCTTTCAATTTTTTTTATTTTTTTGCATTTTTGTATAGATATTAAGGGATCTATACTCAGAATGCATATGCTATGCTTTACTCTTAAGGTTCTGATATAAAGATAATGCGAGTCTCATAAATGATTTAGATGATTTCTCCTTTGTTTTAATCAATTATTTATTAAATATTGTGATAGAATTCCCTGGCAAAGACATATGATCCCCAAAGTTTCATTGGGAAATATTTTAAATTGCTATTTCAATTACTTAATATGTATAGATCCAATTAATTCTCCTTCTTTATGTGTCTGTTTCAAAGGGTTGTATTTTTCTAGTACAATGATTCAGTGTAATTTGTAAATTTGTCTTCAAGAAGTTTTCATAATCTGTGTAAATGATATGACTTACATGCAATACAATGCCCACAATTCGATGAATAGCTGCATGTGTTTTATATAGGCACACAACCACATGACCACTTGAAAGACTAAGACACTGACATTTCTCTCACTCTTAGGAAGCTTACTTATGTTCCCTGTTAGTAACCACCATTCTGACTTCTCTAACTGCACATATTTTGTCTTTTGTTACATTTCATATAAATGGAAACATAGCCTAATGTACCTAGTGTCTTTTGCTCAAAATAAAGTTTTTTAAAAATAAATTCTTATTGTAGGTATTACTAGTACATTTTTATTTCTATCCTAAATCCCGTTTTATGAATTTTCCTAAATTTTCCACTAGATGAATATTTGAATTGTTTCTAGTTTATGGCTATTATCACTGAAACTGCTACGAACAGTTTTAACGTACGTTCTGTGTGCAAACACTCCTTTCTCTTCAGTGTGTATCTAAAACTACAAGTGCTATATTCTTTAGATACTGTTGAGCAGTTCTCCAGAGTGAGTACAGGAATTACACTTTTGGCAATTATGAGATTTCTAGTTGCTCTTGTGATCTCATCAACAGTTAGTATATCTAGTGTTTTCATTCTTAATTCAGCCATGAGTGTGGGGATTAAATTTCAAACTAATGTTACATAAATCCATGAAGCTTTATTATATCTTAAGTGAGAAATGATTTCTTGACAGCAATTTACTCATGTGTTAAGAAGGATTATCTATGCTTTTGGAGATCAGTATACTATTTGATCAAATTAAAAGCATATTAAGTACATTACTAATTGTCAAAAGATCATTTTTTACTCCAAGAGTAAAGGATATATTTCATATTTCAGATAACTTTTGCATATAGATGATATTGTGGTGAAATTGGTTAAATTGGTTAAATTGGCATATGGTACCTCTATATTTTATAATTATATTGCACAAAACTTTATTTTTAAACAATCACTGATTTTAACATTCCTATTTTTGTTATCCTCTTCATGTAGGATCTAATTGTATATGATCTTTCTAGATCCCTTGACATTTATACTGGCACAAGTCTAAGCATCCTGAAAAGTTTGCCTATGTGTATCCATTCTAAAGAATTTTCAAATTACCACACTATTGCACTCATTTCACATGATAGCAAAGTAATGCTCAAAATTCTCCAAGACAGGCTACAACAGTACGTGAACCAAGAACTTCCAGATGTTCAAGTTGGATTTAGAAAAGGGAGAGGGACCAGAGATCATCATTGCCAACCTCCTTTGGATCATAGAGAAAGCAAGAGAATTCCAGAAAAACATCTACTTCTGCTTCATTGACCACACTAAAGCCTTTGGATCACAACAAACTGTGGAAATTCTTAAAGAGATAGGAATACCAGACCACCTGACCTGCCTCCTGAAGAACCTGTATGCAGGTCAAGAAGCAACACTTAAAACTGGACATGGAAAAACAGACTGGTTCCAAATTAGGAAAGGGGTACAACAAGGCTGCATATTGTCACCCAGCTTATTTAACTTACATGCAGAGTACATCATGAGAAATGCTGGACTGGATTAAGCACAAACTGGAATCAAGATAGCCGGGAGAAATATCAGTAACCTTAAGAATGCAGATGACACCACCCTTATTACAGAAAGTGAAGAAGAACTAAAGAGCCTCTTGATGAAAGTGAAAGAGCAGAATGAAAAAGTTGGCTTCAAACTCAACATGCAGAAAACTAAGATCATGGCATCTGGTCCCATAACTTCATGGCCAATAGATGGGAAAACAGCAGAAACAGTGACATTTTATTTTGGGGGGCTCCAAAATCACTGCAGATGGCAACTGCAGCCATGAAATTAACAAATGCTTGCTCCTTGGAAGAAAAGTTATGACAAACCTAGACAGCATATTAAAAAGCAGAGAGACATTACTTTGCCAACAAAGGTCCATCTAATCAAAGCTATGGTTTTTCCAGTAGTCATGTATGGATGTAAGAGTTGAACTATAAAGAAAGATGAGTGCCAAAGAACTGATGCTTTTGAACTGTGGTGTTGGAAAAGACTCTTGAGAGTCCCTTGGAATGCAAGGAGATCCAACCAGTCCATCCTAAAGGAAATCAGTCCTAACTATTCATTGGAAGGACTGATGCTGAAGCTGAAACCCCAATACATTGGCCACCTGAAGCGAAGAAGTGACTCATTTGAAAAGACCCTGATGCTGGGAAAGATTGAAGGCAGAAGGAGAAGGGGAAGACAGAGGATGAGATGGTTGGATGGCATCACTGACTCAATGGACATGAGTTTGAACAAATTTCGGGAGTTGGTGATGGACAGGGAGGCCTGTTGTGCTGCAGTGCATGGGGTCACAAAGGGTCAGACACAACTGAATGACTGAACTGAACTGAACATCAAGGCTGTATACTGTCACCCTGCTTATTTAACTTATATGCAGAGTACACCATGTGAAATGTTGGGCTGGATCAAGCACAAGCTGGAATCAAGATTGCCAGGAGAAATATCAGTAACTCAGATATGCAGATGACGCTGCCCTTATGGCAGAAAGAAAAGAGGAATTAAAGAGCCTTTTGATGAAAGTGAAAGAGGAGAGTGCAAAGGCTGGCTTAAAACTCAACATTCAGAAAACTAAGATCATGGCATCCGGCCCCATCACTTCATGGCAAATAGATGGGGAAACAATGGAAACAATGACAGATTTTATTTTCTTGGGCTCCATCATCACTGCAGATGGTGACTGCAGCCATGAAATTAAAATATGCTTGCTCCTTGGAAGAAAAGCTATGACAAACCTAGACAGTGTATTAAAAAGCGGAAACATTACTTTGCTGACAATGGTCCATATATCAAAGCTATGGTTTTTCCAGTAGTCATATATTGATGTGAAAGTTGAACCATAAAGAAGGCTGAATGCTGAAGAACTGAAGCTTTTGAACTGTGGTGTTAGAGAAGACTCTTGAGAGTCCCTTGGACTGCAAAGGAGATCAAACCAATCATAGAGGAAATCAATCCTGAATATTCGTTAAAAGGACTGATGCTGAAGCTCCAATACTTTGGCCACCTGATGTAAAGAGCTGACTGATTAGAAATACCCCAATGCTGGGAAAATTGAAGGCAGGAGGAGAAGGGGATGACAGAGGACAAGATGGTTGGATGGCACCACTGACTCAATGGACATGAGTTTAAGCAAGCTCCAGTAGCTGATGAAGGACAGAATAAAATGAAAAGCCTTGCATGCTGCAGTCCATGGGGTCACAAAGAGTCAGATACAACTGAGCAACTGAACAACAGCAACAATCCATGTCTTTCACATCGGCGCTCTAGATTTTCTAGAAATCTGTTATTTTTACTACACTTGATAATAACAAAACTCAATACTTCAGTGTATTTAATATAAGGTTGTAGACAGTAAGTCCCATTTATAATATGTACCACCCTACACCCACACACAAGTCCACTATGTACCTGAAACCCTTCCCACTCCCCTTAAGACATATTTTTTGTTTTATAAAAGAAAATTTACTTTCTGTTTCAAATTCAATATTTTCTCAAGATTACCGAAATTTGAGGCTAACTATTGCCAGTTAATAGCATCCTTCACTGAAGCTGACAGGCCTGCTTTTTCAGAAAGACATTAAAATTTTAAACATGTGCACATGAGGACTTCACTATGAAAAATACAAATCCAGAAATATTACATCAGTCTAGACACAGTTATCTTCCATCCAGTTTCCCTTTCATTTATACCTAGTTTGGTGTTCTTAAAGTATGCAGATATCTATACCTGCCTCCATCCATGATTGACTCAAGCAACAAATACACTTTTTCATAACTTCTGCATGTGTATGTATGTATAAATGTATTTTTATATTTGCATCACTGGATTTAAGGGATAAATTTTAGAGGAGCATAGGTCACCCTTTATGTACACATGTTCCAAAATTTTGTCCATATTCTGCCTCCTTTCTCTCTACCATTTCCAAGAAGAGTAATACTAAACATTTCTATATATCACTACATAGGTATTATTTATAAAATAATATTTCAAAATAACATAACTGATTTTTATCCTGTCCCTTCTGCGGCTGAAATTAACTCTTGCAGTTTTCAAGTAATCAATACTTACTAGATAGTAAGATTAACTCTAGGATTCATGGCCACAATCACTTATATTACTACAAAATAAAAAAAGATATTTTTAACTTCAGAGTTAATTCAGTTTAGTTGGAAGGAGAAAATAATTCAGATCTGAAATGAAAGCCAATTGTCTACATGTGTTGTATATGATTACATGTTTGGTTTGAGGGTATTCACAAGTATTTTATCATGATGAAAAATAGCAAAGATGATTTTAATTTCATTTTAATTCATTATAGACATTTAATAAAAAAATAGAAGTAAAGTGAAACTTACCTCACTTAAGTCATATTAGGATTGTGCTTTTTGGGGAGGACGGATTCTTGGCAAATTTGTAAACCTCACTTGTTTAGATCTCGTGATTTTAGTCACATTGACACCGACTTTAAACTTACCTAGATCACACAGTTCAATCTATAGGCTCCAACTTTGTCAGATGTATATCAGTAAGTTTGAGCACCCTATAAATGTGCTTAGCTTCTGCAATACCATCTACAGTCTTCTAAAGAGTAAAACACAAGATCATTTATTACATCTTCGGAAGAATCTGTCTTCTAAAACTGACTTGCCTGAAAGAAAAGACAACCTCCAAATAAGAAGTCCTCACAGTATTAAAGCTCTCATCACAGTTGTTACTATAAACACCTATTTCTGGCACAAAATATTTCTTTCCTTTATTTATCTTCACTTAGTTTGTTATCTGCTTTAAGGTTTAAATTAAAATAAAAGGATGTAGTAGATTTCAGTGTCAGATGGCAGAGAATTAAGGGCTGCAGCACTCCATTTTACTTTGCCCTGATGTGTGATGCAAATGCTAATGAAAGTAAACAAAGAAATAGACAAATGCATTGGTATGTTTTCAAATTATGTATTAGTCGGTGCTGTGATAGTTTCCTGAAGATACTATCAAAGCAGGGATATATTCCTAAAATAGAATGACATAAACAGAAGAATGCCTACTTTTCTTCAAAAAATTCCAGCAGCTAAACACTTCTGCTTATGCTATTCTGTGTATTTTCTTTATCTTAGGTGCAGATTCTGCGTGTGGTTTAATCAAGCTTGCTAATTATTCTGTTCATCTGTGTACCTATTAATCTTCTTGGCTCTATCTATTAAACAACATATTGAGACCAATTTCAACATATGGCTAGATTTTTAAAAATATCCATTGAAGCATACCTGTGTCCCATATATAGTCAGGTGAGAGTGGGCTTATGGTCATGAACACTAGAATTCTCTATTATTTTTCAGATTAAATTCATGGTACATTATTTCCTTGGTCTCCAAGTTAATAAAAAGTCTTTTGAAGCCTTTGCAGCAGGAAAAAAAAGTCAAGAAGTTTCCGTGCATGAGAAGGATTTCAATTGCCATTGTTAATTCTGAGATGCAGTGGCCCATCTATAAGGAACAGAAACTTCTTACAACTAAAGGAGGTCTCTGGCTGAGGGTCAGCAAGGAAATGGGGACATCAGCCTATAACTGCAAATAATTGAATTTGGCTAACAACCCCCCCAAAACTGTTGTTCCTCAGAGCCTTCAGTCCAGATAGAGCCCTGCCATAACTTTGATTTTAGCCTGGTGAGACTCAGTGTCAGATTTTGAAGCTATAAAGCTGTGAGACAGTAAGTTGGTATTGCTTTAAGTTGCCAGGTTGTTGTGCTTTGTATACCAGCAGTAGAAAACTGGTACAGGCCAACGCAGAAGAAGCTCTAGGGAGAATCTGACAGTATTCCTAATCCTCTTTTTACCTTTAGAGAAATGGACAAAGTAAGTTTACAAATGATGTTAATTTCATGACTATTTCTTTCCAAACTTCCCTTCTAAAAGAGTACTCTTTTAGAGTACTAACTGGCTTTTTGCTCATTACTTCCTTTTCAATATACAAATCCATTTTCGTTTTTTCTCCTGCCTCGCTCACCATTGTTTGTTGTTCAGTTTGTCCAGTTATGATTTTTTAATTTTTTCTTTTATATTCTAGTAATGGACCCTCACTTTGGCTGAAACAATGTGTTAGTCACAGAAATATAAATCAAAATATTTTTCATCTCTTTTATGTATACATCTGATAATTTAGCATAAAACTTAGAGAGTAAAATTTTTATAGTATCATTAGCAAATATTGAAAACCAACACTAATTAAGTATATTCATTTAATTTTTATATGGCTAGATTTTCACTTAGTGTCTCTGAGAGTATTATCAATATGTGCTCTTATATTTATGTTAATATCCATGAAAGGGAAAGTTGAAAGTGTAGAATGTAAAACTCATGCTGTTATTTGTTGCCTTACATTATTGTCAGATAAATGATTTTCTTTTAGGGTATTTTGTTAAATGAGGCAAAAGAAAATATCCAGAAATTTAGCAAAATCTTTTTTTCTGTTTCAGAAAAATAACAAAGTATAGAGAAATACTAAAATAATAATATGCAAATAAATGAATGCCACGTTAGATAAACTATTGCTAGCCAAAGAAAAGTGTTTCCGAGGTATGCATATATAAAATTCCTTTATATCCATTTTGAGGGAATTAAATGATCAATTATTATGAAAAAAGAAGTGTTCTATATCTGGTCATTTCAGTCAAGCATATGTAAATGCTTAGTAATATCAGAAAAGCCCTATCAATTTCTAATCCTTGTGTAAATAACTTTTAATGTCACACCTATGAAATTCATTTTTAACCTACAAAATAGTAGAATCAGTATGAGACATTATGTTTCAGTAAATTCTCAGACTCTTTCACTGGTACAATAGAAGAGATAATATTTTTGAACAGGGCATGACAACGTCTATTCATTCATTTATTCAAGATGCTCTAGTACACACCCTATGTAATGTGGAATTCTATCATGAGATATGCAGAAAATATAACTTGACCTGTAAAACCTAGTCCAGTATGAGTGTAATATAAAGAGCAACTGCTACCCTTAGAGAAATTACAGAATGGATAGCAATTGCACAAACTTAAAATGCAAAGGAGAAAGTATTAGTCTTACAGGAGTCCTAATTTTCACATGCAATTATTGCTTCCAGCTAATGGGATCAAATAAGTTTTCACTGAGAGGGTCATTTCAATACTGAGACATGAAGGATAAATATATAGAGTGAGACATAAAGAAATAAATGATAAGCCAAAATCTGGTATTAAGAAATAGCTTTTGCATTTTATCCAAAAACTCTAAATTGGCTAGAAAATCACTTTAGTTTGGCTAAAAATATGAGAGTCATAAAAGTAATACAAGAGAAAACTTATTCTACTAGATTCAGAAAAATAATGCCTGGAATGTCTGGCCAAGACTCTAAGATTTACCACAGAGACAACGAGAAACCATTAACAGAAAGATTAACAATATGTTGATGAGGCTGAGAATGGAGTTACTATCAGAAATTTAGTAACACTTTTTGATTGAAGATGTAGGCACGTATATATATATACACATACACACAAATATATATGATAGTTGTAGGTACAAATACATTATATAATAGTTATGTTAATTAGTAACATTTAGACAGTTTTCCTAGTTCTATTGCTATATCATGTTAAGTAATTATTATTACTGAAGCAATAATCTTCAGTATTGATACAGAATATTTATTAATAGATACAATTTTATAATGTTCATATTTAATATGTGAAGAATATAGTTTATAAAAGTCTATGCCTATATAATGTATTCCCATTGTTTAAAACTGATATTCTGTATTTGGCTTAAGTCTACTTAAAGCCAGATTGTGTCTTTTTGACACTGTATGATAACTGGAGCCTAATATACTAAGATAAATTCACACGATGATTGCAGTTATAGTGGTTACACTTCAAAGATTAAATTTGTAAATTTTATTCCAATATAGTATAAAAACATTCATTTAGGATGAATTCCTCCCAAAGCATATGCAGCCAACAGATTTACTAAATTAAGTTGTGGTAAAAAACTAACCCACACAAATTTTAGCAATCTACAAGAGTTTATTTTCTCTCACTGTACATGACCTTTGAGGGTTCCTTGTAGCTCTGCTCCAGATTTCAATTCATTCTATGATACAGACTAAAAGAATTACTTCTATCGTGACCTCTTGGCAGAGGGAAAGGACATGGACAATCCATGAGATGCTTCTTATAGCCTAGCCTCCAACTATTCCTTCATCACTTCTGTCCATGTTATATTGGACAAAATGAGTTTTATGTCCAAGACTTGTCCATGGGACAAGGATAAATTCTCCTTTCACAATGAGATTCTGCCTGTCACATAGTGCCTGGTAGGAACAAGTCATCTTCCTATAGTCAAGGAAGCCAATACTTGGTACAATAATACAATCTGTAACATTTAATTCTATAGGCACTAGTATCATGAAAAGGTCGGGATAAAAAATAAAGTCTTTGAAATTTTATAAGTTAAATTTATTTGGAGGTCATGATGAATATTACTATGTTAAACATGTTTACTTTTTTGTAGTGTAAAGATGGATGAATTTTAAGGTTTTTTTTTTAATGTAGTTTTTCACAATAATCTGCTTAAGTCCTGTGGATGGCAACTTCACTGCATATCACTTACAAAGACTTGCTATTTTTCAGCAAACACTTGGGAACTGAAATGCTGTACAGGAAAGTGCCAAGTTGACAAAAAATTCATCTATTCTGTACTCTCTTAAAACCTAATATAATAAATGTACATGATGCTTCCTGGTCATTTGTTGTCTAAGAAATCACCCCCATTACTTCAAAGGAGAGTGGCACATTTGCAATATAAGATATATTCCATTTCTCACTTCCTTATATCAGTCGTCTGTAATTTTTTCTCCATTACTATTTTAGAAACACTTTCCTATTATCAAGAAAACAAAAAAGACATACTAACTAGTAGGAAAGAAACTCACAGATTTGCAATAATTGAATTTGTGCCACTACTGGCCTTTTAGAAAGTCATTTACCAGGTGAGAAAGTCATTTCTATTATGTGCTGTTACAATGCCTATGAGATTCATTTACATAGGCTCTCTTGACACTATTATTACCTCTTCATCTTGATAGTAAAAATGGTTCACTGTTACAGATAGTAATGCAGACGGGAGTATTTACAATGGCAGCACTTACTGAGTTCGTCTTCACATATACTATTAAACCATTCCTTAGAATTATATGCCTATATTTTAATGAGTACATTTTTGTGTATTTGCTAATAAAGTTTTATCTGCTCTTATTTTCAGTTCCAGCTCTAGGAATTTCAAAATAATGGATGTAGCTGAGATTGCACTTTACATAGCAGTAAGCCAGCTGCTGCCAGTTAAAGAAATATTTCATAATTTACAATGCTATTATTTGACATAATAAGAAAAAGAACACCGTTTTCCATTCTACACAATAAATTTAAAACTTGGACCATAGATTTAAAATATGCTCTACTTGAAAATGAATAAAATTATCCTACATTTACTCTCATAGATATTAAATTTCTATTCATTGTGGACAAGTAGATATTTCCACAGATGCTAAAATATCTGTTTAGCCAGTTATTTACAAAAGAGTTGGAATTCTCAAATCTTTAGTATATATACATAAACTTTTAAAATAAAACTTACATTTCATGTCATATTTTATGCCCTCCCAAAAAAGTGACTAAAATATGCTTATGCTTTTTGGATGTCTAATAGAAGATAACTTTGGAAAGCACTTACTATAGTAGTCATTGTTCTCACAAAGACTCTCTCTTTGACCACACTTTAGTTTTGCCTCTGTGAGCCTTCTTTTCAACTCAGTCTCAACTTTGGACTTCTGTGTCCTGGCCAAATCTATTTTCAACAAGAATTCTGTTGAGTCAGTTTAGTGAGAATCCTCCCAACCCTTGATATCTGATCACCCTGACTTGTTTTTAGAAAAAAGTCTGTTAAATTGGCTTAGCAAGAATCATACCCTCCTTGGTTTCTCTTAGTAATAATTTTCCATTCAGTGACCTCCACACCCACCCACCCTGCTCATTGGCCATAAATTCCCACTTGTCTTTGCTGTATTTGGAGCTGAGTCTGACCTTTCTCCCCTAATGCAATAGTCTAAGTCTTCCTTACCAGTTTAACAACTGTCAGAATATATTTTCTTTAATAAGTCTCCAGAAAAATAGGACCAATGAGTATAAGTATATAAAGAGAGAGATTTATTTTAAAGAGCTGACTGATGGCGATCCTAAAGACCCACAAGTCCAAAACCTGAATGTCAGGTTGGCAGGGTGGAAATTTAGCATTAAATCCAAAGTTTATAGTACAGACTGACAGACTGCAAATTTAGGTAAGATTTCTACGTTACGATTTTGACACAGAACTTTTTCTCTTGAAAACCTCACTTTTCATGAGACCTATTTACTTTATTGCAGATAATCTCTTTTACTTAAAACAGACTGATTATAAGTGTTATTCATGTCTATAAAATACCTTCAAAGCATCATTTAGACTAGTGTTTGACCAACTGGACAACATAGGCTAGCCAAGTTGACATATGAAATTAACCATGATAAGCGTCAGAAGCCACTCTTTTGGTTTCCAAATAGCAAGTCACCAAGCCAAAAATATAGATGAATAATTAAAAGGCATATCCCAATTCCATTTAAATACGGATTATTGACACTCTCTATCTTGTCCCTATCCCTATCAAAATTTCACTGCTCATGAATTCTTAATTAATTCCTAACTGAAAATGATCTTTAAATTCTGAGTATGATCTCATATTTCATCACTAAACATTGTAGTAGATAGAAAGGTAGGGGATTCATTTTTCTTTTTTTCTAAAAACACTGATGGGCATATTGCTCTCATCTTATTCCCAAGTCAGCTCTCTTTTTATAGGCAAAACACTCCACTAAAGCTTTCTTAGGTTTTAACACTTGGAGTGTCTTGAATCCTTTAAGCTGTCCATTGGCACAATTTATTGGCAATTTTTGTATCACTCATGAAAGCCTTAGGGAAAATCACAGATTTCAGGGGCTATGTTGGCTAAGTTAAAGGCTCCAGTTCATGCTCTATACTAGTTCTAAATAACGAGTGAAGATGATCATATAGTCTATGTCCAATTACTAGCAATTATTTTATTTACTTAAATATTTATTCCTCTGAAAGATTTATTTAGATGTGACATTTTGCTATCTAAAAATTAAAGAGATGGTAGAAATAAGTGACAAATGATTACTTAAATCTTTCTTTCATGGAAAAGAAAGCAAAGTTTCACATCAAAGAAATGATTATACTAGGCATATGAGGGTCATAAAACTCCACTCAATCAAAATCAGAGCAAAGGCAGACACAAAATGTCAGCCAAGGAATTTGAGGGGTAAAACATGTAGAGAGAGGAAAAAAAAGAAAGCTTTTCAGGAAGAGCAGATAGTTTCCATAGTAACAAAGCATAATGTTCTCTCAATGTAAAAGATCCTATTTTGAATGCATTATTGGTGATTCGGATGCAAAAAAAAAAAAAATCAGTTTAGAGAAGACGGTATAGGAATTTACATATCACAAGTCTTAAGTCTAGGAAGCTATGACTTGTTAAGAATACACTTGTAAATTCTGTTGTTAGATTTGTGTGTTATATCTGTATTTAGTGGTGCCACTCATTCAATTCATGAAGACTTATAAATGAAAGGATAAGAATGACCTAAAATTTAACTCTTTTTACTTATGAAACCTTGCACATTAGAAATGTATCCATCTGAAACTGAGCAGAACCTGGTAGGCCCCTCCCCCCCCCACCAAGTACCAAACTGACCAGTTAATGATTGGGACAATAGAGTCACAGACTCAGAGTCTGATGCATATTCTTGAGTTGTTTTACAGATACTATAACTGCAACTGGGGGAGACAGAGGGAGAAAGCTAATTGTATGATGACTTGATGGTAGCCATGACATAAACTAAGAGGTGTCCATGGGATTCTCCAGGCAAGAATACTGGAGTGGGTTGCCATGCCCTCCTCCAGGGGATCTTCCTGACCCAGGGATGGAAACTGCATCTTCCCTGGATAGGGAAGATCCCCTGGAGGAGGGCATGGCAACCCACTCCAGTATTCTTGTCTGGAGAATACGATGGACAGTGGAGCCTTGTGGGTTACAGTCCATGGGGTCACAACGAGTCAGACATGACTGAATCAACTTAACATGCACACACTGCATTCACGGCTGGTACAATTCCAAGAACTGGTGTGAAGAGCATGGGATTAACATTATTGCTTATAACAATCATATCTATGTGCACAAGTTAATTACAACTTGCTCTGCCTGCATATGTAAAAACAGTAGAAAAAAATGTCAGCAAAAAGATGCTACAGACCAATGTTGATATCTCCACTCTAAGAGTATAGTGCCTCTGTCTCTGTGAAGAAGTTATAGAAAATGGAGCGTCACCTCTAATCCAATAGAAATGGAATAATGTCTGACAGTGGGGAACTGAAAGCAGCTCTTCTGCCCCTTTCCTGTTTGCCATTTCTATTCCTCTCTAACCTTAAAGGAATATAATCATAGGAGTAAGATCACTAGGCAGTTTAACCTAACTCCTGACTTAGGCTCTGCTGAATGCACACCATGCCTTTCTTAACTTTTTCTAGACGAAAATAAGAATGCAGAATGAAGTAGCTAAACAATGATTAGTTCTCTATGTCCAATAGCACCCTAAGGAATCCTGCAGGCAGATCACTGGGGCAAGATAACATCTGAAGAGTCAGCCAGTCTTCATGCAATGGGGATTAGTGCAGAACCCAACCTCCTGCATCGATGATTCACTGAGATTCTTCCTACTACTTTTCCCTTCAAACTCTGTCATGGCTGAGCAGAATTTTCAGAGTTGGGCTCTGGATATGAGTCCACCATCTCCCCAGATGACCAGCACCTTTCCTTTCTACTGACACTTGATCTCAAATTACTGGTTTTCTGAGTGGCAAGAAGCCAAACCTGAGTTTGGTAATACAACCAAAAGAAAGAACCCTTTTTTCCTAATTTGCATATGTGCTAGTAGTAACTATGTGTATTTATAGAGAGACAAAAAGGGGAATAAATGAAAATTTTATTTAAAAGCATCTGTATGCATGTGGATTAAGTTGTTGCAGATTAGGTAATTATTCAGAAATATTTACTTCAACCATCTTCCACCTCTGTGGGCAGAAGTTACAGCACAAAGCAAGCTTTCTTTAGAATTGGTCTTGTTGTTCATATTTGTAAGTGGAGTATAGCAGGTGTGAAGAGACAAAAGGGTTTAAAAAAAATCCATGCACTATTGATCTTCCTCCCCTGAACCTCTGCCATTGTCCTAAGATACGCATGCATAGTCTAGCCCATTGGTTCAAGAATTATAAAAGCAAAGTATGGAGCAGATACACTTCAACTGAAAACATCCTAGATCAACTAAACTCCAGTTGAATTTGAGAGGGTTTGTTATGCCTAAACAGTCAACCATTATTAAAAGTGGCAACTAGAAATAGGGTCCTATCATAATAAGATTCTAAAATATGTAGCACTGGCTTTGAAAGTGACAAGCTTGTGAAGATAGGAAAAAAACAATAAAACTATTACTGGAGGCTTGAAAAGTAGAAACCTTTTTTATGTCTACTTGGAAAGTAGAAACCTGTTTTATCCACAGTCCAAAAAAAAAAAAAAAAAAAAAGGACTTAACAAAGGTTGTTGCCAGGCAGATTGTTGAATGTATCACCTAGTTTCTTTTGACCATGTATAATCAGGTTCTACAAGACAGAGGTAAGCCCAAAAAACAAAACAAAGCAGGCCAATTTGTGAGCAGAATTAAGAAAGAAAATAAAACTGTTGAGTCTGGTTTTGTTTCCACATATATGGACTCAGAATGGAAGTCACCACTTTATCTTAACAAGTTAAAGCTGAATAGACTGAAATATCAACAGTTTTTCTCAGAACCATAAGACAAGTGGGAACACAGGACATACTGCTGCCTGCAGAGATAGACAGGCTAATATGACGGGTCATTGCTTACTGGAGCAGAGACACAAACTGAAACCAGAAACAGGCACAGAAAACAATGCCAGGGTAACTGTTGTAACTGATGAATTGCTGGAGGCTCAGTATGGACAAGTATAGGAGCTAAAACCTCTTGGGAGAATCTGTCATAGAAGAGACCCCACAATACTGTGACATCATCCCTAGGAGCATAGCAGAGTTTTCATGGTAAATATTAGAAAAGAAACCCCCACTGCTCTGGTAGGAGGAGATGAATGAAAAATTTTTGAAATATGCCAGAGCACTCTCTTAGTCTTTACAAGGCCTGCCTTTAAGGAAAAGTATTTCATAAGAACCTAACCTGATGGAGTAGTATCAGAGCCTAACTGACTTGGAGAAAGGGAAATATCCAACTACAGCCCATTCAAGCCATCCTATCCCACCTAAGAATAGTTAAAAAAAAAAAACTGAGAAATTCTTATGAAGTGTCATAATTCAGTCTTATTTTAAAGTTGATATTTAATTGCAGGATTATAAAATTATTTTCCTTCCCCCATAAATTTACCACCACATTATGAAAGACCTACTTAACTCAGTTCGTTTTACCCAGTACATCTTGTTCAGTGAGAAAGAAAATAGACTAGGTATTTAAAACAACTATGATTAATACTCCAGGGGCTCTAATAGATAAAGTAGACAGCATGCAATAGCAGTAAGTACAGAGATGGAAATCCTAAGAAAGAACTAAAAAGAAATTATCACTGTGATAGAAATGAAGAATACCTTTGATGGACTTATCATTAGATTGGACATAGCTGAGGAAAATTTCTGAGTGAGAGGATATACCAATGGAATCCTCAAAAAGCAAAAAGAATACAGACTGTAAAAATAGCAGAAAATATATAAAGATTGTGAAAAACCTAAAAAAAGTGTGACATATTCATAATAGAAATACCAGATTATATCAGAGAAAGAAACTGAAGATTTATTTGAAATAATAATAACTGAGAATTTCCCCAATTTAATATCAGAAACCAAACTACTTATCCAAGAAACTCAGAGAACATCAAGCAGAATGAATTTCAATAAAGTACACCTATGCATATCATTTTCAACTACAGAAAATCAAAGATAAAAATCCTGAAGTAAGTGAGAAGGGAAAAATATTCTTAACCATAGAGAAACAAATATTAAAATTTTATTGAACATCCCATCAGAAACTACACAAGCAACAAGACAATGAAGTATTTATAAAGTATTGAGTGGAAGGAAAAAAAGCGGCAATCTAGAATTCTGTACCTTGTAAAATCACCCTTTAAAGAATGAAGATTAAGTTAAAGACTTCCTCAACCAACAAAAATTGAAGGTGTTGTTCCCAATAGAAGGTGTTGTTCCCATTTATTGCTTTGCAATAAATGCTTAAAGAGGTTTATTCAAGTAAAAGGAAATAGTATAGGTTAGAAACTTGGATCTACATCAAGGAAGAAAAGCACTGAGAAAAAGAAGTGAAAGTTTAAAATAAAACCTTTATTTATCTTTTTCTTAATTAATCTAACAGATAAAATTTATTCAAAATAGTAATACCAAGAATGTGTTCAATTATGTTTACCTATGTGTATATCTATATTTATATATGCTTGTATAAAAATGAAATGAATGACAACAATAACACGAGGAACAGAAGGGAAGGATTAAGATTATTTCATTATTACAAGATACTCACACTACTTACAAAATGGTAGAGTGTTATGTGAAACTAGAATTGGATTAGATGTAAATGTATATTTATGGGCTCCACTTCAGTTCAGCCTAATCACTCAGTCTTATCTGACTCACAGCGACCCTATGGACTGCCCCACACCAGGCATCCCTGTCATCACCAACTCTCGGAGCTTACTCAAACTCATGTCCATCAAGTTGGTGACACCATCGAACCTTGGTGGTTTGATGCCTTGTCCTCTGTCATCCCCTTCTCCTACTGCCTTCAATTTTTCCAGCATCAGGGCTTTTTCAAATGAGTCAGTAGTTCGCATCAGGTGGCCAAAGTACTAGAGCTCCAGCTTCAACATCAGTCCTTCCAATGAATATTCAGGACTGATTTCCTTTAGAAGGAATTGGTTGGATCTCCTTGCAGTCCAAGGAACTCTCAAAAGTCTTCTCCAACACCAGAGTTCAAAAGCATCAATTCTTCAGTGCTCGGCTTTCTTTATAGACCAACTCTCACATCCATACATGACTACTGGAAAAACCATAGTTTTTACTATATGGACCTTTATTTGCAAATGAATGTCTTTGCTTTTTAATATGCTGTCTAGCTTTTATGTAAAATATAGTTTTTCTTTCAAGGAGCAAGTGTCTTTTAATTTCATGGCTGCAGTCACCATCTGCAGTGATTTTGGTGCCCAAGAAGATAAAGCCTTCACTGTTTCCATTATTTCCGCATCCATTTGCCATAAAGTGATGAGACCAGATGCCACGATCTTAGTTTCATGAGCTTTAAACCAACTTTTTCACTCTCCTCTTTCACTTTCATCAAGAGGCTCTTTAGTTCTTCTTAGTTTTCTGCAATAAGCGTGGTGACATCTGCATATCTGAGGTTATTGATATTCTCCTGGAAATCTTGATTCCAGCTTGTGCTTCATCCAGCCCGGCATTTCTCAAGATGCACCCTGCATATAAGTTAAATTAGCAGGGTCACAATTTACAGCCTTGACTACTCCTTTCCTGATCTGGAACCAGTCTGTTGTTCCATGTTCAGTTCTAACTGTTGCTTCCTGACCCGCATACAGATTTCTCAGGAGGCAGGTAAGGTGCTCTGACATTCCCATCTCTTTAAGAATTTTCCACAGTTTGTGTACTGCATTGGTGTTTTTCTTTCTAGCTTACTTCACTCTGTATAATCGGCTCCTCATGATCCACACAGTCAAAGGCTTTGGTGTAGTCAATAGAGCAGAAGTAGATATTTTTCTTGAATTCTCTTGCTTTTCTTATGGTCCAACAGATGTTGGCAATTTGATCTCTGGTTCCTCTGCCTTTTCTAAATCCAGCTTGAACATCTGGAAGTTCTCGGTTCATGTACTCTTGAAGCCTAGCTTGGAGAGTTTTGAGCATTACTTTGCAGCATGTGAGATGAGTGCAATCGTGTGGTAGTTTGAACATTCTTTGGCATTGCCTTTCTTTGGGATTGGAATGAAAACCGACCTTTTCCAGTCCTGTGGCCCTGCTGAGTTTTCCAGATTTGCTGGCATACGTATGGCTTACAGCACTTTAACAGCATCATCTTCTAGGGTTTGACATAGCTCAGCTGGAATTTCATCACCTCAACTAGCTTCGTTCATAGTGATGCTTCCTAAGTTCCACCTGAGTTCACATTCTAGGATGTCTGGCTCTAGGTGAGTGATCACATCCTTGTGATTAACTGGGTCATTAAGATCTTTTTTGTATAGTTCTGCGTATTCTTGCCACCTTTTCTTAATATACTCTGCTTCTGTTAGGTCCACACCACCCATCTTTGCATGAAATGTTCCCTTGGAATCTCGAATTATCTTGAAGAGATATCTATTCTTTCCCATTGTATTGTTTTCCTATATTTCTTTGTATTTGTCACTTCAGAAGCCTTTCTAATCTCTCCTTGCTCTTCTTTGGAACTGCATTCAGATGGATGTATCTTCCTTTTTCTCCCATTTAGCCAAGAAAAGTTTAACAAAGGTGAAAAACTCATGCTTCCTGACTTTAAAACATATGTAAATGTACAGAAATCAAAACAGTGTACTACTGGCATAAAGGCAGATATCTAGACCAATAGAACAAAACAGAGACTTAAGAAATGAGCCATCACATACAGGGTCAAATGATCTTCTATAAAAGTACCAAGAGTAGTCACTTGAAGCAAGGACAACCTCTTAAACAAATGTTAGTAGGAAAACTGGATACCCACATGTAGAAGAATATATTTCAATCTTATCTCATTCCATTCATAAAAATCAACCCCAATTAGATTAAAGATCTAAACATAAGAATTAAATATACAAAACTCCTAAAAGAAAATATTGAGAACATCTTCATGATACTGAATTTGTCAGTGATTTCTTGGGCAAGGAAAAGTAAAACAACCAAATGGGGCTGCATTAAACTTCAAACCTTTGTCATTAAATGACACAATCAAAAGAATGAAACAGCAATCTACATAATAGGAGAATGTATTTGGAAGTCATATATCTAATAAGAGATTAATATCCAGAATATATAAATAACTCCTAGAGCTCAACAACAACACAACTCCATATTTAAATGCACAAAGGATTTGAATAGACATTTCTCCACAGAAAATATACAAATGGACAATAGGTATACGAAAAGATGTACAACATTACTAATTATTAGAGAACCGCAAATCAAACTCATCATGAAATATCACCTCATACCTATTAGGATGGCTACTATAAAGAAAACAGGAAATAATGTGTATTGAAAAGATGTGGAAAAATTAGAATGCTTGGGATTATAAAATATTGCAAATGCTGTGTAAAACAGTATGAAGCTCATTAAAAAAATTAAAAAGAAAACTACGCTGTTTTACAACAATCCCATTTCTGATTTTATAGCCAAAATAATTGAAAGTAGAGTCTTGAAGAAATATTTGCATATCTTTATTCATAGCAGCATTATTCACAATAGCCAAGAGGTGGAGGCAACCAAAATATCCACCTTGTATGAATAAATTTAATTTAAAATGATATGATATATTCAAAATGGAATATTATACAGCCTTAAAAAGGAAAGAAATTCAACATATGCTACTACACAGATGAACCTTGAGAACATTATGTTAAATGTAATAAGCCAGTCACAAAAATACAAATACTGTATGATTCCACTTATGTGAAGTATACAAATAGTCAAATTCATTGAAATAGAGAGTTATTGGCTATTGGTTATTAGTTAATGGTTATTAGGGATGAGAGGAGAGTGGTAAAAGGGGAGTTATTTAATATTTAGATTTAAGAGAAAGTTCTGAAGATCTGAATATAATAAATATTACTAAACTTTACATTTAAAAATGGTTAAGATGGCAAACTCTATGTTTTGGGGGTTTTGGGTTTTTTTTTATTACACTGTAAATAATATGCTCAGACCAGTAGGTTGGTTCAAGGATAAAGAGAAGTAGGGCATAAAGTAGGGCAGCCTCAGTTGAGGGAGCTGAGATCAGCTGTTCCCAGCCAACCTGTTAGCTAGCTGGGAGTAATAAATGTCTTAATCTGCTGAATTTTGGGATGGTTGCTTATGCAAAAATTGTAATTCAATCCAGAATTAAACAAAATCGTGGGACTTATAACACAATTGTATACAACCTTAACAATGGAAAAGAAGTGATTAGGCAGAAAAGTCATATGTTGTCTAAATATTTTTTTCTCTACTGAACTATCTTAAAACTGATCACTTTTAGTAGTTTCTATACCTCTTATTTATTCACTTTATTATAAAATATTAAATTGTAACATACAAGTTATTCACATCTCAGTATTATTATCAAGGTAGATTGGTAGATTTATGAATTCCTTGAATTTTTGTGGCTACCTAAGTTTAATGCATATGATTCTATCACATATACTTCTTAAGGACTCAGTAGAGACTGTAAGGCATTGGTGATATATTAATATTTTTGACAAAAATAAATAGGATTAATGATTGTATGGGTCTCTCAATATTTTTTGCAAGACAGTAAATAGTTGATGTATGTAATATGTAATTAGAATGGTGATAAGTACTTCAGAGAAGAACTATAATATTTTTGGAGATGATATAAGAAGACATGACCAAGCCCTGAAGTAGATAGAAAACCATAATAAAAAATAAGTATTGTGCTTTCATCATCATATAATAGCCATTATTTATTGAACACTGAACACCTACTAGACATCATTTTAAACACATTACATAAAACTAGTAGGTATGTTACTGGCCACATTTTACATATAAATAAGGTAACACCTAAACTTTCATAGCTAGAAAGTGATGGAGCATGGATTTGAACCTAGAAAACTGGATATAAAAGTTGAGATTTTTAAAGATTAATTGGTATTTTTGATCACTGAAAAGTATATAGATACATATATACATATATGTATATATTTTTACACATACATATACACAAATATTGGAAATGTCAACTCACTCCAGTATTCTTGCCTGGGAAATCCCATGGACAGAGAAGCCTGGTGGGCTAGAGTCCATTGGGTTGCAAAGAGTCAGACATGATTTAGGGACTATTAGCAATAGCATACACAAATATACTATTTATTTGTTTAACATAGACTTCATGAGAACTTAGCAAGCATTGTACTAAGTACTACAGGTACATAAATACATTTTATTAGCTAAGCAAAGAAGAAATGGTGATCAATGGAGTAATAGAATTCCACTAAAAGATGACAATATGGGCAAATTCCTGATAAGGGAAGAATTCCTGGGGTAAATTCTAAAGTGAAATAGGCTGGCATAACTAGAAACACATGGAGTGGAGATAAACACATGGGGTGGGACTGTGAGGTAAGGCAGAAATACAGACACTTTCAGTACCATCAGGTCCTTTTAAGATATGGTCATATTTTTGATTTTCATATTGGACAAAATTGAAGCCACTGAAAGATTTTTAATAAAATAGTGATAGTAATATTTGTACTTCTATAAAACTTCATTTTGTATGACAGGTGTTTTAGTTTAGGAAGTCTCTTTATACATAAATTCATCTTTAATACACAAATGTGATAACATCTAAGTATTTACCACATCATGCTGTTTCCAGTGTAGCCATATAAACCATTTTATAGTAATTTTTATCTTCTATCTTATGTCTTGCTTTTTAAATTATGACACG
Organism: Capra hircus; assembly: GCF_001704415.2. Lineage (NCBI taxonomy): Eukaryota > Metazoa > Chordata > Mammalia > Artiodactyla > Bovidae > Capra > Capra hircus. The sequence goes on along the minus strand of NC_030828.1, from coordinate 37,743,837 downwards.
TGTGCTGTTCTAAGTCACTTCAGTCATGTCCGAATCCTTGCACCTCTATGGAATGTAGACCACCAGGCTCCTCTGTCCATGGGATTCTCTAGGCAAGAATACTGGACTGGGTTGCCATGCCCTCCTCCAAGGGGTCCTCCCGGCCCAGGGATTGTCTCCTGCATTGGCAGGTGCATACTTTACCACTAGCTGGAAAGCCCCAGATTATGATGTAAAATTGATTATATGTGATGTATGACAAAATTTTCATGATTTGTTTCTGAAAGTTTTGTATTTTTTGGAAAGTCAGGATTATATCATACTGGAAATATTTTCCCTTTTTTTTGTTCTTGGATATATCCCAGTAGACTCTGAGCACAGCATGACAAATTGATTTGACTCCTACATTTTTCAGGGAGGGGGCAGCGGCACCACCTTAAAGCACCTATTCTCCTATTCTGTTCACAAAAATAGGGAAGAAAAGTAATTTGCAAATCACAAAATCAGCATAGACAACCTTCTGCTCAGACTTTCTAAGAGTTAAGGGCAAAGCAGACTCTTCTCACCAAGGTTTCTCACTCCACTTCAGGGTCTGAAATCTAGGAGATTATCAGTGCTGAACTAATGTTTGCAGAACACAATGATTATACTAAACCCAAGCTTGAAGGCTCATCTCACCTGTTTCCATTGTTTTCTCTTTCCCCAGATGAAGCCCAAGGTGGGACAAACTAACTCTCAAGAATATATATTCTACAACATACTCTCCAAAGTTAAACTAGTCTCAAAAACACAATTTGCAAATGGTCAGATCAAAGAAGAACTAGTTTGACCATTTAAAAAATGCAATATGAGAAAGAGTTCTTTTTTTTTTTTTAATGGCAACAGAAAGGACTTTGAACGGTCTTATAACAGCAGTTAAATGGTTTAGTTCAAATATGACCAAAACTTTTCTAAGAATTAGCAGTTAGTTGGAATTAGTCATGTGTTTCTGCCTGAAAAACAGCAGATTGTTAAACTGTAATCTTCCCTTTTGCCCCAGGAAACAATTGGTTAATTGAGGTTAAGAAGCATGATGTCCTACTGTGTTATTCATCCATGTGTACTCAACTGTGTATATTGGAGACTGGCAGGAAATAGATACTCATGAAATCTGGGTAGACTGAATAAATGAATTTATGAAAGAATAAAAGAATAAATCAGTCTAGACTTGACTCAGGTTAGAGGCAAATTGTCCTTGTTTTCCTCAGGTCTTACAGTGATTTATGAATGATTAAATTGATGTGTTAGAATTTCCCTGTCCAGTATAATAGAAAGATGTGTGCCTGGGTAATAGAAAAATCAGAGCTTTCCAATTTGATAGTGAAAAAAAGTGCTGAATAATTGAGTTGGAATTGAAATGGTGTTATACATAACTAGAGAAGTGGCACATTTAAAGAGCTCTTTCTTGGAAATTTAAGTGATCCCTTGGTCAGTACAAACCTTAATAGCTTTTAAGAAACCTGCTGTGGCTGAGAATGAGTTGGCCATCCATGAGCGGTTACTAGTGGTCTTTCTCACAACTATATTGCACTGACATTAGCTACACCCTATGATGGTAGCTTCTGCAGAGAGGCTGTGGATGGAGCACACTTGGTAACTGAAAAACCCTGCCACCTGCGGAGTCAATCTCTACAGTTGCAGGTTTAGTTGTTAGACTGGCATTACTTTTACAATACCCATCTTACAAACTGAATGATTGTCCTTGTTTCAATATCTTTTTCTCACACATTTATTGTTCATGTTAATTTTATTTAAAAATCCTATAACAAACATAAAATAACTGTAACCAAGTATCTCACTTCAGTTTTAATATCTAAACACAAAGCCTGTATACTTTAAAAAAATCATTTCCTAATGCAACTTAATTTACTTTTCTTATGTTATGTTAGAAATATGACATACATAAAGCAGTGTTTTTATCTTACCTATTTAACTTAATTTCTTTTCTTACCCAGAGATGTTGAAGACATGAAAACCATTAATTCTAATTTACTCACATTCAGACACTATATATTTTTTTCATTTTCCTTCTTATAGTGTCAGATTACTTACATAATGTCAGTATCTGTGATTTTACTGGGAATGTTTATTTCAACAAGGCCTCAGAACAGTTGGTACTTACATCTTGAGTCTCTTAAGACATCACAGCTCCAAGAGTACTCCTAACACCAACAGTACCAACATCAACCAAAATTTTTAGATATACAAATTACTGGGCCACACCCCAGACCAAATGAATCAAAACATCTCAGGGTAACATCCTTCGGAACATGAAAGTCTGAGAACTGCCACTCAAGGGAAATATAATTTTAGCATATTCTGTTCCAGCAAAATGTAGCAAAAAATTCTGTCAGAATTTTTTTCCTTCTTTTGTTGTGCTTCTGTATAATGCTACTTTATGTGCTTGTAAGTAAAAGCCCAAACTGGAATTCTTAAAACCACATGAACAGTATTTAAATTATTAACATTTAACTTCAAGGTTCTCCTAAAAATATTTTTTGCTGCCTAAAATGTAACATATGTACGTTTATACCTCTGTCAGAACAAACTCTTTAATTGTATATTCTCAAAGATCAACTAATTCATTACTTTAATTATCTGTAAGCAAATAAACATATGCTAATGCATATCTGGAATAAGGAAACATCACAAGCACAAATAGGGCAATTGTAATTTGGCCTTTGATGGCATATATATATATATTTTTAAGAGTGATGTGTGCCACAATCTGAGAATAGTCAGATATTAAATCAATCACACAAAAGGAGGAGACAGATTAGTTATTTATCTTCATTTTCGCTTTAGGTATTTCTGTTGCCCTTTATGGCATTCATCTAGTGGATATTCTATAAATAATAAATAATGATTGTGACAAATTGTGTCTGACATCACTCTGGAGAGCTGAGACCATGCAATAATATTAATATCATGAAAATAAAAGGTGTCCATTTGAAGGTAACTCTATTCACAAATGAATAGGACACATACACACACACATATACATATATATATATATATACATATATATATATATATACATATATATATACACACACACACGCATGTTATTACTAAGGGTGAAGAAGTAACCAGCCAGAGAGAATATTTATAAAAAAAAATTGGTGGCACTGGTAAGGTACCCTAAGGAACTGTTATTAAGCATTTTCTTTACCTCTAGACCTTAAATCAATTTTATTTTCATATAAAAAGATATGGAGCTCATAAAAAATTAAATTTTTAATAATTTTACAGTGGCATACCTGACAGTTCTGACAGCCACATGTGGTAGCTTAGAACTATATTCCTTTGCCAGCTAAAATATTAATAGAACATTGACTATCTTTTTCATAGTCTATAAGGCCCTGAAATTATTATGAAATTTGAGTTTGCCTTCAGGCGATTTGGTTTAGTTACTATACCAGCAGGCAGTTTTTGTGTATTTGCTTTCTGAAGGATGGATAATTTTTGAAGCAAAGGCAGAGAAGTCCTAATAAATCATATCTTTATGAAATATTCATTATATCTGAATATTCTTTACAAAGCTTCTGTCAGAGGAATTAAAATAAAGAATGATTTAAAAAAACATTTGGTAGCAAATTGACAAAGCACTTTATAAGCTAGAATAGTTTTGGGGTTTAACTAAAAAAGTTTTCAAAAGAGATTCTGCCCACTCTTATTAGACAAGTATGAGTAAAAATGAAATCAAAAGGCAAAGGAGCCCAGGTGTTGCCTTTTTCAGAAGTATATTATTTCCTATTACTCTCTTCTGGACATTATCATTTTTAACCAGAGAATTCATAATGTTTACTGCTTAGAACTGATGATTTGCTGGACAAAAATGACTGGTAAAGTGGTCCTTAGGTCCAAAGATCCTCAGTTCAGGCCTCCTAAGGTAAGTAGATGTGCCATGATATATCCTTGTGTGACATTAAGAACAGATTCTAGAGCCTAACTGCCTGGGTCTAAATTTCAGCTCTGATAGATAAATTTGCTTCTCTCTGCTATGATTTCCTCACTTGTTAAATGGAAGCTTTATTAGATACCTAGCTCATGTGGTCATTTTTAGTATTACATGAATTAATATATGCTAAGTGCTAATAACATGACAAACATTAAGTACTACAAATCTTGATTAGTCTAAAGGATAAAAAAGACACTATCCAAGAATCCCAGACAAGTTGATGAGTGTGCTTGCTCTGTGTATTTTAAATCTTTTATTTAATCTCATATGTACACAGCCAATACCACTCATGGCTTTTGGTTAGACAGAGATTAAACGCGTTACATGTGTGTCACTCCCACCCTTTACCCTAAGATCACCTTAAATGGCTAACCTATGGCCAAAAGCCCCTGGCTGTGTCAAAGAATACTTTTTTTTTTTTTTCCTAGCTGGTGCTGGTACATCATGGCCTAGCTTTTAGCCAGCCCCTCTCAAAGGATATGGACTCTCATGAAGGCAGTTTTCACATTCTTAAGATTCATTTCTGGATAATTAATGACTTTCTTAACACCACTTCAGTTTAAATAGCTCATGTGCAACCTGCTGAGAAACTCTTTATTTGGGCATAGAAATTAATGATGCAGACCATTTTATTTCTCCCAAGTGCAAGGGTTTATGAGAAATAAAAGAATGGTGCTGACAGACAAAGTCAGTTATAGTATCACACTGCTGTGGAATATTTCATAAAGCTTCAGCTGTCTTAGTAGTGTATTTGGTTTTGACAGTTCATGGTAATTGTGGTGGAAAACTTAAAGGCAGGAAAACAGAATCATTCTGCATCTGAAAATGAAGAATGTATTTATTTAAAGCAGAATTTTATTTTATATGTGGAATTTGGCAAACATAAAAGAAATTCTCATCTTCTTAGAAAAACGGAAGGTAACATTGATAAAGATAAGATCCTGTATTTCATGTTATTTTTCCAAAGCAGCTTTTTTGACCCAAAGTTATCTCAAGTGAAACCAGAGATGTGGATGCCACAGATAGAAAATTCTTCCTCTAGTTCACAGCCAGCTCAAAGCACTGGGCTTACTACACAACCCTATGATGTTAATTGTCACTCTGAGTTGCAAACAATATTTAAACTGAGGCAAATGAAAATATTATGCCCTCTATGCTCTTTCAATCTTCGGGCCTTTATTTAGGTCTAAAGTAACAGTTAAATGAAATGGGATTTATTAGGGGCCATTATCAATCTAAATTATAGGGATGTATGATTGAGTGAAAAAACACTGTAGTCAGGAAATCTCAGCTCTATGCCATTATTCCAAACTCACTACACTGTATTAGACAAAAAGCTTTCAGCCATGTTATTTTAGCTGGAAATGGTGATTATATAATCTACATAAAGGTTGTTAATTCAATATTGGCAACCTTTATGCAGCTCTATTGTTTATTGGGAATTACCTTAAATCCTTCTTAGGATTATATGGTGGTGGTGGTGGTGGTGGTGGTGGTGGTGGTGGTGGTGGTGGTGGTGGCGGTGGTGGTGGTTTAGTCACTAAATTGTGTCCGACATTTGCGACACCATGGACTGTAGTCAGTCTCCTCTGTCCATGGGATTTCCCAAATAAGAACGCTTGAGTGGGTTGCCGTTTCTTTCTATAGGGGATTTTCCTGACCCAGGGATTGAACCTGAGTCTCCTGTACTGCAGGCAGTTTCTTCACCACTGAGCCACCAGGAAAGCACTCTTAGGATTATGGTGAGTGTTAAATAATCTATATGTGCAACTTTTAATAACATACATTTATTAGCTGGCACAGGTGATTATCATCTTTCACCCCCTCCCCACATTATCATATCTAGGTTTGTTTACTGCTGCTGCTGCTAAGTCACTTCAGTCGTGTCCCACTCTGTGCAATGCCACAGACAGCAGCCCACCAGGCTCCTCTGTCCCTGGGATTCTCCAGGCAAGAACACTGGAGTGGGTTGCCATTTCCTTCTCCAATGCATGAAAGTGAAAAGTGAAAGTGAAGTCGCTCAGTCGTGTCCGACTCTTCACCACCCCATGGACTACAGCCCACCAGGCTCCTCCGTCTATGGGATTTTCCAGGCAAGAGTACTGGAGTGGGGTGCCATTTCCTTCTCCGAGGTTTGTTTACTAATTAGAACCTAATTAGAATAGATACTGAGGAAAGTATTTGGCTGTAGGAAATCAGTATTTTTAAGATTTTGTTCATACCAACTCTCACACATAAATTTCTACCAAACATTCCTGAGACATCATTAGACTTTTCTCACATGTTAACCTTATGACTTGTTCAAGAGACCGCTTTACATATTTTGTTTCAACATTTTTTGCCATCTATTTAACACTGTATTTTAATTTGCAGAGCAAAGTTATGGCTAGAACAGAATTTCCATATGAAAAAAATAGTATTCATTTGTTATTAAAAAGAGCATCTATTTGACAACATAAATATGAATCATAAAGAATATTGACAAAAATGAAATTAAATTGTCATTCAGCTGTTAATCAGCACTTTCATATTTTTTTTCCTTAAAAAGTGGCAGATACATGTTGATGTATGGCAAAACCAATACAATAATGTAAAGTAATTAACCTCCAATTAAATAAATAAATTTATATTAAAAATAATTTTTTTAAGTATAAAAAAAGAAAAAAAATGAACACAGATTTTAACTTCATAAGAAAATACTCTGTTTTATATCTTGGCCTATGCCGTGAATGGTTTTATTTGTACATCTCTAAACTTAGGATGGAAATAAGTAAATAAATAAAAACAAAAATGTATAATTTTCCTAGTAAACATAAGAGTGTTAATATGTGCTTACATTGCAGGTAGCTTATCACTCCTGCTTTTTTTGATGGACAAAATGAAAATATTTTAATTCACCTCTTCCTCTCAAAATATTAACAACTTTTTGACAACTCTGTTTTCTTAGGTTAATTTCATATGTCAACAATTTAATAAATAATTTGGCCCAGCCCTCCATATCCATGGACTCAACCCACAGAGTCAACTAACTTCAGACAGAAAATATTATTAAAAAAGAAAACCAAAGCAAGACATGAATTTGTCATGACCTGGCAGTATTTACAAAGCATTTACATTGTACTAGGTATTATAAATAATCTAGAGGTGATTTAAAATATACAGGAGGGTATGCATAGCGTATGTGCAAATACTATGCCATTTTATATAAGGGATTTTAGTTTCTATGGGCATCCTGGAACAAATCCACCAAAGATACTGAAGATAACTCTAGGAAATTTTCAGAGATATAGAGTTCTGTTTAAGATATATATATATATATATATATATATATATATGCATATGTATACACACACACATATATATACATACACACACACACATATATATATATAATTGTTGGGGCTTCTCTGGTAGCTCAGATGGTAAAGAATCTATCTGGATTCAATCCCTGTGACAGGAAGATCCCCTGGAGAAGGACAATGCAACCCACTCTAGCATTCTTGCCATGGAGAATTCCATGGAAAGAGAGCAGCCTGGTGGGCTACACAGTCCATGGGGTCACAAAGAGTCAGACATGACCGAGAGACTAACACATGCACATGATTACTGACAATCAACATATTTTATTTTTTAGGTAAAATAAAAAAGTATTCTATTGCTAGTCTTTAATGTGAAAGAGCAATCAGGAACAAGTACTATATACAATGTTAATTTTCCTTCTCTTATTTAGTAGCTTATCTTTTAAAAATATGAACATTGATGAAGTCATTAATTGCTCAACATAAAAATAATTTCAATTCAAGGCAAACTATGTTTTTGGAATATCAATGATCACTTATTATAAGAAGAGGCAATGTAAAATGGCAGCTTTCTCATTTATTTGTTTTACTTCAGTGACTTTCAGCCTTACTTTTAAAGCATAGTATGCGTTTTAAGCATAAGGCTAGGCAACATCCAGCACAACATTTGGTTTAAAACCCAGGTAATAATGACTTTATCTTTGAAGCAGCCAAAGGCTAGTTGCTGGTGTCTGCCATTGCGCATATGCTCTCCTCAACTCCCAACTGAGAAAACATGCATGAAAGCATTTTCCTGCCTGAGACTATATTAAAAACCTGTACCTGTGCTAGCAGCATGAATTCAAGTTGATTATTGTTCTAAATCTGTGACTTCCCATTTATTCTGCTGAAGATATAAATGCTTGCTTTCCAATAGGCCACGTATGTAGACATTATTATGAAGGCAAGATTTAGTAACAATAATATGCATAGCAATCTACTGAGATTAAATTGGAATACCCATGTTAAGCTCTCTTAAAATACCTGGAGCAGAACACAGAAGAGAAACCCAAAGCATAACTGCACACTAGCACTGCTACGGTTCCACACCCCATCTATTCCAATACCATTGACATTAATCTTACTGAACTTTCTGGGGAAGATTCCCCATATTTTGTCTTTATGTGCATTTGGTTTTATATTTTACTTTAAAAGGTTAAATAATACTCTGTGTGGTAACGAAGGAAGCATGGGGAAAATTCTCAAAAATAGTGAAAGTGCTTAAAGTTAATTCAAATAAAGGATTTTTTAAAAGATACCTGCATAACACTTTAGGTTGGAAAAGCACTTTGGAAATTCATGAAAGCCACATCTATGTTACTTGAATTGTGACTTTGTCCTAAGATGCACATGTTGACACACATTTTTCATTTAGGAGGCTTATTCAATTATTGAGAAACATAATTTTTAGAAAGTTCAGATTCTGTAAAAAATTAAGATCTGAATGTCTATCCATAGGTTTTAGTAGTCAATCTCCATATCCAATTGTTCTATCACAAAACATGCTTTCAAATGCTATACAACTAATATCATGTCACTGCACCTATGTTTTTTCAAAGCAAAGTGTCTCTAATGCCCATCTTTCAAGATTTCTAGACCTTTCACCAAACATCAGTTCACTTGAATTCAGTTCGGTCGCTCAGTAGTGTCCAACTCTTTGCCACCCCATGAATCGCATGCACGCCAGGCCTCCCTGTCCATCACCAACACCCGGAGTTCGCTCAGACTCAAATCCATCTAGTCAGTGATGCCATCCAGCCATCTCATCCTCTGTCATCCCCTTCTCCTCCTGCCCCCAATCCCTCCTAGCATCAGAGTCTTTTCCAATAAGTCAACTCTTCTCATGAGGTGGACAAGGTACTGGAGCTTCAGCTTTAGCATCAGTCTTTCCAAAGAAATCCCAGGGTTGATCTCCTTCAGAATGCACTGGTTGGATCTCCTTGCAGTCCAAGGGACTCTCAAGAGTCATCTCCAATACCACAGTTCAAAAGCATCAATTCTTCGGTGCTCGGCCTTCTTCACAGTCCAATGCTCACATCCATACATGACCACAGGAAAAACCATAGCCTTGACTAGATGGACCTTAGTCGGCAAAGTAATGTCTCTGCTTTTGAATATACTATCTAGGTTGGTCATAACTTTTTTTCCAAGGAGTAAGCTTCCTTTAATTTCATGGCTGCAGTCACCATCTGCAGTCATTTTGGAGCCCCCCAAAATTAAGTCTGACACTGTTTCCATTGTTTCCTCATCTATTTCCCATGAAGTGATGGGACAAGATGCCATGATCTTCGTTTTCTGAATGTTGAGCTTTAAGCCAACTTTTTCACTCTCCTCTTTCACTTTCATCAAGAGGCTTTTTAGTTCCTCTTCACTTTCTGCCATAAGGGTGGTGTCATCTGCATATCTGAGGTTACTGATATTTCTCCCAGCAATCTTGATTCCAGCTTGTGTTTCTTCCAGTCCAGCATTTCTCATGATGTACTCTGCATATAAGTTAAATAAGCAGGGTGACAATATGCAGCCTTGACCTTATCCTTTCCCTATTTGGAAGCAGTCTGTTGTTCCATGGCCAGTTCTAACTGTTGCTTCCTGACCTGCATACAGATTTCTCAAGAGGCAGGTCAGGTGGTCTGGTATTCCCATCTCTTTCAGAATTTTCCACAGTTTCATGTGATCCACACAGCCAAAGGCTTTGGTATAGTCAATAAAGCAGAAATAGATGTTTTTCTGGAACTCTCTTGCTTTTCCCATGATCCAGTGGATGTTGGAAATTTGATCTCTGGTTCCTCTGCTGTTTCTAAAACCAGCGTGAACATCAGGAATTTAATGGTTCACGTATTGCTGAAGTCTGGCTTGGAGAATTTTGAGTTTTACTTTACTAGCATGTGAGATGAGTGCAATTGTGCAGTAGTTTGAGCATTCTTTGGCATTGCCTTTCTTTGGGATTGGAATGAAAACTGACCTTTTCCAGTCCTGTGGCTACTGCTGAGTTTTCCAAATTTGCTGGCATATTGAGTGCAGCACTTTCACAGCACCATCTTTCAGGATTTGAAATAGTTCGACTGGAATTCCATTACCTCCACTAGCTTTGTTTGTAGTGATGCTTTCTAAGGCCCACTTGACTTCACATTCCAGGATGTCTGGCTCTAGATGAGTGATCACAGCATCGTGATTATCCAGGTCGTGAAGATCTATTTGTACAGTTCTGTGTATTATTGTCGCCTCTTCTTAACATCTTCTTCTCTTAGGTCCATACCATTTTTGTCCTTTATCGAGTCCAACTTTCATGAAATGTTCCCTTGGTATCTCTAATTTTCTTGAAGAGATCTCTAGTCAATCTAATCACACTAGGACCACACCCTTGTCTAACTCAATGAAACTAAGCCATGCCCATGGGGCAACCCAAGACGGGTGGTCATGGTGGAGAGGTCTGACAGAATGTGGTCCACTGGAGAAGGGAATGGCAAACCACTTCAGTATTCTTGCCTTGAGAACCCCATGAACAATATGAAAAGGCAAAATGATAGGATACTGAAAGAGGAACTCCCCAGTTCAGTACGTGCCCAACACGCTACTGGAGATCAGTGGAGAAATAACTCCAGAAAGAATGAAGGGATGGAGCCAAAGCAAAAACAATACCCAGCTGTGGATGTGACTGGTAACAGAAGCAAGGTCCGATGCTGTAAAGAGCAATATTGCAGAGGAACCTGGAATGTCAGGTCCATGAATCAAGGCAAATTGGAAATGGTCAAACAAGAGATGGCAAGAGTGAACATTGACATTCTAGGAATCAGCGAACTAAAATGGACCAGAATGGGTGAATTTAACTCAGATGACCATTATATCTACTACTGCGGTCAGGAATCCCTCAGAAGAAATGGAGTAGCCATCATGGTCAATGAAAGAGTCCAAAATGCAGTACTTGGACACAATCTCAAAAACGATAGAATGATCTCTGTTCGTTTCCAAGGCAAACCACTCAATATCACAGTATTCCAAGTCTATGCCCCAACCAGTAACGCTGAAGAAGCTGAATTTGAATGGTTCTACAAAGACCTACAAGACCTTTTAGAACTAACACCCCCAAAAGATGTCCTTTTCATTTAGGGGACTGGAATGGAAAAGTAGGAAGTCAAGAAACACCTGGAGTAACAGGCAAATTTGGCCTTGGAATGCAGAATGAAGCAGGGCAAAGACTAATAGAGTTTTGCCAAGAAAATGCACTGGTCATAGCAAACACCCTCTTCCAACAACACAAGAGAAGACTCTACACATGGACATCACCAGATGGTCAACACCGAAATCAGATTGATTATATTCTTTGCAGCCAAGATGGAGAAGCTCTATATAGTCAACAAATACAAGACCAGGAGCTGACAGTGGCTCAGATCATGAACTCCTTATTACAAAATTCAGACTTAAATTGAAGAAAGTAGGGAAAACCGCTGGACCATTCAGGTATGACCTAAATCAAATCCCTTATGATTATACAGTGGAAATGAGAAATAGATTTAAGGGCCTAGATCTGATAGACAGAGTGCCTGATGAACTATGGAATGAGGTTCAGTTCATTTAGTAAACTTCATTTGTCAAAGTTCATATTTATGTTTCAAAAGTTGGATTTTTCCCTCTTTGCATTGGGAGATAATTATCCCATTCTAACATGGGATAATTCATTTTTATTTAATATCACTATATGTGTTTCAGGTGGCTCAGAAGGTAAAGAATCTGCCTGCAATGCAGGAGACCTGGGTTCAGTCCCTGGGTTGGGAAGATCTCTTGGAGAAGGAAATGGCTACTCACTTCAGTATTCTTGCCTGGAGAATTCCATGGACAGAGGAGCCTGTCTGGCTATAGTCCATGGGGTCACAAAGAGTTGGACACAACTGAGCGACTAACACTTTCACTTTTCACTTCATATGTTTCAAAATACCATCAGAATCAATGAGTTCTCCAATACTAGAAGTACTCATGTAGAAACTTGACATGATGTTAAGTAAAATATTCAAATATGGAATAGATAGCATGTTACTAAGCTCTTATTACCAAATAGGAAAAGGAGTACATCAAGGCTGTATATTGTCACCCTGCTTATTTAACTTATATGCAGAGTACATCATGAGAAATGCTGGACTGGAAGAAACACAAGCTGGAATCAAGATTGCTGGGAGAAATATCAATAACCTCAGATATGCAGATGACACCACCCTTATGGCAGAAAGTGAAGAGGAACTAAAAAGCCTCTTGATGAAAGTGAAAGAGGAGAGTAAAAAAGTTGGCTTAAAGCTCAACATTCAGAAAACGAAGATCATGGCATCTTGTCCCATCACTTCATGGGAAATAGATGGGGAAACAGTAGAAACAGTGTCAGACTTTATTTTTTTGGGCTCCAAAATCACTGCAGATGGTGACTGCAGTCATGAAATTAAAAGATGTTTACTCCTCGGAAGAAAAGTTATGACCAACCTAGATAGTATATTCAAAAGCAGAGACATTACTTTGCCGACTAAGGTCCATCTAGTCAAGGCTATGGTTTTTCCTGTGGTCATGTATGGATGTGAGCATTGGACTGTGAAGAAGGCCGAGCGCCGAAGAATGGATGCTTTTGAACTGTGGTGTTGAAGAAGACTCTTGAAGGTCCCTTGGAGTGCAAAGATATCCAACCAGTGCATTCTGAAGGAGATCAACCCTGGGATTTCATTAGAAGGAATGATGCTAAAGCTGAAGCTCCAGTACTTTGGCCACCTCATGAGAAGAGTTGACTCATTGGAAAAGACTCTGATGCTGGGAGAGATTGGGGGCAGGAGGAGAAGGGGATGACCCAGGATGAGATGGCTGGATGGCATCACTGACTCGATGGACGTGAGTCTGAGTGAACTCCAGGAGATGGTGCTGGACAGGGAGGCCTGGCGTGTTGCAATTCATGGGGTCACAAAGAGTCGGACACGACTGAGTGACTGAACTGAACTGAACTGAACTGAACTAATAGAAACTTATGTATGGATTTTTTTAATATACGGCCTTTTCATTAAATATTGTATTTTTGAACTATGTCCAGGTTTTTCTGCAATATAAGGTCATTATTTCTCATGTATTTTATGATATACAAATTTTATTTATCCCTTCTATTTTTAATGAGCATGTGGGATGTTATTAATTTAATTCTGGTATAAATGGTGTTTCTATGAGTAATTAAAGCTGGTATAAATAATACTTCTATGAGTATTTATTTACATGCCTTTGTGTATAGATTTAAGACTAGAATTTTTGTTGGCTGCATATCTAGAAGTAGAATTATTGAATCACATGGTATAGATAAAGTGCCCAAGAGTTTTCCAAAGTAAATGAACAAGTTTATACTCCCTACAGAGTAGGGCTAAGGTGTTATATTAGTTATAATAGCAATGACCTCAAGCATATAATGTCTCATATCAAATTTTCTTTTTTGCCCATCTAACCATACTTCATAAATAATCAGGAAAATGGAACAAAACTTCTCTAGCAAGGCCCTCAGGTGGATGAAGTATCTGTTAGCTTCCACAAATGATTTTTAGGGTATCTCTGAGTATCTGCTATTGTCTAAACTACATATAATAACAAAAAAGTAAAACAATAGAGCATGAGCAACAGTTGGTTTCAATTCAATGACGTAATATAGATTTCATAATGTTTTATTGTCTCCAGCATTTCAGAGCAAAACTCTTTTCAGAATCAGATAAACCAAATCGATGTCCAGTCTCAGTACTTGCAAGCTAAACTTGAGCACTTTGGGGTTTTCCAGTTCAAAAATTATAGGCAAATAAGTTTTCTTAGATATTATTCCAGATGATAATATTGAGTTTAAATTATTATAATAAATAATGAAATAATATACATGGGCTACTTTTTGAAATTTTATAATCATAGACAGATGATTTCTCATATTCCATGTGGAATCAAGGAATCATTCCTATATAATACAATAGTGTAAGTATCACAGTTTCTCATGCTTTTATTTTCTGCTTTAGAAAAGAATGGGGGAATATGTGAATCTGCCTGAAAACTTAGTTTTCAACAGATTTGTCAACAGATTATTCAGAAATGTAAAAAAAAAATAAAATTAATGATTTAGTGCAATTCATGAGATGATATAGCCCATATTCATTTTCCATGATTTAAAAATTTCTTTTTGTAACATCAGGGGAAATTTGAACTTAATAAAGCAAGGTAAATGGTCTACAAGGAGATACACACTGGGGATTCACAGACCTGTACCTGGTTGTGCATGTCCGCAGGTGAACGGTGTGAAGGATAAAGGGGAGAGAAAGACATCAGAGACTTACTCTTCCTGCTTTCTTCACACTTTAAGAGTCTAATTGAGAATGATTTTCTCTAAGGTAAATGTTGAGTGGAAATCAGTTTAGAATTGTGTTACTAATCACTTCACCAAGAGCATTTGAAGCTCTGTCTGAAATGCTTTAAAGCTCAAAATATAAGATGTTATTTTTATAGCTTAATCTCATGAGGTCAATTAATGCCTTTCCTCCAGACTGACACTTTGAACATTAGTATTAACGCTTCTGTCCTGAAAGCATCAACATTAGCCTGCAGTGCAGCAAATCGTTGATGGCTAATAAAGCACAATGTTCAGCTGCTGCCTGAGGGCAGGATTCAGAATTGTCATCTCAACTCATAACCACATTTTAACTTTTGGGAACAAGTTGCATTACTTAAACATTAAAATACTTCCATTTCTGTCACTTTAACATCTAGACTAAATTTATGGCTTCAAAACTCAATATATTATTCTTTTCCCTAGAAGAATACCACAAATGGAGTCTTTCATCATCACACACAGTTCAGTTCAGTTGCTCAGTCATGTCCGACTCTTTGTGAACCCCTGGACTGCAGCATGCCAGGCCTCCCTGTCCATCACCACCTCCCAGAGTTTACCCAAACTCATCTCCATTGAGTCGATGATGCCATCCAACCATCTCATCCTCTGTCATCCCCTTCTCCTCCTGCCTTCGATCTTTCCCAGCATCAGGGTCTTTTCAAATGAGTCAGTTCTTTGCATCTGGTGCCAAAGTACTGGAGTTTCAGCTTCAGCATCAGTCCTTCCAGTGAATATTCAGGACTGATTTTCTTTAGGATAGACTGGTTGGATCTCCTTGGGGTCCAAGGGATTCTCAAGAGTCTTGTCCATCATCACAGTTCAAAAGCATCAATTCTTCGGTGCTCAGCTTTCTTTATAGTCCAACTCTCACATCCATACATGACTAAAGGAAAAACCATAGCTTTGATTAGCAGACCTTTGTTGGCAAAGTACTGTCTCTGCTTTTTAATATGCTGTCTAGGTTGGTCATAGCTTTTCTTCCAAGGAGCAAGCCTCTTTTAATTGCATGGCTGCAGTCACCATCTGCAGTGATTTTGGAGCCCCCCCAAACAAAATCTCTCACTGTTTCCGTTGTCGCTCCATCTATTTGCCATGAAGTGATAGGGCCAGATGCCATGATCTTAGTTTTCTGATGTTGAGGTTTAAGCCAACATTTTCATTTCCTCTTTCACTTTTATGAAGAGGCTCTTTAATTCTTCTTCACTTTCTTCCATAAGGATGGTGTCATCTGCATATCTGAGGTTACTGATATTTCTCCTGGCAATCTTGATTCCAGCTTGCAGTTCATCTGGCCTGGCATTTCTCATGATGTACTCTGCATATAAGTTAAATAAGCAGGGTGACAATATACAGCCTGGACACACTCCTTTCCTGATTTGGAACCAGTCTGTTGATACATTTCTAGATCTAACTGTTGCTCTCTGACCTGCATACAGATTTCTCAGGAGGCAGGTGAGGTGGTCTGGTATTCCCATCTTTAAGAATTTTCCACAGTATATTGTGATCTACACAGTCAAAGGCTTTGGTGTAGTCAATAAAGTAGAAGTAGATTTTTTTTCTGGAACTCTCTTGCTTTTTTGATGATCCAACGGATGTTGGCAATTTGATCTCTGTGTCCTCTGCCTTTTCTAAATCCAGCTTTAACATCTTGGATGTTTGTCACACACAGAGGATAGTTATAGATAAGTAGATATTTAGATAGAAAGATATATAAATATATGCACATATGAGATGTTGTTCATTCAGTCATGTCTGACTCTTTGCCTTCCCATGGACTGCAGCACACCAAGCTTCCCTGTCCATTCACCATCTCCTGGAGTTTGCCCAAACTCATCCATTGATTCAGTGATGCCATCCAACCATCTCATCCTGTCACCCACTTCTCCTCCTGCCTACAATCTTTCCCAGCATCAGGGTCTTTCCCAATGAGTTGGCTGTTCGCATGAGATGGCCAAAGTACTGGAGGCTTCAACTTCAGCACCAGTCCTTCCAATAAATATTCAGGACTGATTTCCTTTAGGATTAGTTAAAGAGACTCTCAAGAGTCTTCTCCAGCACCACAGTTCTTCAGAAAACATAAGTTCTTTGTTGCTCAGCCTTCTTTTTAGTCTAACTATCACATCTACACATAACTACTGGAAAAACCATAGGTCTGAGTATACAGACCTTTGTATAGTCTGTCACTGTTTCTGGGTTTTCCCCATCTATTTGGGATGAAATGATGGACTGGATGCCGTGATCTTAGATTTTTGAATGTTGAGCCAGCTTTTTCACTCTCCTCTTTCACCTTCATCAAAAAGCTCTTTAGTTCCTCTTCACTTTCTGCCATGAGGGTCATCTGCATATCTGAGATTACGGATACAATTTATTTAGTGTTAAAAATTCACATTCTGTATTTTTCATTGTGAGATGCTTTTTCTCTGAAGGTGCAAATATGTGTTTCTCATAGTTCCCATGAAATCTATGTAAAATATTTTTATATTGATGATAAGCTTAATTAATCACTTTGGACACTTCATGAGAAGAGTTGACTCATTGGAAAAGACTCTGATGCTGGGAGGGATTGGGGGCAGGAGGAGAAGGGGATGACAGAGGATGAGATGGCTGGATGGCATCACGGACCCGATGGACGTGAGTCTGAGTGAACTCCAGGAGATGGTGATGGACAGGGAGACCTGGCATGCTGCGATTCATGGGGTCACAAAGATTCGGACATGACTGAGCGACTGAACTGAACTGATTGAACAATCTTTCAATGTGTCATTGTTTTTGGAAATAGGCATTACATATGGCTTTCTAAAAAAGCAACTTTAGTGTGATATTTTAGGAGGTAGAAGCCATAAGTAGACAGACACAATAAGTAAGGACAGACACAATATCATAATGCAAAGTCCATAGCAAGAGGGAAGCCATCCCTGGAAAAGAAACATGAAGAAACCGTGTCTAGATGGAAAGTAGCAATAGCAGATACAGCAACATAGAGAATAAATGGTTTTTCTCTTCTAACTGGAATATTTTGTCTATTTAAATTCATTGCAATTGTTAATACATTAGGATTCTGATTTGGCATTAATATTTTGTGGTTTCTGTTTTTCTAACTTTGTCTATTTTTTTCTTCTCTCTCTTCTTTCTTGTATCCTTTGGGTTAAGTCCAGTGTTTTTTATTATTTCATTTTACTTTCCCTTTTACAGTATATTATATTCTTTTACTATCCTTTTGGTGGTTCTATTATTATGCAGTCTTACATTATTAAATCTAATATAAATTAATAAGCTTATCTCTTCTTGAAAGAAACAATAGGCAGTTAATAGGAGATATTTTAAAACTAAAGATACAGAAGATTTGAAAGTAAAGGATGGAATAAATATTTCTTGAAAAAAAAAAGTTGGTGTTGCTATACTAATTTCAGAATATTAGTTATTCTGTGAAGAGGAGTGAATACTGGAGGGCACAAATGGGCACTTATTCTGAAGTAATAATAATGTTCTGTTTATTGAGCTGGATGCTATTTATATGAATGTGCCAACCCTGTCAAAATGCATGGAGTTCTCCTCTTATGAGTTGTAGAGTTTTAGCATAGATATAAAGCATATATCTCTATATAAATATATATAGTATAATATATAATTATAAATCTATATGTAAGATCTAGATCTATTTTATAATTCAGTAAAATATACTTTTTAAATTTTTGTTTTTACTTTATTTTACTTTACAATACTGTATTGGTTTTGTCATACATTGACATGAATCCACCACGGGTGTACATGCATTCCCAAATATGAACCCCCCTCCCACCTCCCTCCCCATAACATCTCTCTGGGTCATCCCCATGCACCAGCCCCAAGCAGCCTGTATCCTGCATTGGACATAGACTGGCGATTCGTTTCTTACATGATAGTATACATGTTTCAATGAAATGAATGGCTTTTAGCACCCATTAGAATGGAAAAATTTTCGTATAATACAAGGTCTATAAAAGGTATAGTTCAAGTGGAGATCTTCTACACTGTGGTGTAAATGTAATTTGGTATACCACATGAAAAAAGTGTTCGGTAATATCTCTAGTATGATGACCCAGCAAGTCCATTCCTAGGTATGCCTGCACTTAACACAGCAGGACATGCATAGGCATATGCATGATGGCACTCCTTTTTCTCTTGTTAATTTACTTTTTCATTGCGGTTACATTGGATTAGGGCATTCTGTAAGTTTCATGTGTACAGTCTTATACAGCATTGCTTTCAATTCTATCAAAGTATAGAATCCGTCCCAAAAAGCAACAATATAGCACATAAACTGTGGTATATTCATAAATGTAACAACTTTGTAAGAGTATAAATAAGAGTATAAATAAAAGAAATACATCTGCTCTACTCCAATCCTCTGCTCTGTGAGTGGAGTTTAGAGATGATGAATATCTTGCCCAAATTCACAGTTAATATGCATAGGGACAACTATTTTTGACACCAAAGACTAAGTTTTGATTTACTGTATTTTTATGTGCCTATTTACACCTGGAACAGTATTTCCTAACATTTTTTTTTTCCACAAGATCTCAAATATTTAAGATATTCCATGAAAAAAGAGTCTTTTCAAACTAATGCTGGGAGATGCTGCATACTTCAAATTCTCCATTTTCGTAGTCACGGTACACCTTATCATATTAATGGCTCAGCCCTATACTTAGTTAAAATGCCTTTTGAACAGTGTCAAACTCAGACTTCCCAAAATTATTTGACTGTAGAATTATTTGCATTTATTTAATACAATTACAATATAAAACCCTAATACAAGGGAAAATCTGTGTTTTAGAAATTAAGGTAAAATAAGCAATACATTTAACAAGAAATGCATATTTTCAGATATTATTTATACTCCTATCCAAATTATTTAAAAAGCAAAAACATATATAATGTATATGATATATAGTCATTCATACACATATAAATAAATATATATACACCTACACATATTTAATGGTAAAAATATACAGAATTTTATATGAATTTTACAGAATTTTAAATTTACAGTATTAGTATATGCTGGCCATTATTTTTATAGATATTTATATAAATATATCAATATTTACAATATTTCTATAAGGTTGTTTATTATCCCAATTTTATTCCAAATCATTATTATTCCAATTTTATAAATAAAGAAAATAAGTAGCAGAGACAATTTGAACATTATCTAGAACCAAAGCTATGCCCTTAAAGTGAAACAAATCTTTACACCTTATTTATATAGTCTATCTATATAAATATATCAAATTTACATATATGGAAAAAACTAGAAAAAATAGTTGGGAAGAAAAGTTAATAAGTACACTGTAATAAATAAATTTACAAAAGAAGAAATTAAAATATAATTAATCTCTTTATAATAAAATATAGATAAAATATACCAGATTTTGAACAAATTTTTAAAATTCAAATGAACAGTAAAGTACACAAATATAGTTTTTTAAATTAATTTATTTTAATTGGAGGATAATTACTTTACAATATTGTGGTGGGTTTTGCCATATATTGACATGAGTCAGCCACGTGATTCATTAACATGAATCAGTGCAAATGTGTCCCCCCTTATATGTCCATATACTTGAAGGGGATCAGGATATACCACCCCAAAGTATTCCTCTTGGGCCTAAGGATTATTTTGATTTGGTTATTTCAAAGAGACGGAAGACATAGAAGACACTCAGAAAACTGAGTAGATGTCCTTTCGTGAAAGTGAAAGAAAGTGAAGTCGCTCAACCGTGTCTGACTCTTTGGGACCACTAAGGAAGTACCAGCACTGGAGTTTTTTTTCCTTTATTCTATCAATGTGCCAAAATTACAATAACTTTAATACAAAGTAAATCTTGCATTCTTTCAATTAAACTCAGTTAGTTGCAATTCTTCTTTACTTCTGTTTCTTACCAGTAAGATAATGCTAACACATGCTAAGATATTCTTATGGATTATTGTGTCTATGCTCATGAAAATCTATGATTTTTGTTTTTCATAAATTTTTGGCAATATCCTCCATCCATGGGATTTTCCAAGGAAGAATACTGGAGTGGGTTGCCATTTCCTTCTTTAGGACATCTTCCTGGCCCAGGGATTGAACCAGGGTCTCCCTCATTGTAGGCAGACACTTTACCATCTGAGCCACCAGAAAAGTCTCTGTCGTACCATTCTGTCTTGATGACTGTGGCTTTGTAGTAGAGCCTGAAGTCAGGCAGGTTGATTCCTCCAGTTCCATTCTTCCTCCTCAAGATTTCTTTGGCTATTCGAGGTTTTTTGTATTCCCATACGAATTGTGAAATTATTTGTTCTAGTTCTCTGAAAAATACTGTTGGTAGCTTGATAGGCATTGCACTGAATCTATAGATTGCTTTGGGTAGTATACTCATTTTCACTATGTTGATTCTTCTGATCCATGAACACTGTATATTTCTGCATCTATTTGTGTCCTCTTTGATCTCTTTAACCAGTGTTTTATAGTTTTCTATATATAGGTCTTCTGTTTCTGTAGGTAGATATACTCCTAAGTATTTTATTCTTTTCTTTGCAATGGTGAATGGAATTGATCCCTTAATTTCTCTTTCTGTTTTCTCATTGTTAGTGTATAGGAATACAGAGATTTCTGTGTATTAATTTTGTATCTTGCAACTTTACTATATTCATTGATTAGCTCTACTAATCTTTTCATGAGCTCATTGACTATTTTAATATCATTTGTGCATGTGTGTGAAGTGTCCAAATTTTTCCCTTTTAATTACTGGGTGATGTGCCAATTTATCACTGAGAATTAACAATTTTAGATGGGACATACACAGTATTTTATCATTAAGTATAATGTTTGCTTGGGATTTCATATATCTTCTACTAAGTTGAAGCAATCTTCTATTTCTAATTTGATGAGAATTTTAGGATTTATTATTTTTGAATTTTTTTTCTCTGTCTCCGAGATGACCGTATCTTTGTTTTTGCTTTTCTGGCTATACACACTGCACAGTATGTAGGATCATAGTTCCTTGGCCAGGAAACCAGATATCAAACATGGGTCTCCTGAATTGGAAGCACAGACTCCTAACCAGTGGACCACTAAGGAAGTACCAGTTTTTTTCCTTTATTCTATCAATGTGTCAAAATTACAATAAATGATTTTTAATACAAAGTAAATCTTGCATTCTTGCAATTAAACTCAGTTAGTTGCAATTCTTCTTTACTTCTGTTTCTTACCAGTAAAATAATGCTAACACATGCTAAGATATTCTTAGGGATTCTTCTGTCTATACTCATGAAAATCTATGATTTTTGTTTTTTATAAATTTTTGGCAATATCTAGCATTAGTCTTATGATGACTCATAAATAATTTATAAATGGTCCCTCCGCAACTTTCTGAAATAATTAACAAGCATTTCTTACTAAATACTTATTTAAAATAATTTTTAGTGAAGATGTCTTGGCCTGGTGTGTCATTTTTATAACCACTTTCAAAGGAATTGGGAGATTGTGATTGATGTGTTATATGCACTACTGATACTATGTAGAAAATAGGCAATGAATGAGAACCCATTGTATAGCACAAGGAACTTTAACTCAATGCTCTGTGGTGACCTAAATGGGAAAGAAATCCAGGAAAGAGGGGATATATGCTTATAGATAGCTGATTCACTTCACTGTTCAGTAGAAATTAACACAACATTGTAAAGCAACTTCAATAAAAATTAGACATGGAGGCTAATCCATTTCCCTCTCCTACCTTCTTTAGCATTTAACATTCACACATACACAATCCTACAGCCAATCCATAGTGCATTTATGTTTTCTTTTGCTTTTCTATAATTTCAAATATCTCAACCAAATTACTTAAAAAATTTTTTTTCAATTCTTTATCCATATTTCAATATTGATATTTTAAATATCGAATTGTCCATTCATGTCAGCACTCTTAATAAATATATAATATAGTATAATCTTAATATATCTTTGCAAAGCAACATTAAGAGTCCAGATATGTAAATCTAGACTACTGATTGAAATAGGAATGCCATTACAATCCTCTAAAAATCATTTGATTGCATTCAATATTGAAACTACTGTAAACTCTGTTCAGCAAATTTTGCTTCTTTTCAGGATGCCTATACATTTACCCATGTGAATGTTCAAGGAGAAGTTTTGGATAACAATTTTTTTCAAAAAAAAGGGTGAATTTCCCACTGAGAAATATGTTGATTATGATAAACAATCATAAGAAACATGAATACCTCAGAAGTTTTTAAAAACTGTATTTCAAAAAATATTCAAAATCATTTTACTTATAAATTGCACTCTTCTAGGATATTTATATATTCTGACAGTTATGTGTTTTTGAATGAAATTTAGACTGATTAAAAATGGAGGAGGCAGAGAAAATCAAACCAAAAACACACAAAAAAATCACAGAAATCAACTTGACAATTTTACAAGGTCCCACATTTTTATTTTATATAGCTTATATTTAACATCTCCTTCTGCTTTATTAACTATGCAAAAGCCTTTGACTGTGTGGATCACAATAAACTGTGGAAAATTCTGAGAGAGATGAGAATACCAGATTGTCTGACCTGCCTTCTGAGAAATCTGTATGCAGGTCAAGAAGCAACAGTTAGAACTAGACATGGGACAAAAGACTGGTTCCAAATCGGGAAAGGAGTATCAAGGTTGTATATTGTCACCCTGCTTATTTATATTCAGAGTACATCACGCAAAATGCCAGGCTGGATAAAGCACAAGCTGGAATCAAGATTGCCGGGAGAAATATCAATAACCTCAGATATGCAGATGACACCATCCTTATGGCAGAAAGTGAGGAGAAACTAAAAAGCCTCTTGATGAAAATGAAAAAGGAGATGAAAAAGTTGGCTTAAAACTCAACATTCAGAAAACTAAGATTATGGCATCTGGTCCCATTACTTCATGACTAATAGATGGGGAAACAATGGAAATGGTGAGAGATTTTATTTTGAGGGGCTCCAAAATCACTGTAGATGGTAACTGCAGCCATGAAATTAAAAGACGCTTGCTCCTTGGAAGGAAAGTTATGACCAACCTAGACAGCATATTAAAAAGCAAAGACGTTAATTTGCCAACAGAGGTCCGTCTAGTCAAAGCTGGTTTTATTTTATTTTTTTTCAGTAGTCATGTATGGATGTGAGAGTTGGACTATGAAGAAAGCTGAGACCTGAGAAATTGATACTTTTGAACTGTGGTGTTGGAGAAGACTCTTGAGAGTCCCTTGGACTTCAAGGAGATCAGACCTGTCAATCCTAAAGGAAATCCGTCCTGAATATTCATTGGAAGAACTGATGCTGAAGCTAAAACTCCAATACTTTGGCCACCTGATGCAAAGAACTGACTCATTTGAAAAGACCCTGATTCTGGGAAAGATTGAAGGTGGGAGGAGAAAGGAATGACAGAGGATGAGCTGGTTGGATGGTATCACCAACTTGATGGGGATGAGTTTCAGCTCTGGGAGTTGGTGATGGACAGGGAAGCCTGGTGTGCTGCAGTTCATGGGATCACAAAGAGTCAGACACGACTGAGTGACTGAACTAAACTGAACTTTAAAGATATTTTTAGCAGTTGATTTTATTTCAAAAAAATTGTTCTATATTCTGATAGGACAACAACCCAAATAATTGTCTTTCTCTTTCTTCCCAAAGATCATCTCCCTTGTGATCATGAAGAAATAAACATATATTTAAATGACTGAGAGAAAGATAGGAATGGTCAGGGACAGTGCTACTATCTTAGATACTGGCTCTGTGCTTAGTAGCTCAGTTGTCCAACTCTTTGTGACTCCATGGACTGTCACCCACTAGGTTCCTCTGTCCATGGGGACTCTCCAGGCAAGAATCCTGGAGTGGGTTGCCATGCCCTCCCCCAGGGGATCTTCTCAACCCAGGGACTGAACCCAGGTCTCCCACATTGCAGGTGGATTCTTTACCACCAGGGAATAGATATTGGCTATAGATACCTGCAATAAGTCCTTTTTGTGAGATGTGTACCACTTTTTAAATAAATAAATTGGCTGAATACACTTCTTAACTGATACAAATATTTTAAAACACTGATGAATTAAACATACAAATATTGAAAAATTTTGTATCACTTGGTCTAATGTAAAATTTGAAATTGTGTCTTTATGGATCAGTAGGTTATTCAATGTTCTTTCACTCTTGAGTCCACATTGTAAATTAAAATTATGTCAGCTTTGAAGAATAAGCAATTTAAAATTATGATCTAAATTTACACTTGGATTTTGACAGGATGATCTCTCATTACCTACTCAATCTAAAGGAATAATATTTATGCAACTTCAAAATGTACAGAATAACCTCTCCTCATGAATGTGAAATATCTAGAATATATTTAATGCATTTCATTTTTTGAGGAAAAGGAGATCCTTCATGATATAGCCTCAAATATTTAGTTTAAAAAATGAGAGAATAACTATAGTATAGAAGGTTGTTTGGATTTATTCCCAACATGCAAAGTCCTTGGAAGTCATCTGTTTTATTCTTAAAATTAAAAAAAGCTAAAAAGTTGGAAATCAATGACTTTTCTTAGACACATCAGAGAATTGAGAATGCAGAGCAAATATTACTGCAAAACAGAGAGGGAGATAAATCTGTCAAGATCTACTTCTTGGGGTAGACACTGCTAAAGCCAAACCTTGTAGGATCACTGAAGTGATGATTTTGACTAATTCCTGGAGGCTGAGTATGGATTATAATATGTGAGGGGAGAAACTTCTGTGGGGAAGTTTTATCGATACCTTTCAATTTTTATGGGTTCTATCTTCAAGATCCCCACAGAGTTCTTATGGTAAAGACTAAGAATGACCATGTAGGACTCTGACAGGGCAAGGATAATAGTAATCATATGAAATATAACAAGTTCCTTCTTCACACACAAGAGTGACAGTCCAGGATAAGAGACATGACCAGAGCTTTATTATTTCTGGGGAGGGCATTCCTCCCCATTGAATATTCTTGTCTCACTAGCAAGGAACAGCTAACAAAAAAATTACCACTGGAGAAACAGTTGTAAAGGTCATAAAAGTACACTAGATTCACTAAAAGATTGAGATTAAATTATAATATCATAGAATGGTTTCCCATCCTCATACTATAAAACTTATATCTGCTGGAACTCCAGTGTAACAACTGGGGGTTTACAGCTGAAAGAACTAAAAGAAGCAGACACTCTTTGAGGAAGAGTACTTAGGAAAGACCAAAGTGAAGAGAGGGGATATAAATAAGGACTCCAGAAGACTTTGAAGCCTCTGACATCCAGAACTATAGCAAACATTAAATATAGCTCAACTCCTGCCAGATTAGCATATAGCCTCACATTAATAGTCTTATCTCAGTATATATTACTAATGTAACATATCTGGCTTTCAACAACAACAAAATTACAAGGCATGGCAAATGCAAGAAAAAAAATATATATATACAGTCTGAAAAGATAACGAGATCAGCAGAACAAGACTCATGACGATGCAGATTTTGTAAGGGCCAGACAGGCAATTTAAAATTACTATGATTAAGATGTTAAGGGCACTAATGAAAAAAGTAGACAACATGCAAGAACAGATGGGTAATGCAAGCAGAGAGATGGAAACTCTAAGAAAGAATCAAAAGGAAATGCTAGAAATCAAAAGAAGTGTAATAGAAATAGGGAATGTCTTTGATGGGTTCATTAGCAGACCAGACACGGTTGAAGACTCAGTGAGATTTAAGATAGTTCAAGAAAAGTATTTCAAACTAAAATGCCAAGAGCAAAAAGAAGAAAAATACCAAACAGAACATCTTAGAATGTGGGACAATTTTCAAAGTTGTAACACACACATAATTGGAATACTAGAAGGAGTAGAGAGAGAGAGAGAAGAGAGGTAAAAAGGAAAAATATCTGAAGCAGTAATGATCAATAAATTTAAAAATGTAATGACATGAAACAAATCACAGGCCCAAGAAGCTCAGAAAATATCCAGCATGATTATCATGCCAAAAATGCAACAGCTAGGCATAACTTATTCCGTCTGTACAAAATCAAAGGTGAGAAAAACTTGAGAGAAGCCTGAGGAAAAAATGCATTACCTGCAGAAGATCAAGGATTAGGAGTGCAGCCCACTTCTCATAAGAAATCACACAAGCAAGAAGAGAGTGGAATGAAATATTTAGAGTGTTGAAAGAATAAAAGGATCAACTGAAAATTCTTTATCTAGAAAAAGTATCCTTCAAATGAAGGAAATATAAAAATTACCAGATAGCCAAAAATTAAAGAAATTCACTGCCACCAATCCCATCTTACAAATGTGTATGAAAGAGGCTCAGCTCCTCAGAAGCGACTAGCAAACCTGTCATGTGTGTCTTACTAATACAATTCTCCAATAAAAGGTAATACATTAATCAATTAAATATTAGTCAAAATCACAATGCTATATTTTGTATTGTGAAGATTCTTAGAAAAATGATTTAAGGTTTTAAAAGTACACTTTTCAAGGATAAAAAGATCTTTTGGGGGTTTTTCCTGAAATGGTTCCCAAAAGCTACTAATCTTTAGAAATAGGTCCGTATTCTCATACTTCTCAGTTTGCTACTATGAGCTATTGGAAAAAAAAAAAAATATATATATATATATATATCATGCTAATGAGGAACCTTAGTTTGCAGTGAGATAATTTTTGTTCAATATAAATACATGTAAATATCTTATTAAGTATACTGTAAGGAATAACTAAGTGAATATTTTCTTTGAGTAAAACATCACTTATTCAGTAAGCAATATTCAATATTACTTATAATCCCTTCCATAAAATTTTCAGAATTTTTAAGAGAAATGCTTCCTCTCAAATTTGGGAACCCTTCTTATCTGATAGTTGGCTTCTAGCTAGATTCTGGTCCTTACCAAAATAGTTCAAGTCAAACGGAAAAATCTTGTACAACATATAGGCATATGGCATTAATATTAGGATTTGAGTGTGGAGAGGACTGAAAGATATTCTTTTCAAGTTCTAAGTCTTAGACAAACTTGTACACAAATCAATCAATAATTAATGACTACACATGAATAAAAGTTAACTCCCCTAGGCTTATGAAGAAAATGTCATTACCCCTAATATTCAAGGTATATTTTTTCACAACTCTCTTGAAAAACTTCTTACTTACCAATACAGATGAAAAGTTTGAGACAACAGGTTAGAACCCTGAATCTTTCTCATAAACTGATAGAGCTCATGTCTCATGATAGAGCTAGACTCCCCAGAGACTGATAAACTGAGACGAAGGGAGTGAGCCAGAGCTAGGCATAACAGAAAGATCTACCCTTAGTCTGTTCATGCACGCATGCATACTCAGTCATGTCTGACTCTTTGCAATCCCATGGACTGCACCAGGGTGCAATCCCACCAGGCTCCTCTACCAACTGGACTTTCTAGGGAAGAAAACTGGAATGGGTTTCCATTTCCTCCTTTAGTGGATTTTCCTGAACCAGGAATTGAACCTGTGTATCCAGTATCTCCTGCACTGGCAGGAGAATTCCTTCCTACTGGGAAGCATTTAATCTGCTCATCATATACAAAATAGAAGCAGAAATCAAGTCTATAGCCTGAAACCTAGCACACCAAGGATACAGCTTACCATGCACAAATATATACAGAAAAATTGGTTTTTATGAATCTATTGCAAAAAATTAGGAATTCCTTTTCTCACAGGTAAAGTTGTTAGAGGCTATTAAGGACACTACAAAAAACACTTCCTTTGAAGTGAAGTAGAAGTTTCCACTCAGGAAATAACACAATGGAAAATAAATTGTCTTTCTTACCTCTCAGTACATCAAACCTAAATATCAAAGGTTATGGTCAGTGTGTGCCATCTATTTTGGGGTGAAGGAGATTTCCAAAGGTCAATCCATATCCACTTTCACAAGGCACCTTCACTGATACTTTTCTTTTTGCATATCTTCCTTGGTCCCATGATCTTAGGGGATAAGAAAGAAGTGAAGTTGTTCAGTCATGTCCAATTCTTTGCGAACCAATGGACTGTAGCCCATACCAGGCTCCTCTGTCCATAGGATTCTCCAGGCAAGACTACTGAAGTGGGTTGCCATTTCCTTCTCCAGGGGATCTTCCCGACCCAGGGACCGAACTCAGGTCTCCTGCGTTGCAGGCAGACGCTTTACCATCTGAGCCACCAGGGAAGCCCAGGACTGCCATAGGAGGTTCTTAAAAGCGCTAGATCCACACCAAGGCTACCCTGCCTCTGAGGACAAAAATGCTTCCTTCCCCTGTTCAATATTCCAGTCAAGTTTAAATACCTTTATTTGCATTTCTCTTCTTAGTCAAGTGTATTTCATTGCTGAATTTAGAATGGAATATGTTTAATGAAATAACCTTCATCTCTTGTGGATAATTAAATTTATAGTCATTTCTTCTAACTCTACCCAACTCCTTGTCTTTGTATCTTTATATCCTAGGGCCCTCATGTTGTTGTTGCTGTCTTTTTAGTAAGTCGTGTCTGACTCCTTGTGATCCCATGGACAGTAGCGCACCAGGATCTTCTGTTCATGGAATTTCCCAGGCACGAATACTAGAGTGGGTTGCCATTGCCTCCTCTGGGAGACCCTCCTGACCCAGGGATTGAATCTGCACCTCTTGCACTGGCAGGCTGATTCTTTACCACTGAGCCACCTGGGAAGGGCCCTCATATCCCAAAGGAAATTGGTCTCTCCTTTTCTCCATGTAGTCAGAAATAGAGAACACTTGTAGAATTTTGGGCCTAAACATACTGTTAATAAATTCTTTGGGTCCATAGGAGCCCAAAGAAAACCAATATTTCCAATGACCCTCAAAATTTTTCCTGCTCTCAAATGTTCCTTGTTTTAGTTTTGAATAATTTGTTATCACTACCAAGATGGAAGGGCTACTCCTATCTTATCATCTTCCCCTGAAGCACTGGAATAGACTTTTTCTGTTGTGTTCAAAGATCTTCAGTTATTTTGTATCTCACTCTTTTTCACACACATGTACATCTCACAGTTTTTACTCGCTTGAAATACTTTCTTCTCTTTTTTTCCGATCTATGTTTGGGCCTTTTATTTTCCCCCCCCCCCTACTTATTTAATTATATCTTGTAAGGTCTCACACAGTGAGAGCTTGGAGGTCAATGGATTCTGAGTCTGTGTAAGTATCCATTTCTACCCTACCTTACTTACAGGTACTTCTTTTTCTATTCATACATGCCAAGCCTCAAACACAAATTCTCCCTGAAAAAGCTGTCTATCAAGCTCCATCACTATGTGTTTGTTTAACTTTAATCTTTCTGATCACTGCGTGAAGACCAAAAAGTGTCTTATAAAACTCCCTATGTGTGCTACATAGAGACAGTGAGTTCCAAATATTATAAACATCTTACTATCTGACTTATGATTATTCAGAGTTTTATTTTTATTTCAACCCAAGAAAACGTATAATATGCTCTTTCAGAAGGATTCAGATTTATCTTTAGTTGTTTATGGATTAAAATATACCAGTCCATAGTGTTTCTATAACACTGTATTTCTGAAAGACATAATTACTATCGAGGTTTATTAAATAATCAAACTTTAAACCCTGGTTTGTTTTGGCAAGGGGAGAGAGGAGATAATAACAGGAATGTGATAAGATGGTCAATATATGCAATGCCTGTTTTGGCATGAAATGTAGTTCGGAACAAGATAAACAGAATAAAAATCTAAGTGTGCTGATTGAATACCTAGATAATAGTGTACAGAGAAAACATCAAAAACCTCTTATACTCACCTTGGTGAAAACTTACTGTTCGACCTGGGATTCTGACTGAAAAATGCAATAAGGACAAAAAGTAATCTGATGTAGCACAAACTACCACACCAACACATGCTGAAATCTGGTATACCGTACTGTGCATATTTGAACTTCAAAAATTTTCCTTGAAAAAATATTTACCTACTTCTGTATTGCTGTCATTCCAAGGAATTCCAACCAGAACAGGACAGAGTCACATACAGGATGTTGACTAACAGCCTTCATATGGGGCACCCTTTGGCTCGCGTGCTAGCTCTATTCACACACAAGCATTAGTTCTCAGCCAATATGATGACGTGCGCTGGTTTTGCATGCTTACTTGCGCTTTGCCCTCTCCTGGTTTCAGCCTGTGTAATGGAACCAAGGGAAATCAAAGGGAATCAGTTACGAGCTTTACTAATGGTTCTCTAGCAACACATTTGATATTATAACTTATTATTAAGGCTAAAGAAGGGTCTTCACACTACTTTTAGCAATATACATCTGCATGTGTCAACATGTATTCATATATCATGGTCATGGCTCAAGCCTGAAACACCATTGAGATATTCTTCTTAGTGTCCTGAACTTGGACAGGTTCCAGCACGTAAGGAGACAATTGCACTTATGTTACTCTGAATATTCTCCAAGAATGAACTTAACCACTTCAAAAAGACAATAGTGTTGCTTTTTAAATTTTTATTCCAACAAAGCTAAATTTTATCAATGCAATTTCAGTTCAGTTCAGTCACTCAGTGGTGTCTGATTCTTTGTGACCCCATGGACTGCAGCATGCCAGGCTTCCATATCACCAACTCCCAGAGCTTGGTCAAACTCATGTCCATTGAGTGGATGATGCCGTCCAACCATCTCATCCTCTGTCATCCACTCCTACTGCCCCCAATCTTTCCCAGCATCAGAGTCTTTTTTAATGAGTCATGCTTCATTCTATAAATCAGTTCTGCATTTTTTTGAACCCAGTATATTCCTAGTTTAATATCAAGAACTGTGGTGTTGGAGAAGACTCTTGAGAGTCCCTTGGACTGCAAAGAGATCCAACCAGTCCATTCTGAAGGAGATCAGCCCTGGGATTTCTTTGGAAGGAATGTGCTAAAGCTGAAACTCCAGTACTTTGGCCACCTCATGTGAAGAGCTGACTCATTGGAAAAGACTCTGATGCTGGGAGGGATTGGGGGCAGGAGGAGAAGGGGACAACAGAGGATGAGATGACTGGATGGCATCACTGACTCGATGGACGTGAATCTGAGTGAACTCCGGGAGTTGGTGATGGACAGGGAGGCCTGGCGTGCTGTGATTCATGGGGTCGCAAAGAGTCGGACACAACTGAGCGACTGAACTAACTGACTGAATATCAAGTCCAGAAATTTTTAAAGAATTAAAGAAAAAGGGAATCAGGAATAAGACATATAGAAAAACAACATGAATGCAAAACATAATAGTATTCTACTTTAGCCCTCCAAATTATGTCTTTCAAGCATTTCAATGATAATCAAAATGCAAAACAATATATAGAAAAAGTGGGGTCCCACAGAAAGCTGATAACAATGTTGAGACTAAACACTGATAAACAATAAGTGCTTCTCTAATGTGCTCTTTATTCTAAATGAATGCAAATAATTATCCATAATTGTCCATAATTTTTATACTTTATAGTTAAGTCATTTATTGGGCAAAATTTTCCTAATTTTAGACTGGAGTGAAAAAATATGGAATTGATCTACTGTTATGTCCATTACTAGGGCTGCAATCTTGCTTAAGTAAATTCACTTTCTATGAGCTCCATTTGCTTCATCTATAAACTAAAAGATCTGGATTGAATGATCTTTTTTTTTTTTTTCCTAGCTATAAAATTCTCCGGACTTAATCTATAATTTAAATTATGAGTAGGAAAATTAAGAATGAGGTCTGTCCATCTAGGAGAAGGCAATGGCACTCCACTCCAGTACTCTTGCCTGGAAAATCCCATGGATGGAGGAGCCTGGAAGGCTGCAGTCCATGTGGTCATGAAGAGTCAGACATGACTGAGCGACTTCACTTTCACTTTTCACTTTCATGCATTGGAGAAGGAAATGGCAACCCACTCCAGTGTTCTTGCCTGGGGAATCCCAGGGATGGCAGAGCCTGGTGGGCTGCTATCTATGGGGTCACACAGAGTTGGACATGACTGAAGTGACTTAGCAGCAGCAGCAGCAGCAGCAGCAGCAGCAGCAGCTGTCCATCTACACTATTGTGTAGTTACAAAAACTGCACATTTCATATTTATCACTAGCCACTGACAATAATTTTCATACACATGTAATATTTACAAGTAAGAAAAAAGTTCATTGTGTTGAAATGAAGGATCACACAGGATCATTACTACCATAATAGTAGATGACTTGGATCTATTCTTAATTATATCCAGATAAATAAACATGAAGAATGATCGTTTTATGTATTTCTTATGTTAAGTCCTTTTATGGCAATATAAGTGTTAATTAGTCATGTCCAATGCTTTCCAACCCCATGGACTAGCCAACTAGGCTCCTCTGTCCATGGAAGTCTCCAGGCAAGAATACTGCATGGGTAGCCATTCCTTTCTCCAGGGGATCTTCCTGACCCCGGGATCAAACTTGGGTCTTCTGCATTGCAGGCAGATTTTTTACTCTCTGAGCCACCAGGGAATCCCGAAATATAAAATGTTTTATTATTATTATTTTAATTGGTAATGGAAAAGGGATAATAACAATAAGATAAAAATACATCCTGCAATTGAAAGAAAGTGATTTATCCATTATTTTAAAGCTGTTCATAAAGAAACAAATTTGAATTCTTTTTAATAAATACTAACTTAAATAAGGTTATTTTAAAATCAAAATTAAAAACTACATGATATTTTAAAATTTCAACTAAATACTTAGTAAAATTCTTAAAGATATTGTTTACTCTTTGCTTCTATATTTTATCTTTTTATTTTTTTGACTAATGTCATGTTCCCTGAGATTTACATTCATGAATAGATGTGACATTTTCTCTTCATGGTAGGCTAGCCAATGTCTAATAACATACTAGTTACTCTAAATAAATATTCCTTCAAAATTTGTTGAATAAATTATAAAAATATTAGCCAGTCTCTAATGGACTTTAGTGTCTGTTGAATGAGATAAGCACACACACAAAGTATTATTAAAGGCATGAAAAGGTAAGATGCTTACTGTTATTACTAACAAAGGGCTACACGAGTACAGAACAAGCGGTTACAAATTTCAGGTTGTTTTCACAAATTTCTTGGAAGAGCTGGTATTTGCACCTTTCCTGAAATAATAACCAGGAGTTAGGCATGGAGGTTCAACATTTTCAGACTACAAAGTGAAAATAGTTGCAAATAATGTAGGTCACTGAGGGAGGGAAATATGAAGCAAGACCTCTGAAGATGTGAAAAACTAAGAATTTTAATCTCTATTACATGTACTAAGGAGAGCACAAACAGCAGTATGAGCCTTGGTTTCCTCATCTTTGAGAGAGAAATCATAGAAATTACCACACTGAGATATTAAGAATTAAACAGGATAATGAACACAAACTATGTTACATTTTTCCTAGAAAATAACAGGTTTCCAATAACTGATTATTTTTTAAAAGTAGATCTTAATTTTATATCATTTGTATCATTATTGAACAAAAAGAATAGAAAAAAAAAAAACAGCTTCATGGCTCTCCAAGAATATATGTATATATTCTCTATATACAGGCAAGTTTCCAGCACATTCAGATAACAGCGAGAAGAGCTACAAAAATATAATCCCCAAAACTAAGAGGAGGAAGAATGCCATCTGAGATTTAAGCATCTTAAAGCAACCTAAAGGGTCTAAAGCCAAGAGGATTTTGTAGTGTTGAGAATGAATTCATTAACATAGCTAAAGAATGTCAATCACAGGACAGTTAGTCACCTTTTGAAACACAGATGCAGATAACTCTCTAAGGTATAAATCTGCATTCTCTTCAAGTAAAATTCCAAATCATGAGATAGGAAGGAAGTCTGGGCTGGTAAAATTGCCAATTTCACGGGCAAGACTTCCTATCATGAAAATACGTGTGTCCACTTATTTTAACTTGATAGTATTGAATTTTCTAATTATCGCACTTTTGCTCCTGATATAATATAATATAACATAATATAATATAATATAATATATACCCAGGTATCACAAGACTGTATTTTGTTTTTCCATACAGATGTGCCTTTGAGGGGAAACGTGCAGGCCATGCTGAAGTAAGAAGTTTATTTCATAGAGCATAATTCTTGTTATAAATTAACAAATTAATATTCTGATTGTTCTTACTATATTTTGGTTGTTATGGTTGAGTTATGTCAAAAAGATTTGTTGAAATCCCAACCCCAGCACTAGGGAGTGTACATGCTTAGTTGCTCAGTCATGTCTGACTCTTTGCGACCCCATGGGCTGTAGCCCACCAGGCTCCTCTGTCCATGGGATTCTCCAGACAAGAATACTGGAGTGGATTGCCGTTCCTTTCTCCAGGAGAATATTCCTGATCTAGGGTGTGAACCTGGGTCTCCTGCATTGCAGGCAGATTCTTTACCATCTGAGCAACCAGGGAAGACCTCTCTGGTAGAGCTTGGGAATGTGACCTTATTTGGAAATAAAAAGTAGGGTCTTTGCAGATATAGTCAATGATGAGGGCATGGGGGACCAAGGTGGGACCTCCTTCAATGATTAGTGTCCTTACAAAAAGTAGAAATTTGGACACAAAGAAACACAAGAGTTACAACACCATAGAATGACAGACGCAGAGATTAGAGTAATACATGCTGGGGAAGACTGAGGTCAAGAGGAGAAGGGGACAACAGAAAATGAGATGGTTAGATGGCATCACCGACTCAATGGACTTGAGTTTGAGCAAATTCCAGGAGAGGCTGAAGGACTGGAAAGCCCAGCATGCTGCAGTTCATGTGTGCTAAGTCGCTTCAGTCACGTCCAACTCTTTACAACCCCATGGATTGTAGCTGACCAGGCTCCTCTGCCCATGGGATTCTCCAGCAAGAGTTCTGGAATGGGTCGCGATGCCCTTCTCTAAGGCATCTTCCCCACCCAGGGTAAAATCTGCATCTCTTATAAGTCTCCTGCATTGGTAAGAGGGTTCTTTCACCATTAGTGC
The DNA here is from genome assembly GCF_001704415.2 of Capra hircus. NCBI lineage: Eukaryota > Metazoa > Chordata > Mammalia > Artiodactyla > Bovidae > Capra > Capra hircus. The sequence goes on along the minus strand of NC_030828.1, from coordinate 37,708,119 downwards.
CACCTGGAAATCCCATGGTGTTGCACAGTCAGACATGACTTAGATATTGAACAACAACAACAATCTACAAAGCAAAAATAAAAAAATAAAAACAAACAAACAAACAACGACAACAACAAAAAACAGAAATTGCTGGCAACTACCAGAAACTGGGTGAGAGGGAACAGACACTCCCTCAGAGCCTCCAGAAGCAACCAAGCCTGCCAACACCTTGATTTTGAACTTCTAGTATCCAGAACCACGAGACAATAAATTTTTGTTGTTTGAAGCTGTCCACTTTACAAGTCTTTACTATGGTAGTAGTGTAGTGTTAGTCACTCAGCTGTGTTCGATTCTTTGTGACCCCATGGACTCAAGCCTACCAGACTCCTCTGTCCATGGGGCTCTCCAGGCAAGAATACTGGACTGGGTTGCCATTTCTTTCTCCTTTATTATGGTAGCTCTAGGAAATTAATACATTAATTAAAGGAAATAAATACATTAATTAAAGGAAATAATTTATTTCCCTATGCCCTGCAACTTAATTTTTTTTCATAGACCACTTTTCTGATTTGCTAGTTTGGGCTTTACATGTACTGAATCGAACATCTTTTAGTGTTACTTTTCTTAGAGAAAGTAACTCCTGGAGACCTTTTAAAGAAGATTCATGGAAATCAACCTGTGCTGATTGAATTCTCCTATTTAAAGAATCGGACATTTTTCATAGTTGATCATGTGTGGCTGCTTTGCGATTGTCTTGGATGCCATGTATGTATAGCACTTGCAAAACTCAGCTCTTGTTGAAGTAGGAAACAACTCTTCCACAGTTGCCCTCATATCAGATTCTTTTCCTTAGCACAAAAGAGTAATAAGTGTGTCTGTGGGTGTTGTAGAAGCTATTAATTAAGAAATGTTCAATTATATTTTTTCTTTTGATTCTTTAGCTGCTAACTAAATTCAAGTTCTGTTATTATTTTAGTGAGAAATGATGAAACATATCAATAAAAGTTAAAGGAACAAGGTGAATCAATCTAATGGGAGAATCTAAATCTTTTCAGGGATCTATCTAAGTCCATAAAAAAAAGCACCCTGATAGGTAACAGCAGGGGATTAAAGACTGAAGCAGTTTACTGCAGGCTATGAATGACCTGATCCCTTAATCCATCTGTCTTTTTATATGAGAATGCTATGCTAATTAGCTGTGTAAATTGTTTCCTGATGACATTAATTTTGTGCCTTTTTGTTATTCTAGGCTTTGACTTTCACTGTGATAAAAATATACTAAGGGACATTTCCAATTGAGACAGTTCTGATCCTGATAAATTCCAACACAGAAGCAATGTTGTGGGGAAATATGCATAAATAGCAAACTTAATCAATCCTGGGGCTAGACATAGAGGACTTTGGCTTCCTATATAATCATTCCCTTTAGCTTCTAAAGCATTACATTAACACACTTGAAATGTTGAAACATAATTCAAGGAGAACTTTTAGCAAATGCAATTTTCATTGCTCCATTTTCCTTGGAGAAAATCAAGACTTGAATATTAACATGGAGAAAGTAATGGAACAGAGAGTCGTGATGTGAAATCTTATTAGTAAACAAGAGCTGCATCTGAAAAAATATTGTCATTAAAAGCTATGTAGTAGTTAATTGAGTTTGATATGAAATTTAGTGCTGGAAAGTTAATGACTAATGCAGCTATTTCACAGAGCTTGGTTACTGCAGACTCCATAATGATCTCCTTTTGCTTCAGAGCAACAATGAAATTAACCTCTCTTTTGTCCTGCAGGTGTTGTGTTCTGATAATGCATATCCCTTACAAGTTTGGGTAAATCATTTGCTTTGCATATAAATTAACCCTAAAGCTGAATCAATATTAGAACAATGAAAATGTAGAGAATATTTTTATTCCAAGAATAAAAACAAGATAGATAGCAAAGTATATAAAAATCCTAGCTATAGATCCAATTTCAGAATAATGAATTTAAAAAATATTTACAATGCTCAACAGAGGAAGAGAGAGAGGAGATTGAGGGGAAGGAAGAACGGTTTTGGAAAATAAAATAGTTCACTATTTTTTACATTACTCAGGATGAAATAAATGAGAATCAATACATGTTGTTTTTCAGTATAAAGACAGTAAGATGGCACTTGTTTAACAATTCTTATCTCTGAGTTTCATGTTACTGGGTACATATTATCCTTTAGTTAAACTTTAATTTCAAAATGTTAAGCATTACAGCTATAAGGTAGAGACCCACTTTTCACTTATATGCAGTGGATTCGTAGTTATATTTCACTGCCAATAAAACATTTCCTTTTGTTCTTTTGTACTTCTAGAGACTTTTTCCCCCCACATATTTTCTTCTGTTTTCCTTCTTTACCATTTCTTGCTTCAAAAATGTATGTGTGTGTGTAAATTATTTATAAATGTGACTTTTTTCTTCTTTGAAATGATGCCTAAATTCAAATTGTTTTTTCTGACTCAAAATTCAGAGGTGAATTCAGCACTGACCTGCTAAATGTTTGATACTGTGTCATACTACATAAGATACAGAAATTCCCGTAAATTGGAGGAGAAAAGTTAGCACTTTCTCTGACTTTCTACGTTGAAAGAATACGTTTACTCATGGATATTGATCAAAAGATTTATGGGTACTATTTTTATGGTAAAAAGGGAATAAATGATAGTAAGAGCATTTAGTCAAGTGATAACTTTAGTCCTTCATGTTTACTTTTGTTTATTTAAACTGCTATAGAAATAGTCCTGCTTTGTTTACTCCAAAACATTCTTTAATCTTCTCCCTTACAGTTAAGCATTGGGTATAGCTTTGATATTCTTGGTTATAGCTTTGATATTCTTGGTTATTACCCATTGGGTCCAATGTTCACTCTTTGTTTCTAAATTCCAAAAGCAAAGTGGAATCTAAAGTACAATAATAATCATTAATAATTTATAGAATGCCCATTTCTAAAACAAAATCAGAGACAGTATAGACAATAATAAGCACACATTAAACCAACTGGGCACTGTGCCCAGAAAACCTGCCAAGTACACACAATAGGCAAGAAAATAGCTTATGTGTGTGTGAGGAGCAAAAAGTAAGAGAAAACAATGCATGAAAGACTTGCAACGATTTCCAAGCTTCCACAGGAAACAAAAATATTTTGAAGTCCTTTTTATTGGGTCTGCTGCTGCTGCTGCTAAGTAGCTTCAGTCTTCAGTCGTGTTCGACTCTGTGCGACCCCATAGAAGGCAGCCCACTAGGCTCCACTGTCCCTGGGATTCTCCAGGCAAGAACACTGGAGTGGGTTGCCATTTCCTTCTCCAATGCATGAAAGTGAAAAGTGAAAGGGAAGTCGCTCAGTCGTGTCCAACTCTTTGAGACTCCATGGACTGCAGCCCACCAGGCTCCTCTGTCCATGGGATTTTCCAGGCAAGAGTACTGGAGTGGGGTGCCATTGCCTTCTCCGTTTGTTGGGTCTACTAGCTGTCTTTCAGTGTATGATAGATATGAATCCCATTAAAAAAGTGGAGTATATTCTAAAATTTTCAAATCTGCTAGGTCTAGGTGTAGTAGATTATTATATGTTTTGCAACCTGCCAAGTGAGAAGATCCAGGGCCATCCAATAGCTACAGGTCTGTGATACTTTTCATTGTTGGCTATGATGTAAACCAGTCCTTTTCTCCTATGATTTATTGAAGCTATTTCACTCTACTTGGGATGGCATGTGATTATGACAAACAGGAACAAAGAGTCTCATGTAGGTGTTTTCTCACCTCATAAAACGGTACTTGTACATTCTTAGGTCAAGTCTCTCCTGACAAGTTAAAGCAGGAAAATGCTCCCATGAGCTGAAGAAATCTATGAAAGTTAACTTACGGAAATGTTGCCTCTGACCTCCTTTAGGTGGGCTTTCACAGGTTAAAGATCTGAAGAGTAATAGCAAACACAAAATGTGAAAAGTTTTTTTCTTTTTTCCTGAGGGAAAGGTACTACAAAATTCTATTCTGTGTAAGCTTGAGAGTTGAACACTAATGTGCTTAAATATGAACTTATTATGAAATACTATTTGAGTAGGTGCAACCCAGCTGCTATTGGCAAGAAAGCAACCTGGGATGTACATTTACTGTTGCTATTACATCCAAACCAGGAGAACAGTACATGGGAAAAGTGTGTAACTAGGACTAAAAAGTTAACACAACAATTACATTTAATTTCACTCAGTGCAAATAATATTTAGCAGAGTTTTTAGGAACTTGCAATAATATTCTAATTATGAACATATAACCAAGATTACTGACAGTAAAGATTTTGAGATAAACCAGGTAAATAAATTACTTTTCTTGGAATATTACTTTTTTTGTGGATATTATTCAATGAACTGATAAATCTTTGTTAAATTGAAACCTAGATTTCAGGGATAATATACTCAATAGGATGAACTATTTACATCGAGAAAATGCATTTTACTCCATGAAACATTGTTATTTATCAGGAATGATGGTGATTAATTATTTTCATGCCATGCAAAAGAGAATGGGGGTGTATCAGTCTCAATCCTGTCGACTATGCCAATTGTCTTGCTAGTCACATTGTCTGCTGAAACCAGGGCAGGCAAAGCACAAGCTAAGAGGCTGGAAGAAAACGTGAGGAGCTGTAGGAACTAGACATGTTTATTCTCTCCTAGGTAACATGGCAGCCATAACATAGTCTCTCTCCTGGCTGACACAGCAGCTATAGCAGCTGCCATAAGATAACCATAACATAGTCAAAACATGGCCATAACCTAAGCTCATATCACATAACCATGATGTTGCTCCAGTGTAGCCCCAGTGCAGCAGCAACCAGGGCTTTCACGGTGAAGCTCATACAGGTGTACTGCACACACTCATAACCAAGTGAGCACCTTGTGACATACACGCACAATGCTATAAGTGATCTCATCCACTATATAACCATGCAAAGTCATTGTTTTAGTACATGGGGTGAGAGGATGTGAGGGTGGGGCGAGAGAACCTGACTGGCACCATCTTGACTAATTTTCTCTCTTCCTACAGGGTGCTTCCTAGATGGCTCAGTGGTAAAAAAAAATCTGCTTGCCAACATAGAAAATGTAGGTTCTATCCCCGGGTAGGGAAGATCTCCTGGAGAAAGAAATGGTAGCTTGATACTTGCCTGGGAAATCTCATGGACAGAGGACTCTGGCAGTCTACAGTCCATGGGGTTGCAAAAGAGTTAGCAACTCTTGTTAGGCCGTGAAATTTTATACTGGCAAAAGTATTTAGATATGAAATTCTAGAAGTCTTCGAATATAAGGTTTTTAATTAGTTACACCATAATTCAATGTTTTCTCTAATATGTGGGTGTCTTAGAAGTAGAGAAGTAAAAGGGCTGAAGGTAAACGTCTCACTAACAGGATGCTATGCCCACTGTGTAAAATTTACTACTCTTAGTTGATTCTGTTAATTGAGCTGATTATACTAATTGAGCTGTTTAGATAATACTGAGTGAGTGTAGAAAACAATAGAACTATTATTTCTAAAGAAAATTATGGGGAGAGGTGCAAACTTATGCAGAGGCTGCTAAAAGAGGAACTTGTTTATTATTAAAATGCTTAGCTTGACCAGTCAAATTTAGTAGTATTTCATGGAGAAACCTAAATATTCAAGTTATATAAATGGATTCAGTCATGCCTGAGTCAAAGAAATTTATTTTTTTTAACTGTTTTACCAAGTGGCTAATAAGATTTACTTGATGCCTTTTTCTAATAGTTCTACTGGCCCACTATTTAGTGCTGGACACATACAACACAAAGAGTTAAGTTCTGAGGAAGATTGTTGCAAATTGTGGGCAATAAATGACTTCATATGACATTATTTTGAAAAGAAACAGTGATTTCCATGTGAAATATATTATAACTGAATGTTCTTTCAAGCTTATATATATACTTATTTGTTGATCTGTTTCTGCCCAGTGTCAAATTTTCTCATCCATTCATTCAGCAAACACTGATTGAATACTAGCTGTGTCCCAGGAATTAATGCCAAATAAGATTCTTAACCTCAACAAGCATATGGCCAGAGACTAAAGAACACAAACCAACATAATTATAGTAGAGTGCTGTTAAGAATAGGGAGCTATTAAAAACAAAACAAAACAAAACAAAAAACAACCACTGGAAGAATATCTAACTGTATCTTTGGAGAGTTAAAAGCTTTTTTTTTGAAAATAACCTCTAACGAGAGTTTTAAAGGACAAATAGGAATTAACCAGAACAAGGAAAAAGAGCATTTCAGGTGTCAAAAGGTCTTTTTCATGGGCCAAGAAGCAGATTATTAAAATGTTCATTAATGTATGTGGTTGATTTTGTTCAACATTTTGAAGCTAATATCATGTAGTCTACATCACAGTTCAGATCAGAAACTCTGGTACATGTAACCCTGGTTCTGTGAGGTTTTATTTGAATAAAAATAGATGTTTTCAGTGTCTACATGCATTTAGGGGAAAAAAATGTTTCCTAAAAATTCTGTATTTTTTTTCTGTATGATTTTCTTTAATAAATTAAAGCATAATGTTAATTTCCAGAAAGTCTTAGTAGTAAAAAGTACTTTCCAGAATTATGTGACCAAGAAACTGTATACTTATAAAACGGCTCTTAGAAGTTGTTTCATGAGGATCATACTTTGAGAAATGCTGTTATGTACAGATATATGAAATTTTCCAAATTACATTCCTTATAGTATAAACAACTAAAAGCATGGAGGGAAATTATAAAGTCTGATAGCAAATTCTAAGGTTTTGAATGCCTCTCCTCCTCCCCCAAATTATGTCCACCTGGAACCTCAAAATGTGACTTTATTTGGAATAAGGATCTTTGAAGATAATTAAGGTAAGGGTCTAAGCTAAAATCATCCTGGATTATGATGATCACTAAATCCAATGATGAGCATTCTTGTAAGAGGATAGACAGAGATAGAAAGAGAAGGCCATGTCAAGACAGAGGCAGAGATTAAAGCAGCATGTCTAAAAACCAAGGAACACCAAGAACGCCTCATAGTGTGGAATGGATTTTTCTCTCAGAGTCTCCAGTAGGCATCAACACTACAAACACTTGCATTTCAGACCTCCGACTTTCAGAAGTGCAAGAGAATGAATTTCTGTTATTCTAAGCTGCCTAGTTTGTTGTGATTTGTTATGATAACAGTAGGAAACAAATGCAAGGATATATTGCTTTCCCATACAGGTTATAGTTTAACAAACTGTAACCTTAACACATATTATGACCAAATGATCAATGACTCATAATGTCATTTTAATTCCTGTCCTCACAGTGTCTTCCCAACCTGAACACAGATTAACCTCAGGACTTTTTTGAACCAAAAGAATACAACAGAAATGACATTGTACAAGTTTTTTTCCTAGGCCTAAAGAGGGTTTGTTGTTTTCACTTATTCCATCTTAGCCTTGAGCCACTGTGCAAAGATGTCCAGGTTAGGTTTCTTGAGGCTGAGTGCCCTCACGGTGGAAAGGCCCAGGAGAAAGTAGGCCCAGAAAGACAGAAAGGCTGGTCATCTCCTAGTCTCTCCTGTCCAACACATAAATGGGGCCATCCTGGAATCTCTAGTTCCAGAAAAGCTGCCTCCTGAATACAAACACATGTGAGGACCTAGCCAACACCATCTGGAAAGGCAAACCACACAGCTGAGTCTAACCCAGACTGCAGATCCATGAACAGATAAATGCTTGTTGCTAAATTGTTTTAAGTTGTTATGTTTGGAAGTGATTTGTTCTACAGCCACATAAAACTGTAATCAGCTAGTATTATCTTCAAGTATTTATTTTTAAAACAAGGATAGACAAAACAGATTATGGGTAGAATGCCAGTCAGTATGCTATAGCAAAGGCAGGACTGACTTCTATCAATTAAGAATTTTGAACCACTCTCCTGTATCTTTTTCAATCCTATCATCATTAACTTAAATCTCGGGAGAAAAAAAAATGCATGCCACTCTAAGCTAAACAAAGACTACTTTTCATGAATACCCAGAGATTTATTAAAATTCTGCATAAGCATAGACAGAATACAAAGAATTTTAGCCAAAATTAGCACTAGAATTTTAGCATGTTTAACACTCAGCTTTTATGAGAAACAGACAATGACAACTGAATCTCTAGGATTTATTTTAAAAGGTTGCATCATAAGTACAGCATGGACATTTCTTATCATTTATATCTTCCGATCACTGCAGACAGCTGATATTCAAAGTGACCATTCATGGTCTTGAAATGGCTTCTGGACATTAACAATTAAATTCTGGTCAGTTGTAGTTTTAAACATTTTGATATATTTTGAGATTTCTTAAAAATGTATATATTTCTAATCCACATAAGATCCATAATTAATCATCAGGTGATCAGACATTGAATTAACATATATCCTGTTTTTTCAGCAATTACCAGATAAAATTAGCTTAAAGATAGAAGTGACAACTGACTGTTGCTACACATGAATTCTTATAAAAACCAGTTATTTAAATCACACACACACACATTTATTTACACATGTCTGTGGAGTGTGACAGAAGTGCACAAATACAAAATTGTATTAGAATTCTTATAGCAAATAAATTAACAGAAGAACAGAGCCAACTTGCTAATTCAGTCTTGGTCTTACAAAGGATGTATTCTCTTTTTCTGACTTAGTCTTTTTATAAAATGAAGGTGGGTACACAATGGCCACAGGTCATTTTCCATGGACACATAAATTGTATATGAAATGGGGAAATGAGAAAATAATCCTGATTTTAATCTTTATACTAGAAAGCTTAAAAGACTGGTATAAAATTCATGTTTTGAACCCATTTATTTACAGTATTGCTACTTCTCCCCCAACAGCTTTCTTTCCCCTGTGCATATATGGCTTTATTTCTCTTTTCTTCCTCCCAGTTTTTATTCTTCCTTCCCTTTTTTCCTTCTCCTCTTCCTCCTTTGTTTTTATTACGAAATATAATATGCATTCAGAAAAGGCCATACAGATATTATTACTGATCTCAAAGAACATAGATTTAACTTAGTGCTATTTCTACTTCCTCCTTTTCTTCTCTTTCTTGGTTTCTATTTTGCTTTATTTTTTTTTTCTTAATAGATGCTACAACTATGAATTGTGCTCTGATTGTGTAGATGATTTTTAAGGCTAAAAATCAGTTTTAACGGTAATTTTTCATAAGAAAGAAATGGCAAAATATTTTGCAAATAGAAATAACTATATGTAAGTTAAAAATAACTATTTTTACTGAGATAATATTGCTACTGGTGTTCTTTCATCCACGGCAACATTTTTATCTGAAATAGTCTTTGCTGTTTCTAAGTTCAACGTCCTGCAGCAAATGTTGCCAGTAATACAAAATACTTTCAATTAGTAGTTCTCTACTTTGGTCGCTAAGCAACTGACCTATGGTGAGGAATACATAATGATCTGTATAGACACCTTAAAGCGGTGGAAAGTATAGGCTTCATAACTTTCATTTACACTCCTGTGTTGATGTTACACTAAATAGTTAAACACATGGCAATATTTTATATTGGTTTGCTAAAATAAACTTAAAGGCTAACTTAAGCTCTGGACAAAGGTAGGACTAAACATGACACAGAATATCATATTTTTCTTTCATGTATATTATCATACTGTTTATATGGAGGACAAGTAATCAGGTTAATATACAATTAAATGTATATATGCTAATCATCAGTGAAGGCAGAATTCAGCACATAGCAGAAATAGTAAGACAGCTGAGAAGAACATTAGACAAAAATGGAGACATTAAATGGCAAATACAAAAATCATTATGTCTGATATATATGTAAGTGTCTTCCTGTGTGTTAGAAAAGAAAAACAGAAATAGCCAGATCTAGTCTTCACTTTCACTTTTCACTTTCATGCATTGCAGAAGGAAATGGCAACCCACTCCAGTGTTCTTGCCTGGAGAATCCCAGGGATGGGGGAGCCTGGTGGGCTGCCGTCTCTGGGGTTGCACAGAGTCGGACACAACTGAAGCGACTTAGCAGCAGCAGCAGCGGGAAAAAAAGTAGGCGCTTGAACCCTGGATACTTTTATTTTATCCTTCTAACATATTTTTATTGCTTTTTTTATTCCATTGACTACTGCATGCCCTGACCCTCACTAAATCAAATCAATAGAGAAGAGAGATTATATCTCCCTGTTATCAGCAGAGCAGTTTAGACAGATTTTTTTTTTCTTTTGCCCTGTTTCTTATATGTATTCTGTTCAGTTTTTACACTGCATTTTATAAGCTGCTTTAGAACAATGGAATAACTTTCCTTCATTTGATATAGAGCTTTTGATATAATTTGAACACATAAAAAATAAATTATTGAAATTTCTGTTTTTATAAATGCAGTATCAGTGAAACCAGGAAAAAAAATAGAATGGGAAAGACTAGAGATCTCTTCAAGAAAATTAGAGCTATCAAGGAAACATTTCATGCAAAAATGGGCACAATAAAAGACAGAAAGAGTACGTCCCTAACAGAAGCAGAAGATATTAAGGAGAGGTGGCAAGAATACACAGAACTAAACAAAAATGGTCTTAATGACCAGGATAACCATGATGTTACGGTTTCTTACCTAGAGCCAGATATCCTGGAATGTGAAGTCAAGTGGGTTTAGGAAGCATTACTATGAGCAAAGCTAGTGGAGCTGATGGAATTCCAGTTGAGCTACGTCAAACCCTAGAAAATGATGCTGTTAAATGCTGCAAGCAATACGTTAGCAAATTAGGAAAACTCATCAGGGACCACAGGACAGGAAAATGTCAGTTTTCATTCTGATCCCAAAGAAGGGCAATGCCAAAGAATGTTCAATTGGGCTTATTTCACATGCTAGCAAGGTAATGCTAAAAATCCTTCAAGACAGGCTCCACAGGTCAAGAAGCAACAATTAGCATGGGATGTGGAACAATGAACTAATTAAAAATTGGGGAAGGAGTACATCAAGGCTATATATTGTCACCCTGCTTATTTACTTATATGCAAATTAATCATATGAAATTCCAGGCAGGATGAAGCTCAAGCTGGAATCAAGATTGCCAGGAGAAATATCAACAACCTCACATATGCAGATGATAGCACTCTAATAGCAGAAAGTGAAGAGGAACAAAAAAGCCTCCTGATGAAGGTGAAAGAGAACAGTGAAAAAGCCGGCTTAAAACTCAACATTCAAAAAACTAAGATCATGACATCTGGTCCTATCACTTTTTGACAGAAAGATGGGTAAAAAAATGGAAACAATGAAAGACTTTATTTTCATGGGCTCCAAAACCACTGTGGATGGTGACCGCAACTGTGAAATTAAAAGATGCTTGCTCCTTGGAAGAAAAGCTATGACCAACTTAGACAGCATATTAAAAAGCAGAGACATCACTTTGCCAAAAAAGGTTCATGCAATCAAAGCTATAGTTTTTCCAATACTCATGTACAGATATGAGAGTTAGACATTAAAGAAAGCTGAGACTGAAGAATTGATGCTTTTGAATGGTGGTGCTGGAGAAGACTCTCGAGAGTCCCTTGGACAGCAAGGAGACCAAACCAGTCAATCCTAAAGGAAATCAATACTGAATATTCACTAGAAGGACTGATGCTGAAGCTGAAGTTCCAATATTTTGGTTTTGGTTACTGGTAACAACGACCGAGGTTTCCTAATACCTGCCCTCTCTTTGTGAAGGCCACATAGAGAGCAAAAAGAAGAAGCCTCTTCTATTCTCCTATCGACTTTGAGTGGGGACCTTGGACTTTTACTCCAAACTTGAAATAAAAAGGCAGCCTCCACTATCACCCTATGTCATGTCAGGCAAGGTTTACTTGCTAAAATTTAAATAAAATAGTCATAATATTCACAGTACCTAGATAAGTTGAAAATTGGTCAGCAGAGCAAGAAACAGACAAACTGTATCTTCAATGACACGTTAGCACACATCAACATAAAGATGACACAAACACTAGACTTATTCAGCAAGAATTTGAAAGGCATCTGTATAAAAATATTTTAATAAGCAGTTATGAATATGCTCAAAACAAATGAAACAAATAGAAAGCTTTACCAATAAATAGTAGATACAAAGGACAAAGCAGAATTTTGGAACTGACAATTACTATAGCTAAAAATTTTTCTAAAAAATCCTCTGAAAAAATGATCAATACAAATTACCCAATCTGGAGAACAAAGAAAAAAAAGAGACTGAAAACAAAGAAACAAACAAAAACCTCAGAACTTTAAGGACCTGTGGGACTGAAACAAAAAAAATCTAATACTTATTACTTATGTCAACAGAATTTCACAAACAAAGGAGACAAATGGAAGGGCTAAATGTGTATTTTAAAAAATAATGGCTAAAACATTTCCAACTTTGGCAAAAAAAAAAAAAAAAAAAAAAGAAGAAGAAACAGCAGCCAAGCTTCAGACTGAACAAATCTCAAAAGGGAAAACTCAGAGATATTCACTCCCAAACAGAAACCAAACAAACATATAACTTCAGAAAACAAGAAAAAACATATTGAAGGCAGTAAAACAATACTTTACTTACAGGGGAAAAGTAATTTGATTGAAAGTTGATTTCTCATCAGAAACTATGAATTCCAGAAGAATAAGGGACATATTTTTCAGATATTCAAAGGCAAAAATTGTCAACCCAGAATTCAATTTTGGGCAAAACTTTCTTTCAGAAGCTAAGGGAAATTAAAAACCTTTTCAAAAGAAGGGAAATTGAAAACTTATCACCACTTATCTCACTTACAATGTTTTACATGTACCCAGTAGCATCTGCCCCTAAAAATAGCCAAAGGAAGCTCTTGAAACAGAAATAATATGATTAACTGTGTGTTGAATCACCAGGAAGAATTCAGTTCAGTTCAACAGCTCAGTCGTGTCCGACTCTTTGCGACCCCACGAACTGCAGCACGCCAGGCCTCCCTGTCCATCACCAGCTCCTGGAGCTTGCTCAAACTCATGTCCATCTAGTCAGTGATACCATCCAACCATTTCATCCTTGGTCTTCCCATCTACTCCCGCCTTCAGTCTTTTCCAGTGAGTCGGTTCTTCACATCAGGTGGCCAAAGTATTGGAGTTTCAGCTTCAGCATTAGTCCTTCCAATGAATATTCAGGACTGATTTCCTTGAAGATTGACTGGTTGAATCTCCTTGCAGTCCAAGGGACTCTCAAAAGTCTTCTCCAACACCACAGTTCAAAGGCATCAATTCTTTGGCGCTCAGCTTTCTTTATGGTCCAGCTCTCACATCCATACATGACTACTGGAAAAACCATAGCTTTGACCAGAAGGACCTTTCAGTTCAGTTCAGTTCAGTCGCTCAATTGTGCCTGACTCTTTGTGACCCCATGAATTGCAGCACGCCAGGCCTCCCTGTCCATCATCAACTCCTGGAGTTCACTCAAACTCACGTCCATCAAGTCAGTGATGCCATCCAGCCATCTCATCCTCTGTCGTCCCCTTTTCCTCCTGCCCCTAATCCCTCCCAGCATCAGGGTCTTTTCCAATAAGTCAACTCATCACATGAGGTGGCCAAAGTACTTGAGTTTCAGCTTTAGCATCATTCCCTTGGCAAATTAGTCTCTGCTTTTTAATATGCTGTCTAGGTTAGTCATAGCTTTTTTTCCAAGGAGCAAGCATCTTTTAAATTCATGGCTGCAGTCACCATTTGCAGAGACTTTGGAGCCCCCAAAAATAAAGTCTCTCCCTGAAGTAGATGTGACATAGTGGTAAAGAAATCATGGACAATACTTCAAGAGAAGCAGGTTCAATTCCTGGGTTGGAAATATCACCCGGAGTAGGAATTGACAACTGGCTCCAATATTCCTACGTGGAAAATTTTGTGTTCAGAGAAGCCTGGTGAGCTAGAGTCCCTGGTGTCACAAAGAGTTGGACACAAGTGAATGAAAGTGCACGTGTGTGGACACGTGGACACATATACACACACAGATGTGTTTCATGTTTTGACAGCAGTGGGTAGTAATAGGAATTTACGTGTGTGTGTACATGCTCAGTCATGTCCGACTCTTTGCTACTCTACAGACTGTAGCCTTCCTGGCTCGTGTGTCCATGGAATCTCTCAGGCAAGAATACTAGAGCATGTTGCCATTTCCTCAACAGGGGATTTTCCTGACTCAGGGATGGAACCCATTCTCTACCTCTGAGCCATTGAGGTAAAACCCATAGGAATCCACATGTGTGATAAAATGACATAGAGCTATACTCACACATTTTATAAATGTCAATTTCCTGGTTGTGATATTATACTATAGTTATTAAAAATGTAACCACTAGGAAGCTGGATAAAGGGGTAGGAGTGAGTTCTCTGTACTATACTGCAACTTTTTATAAATCTTTAGTTTAAAATTGACAGGTAACAAAAAAACTTAATAGATAGTTTCATATGGAGTACAGAATAATAAAAAAAATTTTTATTTATATAAATAAGTGAAAGCATCCATGAAAGAGATGAGCTTTGCACTTGAATAAGTCCAACGATAAAAGAGCATGGAAGAATAGTGCAGAATTTATGTCAGATACTTTAGAAAGCCAAAATATCATTTCTAGTTGAAAATTTATACATTCATGATGCGAAGAAATTTAAAAGAGTTCTTGATCTACAAAATTATCTATTTCCAAAATATAAGGGAATATTGTCTTTATCCTAAACCATTCAGACATTAAGACTATCATTGATAATAATTAACCACAGGGGAAATGGAGATGAAAAGAAATAAGATAGGGGAAAAATAAAAAGAAGAATATCAAACTTCAGAAGCTTCCTCAGAAAGTTTCATGTAGATACATTTTAACAGCAACTCTGCCATAATTTTTTCCCTCTTCTTCTAGTACAGATTGCTGAGTGAATCTACTTTAAGATCATAAGTAAAAAGTTTTCTACTCACTATAGGTAGAAAATTATTTAAAAATGTCTATATTTATATAGAATTTCAAATCAAATTCTATTTTTCTGCTCACAGGGAGATGGTTACTATCCTATGGTTCTTTATCAATAATCATTTTAGCTAAAGTCTGTTAGCTAATATTTACTAGATAATGTTGCTACATTATCTGCTACACAGAGAATGTGGAAATATTTAGAAAATGGCCTTCAAGATATCTGTAGAATTATCCAGAATTATCCAAATCAATTTGCTTTGGATCCTTTTGTCTATATTTTAATTCCATAGAAGTAATTTTTCAATAAAATGTGTTCATGATTTGCATATCCCTTTCAAGGAATCTTGAAATACTGTTTGTAAGGTTTAGCTCTGATTAAATTCCAAATATGGTGAGATTTTTAGATGTTCATCAAGAATTAGACTGACATAAAATAGAAAATCAGAAATTTTTTAAAAAGTAGAAATTGAAAACACAACCTTGTGAAAGACTTCTACTGTAATAAACATGCATATTATTAACAATAATAGACTAAATTGGTTGCTGAAAGCTATAAATGGGCAATCTATTAATATGCCAATAAGAGAAGTTATTTTAAAATTTTTATTACTGTATTTTGTTTGTTCTTTTCATACACATTCTTAAAAGCATGTATGTGTACAAGAGAAAATGTAGCTTTTATTTCACTTTTAGAACATTTTTAGCTTTACTGTTTCTTTATTGCCATATAAGATTATACAAGTTTCATGCGCTAACATTATTTCAAAGATGATTTCTGTACACAATTGGGCTTCCTTGGTAACTTAGCAAAGAATCTGCCTGCAATGCAGGAAATCTGGATTCATTCCCTGGGTCAGGAAGATTCCCAGGAGAAAGGAATGGATACCTACTCCACTATTCTTGCCTGTAGAATTCCATGGACAGAAGAGCCTGGTGGGCTACAGTCCATGGGTTGCAAACAGTTGGGCACAACTGAGCAACTCAACGCACACACACATGGTACATGAATACCTTAGTATTTTTAAGGTATAACTTTGGAAGGCTGTGTATTTATTATTTCACTTACAACCTTTTATTTAGGTCTTGCTATTCAGATTACTAAAATTTACATGTACCCAGTAGTGTCTGACTTTTTGCCACCACGTAGACTGTAGCCTGACAGGCTCCTCTGTCTGTAGGATCTTCCAAGCAAGAATACTGGAGTGCGTCGCTATTTCCTCCTCTAGGGGATCTTCTCAGAGAAGGCAATGGCCTTCTCTGGGGTACTGGAGTACCCCACTCCAGTACTCTTGTCTGGAAAATTCCATGGATGGAGGAGCCTCGTAGGCTGCAGTCCATGGAGTCGCTAAGAGTCAGACATGACTGAGCAACTTCATTTTCACTTTTCACTTTCATGCATTGGAGAAGGAAAAGGCAACCCACTCCAGTGTTCTTGCCTGGAGAATCCCAGGGATGGGGAGCCTGGTGGGCTGCCGTCTATGGGGTCGCACAGAGTTGGACACGACTGAAGCAACTTAGAAGCAGCAGAAGCAGCAGCAGGGGGTCTTCTAGACCCATGGATCAAGCCTATGTTTCTTGCATCTCCTGCATTGTAGGCAGATTCTTTATCTCTGAACCACTGGTGAAGTTGAAGATTTACATAGTATAGCTGAAAATGAGAAATATTTCTTGACTAAAGAGAACTACTGAAGTCATGGAAAGGTACAGCATGTTATAAAATATATTTCATTACTCAGTTAAATTGCAAATTTTCGTTGAATGATATTTAAAGTTAAAATAGTTGATGTCAAGAGTCTATGAGAAACTAAAATATATTAAAAGTAGATTTGTAGTATTTGAGATTGATTTTGGGGGTTTGTTGCTTTTAAAAATTTTATTGGAGTACAGTTGCTTTACAATGTTGTGTTGGTTTCTGCTGTACAGCAAAGTGGATAAGCTATATGTATACATATATCTTCTCTTTTTGGATTCCTTCCCTAAGAAAAGATTTTGACAGGAACGGGAAATTCTTCAAGCTCAATATGAGGATTTTCATGTATGTAATTTTCACTCAGTGGTGAAAATTCCTTACATAGCTCTTTGTGTGCTACTTTAAAAGTAGGCCATTAATACTCAGAACCAGCATCTAACCCCTGTTTATTTTTTATTTTTTCTAGTTATCAGTAATGACTTTTAAAATCCAAATCCAGTCACTCTGCTTCTAAGTATAAACTGCTATATAACAGACACATGTTTAAGACATAGTAAATATAGGCTGGATCTCAGTAAGTCACAAATGGTAAAGAAAAAAAAAAAGACTGATTCCAACAACAAAATGTAATGACAAAGTCACTTCTCATTTTCTAGAAATGGGCAGAGATTTTTAAATGAGGTAAATGCTACAAAAATATATTTGGAGTAAGCTATTGGTGAATGGTATAAAGCTTGGGACTAGACTTTCACTGCATAAATTATAAGGCTAACGATTTATATTACTTGATTATACATTTAGAAATAAAGTATAAATATTGTACAGTGTGTTTTTCACTGTTAATTTTTTTTTTTTAATTTAGGAGTCAAGGTAAAGGAAGCCATTTATAACAGTACTAAGTCCATATCTACTTGTTTCTAAATAAATCTTGACACATCATAAGGATCAAACATTACGGAAATCCTAATTGCCTCCAAACCTGAGTCTGCCCTTTCATGAGCAGAGGGAAAAGGCCTTTTTCAAAATTAAAGGATGAAAGAAAATGTACACTCAACAATATTGAAGAAAAAAAGACATTTCTTATAACATTAGTGTCAACTTAGAGGGAAAGTTAGATATCCAGGCCTCCCTCTCATGTATGGGACCCAGAGAAACTATAAACTCAGGCCCTCATATCACTTGCCTAAAATTTTTTTTTCATCAGTGAAACTTTATTCCAGAGTATATCTAACTTCTACCAGCATAATGGAATGGTTGTTTACTACTGTTTGGGTGATTTTTTTCTAAATTAATTATTTTTTTATTGAAGGATAATTGCTTTATAGAATTTTACTGTTTTCTGTCAAACCTCAACATGACTCAGCTTAGGTGAATATATATCCCCTCCCTTTTTAAACTCCCTCCCCATCCCACCTCTCTAGGTTGATACAGAGCCCCTGTTTGAGTTTCCTGAGCCATACAGCAAATTCCTGTTGGCTATCTATTTTATGAGGCTTCCCTCATATCTCAGTAGGTAAAGAATCTGCCTGCAATGCAGGAGACCCTGGTTTGATTCCTGGGTTGTGAAGATCCCCTGGAGAAGGGATAGGCTACTCACTCAAGTATTCTTGGGCTTCCCTTGTGGCTCAGCTGGCAAAGAAACCGTCTGCAACGCCAGAGACCTGGGCTCGATCCCTGGGTTGGGAAGATCGCTTGAAGAAGGGAAAGTCTACCCACTTCAGTATTCTAGCCTAGAGAATTCCGTGGACTATATAGTCTATGGGGTGGCAAAGAGTCAGAAACAACTGAACCTTTTCACTTTCATCTATTTTACATATGGCAATGTAAGTTTCCATGTTACTCTTTCCATACATTTCACCCTCTCCTGCCCTTCCCCATGTCCATAAGCCTTAGGACATTTTATTTTATTTTCCTACCAAGGATTACAGTCCTGAGTACTTGTACCCTTGCACTGATCAGTTCAGTTCAGTCGCTCAGTCGTGTCTGACTTTTTGCGACTCCATGAACTGCAGAACTCCAGGCCTCTCTGTCTATCACCAACTCTCGGAGTCCATCTAAACTCATATCCGTTGAGTTGGTGATGCCATCCAACCATCTCATCCTCTGTCATCCGATTCTCCTCCTGCCTTCAATCTTTCCCAGCATCAGGGTCTTTTCAAATGAGTCAGTTTATTGCATCAGGTGGCCAAAGTATGGAGTCTCAGCTTTAACATCAGTCCTTCCAATGAACACTTAGGACTGATCTCCTTTAGGATGGACAGGTTGGATGTCCTTGCAGACCAAGGAACTCTCAGGAGTCTTCTCCAACAACAGTTCAAAAGCATCAGTTCTTCGGTGCTCAGCTTTCTTCACAGTCCAACTCTCACATCCATACATGACCACTGGAAAAACCATAGCCTTGACTAGATGGACCTTTGTTGGCAAAGTAGTGTCTCTGCTTTTCAATATGCTATCTAGGTGGGTCATAACTTTCCTTCCAAGGAGTAAGCGTCTTTTAATTTCATGGCTGCAGTCACCACCTGCAGTGATTTTGGAGCCCAGAAAAATAAAGTCTGACACTGTTTCCACTGTTTCCCCATCTATTTCCCATTAAGTGATGGGACCAGATGCCATGATCTTAGTTTTCTGAATGTTGACCTTTAAGCCAACTTTTTCACTCTCCTCTTTCACTTTCATCAAGAGGCTCTTTAGTTCTTCTTCACTTTCTGCCATAAGGGTGATGTCATTGGCATATCTGACGTTATTGATATTTCTCCTGGCAATCTTGATTCCAGCTTGTTCTACCTTCAGCCCAGCATTTCTCATGATGTACTCTGCATATAAGTTAAATTGAGCAGGGTGACAATATACAGCCTTGATGTACTCCTTTTCCTATTTGGAACCAGTCTGTTGTTCCATGTCCAGTTCTAACTGTTGCTTCCTGACCTGCATACAGGTTTCTCAAGAGGCAGGTCAGGTGGTCTGGTATTCCCATCTCTTTCAGAATTTTCCACAGTTTATTGTGATCCACACAGTCAAAGGCTTTGGCACAGTCAATAAAGCAGAAGTAGATGTTTTTCTGGAACTCTCTTGCTTCATCATTGATCCAGCAGATGTTGGCAATTTGATCTCTGGTTCTTCTGCCTTTTCTAAAACCAGCTTGAACATCTGGAAGTTCATGGTTCATATTGCTGAAGCCTGGCTTGGAGAATTTTTAGCATTACCTTACTAGCATGTGAGATGAGTGCAAGTGTGTGGTAGTTTGAACATTCTTTGGCATTGTTTTTCTTTGGGATTGGAATGAAAACTGACCTTTTCCAGTCTTGTGGCCAATGCTTTTCCAAATTTGCTGGCATATTGAGTATAGCACTTTCACAGCATCATCTTTCAGGCTTTGAAATAGCTCACCTGGAATTCCATCACCTCCACTATCTTTGTTCATAGTGATGCTTCCTATGGTCCACTTGACTTCACATTCCAGGATGTCTGGCTCTAGATGGGTGATCACACCATTGTGATTATCTGGGTCGTGAAGATGCTTTTTGTACAGTTCTTCTGTGTATTCTTGCCACCTCTTCTTAGTATCTTCTGCTTTTCTTAGGTCCATACCATTTCTGTCTGATAGGGAGGTATAAATATGCCACTAGCATTATGTGAATATAATTCCTTTATCTGTGGACTCCTCACATCAGGTTGGAAGGAGAGAGGGAGGGAAGACTACACTCTAAAGGGCAGGGCCTAAAACATGAGGGCCCAAACTTTCTGAGCACCTTAAATGTGGGGCTTGTCAACTGCATTATTTTCTACCCATCACAGCCATTCAAAGTGTATCTTCTGACATTCACCTGTACCCCTATCTGCACCCTTCAGACAAATCCTGACAAGTGAGAAAAAGCCATTTGGAGAAGTAAACATTGATAAACTGCCCGGAACACTAGGGAAAAAAAAAAGTATTGCCGTTATAATGATATTAAGCCTTCCAATCTATGAACATGAGATATCTTTCCATTTACCTAAATCTTTCAAAATTTCCTTCAACAATATTTCATCATTTTCAGTGTCCAAGTATTGTAAAAAATGTTAAATTTATTTCTGAATTTTTTTTTAAAATGCTGTTGAGAATGGCATTGTTCTCTTAGTTTCATTTTTGGATTGCTTGTTGCTAGTGGATAGAAATGTAATTGATTTTGTATATTGCTCTTATGTCCTATGATTTTGCTAAGCTTGCTTATTCTAGCAGTTTCTCCATGAATTCCTTAGGATTTTCTGTGTATAAGATTCATGTCAGTTGTGAATAAAAATAGTTTTACTTCTTTCCTACATCCAAGTACCACACTGCAGCTCTGTCCTTTTGCCCTTTTGACCACAGAATGAGTCAAAGATATAACGAGAGCCTGAAGAAGCCTTTCACTAATATTTGTAGATGAAAGTTCACTAATAAAGCTGAAGGAGCTATATCAACACATAACCAGTCATTCTGAAGCTAGAAAGCAAATACTCCATGTTGCATACTATCATGTAAGAATTGAATTGCCAGTCTATGTCTGATGCAGGATACAGCATGCTTGGAGCTGGTGCATGGGGATGACCCAGAGAGGTGTTATGGGGAGGGAGGTGGGAGGGGGGTTCATGTTTGGGAACGCATGTAAGAATTAAAGACTTTAAAATTTAAAAAAAATAAAAAATTAAAAATTAAAAAAAAAAAAAAGAATTGATATGTGCAGTCCAGTCCTTTACCGAGTATTCTGTGTGACCAGAGAAGGTAGCATATAGAGTCTTTAACTTCAGGTAATTTAGTATCCAGGTCTGAACAGAAGAAACCTAGACACAAAGAAGATAGCTTGCAGAAAAGTGCTATGCAATAGGTATGGGGGATTTGCTAGGAGGGAAATGCTGTTGTGAGATGTTGTTTGATCTTTATGGTGATCAAAGAAAGGTTAATAGAAAAAGTGAAATTTGAAAGTGGTCTTGGAAAATGACTTTATGAAGAAGAAGAAGGAATACATTACAGATGATATAGTGCAAATTTATGGTAAAGGGATTATAGAAAAACATATTCATAGATTTACAGAATGTACACATTAGATAAATGAATGTACCTGAGAATATCTGAAGATAAGATTAGAAGTTATTGGTCAGGACAATGTTATTGATTTGGAATCTTAAACTAAGGGAGTTGGACTTTATCCTGCAAGTGGAAAAAGAAAAAAATATTTTAAATTGCTAATAAAGAAAATGAACAAAATAGTCATGGAACAACAATATTTGTTAATAAGGTATAATCAAAAAGAAAGTAGGATTGCTGTCTTCTTCCTTCACCTTATAAATATAAGGCCCACAGTAGGTAAAGAAAGCAGACATATAAATACATGATAGGGAGGAAGAATTTAAATATATGTTATGTAGACTTAGGAAAATAAGGGAAATGAAAGAGTGGAACTCCAAATTCTCAGTCAGATTGACAGTGATACCTTCAACATAAATAGAGCAAACTTGACCCAGGGAATTTGTCCTTTACCCACAGCACCTGGCCTAGGAGAAGAGGCCAACTTTGCACAACTGATGAGTGGTTAAGACTGGGATTTGAATTTACCCTGTTGACTTTTTAGAGATGAGGCTTTGACCAGTATGTTATACTCCTTCCTGAAGTATTTAATGATTAACAAAGACACACAATTCCAGGGGAGGCAGAGGGGATGGTACAATCAGGGTACAGATAGGTCGACTAGGTCCTGCTTCCCTGGAGAACAGGATCAGGAAATCTGTTCTCAAATCAAACATCAAACCAAATCTCAAGTATTCTAGACACAGAAGTCTAAAATGTTACAATTCTTCATTACATAGCATGTTGGCAATGACAGGTTTTGAGAAGAAAATCAACATAGAGTGTCAGTTCAGTTCAGTTGCTCAGTCATGTCCAACTCTTTGCAACCCCATGAATCACAGCACGCCAGGCCTCCCTGCCCATCACCAACTCCTGGAGTTCACCCAGACTCATGTCCATTGAGCCAGTGATGCCATCCAGCCATCTCATCCTCTGTCATCCCCTTCTCCTCCTGCCCCCAATCCCTCCCAGCATCAGAGTCTTTTCTAATGAGTCAACTCTTCACATAAGGTGGCCAGAGTACTAGAGTTTCAGCTTTAGCATCATTCCTTCCAAAGAAAACCCAGGGCTTATCTCCTTCAGAATGGACTGGTTGGATCTCCTTGCAGTCCAAGGGACTCTCAAGAGTCTTCTCCAACACCACAGTTCAAAAGCATCAGTTCTTCGGTGCTCAGCCTTCTTCATATTCCAACTCTCACAATCCATACATGACCACTTGAAAAACCATAGCCTTGACTAGACAGACCTTTGTTGGGGAAGTAATGTCTCTGCTTTTGAATATGCTATCTAGGTTGGTCATAACGTTTCTTCCAAGGAGAAAGCATCTTTTAATTTCATGGCTACACATAAATTATTATAGTTGGAGTTACAGAGGAAATTCTTTTAGTGAAAGAGGGTGGGAGAATGAAATGAGAGCCATATCAAGTGAAGACTTTTATGACAGACACACACATATGTACAGTTAGTAAAGAACAAACTGCAGACAACTAGGAGCTTAAAGTTGCCAGCCAAAGATCTGTTGCTGGAGATGAAAGAAGGGATTGGAGTTAAAACTCTAGTGGCAAGGTTGGTCTGGATAATAGACCTCTTGGAAAACTCTGGGTGGATAAGAACCAAATGTAGGAAAATGTGAGATTGGGATAAGTCATTCATTAAATTCAAGAATTCATTCCTTCAAGAATTGTATTAGTCATGCATTTTTTAAAGTACATTTTTATCACGGTAACAAGAATATTTCAGAATTCATCTAAATAATTTTTTTGCCCTATTATAACAAACATTTCTATTCTTATTTCTATCTGCCACTCCCTCCCACTCCAATTATCCTACTCTATACCATGTGTTTGCTGTAAGCTCTTGAATATATATGTATATTTGAATGTTATTTATAATTTTATGCAGTTTTGGGGAATTTATATTATATAAATATTTCTTATATTTTTTATTCAACACTTTATTATTAAGATCTATCTTCATTCTTACGTGTATTCCTGCTTTATTGTTCTCTATGCTGCATAGAATCCATCATTTTCAGCAATTATATATACATATATATATATGTATATATATATATATATATATATATATTATTCTCATAATGCTGGGTCTTTGGTTCTCTCCAGCTCCCTGCAATGAAAAATTAATCTTTAATGAAATCATTATGTTCTTTCACAGATTTAAGTGGAAGTACATTTGACAAGTAGATCAGAAGTAGGATTGCTATTTTATAAGTGTAGGTTTAATTTCTCTAAGTACTTACTTAAGGACTTCCGCATTGCTCTCCAGAATAGCTGTACCAATTCAAACTCCTATCAGCGGTATATGTCTGTTACTATTTCCTGAAATTTTCTTCAATATTTGCTATTATCTGAACATCTTCTGTCTTACTAATGTGCTCCTCAAATTTATCCCTTTTGCTATTTATCAATATCATATATTTCATCTTTCATTTCAACAGATATGGTTTTCACACTTAATATGTATTTTAAGACTTTTATTTCTTTTTCATGTTTCAAATATCCCCTCATACCTTTGAGAGCAGTTGATACATATATTTTAAATTATTGCTACTTTAGTACAATTATCTGGCTGTCTTTGTTGCATGTGGACTTTCTATGTGGTTGAGTTTCTCTGAGGTCTCATTTTGCTTTTGGTGGGCTTTATTATGCTCAGGTGGAAAAAGAATCTGGTCAGCAGGTACTAAAAGCAGGCTCAATATTAACTCCTTCATAGTCAGCTTGGAATGAGAGACACTTTAGGAGAATAGTGGTATTCTGTCATTCTTTGTTCGCCTTCTTCCCCCATAACCATTCCATTGTGAATTTTGATGTATGCATGCATCCTAACTATTAGTTTTTAGCATGGGTGATCTCCCTCAGTTTTAATCACCAACCTAACTCCTGATGTGCTTAATTGTACATTTAGAAGAAAGTGCACATGGTCTTCCTTCCCTTGTCATCATTTCCTCATCTTTGTAGCTGAGATGAGTTTCACTCTATTGGTAATATCCTGCCCAGCAGACTTCAAAATGACTTTGAAGGAAGTGGCGATGGTCTCTTTTTCAATTTCCCTGTGACTAGAATGGAAGCTCTGGGCAGAAGTTTGCTGATTTTGCTATTGTATCGTCACCACTTTGAAGAATACTCTGCACATAGAAGATACTCTGAATTTTGAATGAGCAAGAAAAAAATGAATACAAGGAAAATAAATTGATATGAATAAGACCTCTGCCTCAGCCTATTTTGTTATCTTTTGAGCCTACTTTTCTGCCTCTGTTGTTTTTTCTTCTCCACTCACTAATCTCACTCTATTTCATACTCAGAGGGCATTTCACGCCTTTTGGGATTAGATGTACCAGCCTTCCTCTTATTTCTGTGACATTTCTGGGGTTGTAATCATGGAAGAGAGAACGTACCATGTTAGTATTCTATCTCATCAGAAAAAGCTGACTTCAGTCTAAAGCTTCCATGATATCCAAATCTCTCATTTATTTTCTTTTCAAGTTACTCCCACTTATGCAAATTTCTTTGAATACTGTTAAAATTCCAAGAATCTAGTCAATTATTGATGAGGCTGATGAGGCCATGATTTATGTATTAGCTGCTCAGTCGTGTCTGACTCTTTGCAATCCCACAGACTGTAGCCTGCCGGGCTCCTCTGTCCGTGGGGATTCTCCAGACAAGTGGAGTGGGTAGCTACTGGAGTGGGTAGCCATTCCCTTCTCCAGGGGATCTTCCAGACCCAGAGATTAAACCCATGTCTCCTGCATTGTGGACAGATTCTTTACAGTCTGAGCCACCAGGGAAGCCCGTGTAATCTATAGCATAAATCTAAGATGAAAATACTCCTTAGTGCATTTCTCTGATATATCACACAACGAGTGACAAAGCCTCAGCCACTGGTAATTCCTAGATGCTCATTTCTGATCCCCCAAGATGAAGCTTGCCAACTACTTTGCTATATGAATACAAATATAAGTTACAGACAGTGAAATGAAACAAGTATCCATAGAAGCAGAGGACACTTGGACAAAAAATAAAAGTAGGATATGAAAATATGCAGACACTGATCTGGCCCGTAATCATTATATAATTCTGGGGGGCATGTTTCTTCTGAGGCTGTTTTCGCAGAGGTAAGTGGGGACAAAAATGGCTTGTCTGCCTGGCTCATAGAACTTCTGTGAGAATAAAAAGCAATGGGTGTTTATTAAAGTACTTTATAAATATGCTGCTGCTGCTAAGTCACTTCAGTCGTCTCCAACTCTGTGCAACCCCATAGATGGCAGCCCACCAGGCTCCGCCGTCCCTGGGATTTTCCAGGCAAGAGTACTGGAGTGGGTTGCCATTGCCTTCTCTGTTGTAAATATTATAGAGCACCATAATTACAAAAATCAGAGAAATGTTGGCTTCTGTCAGTATCCACTTTTCTGTTACAAATGCTTGTTTTTGTTTTCAAATTTTAATACTGTTCCTCTACTACTTAGTGTTTCCACACTGACATCCTTAAATGCATGACTTCTGCAAAAACAAAAAGGTTGTTATGGCCATAGACCAATAACTTAACATGTTCAGCTTCTTAATTAAAAAATTCTTTTGTGATTCCTTTGAAGAGAAAGTAATTATACTCTAATTTAGATTCGGTATAAATTATAATAATTGTTTGGATTCAGCAAGATAGTTCATGAAGGCTATTTGTGGCTGTTGCACTATTAAGACTACTTTCTATTTATGCAAACCTATTAATTGTTCCCAGTTAAAAGTGAACCGTTATCCATGCAAGTAAAAGATGTGGTCTAAAAAACTTTGGTTTTCAAATTCATGCAATGCCATCACTATCTTCTTCATGGTTTGGATATCTTATTTTAAATTATCCACAAAAGAGACATTAGATAAATATCTACAAGAGAAACAATATACTGGGACTTTTATTTTTCATATTCTCTCAGTTTCAGGCAAAAATTTAAAGAAAAGGAAAAGGACATGTTACTTAAGTCACATAGACATCTAAAGTCTCTGATTTATGTGAAATCTTCTGTTTGGTAGAGGAAATAGAGGAAAGAAAGGAATATTGAGTTTCTGACAACATGCATGCTTAGTGCTTTGCTACCAAAGCAGCGAGCATATATTTATTTATTTTTCCTGTGCTTTCTGAATTGAAACCAGTACATTGTAAGTTTATCATACAAATGCTTGCCAAAGACAAACAAAAAAAACTTGCCATTTATTTTCTATTAGTTCTTTTTCTCCTGAGATGACTGCCCTACACAGAGCCGTTTTACTCTCTTCATTTCTTTGATGATGGAACATCTTGATATCACTCCAATTCCAATTCCAACATGTTGGAAGAATTGAAACACATTTACTTTAAGATTCTGAAGCACATTAATGATACCATAGAAATGAATCTCACTTATGAAAAATCTATTAGTTTTACCTTTGTTAACATGTTTCAGTGCATCTCTATGATCAACATTTCCCTCTGTGCTGACTGCAGCTGTAGCAACTGCAGCTGCCAAGAAAAAGAGCAAAATATTTTCCAAGCCAAAGCCAACAACAAGGCCGCCACAAATATTCATTCATCTTTTATATCTAGGTTTGTTGTACTTTTCTTTCTTACTCTAACTGTATAATGAAATACTATTATCACTGTCATCATCCTTAGATTAAAGCTTAGAGAAAAAAGGAAAACCTATCCTGGCATTGATTTTCAGGCCCTTTCACTCTGGAAGATTAGCAGCAAGAGAAACATTTTTTTTTTCTTTTTTTTTCTTTTTTTCATTGGAAGTGAGCTGCTGTGCATCTCCAGGGAAGGCAGCACAGGTCTCTGTTTGCATTCTGGGCTATTAGCAACAGGAAGCTTTAACAGCAAGGATCTGTAGTACTTAAGCAGACCATCATGGGGCAAATCCTGTTGGCCTTATCAGAAAGCTTTAACCAGCTTGTTGTCCACCTCAATTGCATCAAGCTCATAGATGGAATAAGTAATAGGAAAAACAAGCCAAAATGGGAATTGCTGGAGCTGGTGACACGTCTGCCAGCAGCAGACGTATCAATGCTCTGATAACAATGCAGTGCTAGTGACAAAAACTGCTTTTAACTAAGAATCTGAACATGAGTGTGTATGGTACTGCCGTAAAAGAGGACTTTCTTTTATTTACAGTCTGTGGATTTCAGCTCGCTCTAGACCACTGGTGTAAATAAGCTAGCAGTAGTCAGGATTTACTTTCTCCCCTTTTACTCAGGATTGAAATTTGCTTACTGCAGTTCGGGATGTAGAGGCCACGGCATGTGAACTCGTGGTGAGAAGCCACAGAAGAAGAGGAATTCGTGAGTGAGAGGGCATGCTGAACTCACTGGCCTGCTTGACCTCTGCGGCAAATATTACTCACAGAATCAGTAGCATTCAAAATGCTGACAGAAAGATTGTAAGAGGTCAGCAAAGGGTGAACTTGCATGAGCATCTGGGGACCAAACCTTTGAGAATTACGATAAGCTATTAGCTATATAGTGGCTACAATTGAAATGCAACTGTTCATCGTGTTCCCTTTTTGCTTTTTGACATGTGCCCAATTCAATAGTGAATAATTTCTGCTCTACTGTAGGAAAAATACAGAAGGCACAGAAGATGTCAAGCCCTGAGACGCTTTAATAAGCAGTTGACGATGAATACAAATTATTTGAAAACAGAGCATCTTAGAGTATTCCAGCCTTTCTCCTCTGTCCCCTTGGGTTGCTTATCACTTACTGAGACTCACAGGGCCTCCTACCACTGTGATCTCTAGTTCCTGTCCTCGGAGGATATGAGGATTTTCTAGTCAGTCGTATTTCAGAGATATTTTATACATAGGATAATGGCAAGCCAGAGAAATGCTGATTTTTCAATTTCTTAAATATTTACTGTGTAGCTACTATATGTCAGGGTTTGCGCTAGTGAAAAAGTAAGTGAAAGTGTTAGTCACTCAGTCGTGTCTGACTCTTTGTGACCCATGGGCTGTAGCCTGCCAGACTCCTCTGTCCCTGGAATTCTCCAGGCAAAAGTACTGGAGTGGGTTGCCATGTCTTCCTCGAAGGGATCTTCCTGAACCAGGAATCAAACCTGGATCTCCTGCATAGCAGGCAGATTCTTTACCATCTGAGCCACCAGGAAAGCCCGGATTTGTTCTAAGAACTGGGTAAACATAGACGTTTCCTAGTTTTTTAAGCTCAGTCCAGGAGGGGGAATGCAGGTTCAGATATAATATAATGTGCTGATTGTGTTTTATTTTTAAAAACATCTTTTTCAGTTTTCTATATTTCCACCAAAGGAAGGGAATGTGTATCTGTGGTATCTTTTCCCATATATTCATTTCATTTAGGACAGCCCCACTTCTGGTTTCCTAAGTAAAATTTATCTAGACCATTTTTAAAGAGGAAAAATCCAGACTTTGTGGGAAATGAAGCTTATAAAATACAGAGTACTTCTTTAGGGAAAAAAATACAAGGCCCTACCATTGAGAAAATCTGCTTATGAGTAATTGTCTAAAATTCCAAATCAAATGTACTCACTGTTGTGTATTCTGACTTGTTTCCTGAGTGGAAGATACCTCATACCAATTCCAAAGAAGGTTAATCTCTTTGTCTGGGTTATTTTTAGTTTTCAACAAAATAAATGCATGTACATGACAACCACTAAATGCTGTCTTTAGAGAGTGCAGTTAGAATTCAGGATAACAGACAAGTTACAAAGCAGTTTTCTCCTTGCATAATAATAGTTTATATGTAAAAATACAATTCAGTTAGTCAGTTTAGTGACTCCATGGACTGCAGCACACCAGGCTTCCCTGTCCATCACCAACTCCTGGAGTTTACTTAAACTTACATCCATCTAGTTGGTGATGCCACCCAACCATCCCATCCTCTGTCATCCCCTTCTCCTCCAGCCTTCAATCTTTCCCAGCATCTGGGTCTTTTCTAATGAGTCAGTTCTTTGCATCAGGTGGCCAAAGTATTGGAGCTTTAGCTTCAACATCAATCCTTCCAATAAATATTCATGACTGATTTCCTTTAGGATTGACTGGTCTGATATCCTTGCAGTCCAAAGGACTCTCAAGAGTCTTCTCCAACACCACAGTTGAAAAGCATCAATTCTTCAGTGCTCGGCTTTCTTTATAGTCCAACTCTCACATCCATCCATGACTACTGGAAAAACCATAGCCTTGACTAGATGGACCTTTGTTGGCAAAGTAATGTCTGTGCTTTTTAATATGCTGTCTAGATTGGTCATAGTATTTCTTCCAAGGGACAAGCGTCTTTTAATTTCATGACTGCAGTCATCATCTGCAGTGACTTTGGAGCCCCAATAAAAATAAAGTCTCTCACTGTTTCCATTGTTTCCCCATCTATTTGCCATGAAGTGACTGGACCAGATGCAATGATCTTTGTTTTCTAGATGTTGAGTTTCAAGCCAACTTTTTTATTTTTCTCTTTCACTTTCATCAAGAGGCTCTTTGGTTCTTTACTTTCTGCCATAAGGGTGGTGTCATTTGCATATCTGAGGTTATTGGTATTTCTCCTGGCAATCTTGATTCCAGCTTGTGCCTTATCGAGCCCAGCATTTCTCGAGATGTACTCTGCATTTAAGGTAAATAAGCAGGGTGACAATATACAGTCTTCACGTATTCCTTTCTCTATTTGGAATTAGTCTATTGATCCATGTCCAGTTCTAACTGTTGCTTCTTGACCTGCATACAGATTTCTCAGGAGGCAGCTCAGCTGGTCTGGTATTCCTATCTCTTTAAGTATTTTCCATAGTTTGTTGTGATCCACACAGTCAAAGGCTATGGCATAGTCAATAAAGGAGAAGTAGAAGTTTTTCTGGAACTCTCTTGCTTTTTCTATGATCCAACTGATGTTGGCAATTTGATCTCTGGTTCCTTTGCTTTTTCTAAATCCAGTTTGACCATAAGGAATTTCACGGTTCACATACTGTTGAAGACTGGCTTGGAGGATTTTGAGCATTAAAGGCTAATTAAAACTTCTTAAGGCATTTAAGAATATATATGTTGGATGACCAAAGGACAGAAAAATAAGGGAAGGTAACTCAGACATTTTGTTGAAGAAAGTGACCTAAAGGTAGAAATTTAAAAGTTCATTAAAAAAAAAAAAAGTCTAGTAAAGGCATACAGATATACAGTAAATAATTTAAATTGTCAAATATTTTAAATGCCAACATTATTTGGAAAAATTTTTAGGATCTAAATACAGATAAGGCCCTAATTACAGTAGTTGGAATGATTAAAGAATATTGCATCCTATAACTTTCATGCAACTTTTGATTATTATTAAGTATTTAAAATCAGCAGACTAAATAAATGTTTGGATGATTTATTGTGAATTTTAAATTTTGTAGGAGGCTACCGAATTTGGTATTAATGAAAGCACTCCAAGAAAAAGCGACATTTATATCGACTATACTTCTGTAAGTTCTTTTTGAGGCATTTTTCTTATGACTTTTTCTCTCTTCACTATCGTTGTTTAGTCACCAAGTGGTGTCTGACTCTTTGTGACCCCATGGACTGCAGCAAATCAGGCTCCCCTATCCTGCTCAATCTCCCGGAGTTTGCTCAAACTCATGTTCATTGAGTGTGTGATGCTAGCAAAATCTTTTTCCCCCTCTTGTAGAGTTTTTGTTAAGATTTATTGGAGGCTAACACACATACAGAGAACATGACCTGCATACAAACTGATCATAACTTCAAGCGGATGATGGGTGTGTATGTTAGTTGCTTAGTTGTGTCTGACTCTTTGCAACCCCATGGACTGTAGCCAACCAGGCCCCTCTGTCCAGGGGATTCTATAGGCAATAATACTGGAGCGGGTTGCTATTTTCTTCTCTAGGGCATCTTCCTGACCCAGGTATCGAACCTGGGTCTCCTGGTATTGCAGGCAGATTCTTTACCATCTGAGCTACAGGGAAGTCTCAAGTGAATGATACTCCTTGGTAATCAGCTTTGTTTGTAGAGATGTGGATGGAGCTAGAGAGTGTCATACAGAGTGAAGTGAGTTGGAGGAAAAAAACATATATATATTAACGCATATGTGTAAATTTGGAGAAACGGAACAGATGATCCTATTTGCAAAGCAGAAATAGAGATACAGATGGAGAGAACAAATGTATGGATATGTGTGCATGTGTGTGTGTGTATGTGTGTTTGTGCTCAGCCATGTCTGACTCTTTGTGACCCCATAGACTGTAGCCCACCAGGTTCCTCTGTCCATGGGATTCTCCAAACAGGAGTACTGGAGTGGGTTGCTGTGCCCTCCGCTAGGGGTAGTCCCAGTCCAGGATCAAACCCACATCTCTTGTGTTTCCTGTGTTGGCAGGCAGATTCTTTACCACTGCACCGCTGCCACTTTGGAAGCCCCAAATGTAAGGTTGTGCCTGTCTGCTTGAATGCAAGCTCAGTCACTTCAGTCGTATCTGACTCTTTGAGACCCTATGGACTGTAGCCTGCCAGGCTCATCTACTCATGGGTTTCTTCAGGCAATAGCACTGGAGTGGGTTGCCATTGACTCCTCCAGGGGTTCTTCCAACCCAGGGATTGAATCCACAGTTCCTGTGTGTCTCCTGCATTGCAGATAAATTGTTGATTGCTGAGTCACTGGGGAAGCCTAAATGTATGGATACCAAAGGAGAAAGAGTGGGGAGGTTGGAGGAATTGGGAGATTTACACATATACACTATTGATATTCTGTATAAAATAAGATAACTAATGAAAGCATATTAGTTTTCATATGTTCATTCAGGGAACTCTACTTAATGCCCTGTTGCAACCTGAATGGGAAAGAATTCCAAAAGGGAAGGAATATATGTATATGTGTGACTGATTCATTTTGCTGTACAGTAGAAATGAACACAACATTGTACAGCAATTATACTCCAATAAAAATTAATAATAAAAAAGATTTAGAACATTGTGATTTGCCATGAAGACCTCATAACTTTTCTATTGTTTACTCCCAAATTCATTTCTGTCAAAGGCAGCAATTACCCTGAATTTGGATGCTTAATTTCAATATAGAATTTAGATTCAATATACCTCATTGAACATGTATTTGTACACATGTGTATGTAACTCTTACTTTGATATAATTTAAAACTTACAAAGAGCTGCAAGAATAGAAGGACCTCCTATACACCCTTTCCCAGATTCACTCTTGAGTAGATTTTGATGTATTGTCGTTTCTCTCTAGCTTTCCTACTGAACCATTTGTGAGTAAATTGAAGATGTTGTACATCTTTAACCCTAAATACTTCATTGTTTATTTCCTAAAAGACAAGATATTCTCTTATGTAATTACTTTCTACTCTAGAGTTACAATATAGTTATCAGAAACAGGGAATGTTAGAGTATACTATAGGGTTTTTAAAAAATTTTTAGTACACTAGGTTATCAATTATTTTTTAATGAACTAAACATAGATTTGAAACTAAACAACAATAACCAGACCACTCTTCCTTTGTGTAAATTATTGGCATATTCTCAAGGAGAAAATAACAAACTTTAAGAGGTATATTTAAAGGTTAATCATTTAACATGAGTTACAGCTCCCAGAAAGCAATGACTTATTTGAGTCTTCAATGAGGTCCCTGGATTTCAACATTTTTTTGGCAAAATTAATACCTAGTTCCACTCATTTCTTTTTTTTCTTAACACACAACTCCAGAGTCCAATGCCATTGAAAGTCATCTTCCTTTACCATCTATTCTGCTAACAATTGTTTTTTTGGTGTAAATACTTTGATGATATTTCTTAAAGTATAAAGATGGAACAACTTACTATTCCAAATTATTTTTTGTTCTGTAAGTTAAAATTTTTGAGAAAATGAGGCATCTAGCATAGGACCCTGTACAAAAATCTTTGAAGAATACAGTTGGAAGAAACTTTGCTCTTAAGGAACTTCAAAACAAATAGAACGACAGACTTTTTATATAAGAAAAATATCTTACATGCAAAAGAGAGCACAAGTGCAGTAGGGATTCTGATGAGGGAAAAATCATTTCTACTTGGGTGATCAGAGGAGTTTTGAAAGAGCTGTCATTTGAGATGTCATGAAACATATGCAGAATTACTATAGGTGATAATAGATGGAAGAAGACATTGAAAGGAATATGAGTATAATATCACATAAGTAGAAAAATGCCAAGCAAATTTAAAGTATTAAAGAGTCTCATGAGTAGGTGGTTAAGCATGGGCAAGAAAGAAGAAATATTACCAGAATAATTGTAAAGTGCTATAAACAACTGGTTAAAGAATTTGGATATTAGTAGGTCTAGGAGACAAGAGACTGTTATTTTTTTTGAATAGGTGGCATGTGCATGATTCAAAAGTAGAAAAACTCTCCATGCTACCTTGTCCCTCATCTGCCCTGTTCTCATCTCTTAATATGAATGAATGCTGTTTTATGATTTATGCACATATAAGAATCAGCATAAAAAGTTCTCAATTTCCTTTATTTTTGTTGGAGTTAGAGCAGCACTTTGTATGTCCTTTCTTGAAGAGCCTTCCATGTTAATACATATGGCACATTATCATTACATTTTTACAGTTATAAAATATTTCAAAGGGAAGTATCATGATTTAGTTAAGTAACACTGTGCTGACAGTCTTACTGTTGCCAGAATTTTGCTAATATATGTTTTTCTGCAATGAGTACATTTATATATATATATAAGTGATTTCACATGTAGATGATTATTTAGGCTAACCTACCTAAGGTGCAATTAATTGGAAATGTTTTTATCCACTTTTCATTTTGGTAACTATTACTAAGTTGCCTTAGAAAGATGTGTACCAATCTGTATTTCAACCATGGATTTGCATGGATGGGAGTACCTGCTTCTCTAGATGTTTGCAGAAGCTTGTGTTATTAAATGATGTGTCATTCTGATTGGTAAAAGAATATTATCAAGCTATAGTTTTAATTAGAGTTTTTTTTTCTTTTTTTTACTGTGAGTTAGTTTGAATATCCTTTCATATGTTTTAGTCACCTACATTTACTTCTCCATGAATTGTTTGCTTATATGCTTGGCTATTTGGGGGATTGTCAATCGTAAGCTCATTTATTTCTAGGAACACTTCATATATTAGAGAAGCTATATTACATAAAAAGCAAATACAGTTTCTCAGTTGATCACTTGGAGTTTTAGTTTGTTTACAGGATTGTTTTTCCATGAAGAAGCTTATTTTTAGCCTATTCACATTTATCTATCTCTAATCTTATGGCTTCTGAACTTCAAGTCATAGTCAGATAGATCCTAACCACTTCAAGGTCATAAAGGAATTGTCCCACATTTTATTCAAAATGATTCATAGTTTTATTTTTCTAACTTTAATTTTTTAATCCACTAGAAATAATCTTATTATAAGCACTAGAAGATATGGGTCCACTCATGCTATTTTTCTGCAAAATCATAACTCATTTTCCTTCAGTAATTTGAGATTTATTATTTATCCATTTCTGGTTTTTCATTATTTCCCATTCACTACTCTCTCTGTTCATGTACTATATGTTTTATTTCACTTTTGAAGCATTACCAAATAACTTACAATGTTTTAAATGATAGATGAATTAGAATGAGAAGAGATAGGGAATAATGAATATCTGAGATAAGGTGTTGGTACAGGTTACAAAGTTAGTACAATTTAGGAAAAACCTTGTGGTGAGAAAATCCCCACCACTTTCCAATGTTTCACTATTGAGGAAAGGTCAAGAAGGAGTGCAAGATGACAGCAATGTTTCAAGTCTGGAGAGTATAATAGACACAAAAGAGGAAAATCTCCAGATCTGTAGAATTTTGATTGAAAAAACAATCAAGATTCTCTCAAAAATTAAAGAATTTATTA
Source organism: Capra hircus (assembly GCF_001704415.2). Lineage (NCBI taxonomy): Eukaryota > Metazoa > Chordata > Mammalia > Artiodactyla > Bovidae > Capra > Capra hircus. The sequence goes on along the minus strand of NC_030828.1, from coordinate 37,672,512 downwards.
AAATTCTCACATGGGCTTGCTTAAGAATATTTTCACTGTTTTCCTTATCAGGCACATTTATTTACATATCCTTGGTTCTTTGATTATTATGTATCTCTTACTTTGATCTCTAAGTAATGAAAGCCTACCATGGCAATGAAGAGATTGCACATGAAGAAGTAAATAGGTAGAAAAGTTTTCAGTTCTGGTTCATTCTTGGGTCTAGGATATTAGCCAGGAACACCATTTTTTCTGCATCTCTATTCTGCAATCTACCTAACAGCTTCATCTGCTTCTGGGTCCCCTTGAAATGTAAAAAAGTTTCCAGGAGTAATGAGTACTACAGTATTTCTCATTCAAATCTAGTGAATAAAAGGGAAGAGGTGTTCTCCTTTTAGGGATAAGTCTTTCCCTTCAATATAATTGAGGCTGTTTGAACAATCTACTTATCCTTGGATAACAATTAGACAAATCCCATGTACTGACGGACTTATATGTCTGATTTTTGAAATAATCATGAGCAATGGAAAGGAATTACTACGATTGCCTTAGAGTAATCAGGTTTCAAGTCTTGATCTAGGAAGTAAGGTCAACTTTTCTAAGTCACAGGGTGTATGTAGGAAAATAGGTATATATTTGAATGAAGTTAAGGTCCTCTTAAGAAGGAAGCTGCATGTGTGTTAAGAGACAAGCAGTGCTCACTACCCCTTGTTTCCTTAAGAAATTCTAGCAGGGGCATTCACTGCATACTTCACTACACATTTATGGCTGACCTACTCTCCTATACCTAATACAATTTATCTGTGTGTAAACTGGTTTTCTGGCTCTAATTTCTGTTTCCAGAATTTCAAATAACTGCTTGATAAACTAAGATTTTGAATAGCTTATGAGACATATTTGTTGTAATTGTGGAAATGACTTGGGAAATTAATGACTGAATTATGGTTGAATGGTGAAATAGGTTGCTGTGTGAACCCCCATTTTACCTTATGATCTGTATTATGTTTCTTAAGACTTATTTGCTTAATTCAAAGCTATGATAAAAATGGTGCACACTATGATAGAGGAGTTACTGTTAGGAATATATTTGTTTTTAGAGGAAAAGGCACGTTAAAGTCAAGTCGCTCAGTCGTGTCCGACTCTTTGCGACCCCATGGAATTTAACCCATCAGGCTTCTCTGTCCATGGAATTTTCCAGGCAAGAGTACTGGAGTGGGTTGCCATTTCCTTCTCCAGGAGATCTTCCTGACCCAGGGATTGAACCTGGGTCTCCCACATTGTAGGCAGATGCTTTACCATCTAAGCCACCAGGGAAATACTATAGGTACTAAATACTACAGGTACTAAAGGTGCATTGGTAGCTTTTAAAAGATGAATTTTATACTTTTACTACAGAGAAGCTTAGGTTTGCATTATTAATGAAGTATTTTATATCATCTCAGAATTCCTTGGCAATAAGCATTCTTTTTGTTGTTCTCAACACAGCCTCTGATAAGATTTAGCTTTTTATCCTCCTTTACCACTCCTTAGATGTTCTTTGGAAACCTCCCTGTTCTACAGGCTTTTGAGGCTTTAAGAGCTAAGGGATAGTAAGCAGGTCTGCTGTCCATACTCTCCCTTAATCTGGGGGATATCTGAAACATGTATATCTTTGTTGTTGTAGACTGAATCATGTCCCCCCAGTTTCGTAAGTTGGTGCCCTAATTCCCAGTCTGACTCTGTTTGGAGATAAGGCTTTTAAAGAGGTAATTAGGTTAAATGAGGTCATAAGCGTGGTATCTTAATTCAATCCTCTTTCATAAGAAGAGAAAGAGAAGCCAAACTGGGGTGGTCATACTCTGAAAAAAGGCCACATACAGACACATGAGAAGCTAGTCCCCTGCAAACCAGGGAGAGAGGCGTCAGGAAAAACCAAACCCGCTGACATTTTGATGATGGACCTCCAGAATTGTGACAAAATAAATTTTTCTTTTTTAAGTCTCCCCATCTGTGACACTTGGTTCTGGTAGCCCTAGCAGACTAATATACTTAAAATATGAGAGCTGCAAACATCTTGGCAAACAAGCTGATCAAGCTAGTGGAAGAGCTCTTATCTGTGGGGTGTTTTTTGCAGGATGTACCTAGCATTCCTTATGTTAAACACAACTAGAAGCCATGTACGTAGGGGGCATAAATTCCCAGAAAATATATGCCTATTTGAGTGTAATATGGAGGGGTTTCATAACTGATACTGTTTACTTTTCATGTAATTAACATCCCAGAGACTATCTGATGTAATAAGAAAAGACCCAGAGAGTCCTAGCCCTCTAGCTGCCTCTTCCTGGGCCTCTAGATTCTAGTCCTTTAGGTCCTCAAAATGATTGGCAAATCCCTAATTCTTATGAATCTGATTCAACATTTGGATCATTTGTATTATCTCACTGATAAAACTGAGGAATTATTTCATATGGAATAAATAGATTCTCAGGTGAGTCTTAATTTTTTTTTCTATGTTAAGCTTATTTAGAAAGATATATATGTCCACTATTAACTGATGATGAAACAGAATGACTTGTCTACATATTAAGGCATTAAGTGAATTTAGATATGGGGATTAGACAAAGTGACTGTACCTTAACAATGTGCATCACCTTAACTGGTAGCAATATCCACTGAAGTAGAAACACTTTGATTTTATAGTGTAATCCACCAAGGAGAAGATATAAACTATCTTCAGTTTTATTCTTCAAATAATTATTGTGTTGGAAGTGAGCCTGAGAGATGATATTAACAGTCTTTCTGTTTCAAGAGCTTCTGATTATACACATTAGAAAGAGAAAGTTGCTAAAGTTTAGAACATAGCCAAAGGAATATCCCAAGCATCTTATAGTAACACATTACAGTTAACACAGCTAACAACATGAACAGTCAAAATGATTTACTTCACATCTGGAAATAACTATTCCTGTTGTAAATTTTAAAAATTCAAATTGTTCAGTTCTCAGTGGACAGAAAGAAAAGTTAGTTGCAATTTCATTGCCTCCTTCCTTATTCATTTGCATTCTTTGCCAGTGAATTTCACTTGCACACACAAACACATTCTCTCTCTTAATAAAAGTTATCACATAATGACATCAATTCACCTTGGTTATTGTAAACTACTTTTATTCTATAAACAGCACTACTTGCCTTTAAATCTAAACTCATGATATTTGCAGATTCTGAAAATAATTTAATGAAATATATAAAGTATTCATCTGTATGAAAAAAGAACCATCCTTATAAGAAAGAGTAATTGAAATTTTGGATTAAAATTTTGGATTTTAAATTTTGTCATTAAGGATTTTTATTGCCCACATCTCTCTCCTTACCATTCTAGCCAGATGTTAAGCTAAACTATTTTTAACCAAACTATAGTTGATTTACAATATGCTATATTATTCTAAAAAGTCATCATGGGAAGGCAATTCTGTAACTTCTCTTGGTGTTACATGTAATGTTATTTACATTCAGAATACTCTTTTCATGTCTAAACTAAAATCTTTAGCTGTAATTTATGATAACTGTTTTCAGTTCCCTCTTCTTCCCTCCTCCAATCTTCTGCAATAGCCTACAGAATTGATATAATTTTAATTTTACTCTTTTTGTGTAAAGATGACATAAGATGCAATATCTGAAACCAAAGGTCTGCTTTAATGGTGAAAATGCCAAATACTGTGCAAGGCCACTAACAGAATTTTCATTGTGAGAATCATTTTCACATGAGTCAAATCATAAGGCGGTCAATTTTATTCTCTGATTATACATACATTTGCAATGAATTTAATCTGTGGGAGAATCTTCCTTCTTGCTCTGCCTTATTGTTTTTTCTCTCAATTTTTGCATTGCCATTTCCACTTTTCTCTAAAGTATTTTTGAATAATGACAAAGTGATAGTCACTTTGACAAACATGAACTTTATTCTATCAAAGGAAATTTCAAGTAAAGGATCTGTTTCAGTTCAGTTCACTTCAGTTCAGTCACTCAGTCATGTCGGACTCTGCAACACCATGAATCTCAGCACACCAGGCCTCCCTGTCCATCACCAACTCCCAGAGTTCACTCAAACTCATGTCCATCGAGTTGGTGATGCCATCCAGCCATCTCATCCTCTGTCGTTGCCTTTTCCTCCTGCCCCTAATCCCTCCCAGCATCAGAGTCTTTTCCAATGAGCCAACTCTTCGCATGAGGTGGCCAAAGTACTGCAGTTTCAGCTTTAGCATCATTCCTTCCAAAGAACACCCAGGGCTGATCTCCTTTAGAATGGACTGGTTGGATCTCCTTGCAGTCCAGGAGACTCTCAAGAGTCTTCTCCAACACCACAGTTCAAAAGCATCAATTCTTCAGTGCTCAGCTTTCTTCACAGTCCAACTCTCACATCCATACGTGACCACAGGAAAAACCATAGCCTTGACTAGATGGACCTTTGTTGGCAAAGTAATGTCTCTGCTTTTCAATATGCTATCAGCTGCTGCTGCTACTGCTAAGTCGCTTCAGTCGTGTCCGACTCTGTGTGACCCCATAGATAGCAGCCCTCCAGGCTCCGCCATCCGGGGATTCTCCAGGCAAGAATACTGGAGTGGGTTGCCATTTCCTTCTCCAAAGCACGAAAGTGAAAAGTGAAAGTGAAGTTGCTCAGTCGTGTCCGACTCTTCCGACCCCATGGAATGAGAGGAAAGAAATTTGACTCTGAAAGCTAAATTAAGGCTCCAACTTGGCCACACTGATAGTCTTTACAGATGTAAATTTCTGTATTCCCAAAACAGAGGTATCTGATTTTACATAGTCTCTTGTGCTCCCAGTTGTATCCTACTCTTTGCAACCCCATGGACTCTAGCCTGCCAGGTTCCTCTGTCCATGGAATTTTCCAGGCAAGAATCCTGGAGTGGTTTGCCATTTCCTTCTCCACGGGATCTTTCCCACCCAGAGATCAAAACTACATCTCTTCCAGTGGCAGGCAGATACTTTACCACTGAGCCACCTGAGAAGCCCACACAGCCCCTAGAATGTCTCTTTTCTCTGATTTTTCTCTGAAGCACTAGCTGATTTTCTGTCCTAGACTACTACATTGAGACTGTCAGCAAGTGAAAACTATAGTGCTTGACTACGAAGATTATCATATGATACTCCTAAGTGTCAATATGTAGAATTCTCTTTTATGTTCTGGTGAAAAAAAAATCAGTTTGCCACAATCAATAACTATAAAACTATTTTTCAACAAAAATTTATTTCATGTGAATAATGTGAATTGCTATGATTGTTTTGGAAGATACAGGTCTTATCACACAGCCTCTTGCCTCAAGAATCTTATCACTTGGTAAGTAAAATAAGACAACTATATTGATAACTGCCAGTGGGAAGCATTAAATGTCTGAAGTGATAGACAGGAAGAGAACCAAGAAGGAAGAGTCCATGTGAATGCTAAAATGCTAATAAGGCCCAGATCTCAGGTGGTGGTGAAGGGAGTACATGAAATGAACAGTTTTCAAGTGAATTAAAATAAATAGGAAGCAAGTGAATTGAACAGGTTTAAGAGAGAACCATGAAGAAATAAACTCGTATCCAAGGGATCTTTCAATTTTTGAGAACATATTACATTTGAATCTCTTTCCTTAGTGGTATGTGGTTAATTTTCCCTTTAAAAAAGGTACAATAAAACCTTCATTACATTCCTGGATTTTGTAAATCATAGAAGACAATGGCAGAATTATATGTCCTGTGAAAACAACTGTATGCATAATTTTGGAAACAAGGAAAGAGATTCTCTGAACTGTTAGAAACAAAGGATTTCTTTTTCTTTCTTTCTTCTCTTATTCCATTAAGGTTGTCTTTTCTCCTTCACAACTATATAAGAAATATTCTGAATACTAATGTGACAAAATCAGACGCAATCCCCTAATACCATATTTGCTTAATGATAAATACCTAGTCCTTACCTTTAAGGATATTTAGACAATTCAGTTTGTCCTGTAGCCTTGGGGTAGTCAGGAAAGTTAGGCACAGTATTTTAATGCTCATTTCTCCTCTTTTGCTGTTAGCTATCATTAATCCCTAATGCCTGGAACGGCATAAATTTCTTCTACAAAGGAAGCCCACAGGTCGTTTTTATTTGGAGCACTTTTTTTTTTTTATATGCGCCACAATATATTCTGTTATGTATTACCTCGTCTGAATGCAAAACTGTTTTATATGCAGATTTAAGGTAATGAGCACTCAAGTTTAAAAAATGGCTCTGGTATCCTGTAGCTTCTCAATAATAATATACTCTTACATTCCAACAGAGAAGGATGGATTATGGGTTTTTCAATTTGCATCAGGCATATTAATTGCAGAGTAGGGCCTCCACATAAAATATCAATGTACTGGAACAAACTGTTAATGTACCAGAATATGAACACTTACATTCATTTCTGAAACTTTAAAAGGAATCATCCTTTTTCCTTTTTTTTTTTCTTGTTGTTGTTTATTTCTATACCTCTAGAGATGGTACAAAATTTTTTTTAACCAGTTAATGAGAACTATGTAACCTCGGTTTTTCCAAAAATCCCTAATTAGATTAAATGCAATAGGGCTTTTCTAGTCATTCTGCTGGGGAATGATACAACAAGCCATTAGGGAAAGTGAATAATTTAAAGGATCTGGAGGAAACTTATTTCAGAGTTGCTTTTAAGAAACATGCTATGGAAGATCAACTTTATGTTGTAGTTGGAGGCAGAGAAGCACACTCAACTTTTATCTGCATTATATTTTTCAACTGTGAAGAGAATACCTAAACTTGTAAAACTGTAATGGGAAGTTTTATACGTAATTTTCAGCTGAGGTTTTGCACACTAACTTTAATTGTAGAGAACTGTGTATTATGATATTTTATTTCATGAAAGTACTTGAAACATATACAGTCTTATAAGCATAAAGCTGTGAATGTCCACTGAAAAAGAAACAAAAAAAATGTAGTAAATGGATGAAAAAAAATCTTTGTGATTTTCTTATCTTTAAAGGTTTGTTAACTAAAGATACAGATTGATTAGTATACAGATTTGAATATTTAAAAGTATGTTTTCTACATTTTGTCATGTGGATGTCTTCCTATGTTGAAAAGATAAAGCAGCAGGAAGAGATAAAGTCTGAAATTTAAAACACACATTTTTTTTTTCCCCCTGAAGCCTGTACATAAGATGCAAATTCTAAGAAACTGATGAATATTCATGTAATGAAATTCTCATCTATTGTATCCTAAATTGTTACTTCTTTCCCACTATATTTTATTCCACATCCTTTTTGATGCTTAATGAAATCTGTGATTTTATTATCCCCAAACAACAGTAAAATGACCCACTTTTCAAAACCATTCTGAAAAAGGCAACATTTGCGTTTGCATGCTATAGCAGTAAGCAAGGAATTATCTTGCTAGGAAAGAAAAGAAATACCACCCATTTAATCCAACAGGAGATTTGATTCATTTTGTGTCTGCAGCAATCCGTGCAATGTTACAAGCTGAAATGAGTTTCCTTTTCAATCTTCAGGTGAAAAAAATAGTGAGAATGCCCTGCTCTATCAATGTAAATTATTTTCTTACCTCTTTCTTAAATTATGTGTTTGTACGTGCCTGTGTTTTATTCTGTAATGGTAGTTTTTACTTAATATTACTATAAGGTTCAGCATGTCATGGGAAAAAAGCGAAGGCAATATAGACTTTTCTTAGCAATGAAATAAAACTGAATCTACATAAATGTAATTTTGATACCGTGTTAAAAAAAAAAAAAGCACTGGGCAACACAAATGTTCCTTTGCTGAAGCATGTTTGCTAAAAAACAAGCATAGATAGATGCTCGATGAAGCTACCAGGGTAAATCACTAGCATATAAACTCTCCCTGTATCTGCTGGGTGCTAACATTTTGAGAAATGCTGGAAGTGAGTTATTCTCATTTTGTATTACAGATAGTGGGTATATTTTAAACTCAAGGAATTTGACTTTTAGTAAAAAAAAAAAAAAAGCCAAATAAAGTTTTGCAATTATTTTATTTATGGGCAGTTCTTTCAACCAGCCTCCTTTTATTTCCAGGTTTTTTTTCCATCTTATTTGAAATGCTACATAACACAAGGTGTTGCCTGTTTCTGTGCCTTTTTATACTGCACACTTAGATGGACAGTGGGTTCAAGAATCTCATCCAAGAATCTTTTACATAGTTAATCAGTTGAAAAGATATCACCTTTTCAGAATTTGCTTTTCTTGGTAAACATCACTAACAAAAGTGTAATGCGAGTAAAGGATATCATAAATCTTAATTTAATGGATATAGCAACTTAAGGTTTTGTGAAATTCTATTTAATAAAAATTATTTTTGGATCACAAAGGATAATTTTAGAGCTAGTGATTAAATGTACCTGCCCCTCCTCCCAATGCATCTAATTTCTATGTCCCCAGATTAAATCAAATGAAAATTAATCTCAGGTTCAAAGTGAATTCAGGAATCTGACGATGTCCTTTACTTCCTTTGAAGCATCATTTGACAGCACAGGTATAATTTCAGCCTAGCTGCTGATTTTTAGCTATAGTTTTTATTTTTTAATTTTTGTGGGGAAAGGGATTTAATCTCTCAAACTTCGTTGGTAAATTACATTGATGAATGCATTCTGACAGGAAGCTTTACTGAAATGAAAAGGACTCATGTGTAAGGGTAGGAATAACTATTCTAAGAGCTTTTTCATGGTGCTCGTTGCCAGGGAAACCACTGCTTTGTCTGTACGTGTTTGGAATGGCTGCCTCATTAGAACTCAGGCTCCCAGACAGTCACTTTGTGATACTGATGAAATGAAAGGGATGAACCTATTTCAGCTGATTAACTCCAAATTAAGAAAAATAGCATATTTAAAAGACATATTTCTAAAAGCTAAACATGTAGATTTACAGGGAAACTGTAAATGTAGTATTGATTAGGCCTTTTCAGCCACATGTATGACTGGAAGAATATTTTCTTTCCTTTCCTTTTGCCTATTTGCATATTAATAGAAGAGTAAACAAATGGAATATTATGTATTAGCACACTGGATGTGATAGATCCTGATATTTGCACAAATATGCACATATTTCTCTACTAACAAGTCATTTTTTTTCCTTGCAGTGACTGACCGGTGTCATGGCTACAATATTATTAGAGAAGATTGAACTCATTGACTCAGGACCATAAGAGGTTTGGAAAACCTGTGTCAGACACCCACATTGGGGTAGTTCTTGGTTTTCTTGAAAGAACAAAGCAGTGACATACTCAGAAATTACGAGTCAATATTAACAAAAAAGGGCAGTATAATTTTGAATATTGCTCTAAACTTAATTTTTCTTTTTTTTTTTAAATTAATTTATTTTTAATTTGAAGGGTAATTGCTTTACAATATTGTGTTTTTTTTTTTAATTTTTCTTTTTAAAGAGAGCAAGAAGAAGAAAACCCTCTCAAGTTTAAGGAAGCTCAGATCAACTCACAATGTAATATTCCTTTCTGCTTTTGACTATGAGACAAATTTCCCTAGGCAATCTGTTGGCACTTAAAATTTCTGGTTTTGATTCATGACAAAGAGATGAAGCAACAAATTTATAAGCTCTTTTTCTTTTAAACCCAAATTCTATAAACTGCTTGTTCTGTCATTCTATATAAGTATACGCAAAGAACTAGAATCTTAAACATTATTATCTAATCATTTAACCTGAGGGGAAGGAAAAGATATGTAAAAATCCAATTTTACCCCACCAGATGTTTTTAATCCATATCAAATAAATTAGCTTTAATCAATTTGACAATATTAATTTTTCCCTATAGTACCATTTTAGAAAGAGAAATATCAAAATGATATTCTAGACTTTGCAAGTCTAGTTTTGATTGGCAATGTCAGAAATTTGTTTTTACATGTTAAGCTTAAAACAGTTATTACATATTTAAGAAGAGATGTTGTTAAGAGATCTTTTACAAAGATAGAATGTCTTTTGTTTTTAATTGATTGTGGAATGAGAATAAGGTAGAGATAAAACTCAGGGCTTATCATGATTCCCAGGGTTGGATGAGTATTAACTTTATAGTTATTCACTGAGATTGGAACTGTTAAGAGAAATGGTTTTCAATCTTGACTACACAGGAGCATCACCTGGGAAGCTTTTCAAAATACCACGCATGCATGTCCATGCTAAGTTGCTTTAGTCATGTCCTACTCTGTGTGACCCTATGGACTGTAGCTCTTAGGGCTCCTCTGTCCATGGGATTCTCCAGACAAGAATACTGGAATGGGTTGCCGGGTCCTCCTCCAGGGGATCTTCCTGACTCAGGGATCAAAACTTTCATCTCTTTCGTCTCCTGTATTAGCAGGCAGGTTCTTTACCACTAGCACCACCTGGGAAACCCTTTCAAAATACCAAAGCCTACTATATAAACACCAAAGTAAAATTCATAGGAAATACAACTACTATGTTGTATTTGAACACTACCTGATAAATGCAAAGATGAACACTACATGATAAAAGGGTTAATTTACCAATAATACATACCAATCTTAATGTATATGCACTTACCAACAACATTTCAAAATATTAATACACAATGCAAAAACTGAAGAAAATGAGAAGAGAAAGAGACAAATCCACCATTATAGTTGAAAACGTCAGCCCTCTTTTGGAGTAATAGATTGAACATGTAGCCATAAAAATATAAGAACTTAATGCCATCAACAAACTAAACTTAATTGACATTTATAGTCCACTCCACACAACAACAATGGAAACACATTATTTTCAAGTTCACAAGGCACTTTCACCAAGATATAGCATATTATGGATCATAAAACGAACTAACAAATCAGTACAAGTTGAAATTTTACAACGTAGGACCTCAGATCAAAATGGAATTCAACTAGATGTCAGTAACAAAAAAGATACTTTAAAAATCTCCAGGGACTTCCCTGGTGGTCCAGTGGCTAAGACTCCATACTCCCAATGCAGGGGGCCCATGTACCATTGCTGGTCAGGGAACTAAATCCCATATGCTGTAACTGAAAGAGTCTGCATATCACAAGGAAGACTGAAGATCCCATGTGCCACAACTAAGACCCATTGCAGCAATATAAATAAATATTTTTAATATCTCTGAATCCCCCAAATTAAACCACACATTTCTAAATAATCCACGGAATGAAGAGAAAATCTTAGGAGAAATTGCTGTTGTTGTTTAGTCACTAAACCCTGTCAACTCTTTTGCGATCCCACGGACGATAGCCCACCAGGCTCCTCTGTCCATAGAATGCTCCAGGCAAGAATACTGGAGTGGGTTGCCATTTTCTTCTCCAGGGTATCTTCCCAACACAGGGATCAAATATAATAATGGAAAACTGTAGCAGTGAGGGGGTCATTAGCACCCTTAAGAAAAAAAAGGAAGCCAAGAGCAGAAGCTTGGGAAGCACTGGACTTGAAAGGAGGGAAGAGGGAAAAGAACCAGAACTGAAAACTGAGACAAGCAAAGAAAAGGGATTTGAAGAAATGAGATATTATGAACCCTGTGAGATATTATTCCTGTTCTCACATCTCTCTCCCCTTCTCCCACTTTCTCTCACTCTGGCCCTCTCCCTCCCTCTTCATTCCTCTCCACTCTCTCTCATTTGGCATTTGCTATTCCTTTGGATAATATCTAGTTTAATAAACATAATGTAATTTCAAACTATTTGGCTTAAGTTTATTTTCTCCCACACTTCACATCATAGAACTACTTGGTTTGCAGTGTCCATGACCTTCTTGAACATTACTTCATTCCAAACTATTTCAAATTACATCAACTTTCCATCTATTCAAATAATGGTCTATGTCAAGCAGATTTATGACAGTATCCTCAATGTTTAAGTCTTTTTTTTTCTTAAGTCGTGTTTTCCCTGACAACTACAAGTATTGGATGGCTCTCAACATTCTTCTCCACCTGTACCTCAATACTAAAATGCCATTGGAGAAAATTATACATTTACCTAGATTATGGTGCTCTGAATCTCACCTGATCATTATGAGCTTCCTGAAAGTTACCTTGAACAGTCACCTTCCCCATGTGAGTTATTCCAATTTTTTATCAATGTTTTCATATGCCTCACATTACTGCCACTCCTACTGCAGAAGGTAAATATAATCTTAGCAAAACTTGTGGCTATCAGTCAAATTCCCTCAACTTCCTGTCCTAATCTCCTTATGAAACAAGTGAAAATGAAAAACCACAGAACTGTAATTGTACTCACTTTCCCATCTCTTTCTCCAGTCACAGAAGATGAGCTGTTCATCATTTTTCTTTTCAAGGATGAGTTTCCAACCAGTGATTCTGATGTCTATACTTTCGTTTCTTCTATAACCTGGATTCTAATCCCAAATATTATCAACTTCTGTTCAGAAAATAATTCCTATTGTCAAGTCTTGTATTTTCCTCTCTCAGTTTCCTCTCCTTTCCTTTGCACCCAAGTTCTTAAAAATAATACCCCACACATTGGTTTTCAAAATGGACGAAATATTAGAATCACCTGGGAAAACTTTGGTAGCTCTTGACAACCAATCCCCTTCCCGAGAAATTCTGATGTAATTGCTCTGGAATATAGCACAGGCATTGGTGGATTTTAAAATGTCCCCATGTGATACTGATAACTGATCAGCTTTGAAAACCACTCCTTCTACTAACTCGGGCTTCCCTGGTGGCTCAGATAGTAAAGAATCTGTCTGCAATTCAGGGGACCTGGGTTCGATCCTTGGGTTGGGAAGATTCCCTGGAGAAAAGAATGGCAACCCACTCCAGTATTCTTGCCTAGAGAATCCTGTGAACAAAGGAGCCTGGTGGGTGATAGTCCACAGAGTCACAAAGAATGACTGAAGCACGTGCACGAACACACACAGACACACACACACATGTTCTACTAACTCAGACTACTAGTAGCTGCTTATTCTCCATTCTTTTACTCCAGTTAATTTCTACTTTTATACTTCCCCTGAAACTATTCTCTTATAGCAGGGGTCCCCAAACTCCAGGACCTAATGCCTAATGATCTTATGTGGAGCTGATATAATAATAATAGAAATAAAGTGCTGGAGAAGGCAATGGCACCCCACTCCAGTACTATTGCCTGGAAAATCCCATGGATGGAGGAGCCTGGTAGGCTGTAGTCCATGGGGTCACTGAGGGTCGGACATGACTGAGCGACCTCACTTTCACTTTTCACTTTCATGCATTGGAGAAGGAAATGGCAACCCGCTCCAGTGTTCTTGCCTGGAGAATCCCAGGGACGGGGGAGCCTGGTGGGCTTCCATCTCTGGGGCCGCACAGAGTCGGACACGACTGAAGTGACTTAGCAGTAGCAGTAGCAGCAGAAATAAAGTGCACAATAAATGTAATGTGTTTAAATCATCCCCAAACTACCCCCCTCAACCACTCGTCTGTGGAGAAACAATCTTCCATGAAACTGATCCTTGGTGCCAAAAAGGTTTGGAACTGCTGTCTTAAGGGACACCAATATCTACTTGATTTCTACATCCAGTTAGATATTTTTTGTTTTGTTTTCACATCAACTTTTCATACCTAGCCTCTGTCAAAATTGATTAATCTATTTTTGTTCAAAAGTTTTTGCTTTCTATCCTTCATACTGCTACAGAAAAACCTTGCTCATGACTTAGTTTTTTGCTGATCTAAGTATGGGCCATGTAACAATGAAACCAAAATGATAGAACAGATCTCTTGTGTCTTGTAAATATAAAAAATGATGGTTCTATGTGTATATTTATGTGCTAAT